>NC_067473.1:65678033-66278033 GCF_947179515.1 Apodemus sylvaticus | reverse complement strand
TCCACAGAACTTAAGAAGGTTAAGAAGCCGAAGGGATGTTTCAATCCCACTTGGGAGGGAAGAAAAGCAATCATGGGACAGGCAGAGGGAGAGAGGGACCTGGGTAGGAGAGAGGATAGGGAACATGATCAGGTATTGGGGGAGGGGGGGAAACAGGAGTGAATCCTTGAGATTCAGCAGAAAGAATAAAAGCATGCAGGAGATGAGGAGATGCTCTGGAATGTACCAGAGACCTGGGAGATGAGAGATGCTCAGGACTCAAAGGGAATGACCTTAGCTAAAATGCTCACGAGAGAGGAGAGGCAACTTGAAGAATCCAGTTTCTGTAGAAAGACAGAGTATCAAGAGGAAAGATGGGGTTTCCATTCTCCAGTCAAAAACTCTGACCCAAAATTGTTTCTGTCTAAAAGAACTGCAGGGGAAAAAATGGAGAAGAGCCTGCACAAAAGGAGATCCATTGACAGGCCCAAATTGGGATGGAGCTCAAGGAGAGGCTCCAAGGCCTGACACTATTACTGATGCTATGGTGTGCTTACAGATAGGAGTCTAGCATGGCTTCCCTCCAAGAGGCCTAATAAGCAGCTGAATAAGTCAGATGCAGATACTTACACTCAACCAACAGACAGAAGCTGGAGACCCCTGTGTTTGAATTAGGGAAAGGCTGGGAGAAGCTGAGGAAGTGAGCAACCCCATAAAAAGACTACCAGGTCTCAATTAACCTGCATCCCAGAGGTCTCTCAGACAATGAGCCACCAGCCAGGCAGCACACTCTCTCTGATATGAAGCCTCTGATACATATACAGCAGAAGATTGCCTGGTCTGGCCTCAGTGAGAGAAGATACTCCTAACCCTGGGGAGACAGGAGAGGAAGAATGGAATGAGGAACTGTCGGAAGGCAGACCTTGAAGGGGATAATGACTGTACTCTAAAAAAAAAAAGATAAAAGATAATTTAAAAAATTCTGTACAGTCAATAGAATAATCTGCAAAATAAAGAAACAAGTCAATATATCTTATGCCAACTTAAAATCCACAACACCTGGGGAACACTCCCAAGAAGTAAATACTAACAAACCACATATCCCAATTAAAAGTGGGCAAATAGTTAGAAAAGGTATTTCTAAACTATGACATATAAATGACCATAAATGCTCAACATTCCTAGTCATCAGAAAAATGCAAATTAAAATCAATGACTTATCATTTCACATCTATTAGAATAACTACCATCAGAAATATAAAAAATGATTGAGTTAGGTATGGTTTGCCATGCAAACATGAGGACCTAAGTTTATTTCTAGAATCCTCAAACAAACAACCACAATAGCAACACACTCCAGACCCAGATATGGTAACACATTCTTAGCATTCCAGCATTGGTGAGGCAGAGATAGCAAGATTCCTACAGCTCAGTGACCAACTGGTCTATCCTGTATGGCAAGATACAAACAAACAAAAGGCAAAAAAAAAAACCAAAACACCAAAATATCTTAAAAATTTGATAGAAACTTTGTTGCAAGAGAATGAATTGGCAGAAATGTGAGGGAGATTAAAGAGGATAGGTAGGTGACCATGACTAGAGTTTGTTATACACCCATATGAAATTAACAAAGAATAAATTAATTAAAAGAGAGAAAAACAGTGACAAATCAAGAAATAAACAATCCCTAAACCAAGAATTCAAGGTATTTGGTTCTGAACAATGTCTTGAGATACTAGTCTCAAGACAAAGTTTGGAGAAAAGTTAACCAAATCCAAGGATATCTGAGGAAGTCACATTGAAATCTATGACCTTATAAGCTAATTAAAATCCTGGAGAGTTTCCCCCAAAATAATCTAATTAAAAATCATAATTAGCTGGGCAGTGGTGGTGCATGCCTTTAATCCCAGAATTTGGGATTAGGATTTCTGAGTTCAAGGCCAGAGTGGTCTACAGAATGAGTTCCAGGACAGCCAGACCTACACAGAGAAACCTTGTCTCAAAAAAAATCATAATTAAGAGTTTGAGCAGAGGTTTCATATCATACATAGGTAGATAATATTAGTCCCAGAGGATGCGCAGAGTTATTGAATAAAGGTTCCAAGGCCAGGTATGGTATATGTTCCTAGGACCATAGTTTACCAGTAAATAACTTCTTGGTTTACTCCCTAAACTACATAACTTATATTCATTCCTCTTGGCTGTCAACCAGAAGTGGATACTAAGACTGTGTTACTAATTGAAGAATGCAGATAAACCATACTGGAATGGACCAGGAGTCTTACTGACTATATCTAGTTTTTACAGTGATATTAGTCACTATGCAGACAGTGGAGAGAGAAAACCCAGGGGTAATATTCCCAAACTTTGGACTTTGCATGCTTTGCCTACAAATGGAATATTGATATGACAAATTTCTGACTCTCTTGAGGTCTGCTCCACAGGAGGAAGTTCTTGTCTGTTACTGGAGACCTGCTCAAATGGCCATTGTTGTAGAGGTAACAAGCACCAAGGTAGAACCTATTGCTTATGCTTTGCTAAATGGATGTATTCTCTAATGGTCTGCTAAACATATTTATATCCAGAGACTATTGCTACCCTCATTGCTGATCAAAAACTTCTCTCTGCAGTGTACATGGCTACACAAGACACTCAAGAAATAGAGAACAAGAGATTGTTGAGCACTCAGCCTTGAACAAAGCCTCCATACAACTGCCTCCAAGGTTCAGTAAAGATCCTAAAAGAATTCTAGATTCCGGATGATAAGAAGAGGGATCCTGAAATGTTGTCTTATGGCAATGACAAATTTGTGACACTCATGAATTCACAAATCTTGCAATTTACTGGTTCTTTCACCAAGTCTGCAATCCCATAAACATGCAGTTATTGATGGGAGATCAGTCCATGGGATCCAATCCAATCCAGAAGACCTATTGACAGTCTATAGCTGCTGTAGAGGAGAATATTGCCCTCAGTGATGCAACTTCTGTTCATTATGCTCCACTGAATACATTCACACCCATGGCCACAGGGATGACCCTGGTTATGCCCAATGGACCACAGAACAAACAAACAAACAAACAAAAGGAAAAAAACCACAAAATTGTGATAGGAACTTGGTTGGAAGAGAATGAATTGGCAGAGATGTGAGGGAGATTAAAGAGGATAGGTGGGTAACTGTGACTAGAGTTTGTTGTACGCCCATATGAAATTAATGAAGAATAAATTAATTAAAAGAGAGAAGAACAGAGACAAATCAAGAAAAAAATAATCTCCAACCAAGAATTCAAGGTATTTGATTCTGAACAATGACATCTGATATTGACCTCTGGCATACACACATGCACCTGTACACACATACATGCATATTTGATTGGCACACAAACACAGATATACAAAAAGATGAAAGATGAAAATGTTAGTGAGAATGTGCAGAAACACTTGTATATTGTTGGTTAAGTTGCAAATCAGTACAACTATTATGAAAAACAGCTTAAAGGATCCTCCAAATACTGTAAATAAATAAATAAATAAATAAATAAATATAAATAAATAAGCAAGCAAGCAAGCTTTTAAGCAACCCAGCAATTCCTCAAATGAATATATTTATAGGAACTTAAAGCAGGATATCAAAGAAAGGTCTGCACCCCCATGTTCAGTGCAGTATCATTCTCAATAGTTGAGATATTGAATGAATGCTATATTTGATCTAAAATGTGCTATGTTTAATTCCAAAGAATACTATTAGCCTTGAAAAAGAAAGAAATCTTGTTCTTTAGGAAAATATGGGTGAACTTGCAGAATTATGCTAAGCAAAATAACTGAGACAGAAAATGACAAACCGTCTATAATTGGGACAAAATAAAGGCACAAAAAGAAGAAAACGGAGTGATAACTGCTAGAGAATGGGGTAGAAAATAGGAAACTTTGGAAAAGTAGGTATTTTTCCACAGAGATCAAATGTTGGGGAAATTGAAAAATAAGAGTAAGAGTGTGCTGCAGTGTGTAATATAGTGACTCTATCTTAGTTTTCTAGAAGTAAGAATCTAAGTGCATGCAAAGGAAACTGCAATGGAACTCCAAAGTGATCATGTTCCACGTTAGGGTGTGGCTGAGACATGTGCAAAGGCAAAATAGAGAGAATAAAGACAAATTTCCAAAGCAAAGCAGGAAATCAATAGCCCCATCAAAGGTCAACATTAAAATATTGCTGAGGAGACGGCTCAGTAGTTAATAACAATGTGTTATATCGTTGAAGATTGTCAACGTTTTATTCATGTTCACCTCAAAAGATGAAAAATGCATTAGGTACTATATATGTTAATCTTTCTGATTTAACTATTTCAGTGTACAAATATCTCTAAACATTTTATTAACAATAGATATATACAATGTTAATAGTTGGCAACTCTCAAATCTCATCATAGGGGTCATCCACCCACCTCAAAAATTTTAAGCCAGAATCGCTCCTGTCTAAAGGAAATAAAGGGACAAAGAGTAGAGCAGAGACTAAAGGAAAGGACATCTAGAAACTGTCAAATCTAGGGATTCATCCCATATGCAGCCACCAAACGTAGACACTATTGCTGAAGCCAAGAAGTGCTTGCTGACAGGAGCCTTAAATAGCTGTCTCCTGCAAGGTTCTGCTAGAGCCTAACCAATACAGATGTGGATGCTTGCAAACAACTATTGGATTGAGTGTGGAGACCCCAATGGAGGAGTTAGGGGAAGTACTGAAGGAACTGAAGGGGTTTACAACCAACAATATCAACCAACCAGACTCCTCAGAGCTCCCAAGGACTAAATCACAAACCAAAAAGTACACATGGAGGAGCCACGGCTCCAGCTGCATATGTAGCAGAGGACTGCCTAATCTGACATCAATGTGAGGGGAAGCCCTTGGTCCTGTGAAGATTCAGTGCCCCAGCATAGGGGAATACTAGAGTGGTGAGGTGGGAGTGAGGGGGGAGCACCCTTATTGAAGCAGAGAGAGGGGACGGGATAGGGGGTTTATGGAGAGAAAACCAGTAAGGGAGATGACAGTGGAAATCTAAATAAATCAAATAACCAATAAAAAAGAACTTTCCTTTTGTAGTGGATGATGATTATCATAGAAACCCACAAGTGTTCATAGGAGACTACAGAGTTCTGAGCCCTAAATGGGAAATCCATATTTCATGCCATGCTCCCAGGACACTGAGATCATTGCAGAAAAGGAGGTAGAACCACAGTAAGAGCCAGAGACAGCAACTAACCTCATGGAAACAGCATTTTCCAGACAAGATGGAGCAGCTATATATATGAATTCACAGTCATTGTGGCAACTTGGTTAAGATTTGTGTAAGCTCAAGACAGATAAAATGCCAGTATGACATGTGGAAGTAAGCACAACGTTCCACTCCTCACTGAGGAGATACAGGTTTTCAATAAGAGGAGTATGATAGTACAGATTCAGTAATTAGCCAGTATCCTTTCACCTTGCCCGTTTACTATACTACACTTCTGGTCCATTGATCTTGCACTTGGCCTTGTTAGCTGTCATGATGTAACATTATTACATGCTTAGATGTAACATTTTTACATGCTTTGTTTTAAGTCTTTACCACGGTGATTCTTTTTTCCCCTCAATTTGCCAAGTTGTGACTGTTTATTAACTGACCAGATTACAAAAATACCATGGGCAACACCTTAGTTCATCTGTCTTTATGGGAGGCATGACCTACTAATCCTCAGCTCCATATCTCAGAAGCTTTGCCCAGAAAGGCATGTGTGAGATCAGCCCATATGAGCTGTTGTCTTGGATTTTACAATAAGACTCATAGAACACAACAGAGCTCAGAAAAGCATGAGTTAATACACAGAGCTTAGAACATGTGAATGAATGCTTATCTTATACCACTGAACAATGTTTTTTTTTTTCAAATCATTATTGTCAGGGTTAACTAAGACAGGGTTTGGCAAAGACTTATGTAAATTCTTGTTGAGAGAATCATGCTAAGTTGACAAAAATTATTAGAATTGCATGTATCCAGAGTACTGTCTTAGCTATTGGATTGAGAAAGAAAGAGTGGTAATATGGATTAAAATATAAAATAGGACAAGGATCTTCCTTACCATATTTGTCTCTGTACATACTTCAGATTTTCACCTTTTAAGAATTACCTTTAATGTTTTGCCATATCAAAGAATAAACTTCCTTCAATGGAATACCCATCAAAATCCCAACTCAATTCTTCAAGAGCAATTATCAAATTCATCTGGAATAACAAAAAACCCAGGATAGCTAAAACTATTCTCAGCAACAAAAGAAATTCTGGGGGAATCAGTATCCCTGACCTCAAGCAATACTACAGAGCAATAGTGTCAAAAACTGCATGGTATTGGTACAGTGACAGGCAGGAGGATCAATGGAACAGGATTGAAGATCCAGAAATGAACCCACACACCTATGGCCACTTAATCCTCGACAAAGGGGCTGAAAACATCCAGTGGAAAAAAGATAGCCTTTTCAACAAATGGTGCTGGTTCAACTGGAGGTCAGCATGCAGAAGAATGCGAATTGATCCATCCTTGTCTCCTTGTACTAAGCTCAAATCCAAATGGATCAAGGACCTCCACATAAAGCCAGACACTCTGAAGCTAATAGAAAAGAAACTGGGGAAGACCCTTGAGGACATCGGTACAGGGAGAAAGTTTCTGAACAGAACACCAATAGCGTATGCTCTAAGATCAAGAATTGACAAATGGGACCTCATAAAATTACAAAGTTTCTGTAAGGCAAAGGACACCATCAAAAGGACAAATCGGCAACCAACAAATTGGGAAAAGATCTTCACCAACCCTACATCAGATAAAGGGCTAATATCCAATATATATAAAGAACTCAAGAAGTTAGACTCCAGAAAACCAAACAACCCTATTAAAAAATGGGGTACAAAGTTAAACAAAGAATTCTCACCTGAAGAACTTCGGATGGCAGAGAAGCATCTTAAAAAATGCTCAACTTCATTAGTCATTAGGAAAATGCAAATCAAAACAACCCTGAGATTTCACCTTACACCAGTCAGAATGGCTAAGATTAAAAATTCAGGAGACAGCAGGTGTTGTAGAGGATGTGGAGAAACACTCCTCCACTGCTGGTGGGGGTGCAAATTGGTACAACCACTCTGGAAATCAGTCTGGTGGTTCCTCCGAAAACTGGGCACCTCACTTCCAGGAGATCCTGCTATACCACTCCTGGGCATATACCCAGAGGATTCCCCACCATGTAATAAGGATACATGCTCTACTATGTTCATAGCAGCCCTATTTATAATTGCCAGATGCTGGAAAGAACCCAGGTATCCCTCAACAGAAGAGTGGATACAAAAAATGTGGTATATCTACACAATGGAGTACTATTCAGCCATTAGAAACAATGAATTCATGAAATTCTTAGGCAAATGGATGGAGCTAGAGAACATCATACTAAGTGAGGTAACCCAGACTCAAAAGGTGAATCATGGTATGCACTCACTAATAAGTGGATATTAACCTAGATAACTGGAATACCCAAAACATAATCCACACATCAAATGAGGTACAAGAAGAACGGATGAGTGGCCCCTTGTTCTGGAAAGACTCAGTGAAGCAGTATTTGGCAAAACCAGAACGGGGAAGTGGGAAGGGGTGGGTGGGAGGACAGGGGGAGAGAAGGGGGCTTATGGGACTTTCGGGGAGTGGGGGTCTAGAAAAGGTGAAATCATTTGAAATGTAAATAAAAAATATATCGAATTAAAAAAAAGAATAAACTTCCATTCTTTCCCTTTATTTGTCTATCTGTCTGTCTCTCTTTCTCTCTGTCATATATATATGGACACATATATAGATACAGATATATAGATAGATATGAACATAGTCTTTAGAAAATAAAACTGAATGTTCATAAATATATTATGTACTATATAAGCATGTGTGTATATACACATATATGCCCACATTTTATACACACATATATGTATGGGTGGGGTTGAGGAAGGGGCAGAAACTCACTAGATGAGCCTAGATTTTAACTCATAATTTTCCTGTCTTCATTATCTGAGCTCTGGTATTAGAGTTGCTCATGTGCTATCAAATCTGGTTCATTATATTTTAAATGAAATTGCTCATTTAATCGAATATGGATGCCTAAATGTAATATTACTCTAATAATGTATTTCTAAAAGAAAATGCTTGTGAAAATTAAAATATTTCAAATTCTCCAGCTAAATGATTTCACACAATACTTTCTGCCAGCCAGGCATAATATCTTATCTACATAATGAGACCCTGGTTTCAAAGCAAATATATAAACACACACACACAGAAACACACCCAAACACACACACACATGCATACACACACACACACACAAATACACAGACAGACAGACAGAAAGAGACAGAGACTGAGATAGAAAAAGAGAGAGAGAGCCGAGAGTCAGAGATTAGGATATTCAATTTATCTTCTTGAATATTCAGTTTTATCTTCAGCAAACAGTGCCTTTTCTGTTGACCCATAATAAGCTACAGTATACAGTAGAGTTTCAAAAGTGAAGGACAATTATGTACATACTGTGGCACTCATGAGCACACACCAGTGGAGATTCTGAGATCATCTAAATACATTGATAATTGAGAAGCTATTCACAAAGGTATAATAGACCTGACTCTGAATGGACTGTAATTAGTCCTTATGTCTCTAGCAGAGCTGAGGACTTTGGCAAGAAGACAAGGGGACCCAGTTCCCTTTGGGCAGGTTTAGAACTTCCTATTTATTCCTCAATGGAGGGCATACTTGATAACTAGAAATCACATTTGAGATTAAGAAACAAAAGATGGAACTTACCAGCCTGGCACTCTCAAGGACTTTCCAAGGCCATGTGCAGAGCGACTAGAGGGAAGTTGACTGACTTGGCCAACAACGCCCCCTTGAGCGAACTAACCTATGCCTGAAGAGATCCTTTGTCTCGTATTCCACCAATCACAGTCCCCAACTAGCCCTGTTACTGGAGACCGCCCTCTGTAAAGTATAAATAGTGTGTGCTTTCTTGGTTCAGGGTTGTTGCTGCTGCCTCCCTTGATAGCCACTACCCCACGCGGGGGGCATGGATCAATCAATCAATAAGCCTCATGCTTTTGCAGCTGGAAAAAAAAAAAGAAAAGAAACAAAAGATGACTTTCTGTGCTAGTATAAAGATCTGAGTTCCAGTCCTCAGCACAGCTAGGAGGCTCACTAGAAGTCAATGACCAGCTAGTATTGCTAAACTGATAAGCTCCAAATTCAGTCTCAACAAATGAAGGGGAGGGAAAGAGAGAAAGGCACATGATATTGAGCTTTGGACTTAATACCTATTTCAACACATGTGCAAATACATGTACATATATGAGCATGCACATATACAATACATACAAATAAAAATAAATTGAAGGACATAGATTAGTGTTAGAAAACTTTCCCAGCATGTCCCATGCTCTACGTTAAATCATGAGCATGGAAAACAAAATTTTAGAGAATAACAGATAACCACCTTTACATCCAATTAATACATAAAAACAAAACAAATATTTGACTAAAATATTCACTAAAGCATGTCTAATGCCAAAGAAGTTCAATTGGTAAGGCTTTGGTTCAATTCTCAGACCTGATTAATTGTTGATTTTACAACAATGCAAAACCTTACCATACTTCTATATACCTCCACTTTCATCTGAAAGAAAATCAAGTTTTTAATACCTCTTATCTCTTCCCATAGAACTACTGTGAACATTGATAGGACTATGAGGATGAATGAATTGTTCTACACACTGTTCACCCATGCCATGTACTCTGCGGATGGCTGGCAGTACTTTTATCATAAGTGCTACTTCTGTTAATAGTCTCCAGGAAAAATGATCCTCGAATTAGAATTGATGGTAGACAGGAACTAAAGCCATTGGGCAGCACTCTCTGTGGCGAGAAATAAGACTGCTACATGAGGTGTGTGCTCAGTTCTCTCTTCTCCTGCCCAGCTCCATGAGTGTGTTGGGCATGGCTGTGATGGTGATGACTCACCCATAACAGGACAGGGCAGATAAGGAGGCCTCACTCTGAGCAGCTCCAGGAATCGTGGTTACTTTACCATCCTGAGCATATTGGTAAGGAGGGCCAATCCCAATTTCTATCGTTATACTTACCGTACCATCAAGATTACTGGCTCAATTTCACCAACAATGAGAGAAGCTAAGCTCAGAAAATAGAATAAAAGTCAGAGGGCTCAGGGGTAGAAAGCCTTAGACTTCCTGAGAAAGGAACACACCTTAGTATATTCCAGAATAGAATAGACTCTTTAATGTGTGTGTGTGTGTGTATGCTCCCACATGTGAACACAGGTGTCTATGAGGCTACAAGGGAGTATCAGATTCCCTGATGCCAATGTTATAGGTAGTTGGAAGTCACCCAATATGGGTGCTGGGAACTGAAGTCAGGTCCTCTTCAAATATATTTGCTTAACCACTGAACTATTCCTCTGGCCCGAAGAGGGCAACCTTTGATCATGAATTCACGCCTTCTGCCATTGGTTCTGGCAATTGAATTCAGGTTTTCAGGCTTGTACACAAGATGGCACCTACTGGCCTATCTTGCTGGGTTCAGGGCTCTGGTCTTCTGATATCCTGAATTATCAATTTTCCCTTAATCTGATCCTCATTCCCACCCTTAACCAAAAGTCCACTTCTGTTTCTGGCCTCACCATACTTCTAGCCATCCGAGACAACCAGAAAGCCTATCTATGACTCCTTTACAATTTCCTTGCCCTACAATCAGATTCCATGACTATTTTCCTCTGCAATCTTTGCTACATGTTTGCCTCATTTGCCATCAGCTTGGGCCAGATCTTGGCTTCATCATAGCACAGTGCTAGGTTAGCCACTACTTTCTGGGATTTTTTTGTTCCAATCTATCCAAATCACAGTATCACACAGTTCTTTCTCAAATATTATTTTTCACACATTCCCTTAAGGGGCTCATTGTTCCCAATATCTTGCTTTCTGTTACATGAAGTCTAGGCCTTCCTTCATGACACTTGTCCCAAGTGACACTCTAGCTTTGCCTTACTTTTCAAATTGCATAGCCACCTTGCTACATGCATGCCCCTCCCAGTGAATCCAAACTGCTGACATATCTTGGCTCTTTAATATATTATTTTTGCCTGTGATGAGAATATAGAGAACAGAAATGTATGTACATTGCTGCAACAGCTAATGAGGACTCAATGTGACGTGGGAAGCAGGATTTGGGCTTAAAATTTTATCCATTCCTACTAACATTTATGAATCATCCTGGGCGATCAAGAAGAAAAAGAAATACCATACCTACCACAAAATGTTCTCACCTGATAAGGAAATGAAGATCCACATTGCCGTCATAATACAGTGCAGAGCAAAGAAAAAGGTCTCATAAGTGCTTCTTCATTCTTTCCTAGCAGATATGAGACCCTGCGAGGCAGGCCTGGGAAACTATTACCTTCATTTTCCAGATGATAAAACTTGCTTACCTTTTGGAGAGTATAAGTGGCTTGCTTACTGTTACAAAGCTAATAATTAGCAGATTGGGGTCTGCTAGTCGGGTGATCTTTTTAATGTGTGGCTCTGACTACAACCAACAGGGCCATGGCTCACAAGGAGAATCAACGAAGCACGCTTGGGGACAGTGTTTAATGTGACTGTGAACTCTCCCTGGCAAGTGGCATCTGCCTCAGGAACTAAAGAATCTGAGAGAATTCAATCAGAAAAGAAACAAGGGGAGAAAGGAATATTCAAGAAATAAAGAGGCATTATGAACAAAGTTACAGAGTCAAACACAAGGAACAGACCAAGGGCAAGATTGCTTGCTGCATGAAGGCTCCTCCCTCTCCCCCCTGAAAAACTGAGATAAAGGAGGAGGTGAGGCCTGAGTGTTCCCCCACTGATAAGCAGGCTCCACCCAGAGGCCAACAGTACACATTTGGGGACAGAGAGGGGAAGAGCTGCCCCTTCTCCAGGGCCACAGGGACTGGAGTAGGGGCAAAAGGGAAGGCATTTCTGAATGCTTTAGATACAGCATCTGAGGCAGAACCAGGAAAGATTCTGGGAGCCAGAGAGAGGCAGAGACAGATGGCAAGTGACCTTGAGAAACATCACTTCTGGAGCCAAGGTCTAGTCAGGGGTTAGGGTGGCTATGTGTAAATATCCTGTTTCGCAACAAGCACTAGAGAGGAGGGAGTATGAAGCCTCCAGAGTAGAAGGGAAAAGCAAGGCAGTTGACGAGGGAAGGTGGGGAAACTGGACCATCCAGGAGGTGCTTCATTTGGGGAACTGCCTTGAGATGAAAATGTGGGGAGGGTCAGAGTGACTTGACAAATCTGTCTTTAATATATCTTTCCTTTCAGAACCAGGTTCTCTGTCTTCCTCCTTCCTCCAGTCACTTCAGGAGTAGGACAAAGCAGGGGAAAGTTGAGGGGACAGAGCCAGAGCAGTAGAATGGGACCTCCCTGGAGCCAGGAGGTAAGTCATCACACTCGTGTCTTCTATTTCTAAAGCCCTGCAAATCCCGTGTGATCCCTTTAAAAAACATAAAATAAATAAATGCTATCTCATATGCTAAAGATCTAAGAAAGGCTGGCTGTTAGGGAGAAAAAGCAGAATCAACTCTATACAAAGGGACAATAGCACTAACTCCTTTACCCCTTTTTCCTTATAATTTTGTCTTCTCTGTCCTCCCAAACTTCTTTGTCTTGTTTTTCTTTCTCCCCTCTTGGTTCCCTGACTAGAGTTCTCCAGAAGAGAGGCTTCCCACAGAACGCCGCAGACAGTCAACAAGAACCAGACGGGTGCTGCTAGCTGCCCTGCTCTGTGGCCTGCTCCTTGGTTCTTCAATGCTTTGGGTTTACATCTTCCGGAACTGTGGTCCTTGTAAGGAAGATCCTGGAACACCCTTAACCCAGGCAACACTCCCTCATATGCCTTGGTCCAGACCTCTAAGACTCCCCTGCCCCATGCCAAACTTGTCCCCATCCTCATGGTCCCTGAGGATCTAGACTGCTTTCTCTCTGAATCCCACATCAGGCAACAAGTCATTTCCTTCCTAAGGCCTGTCCCCTCCCCTCCCCCCCTACCCCATCCCCATGAACCTCACTAGAAGTCCTTTCCAAGCCCCTGGGGGGGGGGGAGCCCTTGTTCTGTTTGCTCTTCTTACCTAGCTCTGAGCTTTTGTTTCACAGGTCCATGTGAGGCACCTGTGTGTATGGAGCTCCTGGACCATTATCTGGCCTCTGGAAACAGAAGTGTGGCCCCCTGCACTGACTTTTTCAGCTTTGCCTGTGAAAAAGCCAATGGGACCAGTAACTCTTTCCAGACACTTACAGAAGAGAACAAGAGCAGACTGTGGAGACTATTGGGTGAGGACACATAACAGCAGAATCTCTGAGCAAGTAGACAACTGAGTCTCATATCTTGACAGGTCTGAATTCTGCATAACTACAGAAAACTCCTTTGCTCTTGCCTTCCACTCTTATCTATTCTCCTTTATTCATATCCTGGTTACTCTTTGAGTCTTTTTTCTTTTCATCCACCACTTTTCTTTGTTCCCTTTCTTTGTTCTTTTTGCTTCCCTTTCTGTTTTCTTAATTGTCTTTACCATCTTCTTGTTTCTACTCCTCTTTGCTCATCTATCCTGTTGTCAAGCTGAGCCCATAAAAACGGGTAGTTCTCCTCATTTATTTGAGCTTGATCCTCTTCTATATCCCTCTGGGAAAGTTTTCTCAATATCCCCATGAGGTTCCCATCTGCTATTTGTCCCTGTACCAGTATCCACTCACTGTGTTCTCCTGTTTCCTTTCTAGAGGCCCCAGGGTCCTGGCACCTAAGATCTGGGGAGGAAAAAGCCTTCCAATTTTATAATTCTTGCATGGACACAGCTGCCATTGAAGCGTCAGGAGTTGGTCCACTCTTACAAATTATTGAAGAGGTGAGAAAAATTGGGGTGTCAACTTTCTAAGTAATACATATGAACAATGAATGCATGCCTGAGGGCTGCCCCGATTTTATAGAATATAGGGTTCTTTCTTGGACATTCAACATTCTACAAGGGAGATAGAAATGAAACTACTCTTTGAAGTATCAAGACTTAGAGAAAGAAAAAACCTTAGAAGCAGAAAAGGGTGCAGAATGAAGGAGCCTATGGAAATGAGAAGGGGGAAATGAACACATTTGGGGCTCGATCTCATGAGTCCCTAGGTTCAGGTTTGTCTCTCTTCTTCAAAGCTTGGAGGCTGGAACATCTCTGGCAACTGGATTTCCTTTGACTTCAACCAAACTCTGAAGCTTATGATGAGTCAGTATGGCCACTTCCCATTCTTCAGAGCCTATCTGCAACCTCATCCCGCCCCTCCACACACTCCAGTCATCCAGGTGAGGAATAAACTGGCAAAACCACTATTGCACTTGAGTCTATAACCCTAAGCTATCACTACTTACAAAAGAGATTTCAGGTTGTGAGATAAGATATGTGTGCAACATAGGGAATGGCCCTTCCTTAAAGTACTACAGGGATCAGGGCTACTAGGTAGGGGAAAAGCTGTAACAGAGCCAGCTCGTTGAAGGGTGAAGTAAAAGTTTTCAGCTCTCTTTATTTCAAATACGGATTTCTCCTGGACCTCTTCATTCATCCTGTCTCCAAAATTATCTTATTTTCCCTAAGGCACCTTTCTAAACTTGATAGCTAAGAACCTGTCACTTTAATAGATCACTCAGTCATCAAGATATGGCCTCTATTCCTTAGCAAAGAATTTTAAGTTTGTGATCTGACCTGTATCCTTATCTCTTGTTGCATTCCATCTCTCCCTGATACTCGGTGTTCTGCTGACTCACATGTAGTGTCAAAAATATTCCTTTTCTCTTTGCACATACTGCTTTCTTTCCTGTAACAATTCTAGAAGACTCTTGTCTGCTTGCACAGTAAGTCTCTTTCAGTAAGTCTTCCCTGACATGCTAGATACAATTTGCTTGAGGTCTCTCTGTCCTCCATTAAATTCTCTCAGCATTTAGTAATCTGAAAGCCTGTGCCTGAAACAGACTAGAGTTCTTCTCAGCAACTAGAGACCACTATGAGGTGTTTGTTGAGTTTATAAATAAATAAATAAATAAATAAATAAATAAATAAATAAATAAATAATAGAGCCATCACTCCTGCGGAGTGTTCTATAGTTGTCTCTGAATTCCACAGCTTTGTACAGAATAATTAATCCAGAAGACATGGCCATCGGGATGTAATATTCTAAGATTAGGCTTTAACATGTGCATTCATAAATTTAATTATTATGGTTTGGTAGGATTAACTAAAATCTGGAGTGGTTAAGGACAAAATTAGATAGGAAGACATCAATGGAATCTTGAGACATGCCTAATTATACAGGTGACAAAATGAAACTAAAAGACACCATAAAGGAGTTACAGGGAAATTCTAAGCTAAGGAGAGTATTTGGAATGTTATGGTTTCAGCACTTGGTCAGTGAGGGCTGGCCTGGACTTTGAGTGGGAAGAAAAGTAGGAAGGAAAATATGAGACAGGGCTTGGTGACTGTCAGCCCAGAAAGTCAAGAAGAATTGATAAATATTAATATATAGAAAAAAAGAGGAGCTACTGAAGCCTTTCAGATATTACCAGGGGGCTATATAGACAAAGCCAATCACCTTTGGAGGCAACTTGAAGCAGCTGAGGATTCTAAGCTAACATATTTAAATTTGATGCATAATAGCATAAGGCAAATAAGAATTGAGTGTGAGAATATGTTTAGCTTAAACACCTTGTTGATGGTCCTAGAGATTTTCCAAGGTTTCTGTGGTTTAAAAAAATATAAAGGAGATGGAGGAAACACTGAGTCACTTAGCTCCAGTCTGCCTAGGCCATTAGAGTAAGCTTAGCTACAGAGAATAGAATGCAAAGGAGCCCAGGAGAAGCTAAAGGAGGAGGAACAGAAGAATACAAGGGATCACAGAGAAAGAAGATGGACCACCATGGGTGACATCGCAAAGAAAATGGGAGGAGCTATAGGAGAAAGGAAGTAATGATTTCAGAGATTCCTTCACAGACTGAGTAGAGAACTGAAAGACACTGTTGAAAACTTGCAGCTAGTCACACACACACACACACAAAATGTATAAGAATGAGCAGAGATTATAATTGGAGCTCAGTGGAATTGAAAGACTTTTTTTTCAAGATGTAAGGAAAGTATATCAGCCATTGGAAATGGGATATCAGAATGGGAGTAGAATATTGACATCGAGAGAGAGAGAGAGAGAGAGAGAGAGAGAGAGAGAGAGAGAGAGAGCAAAGCTTGTTGACAAAGAGAGAGACAAAGAATCAAATGTAAATTGGGGCACAGGCACTTGCCTGGGATGCAAAGTTTAATAGGTACTCTACACATAATATCAAAATAAATATATTTAAATATGAATAACTTTTAAAATATAAATTAATACAAAGTCTATGGTGAGCAAGCTATCAAATTTGCATTTACTTGTAATTCTAAAAATATCCTGCTTTCCCAAAATGAAACAAAACTATTGTGGGTCTCTAAAAATAATTGCAATTTTAAAATAGAATAAAATGCACTGTGAAATTTGGAGCTAGGAATTGGCTATAAAGCCTCATCCGTGATAGGCAACTACTCTACTGTGGAGCTGTGCCGCATGCATATAACATTGTAGAATGTATTGTTAAAAAATAAAATCATGATAAGCAAAGTTTGATGTTTTATTCATGATGGACTCTTCTGCATTGTTTTAAAAATATGTATTTAAAAACACCTTTCATTGCTGACTTTGAGTATGTTTTAATTAATATACTTGACATGCATTTCTCACATCCTTGACTCTAGATATACACTGGCACATAAAATAGCTTCCTCTAAACAAGTCTGTGTTCTTCTATTGCTGAGAAGCTCAACATTTGCATGCATAGACTTTTACCAGTTGCAGTCTTTCTTTGTACCGTGTCCTCTCTCTCATTTCTTTATTCCCATCTTCCCATCTTCCATGGTACCTCTCCTACCTTCCCGCCCCTACCTGCTTTATCCGCTATGTGCCCACTTCTCTCCAGTCTCTCTTGTGTCCAGATAGACCAGCCGGAATTTGAAATTCTTCTCCAGAAAGACCAGGAACAGAAAGTCTATGCTCAGGTAAGATGCCAGACAACTTGCAACTTGTCCCCTTGACCCCAAGTGAAAGGCTTTTGTGACAAAGATTCCCCTCCTCTAGATCCTGCGGGAATATGTGACATACCTGAACAGGATCGGGACTTTACTGGGGAGTAACCCCCAGGAAGCACAACAACATGCCTCCTGGTCCATCGTCTTTACCTCACAGCTGTTCCAGTTTCTGAAGCCACAACAGCAGCAGCAGGCACAAGACAAGCTCTTTCATGTGGTTACTATTGATGAACTGAAGGTGCCTAAAACTGAGGGCCTAAGGACTCTGTGCTTGATGGCCTCTCAAACTTTCTCTTTTTTATATTCTTTCTTCTACTACCATTGATTCCTTTACTTTAAAAATGCAATTAATTATTTATTTTCTTATATACCTATTTACTTATTTGCTTATTCCTTTTGTGGGTCTTTGGGCAGGAATGTGACTAGGTGTGAAGATGGAAGTCAGAGAACAATTTTGGGAAGCTGGATCTTTGCCTTCTATCATATGGACAGAGAGACTGAAGTCGTGTGGTCAGGCCTGGCAGCAAGTGCCTATAACCACTGAACAGTCTTGTTGTCCCTTCCTTTCATTTCAGTTTGTCCTTAACTCGTCTGCAATCCTTCCTCTAGTACACCCCATTTCCTCTCCTTTCTGTGCCTTTGGTTGTCCCCCTCTTAAGCTTTGTGTCTTTTCTCTAAGGAAATGGCCCCAGCCATTGACTGGTTGTCCTGTTTACAAGCAATATTCACACCGATGTCGTTGAGTCCTTCCCAGACCCTCGTGGTTCATGACCTAGACTACTTGAGAAACATGTCACAACTGGTAGAAGAAGGGCTGCTGAAACACAGGTTTGCCCAGGTGGAGTTAGACAGATGTTAGGCATGGGAGGAGAGTAAGGTATCAGAGACTCCATGAGTGGGAGGCGCATGTGACATGGAGAGACAGAAAGATAGAGTGGGTGACACAGAAGGAAACATAAAAATCAAGAACTATGTAAGTCTTTAGAACATGATGACCATGTGACATATCAAATGAAGGATATAGGCTTGAGATAGATGAGGCATCTACCAGGAATGGACCATCATCCTTTACAGAGCTCATGCACTATAGGAAATGCAGAAAAGCCCAACTCTGAAGTGCATGAACACAAGCCTTCTCTATAGCACCCTAATGGCGCTATTGTCTAGAAATCCTTTATGGGGAGACAAAGCCGAAATTAGGTGGCTTCAGCAGTTTTATATGCATATGTCTTGAAAGACATACATATATGTACCAACAGGATCAAGGGAAGCCACACCCCTAGGTTTGTTTTACTTAGAAATCTGTCTTTAGATGAGCTGAGGTTTCCTGGTTGTGGAAACAGATAAAACACATCCTCTCCTAGTAACTTCAGAAGAAAGCCTTTTTCCACCATCCCACACTACCAAAGCTAAACCAATAAAGACTGTTTTGTTCTTGATGGATTTGTTTATATGGCAGTAACTCTTTGTATATACAGAGGAAAGGGGGCTATGCACAAGAATATACAGTAGTCTGTTGAAGGGATTATTCATATGAGAATGCTTAGGGGCTTTAGCTTTGTCTTGGGCATTTTGTATCTACAGAGAGATAATACAGAGCTACATGATCTTGGGGCTGGTCGATACACTATCTCCAGCACTGGACACTAAATTCCAGGAGGCACGCAGAGAATTGATCCAGAAACTACGGAGACTGAAAGAACGACCACCCCTGGTGAGAAGACAAGGCGACATAGTTTCTATATTGGGGTAATTATTGAGGTAAAAAGGCATAGGAGAACAGGTCCCAAGTAGGCAGGATAGGAAGTCAGAGTATATCTTTAGAATCAAGATATTAACTGGCTAGTTCTGTGGCCTTTGACTAAACATTAGAGTTTTGACCTAAAAGTTAAAATTAGGGAAGAACCCTTCCTTTTCCATTACTCTTATGCAATGTTCTGTTTTCCTGAATGATATGGTTTGAGGACCTAGCCCTAAAGCTTAAGATTTATTGTGAAGAATTAATTCTGTATGTCCCAGAGGCTTGTGCTGATCAGGCAGGAGACGGGTGAGTGGGGTTCATGGAAGGTACATTAAAAAAAATTCAGAATTGTTCCAGATTTTGTTTTTGAAGAATCCTTGGTTTGTTTTCTCTACTTTAAAAGATTTCCCCATGTATGATGAAACATGAGAACAAAACATTGTCTTTTAAGAAAAACTCAAAAGATTTATTGTGAAGAACAATATTTAAATGTGTATCACAAAGTTCATCCCTGATCCTATGAAATTGTTTAGTTACAAATGGACATGGTTGGTCAGATCGGCACATATCTGAGGAGTAAGCTGTATAAGAAGTGTGTAGAAGCAATTAACCAGTCAGAAGAATTATCAGACAGAGATCTTCAGTCAGAGTTCCTTTACATCCTATGTCGAACCCTTTCAAATGCAAGGGGAAACGTCAACTCCCCTTGAGTTGAGGACATTCTTACCTCAGTGAAGACCTTCCTTTATGGTCTACCTTGAAAGAAAACCTTTACTCTTATTAATTAATGCATAATTTCTCTACTTTAAAAAAGTATTTAAAATCTCTGTTCAATTCTGGGATATGGCTCAGTGACTAAAGTGATTGCCACTCAACGGAGAGGACTTGAGTTTGAATCCCTAGTTTGAAGCAAATTGCAATAGTGTTGTCCATAGTCCCAGTGGTTCTACTGCCAGATGGAATGGAGACAGGAGAGACTCTGGACATTCAGAGCCCCAATATCCTTATATGTACAATGTCAAAATAAAAAAAAAAAAACGAAGTCTTGACTCAAGCAATGGAGAAAATGAGGCTTGGCAACTGAGGTCCTCTTCTGAACTCTATATGTGCATCAATTAATCCTCCCCCTCAAATTTTTAAAGGAATTTTTTTGTTGATATGGAAATCTAGTCATTTATTATTTATGGTTCATAAAAGCCCAGATAATTTCATTTATTGACCTAATTCTCAAATTTGTATGATGTAGCATAATATTATTATATGGTTTTATTTATTTATCTTTTGGGTATTTTAGAGAGAATCCTACTATGTAGCTGTGGCTGTAATGGAGGTCATTGTGTAGATGATATTGTCTTAGAACTCACAAAGTGCTGAGAATAAATATGTGCACCACCACATCAAGCTCATTTTATGTTTATTGTAGCGATTGATCAACAAATATATGAGTCTTCAGGAACCTGGCTATAGTAATAAGTTAGAGCAGGAGTCTCCTCTGGCTATCTGGCTTCAAGGTCAGTGTGGATTTTCACTGTATCTTAGACCATTATTCACTAAGGTGGTCACTGAATGTGAAGTAGATTCACAAGAAGCTACTATGCGACCTATCACTTGATCAGATGAAGCAGAGCATAACACCAACTGCAAACTTCCTGGCAAAATAAAAATAGCTTCCTGTAAATGCCAGGACTGTAGCATGAGGTCATGTCTTAGAAGGTAAAAACATGTCAACACAAAGACTCATGCTTAAAGAATGTGAAAGGCTTACAAAGCCTGTAATCACCATCCTTTTCACTGGGGTATAGAAAGATGAAAATAAAGTATGACCTTGGAGAAGCTGCGTCACTTTTCTGAACTAACAAAAAGCAACACAGAACAATAATGTGAACACCATCTAATAAGTCGTAAAGTTAGTCATCCATGTAGACCACTCACTAACAGTATTATTTAATCTTACCAGGAATGCTCAAGATTTTAGTTCCCATGACTCAGATTCAGAAACAGGAAGAAGAATGACAACCTCTCCTAAGATCTCATTGCTCTTAAGTGAAAAATCAGGATCCAAAATAAAGCTGTTTGGCTCATGAACCTATATCATTCTCTAATTTTACTTCATGTCCATTGGCATTTTGCCTGCATGTATAGTATGTCCATATGAGGATGTCAGGTCCCCAGGAACTGGAGTTACAGAGAGTTATAAGCTGCCATGTGGGTGCTAGGATTTGAGTCCAGGCCCTCTAGAAGAGCACTAGTACTCTTAACTGCTGAGCCATCTCTCTAGGACCATGAACCTCTATCTTAACACACCCGGCAAGACTGAGAAATATGTGATTGCAACAGCATTAGGTTAGCAAATTCTTTTATAAAGGACAAGATAGGTGAGTATATTTAGATTTATTTTCCATATAGTTTATGTTGCTAACACGTGACTGTTTTAGTACATAAAAGACAGAGCTGTCCTACTAAAAGAACACAATTTAGGCAGTAGATACCCTTGATAGCTCCTAAAACTGAGTGATCAGAGAAGGTTGAATATCAGTAGAAAGTCATAGTAACAGATAAAACTGAAGAAATATTTAGAGACAGAAAGGTCTTAAGGAAAAGGAAAAATGCATGGAAAAGAATAGGTAAAAATTAGTGTAGTATGTGGGGTTGTCCTCATAACTCTGGCTGAGAAAAAATAATGGTGTTCTGCATGTGAGGCCCAATGCTACAGCTGAAGTATGCCCTGGGTGGCCTAGAACTGAATAAGCAAATAGGATAGCTCTGAAGTAAAAATCAGAGAAAAGAAGGCATGGAAGTATCATTGCAAAGATACTTGCTTTTCTTTTCATGAAGAAAGAAATTTCTAGAATTTATCTTGATTAATATTTTAAAAGAACATGCTTCAAGAAGATGAGCTATGAAATTTCCTGGCTTGTAGTTAAAGAGGTAACAAGGAGTAGGTAGCAATACCAGGTTCTAGATTTGATTTTTTTTAGTTCCAGACAATGTTTATTAACTGCAGTCTTTTGATTTCTCTGGGTAATTGTAATTTAATAATGTATATTCTTATTTTGAAAAATCACGAAGGGTCAAATCTGACCCTTTTGTTGGTTAATTTTGAGAACATAGTCAAAGGAAATTCCTATTTCTATTATGAAACTTGTGAAGCTGGATTTGGGACAATCTAAGCAAGATTTTACATTTGTCTCTGTGTAATGAGAACTATTTATATTCAGCCCAACAACACAATGTATTTAGGCAACTGAAAATTTTGTTTAAACATATCATTTCAGTTACAATTCCTCTTGATCCTAGGTTATCTGCAATTTTACACAAAAGTTCTTAATCCACACTACTGTCAATATCTTTGTAGAAAAGCAATAGGTCAAGCTTACAGGATTTAGCATCAGATTCATCTATTCATTTATGTGATATTTTATGTTTTTTCAAATTTTTTGAGACAGAGTCTCATCACGATGGCTTAGAACTGCTAATTCTCCTGCCTCTGCTCTTCAACTGCTAGAATTACAAGTGTGTGTCATCACTCACTGCATGTGGAGTATGATAATATTTATTAAGTACCAACTATAAAAAATGTTTCTATAATACCCATTATGTACCAGTGGATCAAATATTCAAATATCCTTGCTTTGAGTATTTATAGTTCAGTATAAGAGGAGAGATAGGGCATGGGAGAGAGAGAGGAAATAAACTATCTGTGCTGGGTGGTGTTAGAACAAAGGCAAAATATCAAATGAAGAAAAGAAATACAAGAAAAATAGCAGTTATGATTATGATTATCAGTAGGCAGGGCAGAAAGGTCAAATTAACCATGAGTCATTCTTGTGACATTTAGGTATGGTTCAACCAGACAAGAGTCCACTCATATTGCACCATCATTCCACATCAATTTCTTTATCTCATCTAGTAGGATGTGATTTGTGATATTTCCAGATGCTTTCCTGATGTTAAGATAATGCCATCATCATGGCAATGGAATGTACTGAGTAGTGCTAATCAAATTCCAGGGGAAGTTAGAATAAACAGAGTGCTTTTAAGGAATTATGTCACCTGATCTTCAAACCTGTGAGGAAGGTAGAGCAGGCATTTCTCTTGTTTGTACAGCTGGTCTACCTAAAGTACATGGATTTAAGTTAATAGTTTATGTTTGTAAATGCTGGATATTATGTGTAAGGGCAGTATTGTGGTGGTCTTTAAGGACAAATTTAGTTTACAGACAGGATTCATTGGTATTTGGAGTAATTTACATTGAAATATTAGGAGGAAGCATTCTAATAAATTTGCAGTCTGTGAACATACATGCATGTATGCATTTGTGTTAAGTAAACAACCTTGGAACAGCCTTTTTTGAGAAGTTGGTCTTTTCTGCTTAGGTCATAATCCAGTTTGCTACAGCCTCTCTGTGTCCTCTGTTTCTGATATGGGACTCTGTTATGTTACTTAGGGCCCTAATCTTTGTTTGTACCAGGCTCTTATCTGTGTTTGTAGCTCCTACTCTGTCTAGTAACCCAGTTAAATGAGCCCTTCCTATTGCTACATTTTATATTATTTTGACATATTTGGCCCTCAGTGATCCTACCATGATGTTTAATAGTTACACATTATTTTCCATGCCTTCAAAAACATTCCTTTAAAATTTTGTTATAGAATTTTATCTAGAAATCTTTACATGTTTTTGGAGCTTCCTTGATTTTTATAATTTCTTTTTTTTTTAATTTTTTTTATTCGATATAATTTATTTACATTTCAAATGATTTCCCTTTTCTAGCCCCCCCACTCCCCGAGAGTCCCGTAAGCCCCCTTCTCTTCCCCTGTCCTCCCACCCACCCCTTCCCACTTCCCCGTTCTGGTTTTGCCGAATACTGTTTCACTGAGTCTTTCCAGAACCAGGGGCCACTCCTCCTTTCTTCTTGTACCTCATTTGATGTGTGGATTATGTTTTGGGTATTCCAGTTTTCTAGGTTAATATCCACTTATTAGTGAGTGCATACCATGATTCACCTTTTGAGTCTGGGTTACCTCACTTAGTATGATATTCTCTAGCTCCATCCATTTGCCTAAGAATTTCATGAATTCATTGTTTCTAATGGCTGAATAGTACTCCATTGTGTAGATATACCACATTTTTTGCATCCACTCTTCTGTTGAGGGATACCTGGGTTCTTTCCAGCATCTGGCAATTATAAATAGGGCTGCTATGAACATAGTAGAACATGCGTCCTTATTACATGGTGGGGAGTCTTCTGGGTATATGCCCAGGAGTGGTATAGCAGGATCTTCTGGAAGTGAGGTGCCCAGTTTTCGGAGGAACCGCCAGACTGCTTTCCAGAGTGGTTGTACCAATTTGCAACCCCACCAGCAGTGGAGGAGTGTTCCTCTTTCTCCACACCCTCTCCAACACCTGCTGTCTCCTGAATTTTTAATCTTAGCCATTCTGACTGGTGTAAGATGAAATCTTAGGGTTGTTTTGATTTGCATTTCCCTAATGACTAATGAAGTTGAGCATTTTTTAAGATGCTTCTCTGCCATCCGAAGTTCTTCAGGTGAGAATTCTTTGTTTAACTCTGTACCCCATTTTTAATAGGGTTGTTTGGTTTTCTGGAGTCTAACTTCTTAAGTTCTTTATATATATTGGATATTAGCCCTCTATCTGATGTAGGATTGGTGAAGATCTTTTCCCAATTTGTTGGTTGTCGATTTGTCCTCTTGATGGTGTCCTTTGCCTTACAGAAACTTTGTAATTTTATGAGGTCCCATTTGTCAATTCTTGCTCTTAGAGCATACGCTATTGGTGTTCTGTTCAGAAACTTTCTCCCTGTACCGATGTCCTCAAGGGTCTTCCCCAGTTTCTTTTCTATTAGCTTCAGAGTGTCTGGCTTTATATAGTCTTATTATTCATGGTTTGTAGGAGACATATACAAACATTTTCACTGCCCTAAAATGCAGCCATTGAGCTTCATTATCTTGCATTTGAAGTATTTATTCCACTGTTTCTATTTGAGTGTCCTCCCTCCTCTATTTCCACATTCTCTGTACCAAAAGTCATGGTGGCCAATTTTCCCAGTTTATAGGAATTCTGGTTTGATTGGTGCACTTGTTCAGTGGTTTGCTGTTACCCATTTTCATAAGAAACATTGCATCACCTGAAGCCCTCATTTACTCATCTCTAGGGTTCTACCATATGATACACACCCTTTGAGACTGGGCATGGGTGCTGTAGAATAAGAGTTCCTCCCATTAGTTAACAGTTAGGAATGGAGGTCTGGGAGGAAGGAGTGTATGGTGGAACTCCTGGGCTGTTTGAGTGGAAGGTTGGACCCTATCTCAGGATTGGATAATCTACCTTTCCTTCCCATGAGGCTTATATTCCTTGGAGGGATGGCTCCTAAGGGCCTTGCTTTTGTACCAGTAGGCAACAAGCCTGGGTGTTAAGGAAGAAGGGAAGCCTCTTTCTGCTGAGCAATAGCATATACTGAAAGAGAAATGATAAAATAATTGTATCTATGTATGTATGTGCATGCTGTTGTCTACATATATAGTGTATGCATGTATAGGTCATATATGCACTTTTGTGTGCACATGGAGACCTCATCGGGCACCGTTATCACTCTCCACCTTTAGTTTTTGAGGCAGTTCTCTCACTAATCTTAAAACTCATTGGTTCAGATAGGCTGTGTGGCAACCAATCAGTTTCTCCACCCTACTGAAGGCATGAACCTCCAGACCTGACTTTTTACTGTTGGTTCTGGGGTCCTGAATTTAGGTCTTTGTATTTGTGCTGCAAACACTTTAATGTCTGAGTCATTTTCCGAGACCTTGGAAATAAAAATTTTTTAAAAGTTATTAAAGAAAACATCCTTTGTGATAACTGGCATTAGAATGTGATAAAAACAGAAGCCTGGAGAGATGTCACTCACTTTAGTCTGTTTTTACAGCCAGCCTACCCTCGATGGATGAAGTGTGTGGAACAGACAGGAGCCTTCTTTGAGCCTACCCTGGCAGCTCTGTTTGTTCATGAAGCTTTTGGCCCAAGCATTCAAAGTGCTGTATGTGAGAGCTTCCCCCTGCCTGCAACCCTCTACCCTTTCCACCCAATATACCTTGCCTTAGTTCTATGACGTGTGTCCTTCTTTGTGGTGTGCAAAGCAGGAATCAGGTAGAAAAGAAAGTCAACTAAGAGAGAACCTTTTGGTCTGCTCAGTCCCTAAGGCAAGTACAATTTAGGCACAGGACACAAAGTATCCCCAACATGAATTAATTTAAACACCTCACTGGACTTTCCTGGTATTGTGTTTCTTCAACCATAAATAGAAAAATAAAAAAATCAAACTCCTTGACCTGTAAGGCTATCTCCCTGTTTGTCTAAGAGTTTTGTACAGCACATGATAAACCATAAGCACAGGATGACATAATCTCATAGAGTCAAATGAGCAACTTCTAAATGAGTGAGGAACTTATAAGCATTTTACATGTAATATGTTTTATTACAATTATTTTTCTAATTTAACGGAAGAGAGGATTGAACCAAGAGTAGTTAACAAGAGTCATTTAACTTCATGGAGTCACTGAATAGCAGTCAAATTTGAACTCAGTCAGTCTGAAGCCAGAGTTATTTCTCATTCTGTTACCCAACTCCTTCCACCTGGAAAGAATGTACGTAAGACAATGAGCAATTGCAAATCAAGGGGGTGTAAAGTTCAGGCTGTATGGCTATGGAGACTTCACCTTGCTGGGAAGCTAAGGAACTTAGAAGTATGACTTAAGTGGGCGGGTATGAAGACAAAAGTCCTGAAAACAGAGACAGAAACAATAGTTGTCCATGCTCTCTGCTTTCTGGGAGAGTTGTCAGACCCAAATGAAAGTAGCCATCAGTCTCAGCTACCACAATGGCAAAAGCACTGTTATGGTCCCTTCTTGGGGCAATGAACTAATCACACTTTCTGAGCTTGACGCTGTCCTAGTAACCCCATAAATCTTTATACTTTGGATATTTGTGGCAATCTGGGAAACAAACCCTCTCTTGTGACCACGTCTCCTTTCTCTGACAGCTCTTGGAGCCCAGTAGGGCCAAGGTCTCTTTATAGATTATCAAAGGACCAGGGACAGACTAATCCTTACACCTTTTTCCTTTTCCTGCCACATCCCATAGGCCATGGAATTATTTGCTGAGATAAAGGATGCTGTCATCATACGCCTCAAAAGGCTTTCCTGGATAAGTGAGGAGACCCGGAAAGAGGCCTTGAACAAGGTAATTTCAGGAGGATTACAGGGCAGCTTGAAGCCATTTAAGAGATAGTTGATCACTGGGTGAAGAAACGAGGACAGAAAGGAGAGAAGTAGGTACAGATAACATATCTAGGTGACAGTGTTAATGACTCAGGATTTATGAGGGAATGCTGACAGCTTACAAATTTCTGTGTTTCTTTCCAGCTCGCCCAGCTGCAGGTGGAGATGGGGGCACCAAAACGGGTCCCAAAGCCTGAGATGGCCACACAGGAATATAGTGATGTGGGTCTTTGTTCCTCTCAGTGTCCCTTATGCCCTTGGTTGCTTACTCCCCTGACCCAACTGAGTCTGCAAAGCAATCTATTTTCTGTGTGCAATTCTAAGACATCTTCTTTACCCCCATGCTGGATAGGTCTTACAGGCAAAATATTGAAACTTTCTAGGGCGCTCATGTAATACATACATACAAGTACACACATGTAATCTGTGATATGTCTATGTTTGTCTGCATAATGATGCCTGTGAATTTTGTACCAACATGAGGTGATATTACAGGGTGTGGTAGCATGTACATCAGGGATTACCTGTTTAGGTATAAATGTGCCCAGCACCATCTATCTGTATACATCTCTGTTCATCAAATGACCTGCTGCCTGTTCCCCAGATACAACTTGGTCCCAGTTTCCTTCAATCTTTCCTGAGCTGTGTACGATCTCTCCGGGCCAGAAACGTTCGGAGCTTCTTGCAGCCTTTTCCCTACCACAGGTATGAGAATATATAGCTCATCCTACAGATGGGCTAAGAACAGTGATAACAGAAACAAGTCCATGATGATAGTTGGGAGAGACTGCATGTGCCTTGCATAGACAGTAAATGATGGAGCTGTGTTTGTATGTATTCTTCATACAGATGGCAGCAATCTCCCTGGGGGGTCAATGCTTACTATTCAATACCTGACCACGTGGTGGTCTTCCCTGCTGGCCTTCTCCAACCTCCATTCTTCCACCCTGGCTACCCCAGGTATGGACCGTTCTCTGAAGGTGAGTCTTTTGGTGGGAGATCTCAAGAGGGATTAATGGGTGTTAGGATGGATGAGACTTGGAGTTGGAAAATTGGAGTGAACACTTTTGAAGGGTTTTTCAAGTAAAGCCAGATTTCATCTCTTTAGAGCTGTGAACTTTGGTGCTGCTGGTAGCATCATGGCCCATGAACTGTTGCATATCTTCTACCAACTCTGTGAGTAATCAGTCATTGGAAGGTAGGGCCAAAGAGATCACCAGGGAGGACAACAAAGGAGACCTGAAGGGAAGGGGAAGGCTATTCAAAGGCTACAAAATGGATAGTGTACAAAATGCTTATGTCCTTGGGAGCCAGGTCAGTCTATGATATCCCTCATATTCCAATGACCTTCACCAATTCATTGTCTTGCTCCATCTTTAACAGTACTCCCTGGGGGCTGCCCAGCCTGTGATGCCCGTGCACTGCAAGAAGCACTTCTATGCCTGGAGCGCCATTATTCTGCCTTCCCTTTACCCAGCATGTCCTCTTTCAATGGTTCTCACACTCTCCTGGAAAATGCTGGAGACATAGGAGGCATAGCCATTGCATTCCAGGTGTGCTGAGATCCCTGTCCTTCCATTTTCCTTCCACTGTCCCTCATGAAAATATGCTTGCATATCTCTCTGGCCTTCACATTCCCATTGAACAGATAGCAACTTGGAACCCTCTTACTACCCTGTAGATGCCCCACCTTTTAAGACCTACATCTGTAGGTCTTCTGGTATCTTTCTTCTTGGCTCAGATCAGCATCAGTGCAAAGTTAGATAAGAAGGCTTAGGAATTTGTTAGGGTACCTTCCTATGTAGCTGGTATCAGACTTCTAAATGCCTACAGATTTGAAGTCTAAAAGAAATTTTTATCCCATACCCTTATTTAGGCATATAGCAAGAGGATAGTAGAGCACACTGGGGAGATGACCCTGCCCAACCTCGACCTCAGCCCTTATCAACTCTTCTTCCGAAGCTACGCCCAGGTAAGCATCTATCATCTCTCTCTATACTTGCTTCACATCAGTTAAGGACCCTATCACTGATGCTAAAAGAATGTTTGCCCCTGCTACACTGTACCATATATGCAAGTCACCACTATGGATCCCCACTTTTATGATTTCTCATTTGTTCCTTTGGAACCACCTTACATGGTTACAGGTTCTTTAACCACATCCAGCAACTGGAGCCCCACCCCATCCCTAAGAGAAAAGACTCTCCATGTCCATAGACCTCCTTATCTTCCTTCCTTCCTTCCTTCCTTCCTTCCTTCCTTCCTTCCTTCCTTTCTGTTTTTCTTCCTTTTTCTCTCACATTTCAGAAATAGATTATTTTTAAAAGGAGGCTGTAACAAGCTGGACATATGCCCATACTACTCAGAGACCTCAGTTCAGGGGGCTGGTCCCAAATTGGTATCACTCCTTTAAGGACCTTGTGTTCTTTCAGCAGGTATGGTCCACAATTTTCCAATATATTAGTGGCTCACAGAACTCCACTACTAACCCTCACTTTAGTCCCTTATAAACAGTAATGTATACAACCAATGTTTCTCCTATATGTCTAGTGCCATATTGAATGGTTTACACATATTATCCATGTGGCTCCTGAGCTCCCTGCCCCATGTCCTCTTTGTTCTACCTAGGATCTCCTAGTTATCATATCTAACACACCCTATCAGACTTTCTCTACTCCTTAGCCTTTTGGCCATCTTCTTCCTCAGGTAATGTGCAGGGAGCTGAGCTCACAAGACCCTCAGGACCCTCACAGTCCTTCAAGTCTTCGAGTCCATGGGCCCCTCAGCAATACTCCAGATTTTGCCAAACATTTTCATTGTCCACGAGGTACCCTTATGAATCCCTCTGCCCGCTGCAAGCTCTGGTAACTTGCCTACCAAAGAGACTGACATATAAACAGACTCCTTGTGAGCCCATCCTTGAAGTCAAAATAAATGTCTCTCTTATTTTTGTTCCCAAAATAAAAGTGTGTATTTAGCCTTAGCCATTTCCCTCCTTTTTTCAGTGTGTGTGTGTGTGTGTGTGTGTGTGTGTGTGTGTGTGTGTGTGTGTGTTTGGGCATGTGCATTCATGCTCACTGTGAACACTGTGGACACATGTGTGCTATAGCTTATGTGTAGAGATCAGAGGAAAACCTTGAGTATTATAGTCCTTGTTATCTACCTTGTTTTGATATAGGTATACATCCCAGTGTGCATACCAAACACTGCAAATCCAGCTTCTAGGAACTCTCCTGCGTCTACCACCTATCTATCTGCTTTTCTGTAAGAGTGATGGTATTATTTATGTAGACTACTGCAACTGGCTTTAAGTGTATTTTAAGAGTTCAAACACAGGTGTTTACACTTATGAAGCAACAACTTAGTCCATATCTCCACAGCCCACTCTGTCATCTTTTGATGCCTTTTACCTGGTATGTTCTATTCCTAGAAATCAGGAAGGATAAGAGGTAAAAGTGCCAAGAAAGCTTCATGGACACTGGCAAAGCAGCAATTGGTGAGCTGGTAGGTCTGAAGGTTGGTCAGTGGGCCAAAGGCCAGGCAATTAAACAGGCCAGTTAGAGATTCAAGCAAGATCTTAATTTGCACAAAGCTACTCACAACAGTTTTCAGAATTTTATTGCAATTGCTACTTTGTTGTCATTGTCTCCTCCCTGTTTTAGACAAAGCCTAAGAGAGAAGGGTGTGGGTTTGGTGTCTTTGGCTCTGGGACACGAAATTCTGGGTTGGGGTGGCAATTAGGTGGTAGATATGAGAGATGGGAAAGCTCTGTTGATACACCCTAAGGCCAGGTGCTTCTTAGATACAGGGAGTGGGGTGTGCATTTTGAGGAGGCATTTGGTAGAGGAGGTCAGTAAGCAATCAGGAAGGGGAGATAGATGTCTAAGTCCTCATGAAGGATCCAGATTACAGCCTCCACCTCAAAATCTCTCATAAAAAAAACACGATGCTGGCCAGGTTGAAGCAGAAGGCAAGATCAAAGAGGTGGTCCCGGAGAGTTGTTGTCTGGGAGATGGTTTCTTCTTGCTGGACCATATCTATCACCTGCCAAAGCTCACCCACTGATGAAGCCACAAAGTGTTCTTCATACTCCTCCTTGCCCTGGTCTAGAACATAAAAGACGGGCAGAGATGGGCAGCCCCAATATCAATTCTAGTCCATATCAGAAAGGGGATGAGGCAAACAGTGGAGAGATAAGTGAGGGCCAACTGACAGAACACTGGCCTTGACTGGGCAAAAGAATTCTTTATCTAGAGGGCTTTTCAGATCTCACTTCAACTGTAGCCCCATCTCAAACACAGGTGACAGGCACTTCTCACTCCAGTTCCCTCCTCCAAAGGCGTGAGGGATCTCTTCAAGCATGAAAGCAAAGAGGCCCTCTCTAGGCACTCTACTTTCTCAGAAGCCTTTGACAATTGTAGGCAGCCCCATTTTGTGGCATGGCTAAGAGTCTTTGTAAAGCCAGACATTTTTACTTACAGCTATTATTTCATACTATGGTGATAGGGAACATGAATTATCTCCCAAAATCCAAAGCCCAGACTGATCCTGACCTAATCAGCTGCTGGAACCTGATTTCAGCTCAAGAAAACCCTTATGTCCAGCCCCCCACTCATCCTGCCCCCACCTCTCTCTCCTCTACCCACCTTTAGAGAACGTTTTGTCTTTCTGACTCTTGTCATCATCCAGGCTTGCATTGCCCTTCAGAGTCTTCACCCCTTTCACTTGCAGCAGCAGCAACATAGCTGCCAGGACTGTTGCTCTGTGAAGCTGGGAGCCCAGAGAAGTCATGGGCCTCCTCTCCCATGCTGCCTCTGGTCCCAATCCCCAGCTCCCAGCACCACCCCATTCCTTTCTTAGCTCTTACCCGTTGCCAGCATCGCTTTTCCTCCTTCTCTTCCATAGGACCTCTAACTCTATGAGTCCTATGACATCACTGCCATGGCTATATCCTACATTCTAGATCTTTATACCATTCCGTTGCCAGACAGAAGGGTGGTAGATGGCAGAGATGGCCATACTGAGATGGCCATAATGGGTCACCTTATAGACCACAACCTAAAAGGGTTTCAGAATTTGCCAAGTATAATCATATCTATTACAATGTCAGATCTGCATAGCTACATGTACCCTAAAGCAACAATATTCTCATAGTCACTACTTAGATGAGAAGTCACTGGAAAAGCACATCTCCCACACAAGGCAACAGGCATCAGTATGCATAAAAGTAATTTCCATTGGTGCTTTTAAGCCTAAATGTGACACCTGTCTATAATTCCATGTAACTTTTCTATATGCAAAGTGGTTGGCACAGATAATGGCAACCATTTTCTACACATCAGTATCCTCAGGCCCATACATGTGCCTGATGCTCTGCATGAAACTCAGTCTGCTGAAAACTGGGAATAAGAGCATAAGGGGAGGGGTGAAAGTATACATACTTAGAAAGGCAGAGTGAGACAGCGACACAGAACTTATGCATGGTACATAGGGATGAACAGAGATGGAGGCTGAGTGCTAGGCTGGTGGTATAGCCCCTTCCTTCCATTACTCCAGAGGGGAGGGGCCATTAGGAAAATAACAACTTCAAGACTTGCCTGTTTTACCGAGTGACTTCAGGCCAGTTTGAGAAACTTAGACTCTGTCATATAAAAGTACATTTTCTTTAAAATGGCTGGAGATATGGCAAAATGCCTGGCATTAATGAGAACCTGTGTGCAGTCTCCAGTCCAACAAGCAAATGAACAAACACAAAAAAAAGAAATAGAGGCAAAAAGATAGTAATCTTCTCTCTTAACAGAAGGTATTCTTTTTTCTTCTTTCAGTTATTTCCCCTCATTCCAGGACTTTGCCCTGTTTTACATCTAGACTGAAATACTGTCTACTATTGTGTATCTTCTTGTACTCTCTGACACAGACAGAGAAGCTGCTTCAAGGGTATCTGACAGCTCCTTCCTTGACGGAGGAGCAAAAGTCAGTGGAAAGAAAACAGTATGGCAAAGGGTCAAGGCTTCCAGATAATGCAGTTGGAGAGAACTTGCCTTCCAGAAGTCAGACCTGTTGGTGAGGTGGCAATGAAGACTCTAAGGGTGGTAGGTACAGAAAATGGCATAATGGTCCTCGCTGGAAAAGAAAAACGGACATGGACCATGAGCAGCAGCTGGGCTCAGGGACAGAGAAGGTTTGTCACTTTTTCTTACCACGCATACATTTCCTGGACAAATGTATGCAAGCATGGTTGCTGGTAATGTACACAAACCTATACTTTTCTGCAATAAATTGCAGAAATGAGAACATGAGATGAAAGATGAAATGCTTGCCCAATCTTATGACTCTCTCCATTCTAGCATGTACACTCACACAAAGCCAGCCAGATCCCAGCTCTTACTTCCTTGAACTCCAAACCGGGTGACGGAGACAGGGGGTGATATAGAAGGGCACTTTATGGTGGTGGCATAAAGGTGTAAAAGTACAATGACCTCGGTTACCCCAGCCTTGTACCCATTGACCTGCAGATCCAGAGAATGATGAATGAATGGAAAAAAAAAAAACCCACACATCTCCTCCTGGCTATTTTGAAGGAATAGTTTCTTGGTTCTCTGGTATGCAGAGAAACTCACAGCTCTGTAGACATGAATGGGAGGGCAGCTGTGGGAGGAGTATCTGGAGTGGAAAGAACCAACATAGGCTCGCCATCAATGACTTCTACCTCTTTACCAGATCACATGCTGAATCTTAGCATCAGAAGTAAATAAGGCAGAACCTGGGAACTTCTTAATATCTATCCTCTTACAAAGTAAATGAATATAGAAATACAAGGAAACAAACAACCAAAAAGAAAATGAAAAACTCCACCATCTAATGATAGCTTCTATTAATGTAGTATGCAGATATAGTGTTTATTTCCTCCTCCTAGATAACTGTGAGAAGGAGGGACTTCCTCTGGCCTCAACAATGGGTAGCATGGCTGCAGCTAAGATTCAGCTGCCTTGACAGGGGCATTATTATTAGAGAAGGCACTGTCTGGAAGAAAGGCTGCAGTGTCATTTGGAGCAGAAAGATACAGGAACATTGAGTAGAAAAAGATGACAAGAAAGAGCAACAGAGCTGTGACATGGTAGTACAGACTACTATCAAAAGGAAAGAATAGTGGAGAGAAGAGCCAGAGGAGGAAAAGAGTCAAAACTTCACTTTCCCAACAGATCGATGGAGATGGGACAAAGGATAACTTGTTTCTCATCCAACTTATCCACACCTCCTAGTGCAAGCAAGAGGAGCAAAGAAAAAAGGTTGAAGACCTGTGGGTGCTTGCTTCCTTTCTTCCTTCAGGGACCTATGGCCAATGTCCTTAGTGACCGAGCCTGCTCTGTGTGACTCTGACTGAGCCAGACTTCTCTACCACAACCCTCTCCACCCCACCCCCACCCCCTCAAGGATCAGTTTTATGGGCTTAGAGTTTTCTTGGCAAGTTCATGACTTGCTCCCTCTCTACTTATCAGCTCATCTATAACCCCCACCTCAATCTTATCACTCCCTCCATCTCCTTAGACTAGAAGTCCACAGGTCTCATAAACCATTAGCACCCACATTGCCCCAACCCCCAGTGAGGCATAAAAATGCTCCACAAGGTGACCCTCCCACTCCTGGGGTAAGAACATTGTTTTTCCTTGTTTCCTGTCACTCTCCTTCCTTTCTATATTTCCTTTTGTTTCCATTCTTGCTCTGCTATAGATATTTTGTTCTCTGGATTAGAGCTCTCACATCAAAAGGAAGGGGCAGTTCCAAGGCTCTCCAAGACAGGGTCTCAAGCATATCCCACTCAAGTCTCTCATATCTGTATGGCTCAAAGATTCCTAAGAAGAACAAAAACCTGGAGAAGTATGAATTTGAAACTAAAGTCACAAGTTGAAAGCCTGATTCAGTTTTGTCTCCAGACCAGGAGAGGAGAGAGCACACTCCCTCTCAACTTTTATTTCCAGATCTCACAGGTCCATTGAAGTAATACAGTCAACAAGAGTAATATGTCTCATTAAAAGCCATAAAGACAATGCAAGACATTATTTGATAAAGGAGCATTGCCTTGTCAGAACCCATTCCTCCTGCTGTGTTGAAAATGTCTCATGATTTTTCTTTCCTTTAATCCTTCTCAATTTCTGCTGTCTAAAGTCAGGAGTTGCACAGAATTCCCTAGGAGTCTTCTAGGATCTGCATCCCTGAGAACCTGTTTAACCTTCAAAATTATCTTGCCTTGCTCCCTCACCAAATTCCTTGGCCCCACCTCTCAAACTCTCCCAGTCTCAGATGCCCAGCCCACTGCCAAGAATCAAGGTTCTTCCCCTTCCCCCTCCCTACTACAGGCTGTTTTCTGCCCCCAGGCTCAGCTCTGGGAAGGTTCCCTCCCCTTCCCCCAGCAATGTGGCTAGTTCTTCAGTGCACAGGCACAGATTCACACCTCACAACAACCTCACAGCACGCACGCACAAGTTACCTGAAGATATATAAAGCCCAGCACACCTAGACTTCTCAGCTTCTGTCATCCGGGACTGGCTCCTTCCATGAGATTTGTAGAAGTTGAATGTACATGCAAGAAGACATGGGGGCGAAAAAGCCTTGGATCCAATTTCAGAAACTTCTCAACTGGTGGGTCAGAGAACAAGATTGGCACCAGCATGTGGATCAGCTTCATATGCTACAGCAGAAAAGGTAGGCTCTTCGGGGTCCCACACTACTGCTCAGATTCTTTTTTTTTTGTTTGTTTGTTTGTTTGTTTGTTTCTTGAGACAGGGTTTCTCTGTGTAGCTCCGCCTGTCCAGGAACTCACTCTGTAGACCAGGCTGGCCTGGAACTCAGAAATCTGCCTGCCTCTGCCTCCCAAGTGCGGGGATTAAAGGCGTGTCAACCACCACCCGGCTTACTGTGCAGATTTTAAAGTCCTTTAATACATAGCCTGTTTCCCTGAGAGAACACTCAAACTCAAGGCCAGGCTCTTGCCTGTGTTCACCCCTTCCAGCCCCGATGGCACACTACTCCAGCTAGCCCATGGTATGGGTTTGTATATATGGAGACCTTGAATGTAGATGTAAAAGCAAGAATGACAGCCGAGAGTTAAACTTCTCTTCCTGAGTCAAGGAAAGAGGTAGCAAAGGGACCCAAGGAGATGGATAGAAGCTAGGTGGGTTAGTTGGGAGGACAAGCAAGAGAAGATGGAAGGGGAGTAGCTTTTGTGGGAAAGGAACTATATGTTGAAGGTTTGGGAGGAACTTTTGTTTAGAGGACTTGAGGAGAGAAGGAGCACGGAGTTGTCATCAGGAAGAATGACAGTTGATTATCTGGGCAAAGTGCTGGAGGGGTTTGTTTTTTTTATTTGTTTGTATAATGCCTGCAGGTGATTAGCTGAAGGCAGCTCTGGTGAAACTGGAATGCTAACTTCAATTCTACCTTCTAACGTGCTTGTCAGAAGTCCTGGAGATAACTAAAAGCCTTTAGTGTAGGGTTGTTGATCCATCTCCAGATAGATCATTCCTTGACTGAGCTCTGATCCCAAAGCAGGAAAAGCTGTCCAGGCAAGAGCCTCCCTCTGGTAAGCTTCTGCATTAGAGTTTGTGGGATTTTCTTTCCCTTGAGAACTGTCTGGAACATGGAATGAGCCAATGACAGATTGCCTGACAGGGCTCAGAAGAACCTTGTGTTTGGTTCAGTGTTCAGTTTGTCCTGCTTGAAAGTGTTAATAATTGTGAAGGAGTTTTGCATTTACCTTTTGGACTGAGTCCTTCTACTGTCTAGGTACTCCACTTATTCACAAAGCTCCACCCTCGGTTATGAAATGGAAACTTCAGCTTCTCTATGCCTGCGTTACAGCTGGACTAGGGTAGACTTTGAGTTAATTCGGTTTCAGGATTTTTTCAGCAAAGGTTCAGTGGGATCAAGGGTTTGATTGGACAAGAGATTATATAGTAGCCTCAAAACAAAGCATCAACTCTGGAATCTGGTCCTAGCCACTTTGAGCTAGTCAAGGCCACAAGGCTCAACTGGGACCAAGAACTTAGACAAAATAGGGCAGGGTCTGAACTCTGGCTCATTATGTTCCTCCTGGGAGCATTATGAAGAATAAAATTTTCTTTTACTATAAACTTCCCCCCTCCATCTTTCCTCTGATTTCTTCAAGACACACTGAACGAGAAAAATTGGGGACTTGGAGAAATCAAGAAGAAATAACCATCATCTCTCTCTTCTGCTTTCCCTATAGCCCCACCCCCCCCCAAATTGCTAGATGCATGCTTGCCTTTGGAGCCCAAATTATGTTGCCTAGGAAGTCTGGCTTCATCTTTATCTCCTATTCCATTTAGATCCAAGCAAAGTCAAAACCAGAGATTAACACAGGGATGTTTGAAAGAGAACCAGGTCAAACAGCTGAGAAGCCAAGAACTCAATTCTCTTTGGTAGAAAACAATATTTAGAGTTTAAGATTTAAAGGTTAAATATGGAAAGAAGGCATGGCCTATATGTTCCTTCTAGGCTCCACCCCACAGTTACCTGACAACAACCAGGTATGCCTGACTCACTATAAAAGGGACTTCTTGCCACCTCCTCACTCTCCTCTTCTCTCCTCTTCTCTTCTTCTCTTCTTCTCTTCTCTTTTCTCTTCTTTCTCTCTTACCTTCCCCTTCCCCCCCCATCCCTTTTCCCCTCCCTTTCTCTCAGTCTCTACTAATTCCTCAACTCCCCTCACATGCCCTAAATAAATTCTATTCTATACTATACTCTCATGTGGCTGGTACCTCAGGGAGAGGGGATGCCTCAGCATAGGCCCACAGAGGCACGGTCATTCCCCCACACCATACCACACCTCCACCAAACATGTCCCTGGCTTCTTTTACTTTTTGTAAAACACAGCACTATAGGCACCTCAAACACTCTATTTCCAGCTCAGAAGTGCATTTAAACAGCTCAAAGAAGTGCTGAGAACTTGGGTGGGAACGAATGTAAGCATGCAGGGCTTAGCTTTTAATAGCTATTAAGTCTAGGTCATGAATTTCACAGAATTTGTAAGATCTAAAGCTAGTTCAAGTCCTTCAAAGGCCTGGTCTCTAAACTCACCTTGGCTACAGAGAACAGGGCTAGCTGTCCTGGGAGCCTGAAGAACTGCCAGGAATAGCTCCTCCTCTTCCCCACCACCACCTCCTGCCTCTTGTCCACCTTTCAGGTTCCTGATATTTAGATGAAGTCCACCAGGCCTGAGCTCCTTTTTTTTAAAATTTTTCATGAGTATATTCTAAAACCCACTGCAGGCCTTGGGCTCTCCTTTCTCAAGAACTATCACTTCTGGTGATAGTTTAATTAATTTTAATTTTGTATGTTTTAGTTAAGATATGATTAGATCACCTTTTTTCTTTCCTTCCCTCCCTCCAGACTTTTTATTCGATATATTTTTATTTGATATATTTTTTATTTACATTTCAAATGATTTCACCTTTTCAGGACCCCCCACTCCCCAAAAGACAAATAAGCCCCCTTCCCTCCCCCTGTTCTCCCATCCACCCCTTCCCACTTCCCTGTTCTGGTTTTGCCCCATACTGCAACACTGAGTCTTTTCAGAAACAGGGACCACTCCTCCATTCTTCTTGTTCCTCATTTGATGTGTGGATTATGTTTTGGGTATTCCAATTTTCCAGGCTAATATCCACTTATTAGTGAGTGCATACCATGATTGATATTTTGAGACTGGGTGGCCTCACTTAGTATGCTGTTCTCCAACTCCACCCATTTGTCTAAGAATTTCATGAATTCATTATTTCTAATGGCTGAATAGTACTCCATTGTGTATATATACAACATTTTTTGCATCCATTTTTCCGTTGAGGGATACCTGGGTTCTTTCCAGCTTCTGGCTATTATAAATAGGGCTGCTATGATCATAGTGGAGCACATATCCTTATTACATGCTGGGGAATCCTCTGGGTATATGCCCAGAAGTGGTATAGCAGGATCCTCTGGAAGTGATGTGCCCAGTTTTTTGAGGAACCGCCAGACTGATTTCCAGAGTGCTTGTACCATCAGTGGAGGAGTGTACCTCTTTCTCCACATCCTCACCAACACCTGCTGTCTCCTGAATTTTTATTCTTAGCCATTCTGACTGGTGTAAGGTGAAATCTCAGGGTTGTTTTGATTAGGGTTGCATTTCCCTAATGACCAATGAAGTTGAGCATTTTTTAAGATGCTTCTCAGCCATCCAAAGTTCTACAGATGAGAATTCTTTGTTTAGCTCTGTACCCCATTTTTTAATAGGGTTATTTGGTTTTCTGGGGTCTAACTTCTTGAGTTCTTTGTATATATTGGATATTAGCCCTCTATCTGATGTAGGGTTGGTGAAAATCTTTTCCCAATTTGTTGGTTGTCGATTTGTACTTTTGATGGTGTCCTTTGCCTTACAGAAACTTTGCAATTTAATGAGGTCCCATTTGTTAATTCTTGATCTTAGAGCATAAGCTATTGGTGTTCTGTTCAGGAACTTTCCCCCTGTACGGATATCCTTAAGGGCCTTCCCCAGTTTCTTTTCTATTAGCTTCAGAGTGTCTGGCTTTATGTGGAGGTCCTTGATCCATTTGAAGTTGAGCTTAGTACAAGGAGATAAGGATGGATCGCATTCTTCTGAATGCTGACTTCCAGTTGAACTAGCACCAATTGTTGAAAAGGCTATCTTTTTTCCATTGGATGTTTTCAGCTTCTTTGTCAAGAATCAAGTGGCCATAGGTGTGTGGGTTCATTTCTGGATCTTCAATCCTGTTCCATTGATCTGCCTGCCTGTCACTGTACCAATACCATGCAGTTTTTAACACTATTCCTCTGTAGTATTGCTTGAGGTCAGGGATACTGATTCCCCCAGAATTTCTTTTGTTGTTGAGAATAGTTTTACTATCCTGGGTTTTTTTGTTATTCCAGATGAATTTGATAATTGCTCTTTCTAACTCTATGAAGAATTGAGTTGGGATTTTGATGGGTATTGCGTTGAATCTGTATATTGCTTTTGGCAAAATGGCCATTTTAACTATATTAATCCTGCTGATCTATGAGCTTGGGAGATTTTTGCGGTCTTCTTCCATTTCCGTCTTCAGAGTCTTGAAGTTCTTGTCATACAGATCTTTCACATGTTTGGTAAGAGTCACTCCAAGGTACTTTTATACTGTTTGTGGCTATTGTGAAGGGGTTCATTTCCCTAATTTCTTTCTCAGCCTGCTTATCCTTTGAGTATAGGAAGGCTACTGATTTGCTTGAGTTGATTTTATAACCTGCCACTTTGCTGAAGTGTTTATCAGCTGTAGGAGCTCTCTAGTGGAGTTTTTTGGGTCACTTAGGTAGACTATCATATCATCTGCAAATAATGATAGTTTGACTTCTTTCTTTCCAATTTGTATCCCTTTGACCTCCTTATGTTGTCTAATTGCAAAAATATGACTACTGAGTACACTTTCATGACTTATGTGCAAATAATTTCAGTGTGGATCACTTTGTATTAGGCAAGGAACTATGCAGCTTATCTCTGGGAAAGGCTGTTTCTTCCTCTCTCAGCAGTAGTTCTTTGTCTAGAGATGAGACTCTGATATTTTCTCCACTCCAAGTTAATATGTCTATTGATCCTATAACTGTTCTGGTCTTGTCTAGATAGCCATTTCCAGGTGACACAGTCTAACAGCAGATTTTCTAGTTCTCATGCTCTTACAATCTTTCTGCCTTCTCTTCTGTGCTGTTCCTAAGCAGGAGTGTTGAAGAAGAATGCACTGGAGTTTGTATCCCCATGTTCCCTTGATCTCGGCATGGTTTCCAGTTATAGGTTTCTGTAATAGTCTCCATTTGTTGTAAACAGAAGCTTCTTTAATGATTAAGGGCTATACCTAATTGTGGGTATAAGGATAAGTATTAGAATATTGTAAAAAAAAAACTATACTGGTCTAGCAAACCATTGGTAGTCAGTCCTCTTCTAAGATTCATATTCTCATTAGCTTCAAGTACTTGGTTATGGTTTTAGTACCAGGCATGAGTTTCTTTCTGTTTATTGGCCCTTAAGTTCAATTAGACACCTACTGGTTACTGTAAAGATAGGAATGTCACTATTGCACCTTCAAAGATAGCTTACCACTCTGGTCAGTTTTGTGGTTCATAAATGTCAACAGCTAGATAGGACTATTGGTTGCTTTTGTCTGTTGGAAGCTTGGATAATACTTTCTAGTGCTATGGAAGATAAACCACAGACAAGAGGCTTTCAGGTTAAATCCAGCTTGAATAATTTGAGACCTGTATAAGTTCAGTTTCTTCAGACATATGAAGAACTGTCCCATCTGTTGATCAACTCATAGCTAAGACTTGGGCTACATAGAAATCTTCATTTTATGGAGTCAATTAACATGATAGGGACAAGGGAAATCTGATGAGCCTTAAAGTATGCTCTTGTCTTAAGGTCATCTTCTCCCTTAAGTCCAACAAATAAGTCAAAAGAGACAAAGTTGTTGTTAATTTGTATTGTAAACGTCATGACTATATCAGAGAATGCTTCTGCCTCCTCTGACCATGGCCTATCTCTGATGGGCTTCTTCTTATCTTCCTCTAGTATTTGGGAGTCTCCACTGCTTAGAGCAGCCAAGGAAAATGATATGTGCACACTTAAGAGACTTCAACATGACCAGAACTGTGACTTCAGACAAAGAGGTGAGATTAGAATTAGTGGAATAGAGTTGTGTTTGGAAATTGTTACGTGGAGAAACTGCTGAAGTGCTTCTGGAGTTGGGACTCTCTTAAAGGAGAATTGCCAGTGTTTGGAATTCTTGGCTTATTCCATTCCAGGAGCTCTGGGGGAGACAGCACTGCACATAGCAGCCCTCTATGACAACCTGGATGCTGCTATAATGCTGATGGATGCTGCTCCATATTTGGTCATGGAGTCTACACTCTATGAGCCATTTGTAGGTGAGGAGGCTTCACAATAACTAAAAGCTAAATAAACATGGGTGGGTGGTCTATCATTTCTAAAATATATCTGTATAGGATAGGCTCAGGAAGCGGTGGAGAGTCCTCATGAGTCAAGACAAACAGGACCTTACAGCTTGGGTTTTAGCTCCCAGGGCTGCCTTTTAGTTTTTCCTATTTCTCCTTTGTCTTCTCGGGAGTCCTTCAGACCATTTGTTTGATTGTTCTCTCCCTCTCCCTCCCCTCTCCTCCACCCTCACTCCCTCCTTCCCCCCCCTCCTGATTATATGTATAGCAAACCCTAAACACAGGAACTATAGTGACTTGGTTTCAGGAGTCTGAGGGATTAACTATCTTTAGTTCCTAACTATTCTCCAGTCTCCACTAGAAATATGTCTGAAGAGCTGTCAGAAAACTTCTGTGAGGTGTTCTGGGTGTTATCTTGAGAGAACAACTGCTCACAGTACTCTTTGGGCCAGGTCAGACTGCACTGCACATCGCAGTCATGAACCAGAATGTGAACCTGGTCCGTGCCCTGCTAGCCCGAGGGGCCAGTGTCTCCGCCAGAGCTACAGGCTCTGCTTTCCATCGAAGTTCCCACAACCTCATCTACTATGGTAAGATCCAGGGGCAGGCTTAGAGAAAGGAGAGGTAGACAAGTACTCTTTCTTTGGTTTCATTTTTGGAGAAGTTGGGAAGGGTTAATCCTTCTAGGACTTAGAACCAGAGGCCAATTCCTCTACAACACTCCATCACATTTACTTCCTTGGGTTGGGCTGGGCAAGGGATCCCAAACCCCAAGATAAGATGTGGAAGGAGAAGGAGGAGGAGAAAGGGGAGGAGGAGGAAGAGGAGGAGGAGATGGAGGAGGAAGAGGCAGTTGTGGGTCTGGAGGGTAAAAGTCCCTCTTATCATCCAATCCTACTGTCTACTGCCATGTGTTTCTTTGTGTCCACAGGAGAACATCCTTTGTCCTTTGCTGCCTGTGTGGGTAGTGAAGAGATTGTTAGACTGCTCATTGAGCATGGAGCTGACATCCGGGCCCAGGACTCCCTGGGTAAGAGCTGGGATGAGTAGGGATTCATAGAAGCTGAGAGGGGATAGAGGGAAGATGAGCCTGGATGAGAGGGGGGAGTGAGAGAGAGAGAGAGAGAGAGAGACAGAGAGAGAGACAGTGAGAGACAGAGAGAGAGAGACAGAGAACCTTAGGATTAAGGATGTCATCTTTTCCAACTCTAGTACTATGGTCACATTGCAGCCTCTGTCTTCCGCAGGAAATACAGTACTACATATACTCGTCCTGCAGCCCAACAAAACCTTTGCCTGCCAGATGTACAACCTGCTACTGTCTTATGATGGGGGAGACCACCTGAAGTCCCTGGAACTTGTGCCCAACAACCAGGGACTCACCCCTTTTAAGTTGGCTGGGGTGGAAGGCAACACTGTGGTGAGAACCCATCTTTAAGGTGTCTCCTTAGTGACCTTTCCCATGACTAACATGGATAAATGGCATGGATGTGCTCCAGATCATCTTCTAACACACTAACCATTAAAATCTTCTCTTGCTTCACCAGATATTTCAACACCTGATGCAGAAACGGAAACATATCCAGTGGTCATGTGGGCCACTAACATCTTCCCTCTATGACCTCACAGAGATTGACTCCTGGGGTGAGGAGTTGTCTTTTCTGGAGCTTGTGGTTTCCTCCAAGAAGAAAGAGGTATAGATATCATAACAGGTCAAGAAACTTCATGTGGAAAAAGACATGTTGAGCTGTTGCTTGTCCATCTACTGAGAAACGTTAACCCCAAGATACTTCAGAGCTTTACAATAGTTAGAGAACACTCTCTGGGGGAAAAGAGTTCCTGTAGGTGCAACTGTCATCCAACATTTATCTTCTGAGACCACTTTTCTACTGCTTGGTGCTAGTCTCTCTCTTTACATATCTCATTCTAATTTTTCAGATAAAGGACCTTCTAACTTGGAGTCACTTCCTCCGTTCCTTCATTCTTTTGTTCATTCCTTCCATCATTCAGCATATTGAGTACCTACTTTGTCAGACAATATACCAGAAACCCAAGAGACAGAGGCAAAAATGCATATCCTTTCAGACAATTTCTTCAGTTTTAGATTGATGTTCTTATAAGCTGCACTAGAGTTTGATCTGTACCATGCTGGGAGTGCATACTGTATATAGGGGCAGAAAAATGGTGGTGGGAACAATTCAAATAGATGTGATAAAACATGTAAAGCAAGATACAAAGGGAGAAGATAATGGATTAGGTGAAGAGACATCTCAAAAAGTAGGGAGAGGAAGATTCAAATTAAGCAAGAAGGATCAGCCATATGCAAAAAAGAATCATTTGAGGGTGGAGAAAGACATTCTACACATGCTTAATAAGGCATGGCAGAAAGGTGGAGGAGCCTGCAGAGAGGAAATGTACCCCCAACCCTACCCCCACCCCCACTCCCATGCCAAGAGTTGTACATCACTAAGGACACAAAAAACAAAAACTCCAAAACCAAATGACAAAACAGTAAGACTTTCACATAAAATTTTCCAGGGATGAAAAAACGTAAAGACAGTTCACACATGATGGACTGGACGGCATAGAAAAAGGAAGAGACTAGAGTGGAGAAAATAGCTCTGTCGTTCAGGAGCCTAATAGATATTGGTAAAACTGAGTTTCTGTTCACTATCTGCTATGTAACTCTTACAGAACCACAAAGCATGAAAGATTACTCTAACTAATGAGCAGCAGAATAACTTAACAGCCACTTTGTATGATTCTGGAACAATCTTAGCAACACCTAAAGTTTGAGCAGGTTTTCTTTTTTTCTTTTCAATTGGATATTTTCTTTATTTACATTTCAAATGTTATCCCCTTAACTGGTTTCTCCCCTTCCTGTAAACCCACATCCCATCCTCCCTCCCCCTGCTTCTATGAGGGTGTTCCTCCACCCAACCACCCTCTCCCAACTCCCTGCCTTCAATTCACCTACACAAGGGCATCTATCCAGCCTTCATAGGACCTAGGACCTCTCCTCCCATTGATACCTAACAAGGCCATCCTCTGCAACATGTGCAGCTGGAGCCATGTGTACTCATTGGTTGGTGGTTTAGTCCCTGGAAGCTATGTTGAGCAGGTTTGCTTAGTAGAACAAGTCTGCACCCTGCTAAGTAGATTCAGCCTCCATACTCTTTCACTTTTTTTTTAATTCGATATAATTTATTTACATTTCAAATGATTTCCCCTTTTCTAGCCCCCCACTCCCTGAAAGTCCCATAAGCCCCCTTCTCTTCCCCTGTCCTCCCACCCACCCCTTCCCATTTCCCTGTTCTGGTTTTGCCAAATACTGCTTCACTGAGTCTTTCCAGAACCAGAGGCCACTCCTCCTTTCTTCTTGTACCTCATTTGATGTGTGGATTATGTTTTGGGTATTCCAGTTTTCTAGGTTAATATCCACTTATTAGTGAGTGCATACCATGATTCACCTTTTGAGTCTGGGTTACCTCACTTAGTATGATGTTCTCTAGCTCCATCCATTTGCCTAAGAATTTCATGAATTCATTGTTTCTAATGGCTGAATAGTACTCCATTGTGTAGATATACCACATTTTTTGCATCCACTCTTCTGTTGAGGGATACCTGGGTTCTTTCCAGCATCTGGCAATTATAAATAGGGCTGCTATGAACATAGTAGAGCATGTATCCTTATTACATGGTGGGGAATCCTCTGGGTATATGCCCAGGAGTGGTATGGCAGGATCTTCTGGAAGTGAGGTGCCCAGTTTTCGGAGGAACCGCCAGACTGATTTCCAGAGTGGTTGTACCAACTTGCAACCCCACCAACAGTGGAGGAGTGTTCCTCTTTCTCCATACCCTCTCCAACACCTGCTGTCTCCTGAATTTTTAATCTTAGCCATTCTGACTGGTGTAAGATGAAATCTTAGGGTTGTTTTGATTTGCATTTCCCTAATGACTAATGAAGTTGAGCATTTTTTAAGATGCTTCTCCGCCATCCGAAGTTCTTCAGTCTTACTTTCTCTCTCTCTCTCTCTCTCTCTCTCTCTCTCTCTCTCTCTCTCTCTCTCTCTCTCGTTATTTCTGTTTTTTGCACCTAAACCATAGAGTTTCTTTTTCCTCTTAATGCATTTATTTATTCACCTATTGTAGGCCCTCTTCTCCCCTCAGCCCCATCTTCACTTCCCACTCCCCTTTCCTCCATCCCCTTTCTTCTGAGGAGAGAAGCCCCACCCCCATCCTTCATGTGTACCAACCTGCCCTAACACATCAAGGTATAGCAAATCTAGGCACATCCTCCACCAATGAGGCAGCACCAGCTAAGGGAGCAGGATCCAAAAAAAAGCCAACAGAGTTTGAATCAGTCCTCTCTCCATTTGTTAGGGGACCCACATGGAGACCATGCTGCCCAGCTACATATGTATAGGGGGCCTGGTTCTATCCAGGCATAATCTTTGGTCAGTGGTTCAGACTCTGTAAACCCCCATCAGCCAAGGTTAGCTGACTTTGTAGGTCTTTCTTGTGGTCACTTTGGTGACTCTAGCTTACTCACTGCTATCCCTGACCCTTCCACAAAACTCCCCAAGCTCCCTCCAATGTTTGTCTGTGGGTCTCTGCATCTGTTTCTACTAGCTACTGGATGAAGCCTCTCAGAGGACAGTTAAGCTAGGCTACTACCTGATAGCATAGCAAAGTACCAATAATAGTGCCTGGGGTTGGCCCTCTCTCATGGGATGAGTCTCAAATTGAGACAGTCATTGGTTGGCCATTCCGTCAATCTCTCCTTTTCTCTTTTATATCATAGATTAGTTACTTGCACTCTCCTATGGGTTTTACACAACCTGTACCAAGTACTTTTCTTTAACACTATCTATCGTGCTTCCATCTATAGTTCTAATAATTAATACTTTCAGTACCATCTTAAAAATAAGATTTTTCTATTTTATGGCAAAAATAGATTCTAAGGTTGGGGGCTCCTTCAACTTCCTGCCCTGGATTGTTGAACATATCTTGAAACTTTCTTCCTCCCTCTTCCCTCAAGGGAATGTTTTCCCCTGCTTAACCCTGTCTTCCTTACTTTGAATTCGCCTCTTTTCAGATGCTTTGTCTCACTCATTACCTTATATCCTTTTCATCTTGCTATTTACTTTTCTCAGAGCACCATTCATTCTACCATCCACTATATTGTTTTTCACTAGTCTAACCGTACTTCCAACGCAAATTGGGCTATATCTTGCTAGGAGTTTCCAATTGCTTTCTATTACATTCCTAAAAAGAAATCAAACTCCCTACTGTGAAATCTATAGTGCATCTTCACGGTTATCATTTATTTCTCCCATGTAATTTCTGTCCACTAGTCTCAGCAGATTCTCCCACCATCCCAATCACATCTTTTGTACAAATGAGCAATGGCTTCTCAGACATTCCTACCATAGTTCAGTAACCTAACTACTACTCATCTATTATAGCCTCAATGTTGTTGTATGCACTGTGTTTACTTCTGTAATACTTCTATAGCACTACCACAAAACCTAGCATATAATAGAAATTACTAATTGCCTATCAAAGAAATGAGTGGTTGGATGATGGTGATGATATTTGCTGCCCTGTCACCTGGAATGCAGTCCAAAACTCAAGACAGATCATTGTGTTGTTCATTCTATGTTATACTTCTTCCTGACAGGCTCGACAGATTCTAGAACAGACCCCAGTGAAGGAACTGGTGAGCCTGAAGTGGAAGAAATATGGACAACCTTATTTCTGCCTCCTGGGTGCTCTGTACATCTTCTACATGATCTGTTTCACCACATGCTGTGTTCACCGCCCCCTCAAGTTCCGTGATGCCAACCGTACACATATTCGAGATAACACCATCATGGAACAGAAGTCACTACAGGTATTTCTTCTTCAAAGGGATGAAAGGGAATGCTGGCATGCGATGATGATGTTGTCCAGAGACCATATTGATGCTCTCCAGGAATGACACTCTTCATAAGCCGAGGAAGTTAACACCTCATCAGTAACGTAGGAATTAGACAGGTGATAGGAGACCATAGATAGAGTCTCATCAGTAAAAGTATTTGTGTAGTAAGCTACAGATTTTCTCACAAAAACTTCATTAAATGTTTGGTATTACCAACCTTGTTCATTTGTGGAAAAAAGTTCCTCTTTATAGTGGATTTTCTATGTCTTTGTTGGAAAATCTACAAAAAGATGCTCAAAATGGGCAGTAGTTGAGTATGAACCATCTCTGTAGGAACTGCCATTTTATAATGTCCTGCAGAGGGCTGGGGTGGTAAAGACAGACAAGTAAAGGTGTGGAAAGATTAAAATTAGTGTCACAAAGAGAAAATTCCCCTTTTGTTCTAAGAGATTTTGATGAGTAGTTTTGGACACATGGAGTCAACCAATAGGACTTTTGAGGGTTTTCTATGTGAAACACTAAATGCTTAAAAATATTCTTCAAAAGGATAGAAAGATATGGACAAAAGATAAGGCAAAATAAAAGAAAGAATTGTGCAAGCTAAGAGATGATTACTGGTCTATACAGAAACTAACCATAGGAACAATTCAACACGGGTAAGGGAATGGGGTGGTTTTGTCTAAAGAGAAGATAAATTTCCTGTAATCAAGAAGCAAAACCTTGAGTTTGTTGGGTTAAATGAAAGTAGTACACAGAGACAAGAACCCCAAACTAGATAAAGATATTTCATCTTTCTGGTTTCTATTCTTTTTGTGTGTGTGTATTTTCATTCACTTTTCAATATCTACCTATCTCTTTTTCTACACATACACACAAACACATACATACACACTTGTATGTATGTGTATTTACGGAGAGTATACATATAAATTAAATGAGTTATATTTATGGTTTTACTATTCATATCACATATAAGATGCATGTATAATTAACATAGCTTCCATATGCCTTATTATCAACCATAAAAGTTATTCTAAGAAAAAAGAAAAGAGAATATGGAGGAGTAACAGACAGACAGACAGACAGACAGACAGACAGACAGACAAGAAAAGAATGAGGGGGGAGAGAGAGATTGTTTTATCACAAAGCACAACATAAAAGATGATATCACCAGCATGTCCAAAGTAGACACAGGTGCTTGAAGGAATTTTTTTCCTGTAGCTTCATCTGACGTGAAAGTTCAGACTAAGTATATTATAGGTAATAGGGTCAGTAAGGATAGACTAGTGATACTAATGATAATTAGGAGGCTGAAGGAAATAACTAGTAATAGAGAAATAATATAACCATGAACCACCTGAAAATAGCTAAGCTTTCCCACTAGCTTTGCCCTGAGCCCTCCTTCATGTTCTTTCCCAATTTTTGTATCACACTGACACTGAGATTACACACTGGCAATGCAGAGGAGGGTCCGCCCGAAATGCACTTTGATGATGATGAGCAATTAAATAAGACTAAGTCCCACATGTGTTTTTATCACTGGGGCAAGATAATTCAGGAATTATGCATAAACATATTTCTTTGACCAAGATCGTCTAAATTATGTTAAAAGATCCTTCTTTTCTTTGCCTCAAGACTTTATATAGCATAATGATAGCTACAGGCCACAGTCATCCTTCCTTCTTTCTTCTTAACATCTTTAGTCCTTTCATTTTTGCTTTAGTCAGTTATCCTGGATAAAATAGAGGACTCTTGTTGAATATTCTTTTCTTGGTGGGACAAGGAGTAAGAAGGTCAAGGATACAGCAATAAGAGATTTAGATAACAAAGAACATCAGTGAATGGTCCCTATACTTTGGTTAATCTTTGAGCATTAGCTCTGAGTTTCTAGAATGTTCTGGTTCTGTCAGTTTGGATAGCACGAGGAGCTCCTGAACTTTTCAATATAATTTTGAATACTCTGCTGTTACATTATACCAAATTGCTTGAATAATAGGAAATTCTCTTTTTTTCTGCTTTTTTACTATTTTAAAGTCTCAGAAATACAAAGGTATAAAAATATACTGTCTAGACTTGAATTAGATTGTTAACCAAAGGGAGCTTTTGGTTAAATAAATGAATTTAAATTTGCTTAAATAAATGACTTTAACAGTCAGCAACACTAATAGCACTGTTAACCCAGTAGCACTGTAGGACTGCTTTTGTGGATCTTTTATGGTCTGTGGAGACCACTGGGCTATAGGACCTTAATGAAATATTTCAGCTTCATGTGTGGGATTTTATGAGAACGGCCCAGGAGCTCCATCCTGGACATTTGGAAGGAAAGGTAGAAATTCTTTTATTTGCACGAAGCAGCACAAAGTACATAAAAACTGAGCCATATAAGGGTGGAGTTCATTTATCTTCACTCAAATTTAGAGATGTCAAAATGACTGTGTGCTTTATTGGTTAGCCAGAAAGTTTTCAAGTGATTGAGAAGTTCAAGGCCTGGGAGCCAGATTCCTTAGATTTTAATAATAACTCTAAAATTAAATAGTTGTGCGGCCAGTAACAAATCTTATTGCTTTCTATATCTCTGTATTTTTAAACAAGACTACATGTACAAATTTGGGAAGCTAGTAAAAAGACAGGTCCTCTTGCTACAAACCAGACCTAAAAACTGAGAATGTCTGAACTAGGCCCCTGGTCTTGGTATTTTAAAGGAACTCAAGTGACTAATATTCAACTAGGACTGAGAGCTTCCAGATTACATCCTACAAGTTTGTTTCTAATTTTCTAGTCACAGGGTCACTTAGATCTTTAGTAGACTATTTTACATGAGAGTATTGACTTATGCCCAGCATTATAACTGGGCATGGTTATGCATGCCCTTATCCCAGCACTTAAATGGCTTGCTTGATTTTAGATAAACAGTAGCAGACTATCCAGGACTATAAATCAAGGTATCTATGCATCTGTCTATGTATGTATGTATGTATGCATATATATATATATATATATATATATATATATAAAATATATCCCTTTTGTCTTCTAGAAAAGATTCTGTCAAGTTCTTCTTTGCCTTTTTTTCTTAGAAACATTTCAATACTCTATTCATGTAAAAATAATGCTCAATAGTAATGTAGATATTAGAAATTCAATCATTGTGATTTGTACAAAACACAATAAAACTAATATTCTTGCCTAAAAATTTGTAAATTGATGTACAGTAAGCAAATTAGCATAACAATATAGATTGAAAATTGCTTATCATTAAAACTTTACCCAGAGTAAGAGAAAGGGCATAGTGGTAAGATAGGTAGCATATAGAACAAGGATGGCTCCTGACAAGGACCAGAAAAGGATTTGTGAAGAATCTTGTGTCTTGAACTAAAGTCAAGATGAGCTGTAGGGGAAAAGAGAATTTTAGGCAAGAAGAATGCATATACACGGAGCCTAAGGCAGGAAATTCCTCTTCAGTGCCTGGAGTTTCTGAACCAGAGAACTGAGCAACAAGCCAGAGACAAGGTTGTGAAGGCAGAACCTTCCCAAATTGTATAGGGTTCTCTGGGCCATACTGGGGGTTAATCTTCATCTTCAAAGTTGTAGAATGCTCAGAATTTTAAATATGAAATTGGCCTGGCCAGAGTGGACTGCTACTTTCTACATGAGCTAGGGAGGCCTCCAACTCTTGGCAGGACTCTTAGTCTCCTGTGTTCTATGATTATAGCCTTGTACCATCCCACCTAGATATATCGATGGGCATTAATAAAAATCTTCATTGCCAAATAGCATGCCAGGGTACAAACAGACTATGAAAGATTAAGAAACTATGGAGATTCCAATCAGGTACCTATTATAGTTTTCCAGGCAAGAGAATATAGTGATTTGGCATAGTGAGGTGATGAGAAGAGTTGGCATCAGGAGACTTAATGAAGGTAAATCATCATTTCTTTGTGATGGATGTAGACAGTGAAGGGGAAGACAATTCCAGGAATTACACATTGTTCCCTATCCATTTGAAATAATCTTTTTGGCACAGAGGATGAGATGGTTCCATGTGCCACTCTCTCTCTCTCATAAGTTCCAGACAACCCAGGACACCATAGCTCTTTAACACCCATCTGATCTGTAATTTTGTACAATTCCTGTTTAAGGCTTCTAATCAGCTCTCTGTGGAACAAGCATCCCAATTAAAGCCAAGTAAAGAATATACAAAAACAAGGAGCCTGGGAGATAAAAAAAATAACCTCTACTGAGTCCTTACTATGTGTACCCTGGATACACTTGTCAAACTTTGGAAAAGTGGTTAAGCTATTCTGAATTTTCTAGCAATAAAGCTGGAGTAGGATCAAGATGTTGCATTTTAAATAAGCTACCAGGTGAAGATGATGCGATTCTTTAGATCAATTTTTTTATACAGCAAAGCATCATATCATTTAATATTCCTCTTACTCATAAATAAAATGAGCACCATTGAAACAGTGGCAGCTACAAAGCTAAAAGATACTAAGCACTTTCACAAAGACATTGAGTTAGCAAAGGCAATGTAAGTATTAGACTTCAAGTGTCCATCACCTTAAAACCTTGACTTATAAATATAGAGACAGGTGATTCCCCACCCTCAAGTATCATATGCTATGTCCAAGTCATTTTCCATTGTATATGCATTACTTGGCAACTTAATAATTCAAGGCTTTGACCCAGCCGGGGTCCACCACCATCACCTTTTATGTAGAAATCCTTGCAAAGGTGAGCATACTGTAAGTGAGGGAAGGTATCTGATATGGAATATCTACTGCTCCCAGCTGCTAATCTTCTCTCTATTCTCCAGTTTTCATAATCATAACTATAGTCTTATGTCCTTAGCCTATTAGATATAGAAAAAATCACATTTCTTTGGAAATGGGTAAGTTTTCTTAGATCAAGGTGGAGAAGTGGCTCTATTTAGTGTTCCCAGAACCCTTAAAAGGTGAGGGGGCTATTAATCTCAAAGCCCTCTCTGGGGCTGGAGAGATGGTTCAGCAGGTAAGAGCACTGATTGTTCTTCCAAAGGTCTTGAGTTCAAATCCCAGCATCCACATGGTGGCTCACAACAATCCATAAAGAGATCTGACTCCGTCTTCTGGTGTCTGAAGACAGCTACAGTGTACTTACATATAATAAATAAATATTTTTTAAAATAAGCCCTCTCTGGAGGGCTTAGGAACATACTGAGTTTTATAAACTTGTGTGGGAGGAAGGGCAAGAATACTGTGTTGGGTAGAATTTTTGTGCTACATGGAATCTTTATTATCAAGAATCTCACTGTCTCTATCTCTTCCTCTCTCTGTATTTCTGTCTCTCTGTCTATATTTTTGCCTCTCTTATTAAAACAGTGGAATGGATTTTGACCTTCTTGGCCTAATTCTTGTAGTACTTTACGTAGATATTACTTTTTGTTTCCAATTTAAATTTATCAGTGATCTCTATGATTCCACATACTTAATGTTCAAAGCTAAAAACAAATGAAGAGGACCAGAAGTTCTGGGTTCTATAACAGTTGGCAACGTAGCCATTTAGGTATGATTTCAATTTAGAACTTAGAGTGGCAATCAAATAGACTGGGCTGAGCCCTTACGAAGGGTAAAGGGAAGTGATACCCGCCCTTGCTAGGGTGAACAAAGATGGTGAGTTTCTGGTCAGCATGAACTACATAGTGAGATGGCCACCCTACCGTGTCAACTTAAGCATACCAGAATAGAGTAAAACAAAAGAAGAAGGGGCGCAGGCCTTTTGTGAACAACTCACAGTCTACGGCCATACCACTCTGAACGCGCCTGATCTCGTCTGAAGCTAAGCAGGGTCGGGCCTTGTTAGTACTTGGATGGGAGAACAGCTCACAAAGGAGTGGCCACTCTTACTTAATGACTTATTGGAAGAGAGAAAACAATGTCTCAATCAATTTTTCTGAGAAAATCATTCCAACTTACTGGTTTATTTCCCTCTTCCATCTCCAACTTCCAGGGAAAGCTGCTTCTCTGCAGCATCCACAGTGCCCCAGTCACCCCCTCAACCCTGCCCCCCACACTTGTAAATAAATTCCTGGGTCATAAACTCTGAGAAGAAAATATTTCCTGGGAACTGGATTCTACTTTCCTATGATCAGCAGTCCTTCCTTACCTCGGGATGCATACCATAAAGTCCTTTAGATTCCTGGAAGAAGAGCAATGAGTTGGCATAAACTATCCTGAGATCCTGCATCCCATTTGTGTTATGGTTAAATGCTTGTCAGTTAATTCTTGTTGACAGTACTGTTAGGAAACTGTTCAATCTATGGAATCAGGGAAGTCCTCCTTTGACTGGCAACAGGCCCTTTGTAGGTGTGTGATTTGGGGAACAAAATCAAAAATCTAAACTGGATTTTTTCAACTTATTTTGGGGATCTGGAGTGGTCGGTACTCTTAGTCTTTATCTAGAGGATGTACCCCTCAGTCTTCCAGCTCACTGGTGTCTCGGACTCTACTCTGCTCTCTCCTGAGCATTCTATCCAGAACAGTCAGCTCATAAAGAATAGTTCAGTGAAGTGTAAGTGACTATTCCCTGCAAGGAATCTGGTTACTGGCAACAATTAAATTCCAGGTTATCACTACTCCTAAAATTTCAGGCTGTTAATAATTCCTAAATTTCTTAGTCATGTGGCAATGCAGAAAATTCTGGTTATTTACAGGAAATACTTATTTTTAGAGGAGTAGCATAGAATGGGGTGGAGTTTTTACATTTCAGGTGACCTTGAGCAAGGACTCTGGTAGTCTTAAAACAACACAAGCAAATGTCGTATTTTGCATCGGTTTCCTTCCAAATAGGTTTCTCCATTTCTACTTACTAGTTTATTTCCCTCATTCATGTGCATCTTCCAGGAAATGCTGCTTCTTTACAGCTTCCACAGTCCCTTCTTTCTTTGCTTTTTTTGCTAAGTGAATAATCTCTCAAAACATCATAAACTGTGTATAAAAGGGGATTGTCAGATGCTAATGTCGTCAGGATGCTGTAGGAGATACACAGTATTCCAACATGCCAGCGATCTTTAATCAGAGTGCACTAGGTTCCCAGAGGGCCACATCTGAGCTAGTTGAAGAAGAGCATGGAAGGAGAACTCAGGAAAAGGCTGGCCTGGCCTGAATCCTGAAACATAAGGCAGGGTGAAATAGACAGATGTGGTGGCAGAGGTTTCTTAAGGAAAGCATATATCCTACCTTAAGGGCTGGTTAACACAAGTCCATTGCTTAATGTCTGCAGCCTACACAGAAACTCAAGGCACAGAGGTCTGAGCAATGAGCTTATAGTGATAGTTAATCTGATCTTTACATTTGATCCTTATCTTACAATGAACACTTCTAATTAAAAGAACACCAATAGATAGATTTTAAAAATCAAACAAAAGTGCTGATCAGGAGCTACCATTGCTGTGTGTGATGGCAAACACCTAGGATTCTAGCATTCAGGAAGCAGAGACAGAATGATCACCCATGACTTTGAGGCTAACCTGCTCTATACAATGTGTCCCAGGCTGCCCACGGGCTAAATGTTAAGACCCTGTCTCAAAGAACATACAAAGAAGTAAACAAACAAAAAAATCAACAATAGATAGATAGATGATAGATAGATAGATAGATAGATAGATGATAGATAGATAGATACAAAAACAGAACTCAAACCAAATAAAACAAAATAGCATTTACATAATTACATCCTGGCCCACTACTCTTTCCCACGCATTTCTCATTCCAGGGAGCTCAGCTAGCTTTTACCTTTTTTTTCAGAGGAGCCCCTGTCTCTATCTCTATTTGTTATATGTGTCCATATTGTACCTAGTGACTTTCTCCTCTGAAAAGTATTTAGGAAACACTGTCTAGTACCATCTGGTTTGGGGTTTTTTTGATTTTTTTTTTTTTTTGGTTTTTGTTGTTGTTGTTGTTTTGTTTTGTTTTGTTTTTTGAGACAGGATTTCTCTGTATAGTCCTGGCTATCCTTGAACTCACTCTGTAGACCAGGCTGGCCTCGAACTCAGGAATCCTCCTGCCTCTGTCTCCCAAGTGCTGGAATTAAATTCGTGCACCGCCACTACCTGGCTTACCATCTGGTTTTTATCCTGAAGGTATTGGACAGCTAGGAAAGACATAAACAGAAGTCATATGATAATGTTCACATTTCCAAAAGATTAGTCTTGGAACTTGGAAAGAAGTAGAATGTAGGGATAGAGTGTAAACAAGGTGACAGCCAGCCATGTATCCGCCCGCAGGCCTTGGGTCCTGCTAAATGACAGACAGTGAAGCGCTGAAAGAGCAGAACAAACAGGAGCTGAGGCTGGATGGCCGTGGTAAGGTAAACACAGTTTGGCAAACACAACCTTGATCCCCACACCTTGTTTTAAGAACCGCAGATCTAAAGAACCATGCATTAGATGTTTAATTTAGACAGAACATCATGATTACAACCCCTAAAGAATAAAACTTTAAATCTTCAAAGGACAAGTTTCTTATTTGTCTGGGCTTAATTCTGAGGGAGCTTAAGATAATTAGTTAAGGGGAATCCTTATCACTTCCTGAACCATCAGAAAGGTGTCATTAAAATTCAAGGTCTTTTCTCATTTTTTAAAGCACTACCGTTTACTTTACACTGTGAAAATACTCATTCTAGATGAAAAAAAGGTTTTATGTCAGTAATAAAACAATACAATCAAAGGCCAATACTTTAAGTGCCTAATACAATTATTATGACATATTTCACACACACACACACAAGGAAAATAGATTTTTAAAAAAAGACAACAAGTAGAGTCCTTTATTTCGTTTAGTGGGCTCATGGAAGACCCCACATTCTGTATCCAGATTTAAGAGACCGGTCCCCTGGGAGAAACGGCAGCCTGGTGCTCAAGCAAAAACTTGCAGACTTGCAGTCACTGGATGCCTACCTGACTATTGAATTTGTGGAAGGAAATGTCTCCATATTAAAAAAAAAAAAAATCTGCTGGATAAAAGAGGCATTGCTGTGGCGGGGTGGGCAAACCTAGAGAGACTGGATGCTTGTTTTTCTATAAATGGTGTCATTGCTGCACTGGCCTCTAGGGGCACTCTTGTCTTCATAGCTCTATGACTTCCTTTGTCTTGTCAGCAGTGTTTACAACCTCCCACCTCCTTTCTGTCCAAACAAAGTCTCAGATTGACCAGGAAGAAGTCAGATTTGTTACACAATCCATACAATGGGTTTAAACTTCCAGCCCTTCCAACTCCATCTCTTGGTGGCTGGGACTTGGCCTTGAATTCACAATCCTTCTGCCTCTACCTCAAGGTTTCCTGGATTACAAGCTTTTACTATCATTCTTCTCCAGTGAGAGTGAAGGGAGAAAAAGTTGATGACATAATCTAGATCAGAGGTCCTCACCTATCAGTCACAACCCCTTGGGGTTGTATATCAGATATCCTGGGTATCAGATATTTACATTACAATTCATAACAGTAGCAAAATTACAGTTATGAAACAGCTAGAGAAATAATTTTATGGTTGGGAGTCACCACAACACAAGGAACTGTATTAAAGGGTTGCAACATTAGGAAGGCTGAGAACCTCTGGTCTAGACCCACTCACCAAGATACAAAGTTTTAACAATATGAAATTTTTGTGCAGAAACAGATTCACTTGTCTAACTTCTGTATTTAAAGTTATTTCTCAATTAATGTGTTTACTATTTATTCCTCTATTTACCTAAGGTCTTAAAATGAATTGGTATGGTTTGCAGTAAGAGATAGATGCTACAGGGGCAATAAATAAAAGGACCTATTCTGTTGAACTGAATTTCAGTAGAGAAGAAAGTAAGCTCATATTGTTGCCAAGGCTGAGGACAAACTAAGCAAAGAAAACATATAACTAGGAAACGAGAAACTCTGGAGCAGCCCCAAAGCTACTTTTATTTCCTGGACTTAGATGTATAATTCCATGTTGAAAGTGTATGTAATTTTTTTCCAGAATGCTTTCTTGTATTCTCAAGTAAGGTCATGACTTCTAACTAGGTAAGAATCTCAATGAAGAATTCCATCATCACATATGCATGATGTAGTAGTAGGATAGCCTTCATTTGACCTTGGCCACAGAACTGTCTTGACTTCTCAGAATAATCATAGCCCTTGTAGAAAACTAAAACCCATGTCTAGGCTCATTTCTAGCTTATTCTATATTGCTCTATCATAGTAAAACTACTATAAATACTTTTATGGCCGTTTTTGGTTTAAAGTACACTCCAACTACACCACCTACTGTAATCTTTACGCCTTCTCCAGGAGGTAAGGATTAGAGTTTCCATCTTACAAATGAGAACCCTTAAGTTCAGATGTCTTAAATGCTTCAAGGTCTCATCAGAGCTAGTGAGTTTGGATACTATAGTGGCCCCTGAATTCTGAGATATGCTTATGATGTCTTAAAAGGGAGTGGGATCCGCAATGAGATTGGAGCAGTTGGATTCTTTCCATGGCACAACCATCATCAGCATCTACTAAACTCGCTTACTCACTCAGCATGCCTTGTTATCTTGTTTATTTTAGTTTGCTACCTCATCAGACAAGATTTCAGTGTATCCCAAATTGGTCTTGCCTTTGTGCTTTATCATTCTAGCTCATTCTCTTGAAAGCTGGGGTTGCAGGCAAGTACCACCATGCCCAGTCATTCATTTGGTCATTTCAGTGCTATGAAGTGTAATCTCCATTGCTCAATATATAGAGAAATTGTTACTCACAGCATATATGAAGGAGGCAGCACGTAAAAACTTTGGATACCTACCTCATGTCCTGCTCACAGAGTTAGCCAGCATAAAAGTTATCATGGGGGGAAGTGTGATGGTAAAAAAGAGCTTCTTCTCTTGCACACATCTTAACAGCTTTACACAGTAGGCACTAATGGTAAGGCCAGCTGGGGCTACACTGTGAAATCTTGTCTGGTGAAGTAGCAAAATAAAATAAAGTCACAAAGCATGCCAAGTGAATAAGAGAGTTTAGGAGATGGTGATGATGCTTTCTGCCTTGGAAAGAATCCAACTGTTCTAATCCCATTACATACAACTCTTCACATTAGGAAATATTTCTTAACAAAGGGGGCAGGGGCAAGGTGAGAGTGTGTCTGGTGGAGGAGCATATATGTGGAGGCAGGGGGAGTGAGGAGGGGTTGGGGGTCTTAGGGGAGGGGGGATATTGGGAAAGGTTTTACCATTAGCAATGTAAATGAAGATGATATTCAATAAAAAAGAAAAAGAAAAAGAAAGGAAATACTTCTTGTCTTGATTTCCTTCCATAGGAAGCATACGTGACTTACCAGGATAAGATCCGACTGGTGGGGGAGCTGGTGACAGTCATTGGGGCTGTGATTATTCTACTCCTAGAGGTGAGGATCGGGGAGGTCTTGAATAAAGCGATTCACCTAGGTCTCATACTGAATTGCAGTCTATATTATTTTTTTGCTTTATCATCTTTCCCTAGATTCCAGACATCTTCAGAGTTGGTGCCTCTCGCTACTTTGGACAAACAGTTCTTGGGGGTCCATTCCATGTCATCATGTGAGTGTCTTTTTCTCATAGGCCCTGATTTCATTTACCAGAATGTTGCAGGTCTCTAGTTCACTCTCTGAGATTTAGATAGCAGGTGACACTCCAGGGATTTCTGCCTAGTGAATTTGCATCTTTAGATGTGTGTTTTAGCTTTTAAGACTTGGCCTGAATGTGTGGGTGTTAGCCAATTCACCATCGTGATACAGTAAATCCAGAAGATTATCAGCTCATACCTAACTTTTTTCTTTCTGCTCTCACTCCAGTATCACATATGCCTCCCTTGTGCTACTGACTATGGTGATGAGGCTTACCAATGTGAATGGGGAGGTGGTGCCCTTATCCATGGCCCTGGTGCTGGGCTGGTGTAGTGTCATGTACTTCTCCCGAGGATTCCAGATGCTGGGCCCCTTCACAATCATGATTCAAAAGGTCAGTGGTTTCTCAAACATTTCTCTGATTTGGATACAGAACCTTCATAGATGGAAGGGTAGCAACAGCTGTAAATAAAAGGTATTGCTCTGAGCAGACCAGGGAGCTTCGTTAGCAACAGCTGCCAAGAGACATTCATCTTTCTTCCTCTTCTTTTTGATTCCTATAGATGATTTTTGGAGATCTACTGCGCTTCTGCTGGCTAATGGCTATGGTCATCCTGGGATTTGCCTCAGGTAACATCACTACTTCTAGACTGTTAGATTCAGAAAGCTGACTCTTCTCAGTTCCCACATTCTCTTGATTTCATTGTTGTCATTCTCTGTCAATAAAACATACCTTTGTACAAAGAAAAGGACCACCCAGGAGGCCTGGAAGGTAGACTTGTGAGTTCTGGGCTGTTAAGATTTATGTCAGCTAACTGTGCTGCAAGTCCCTTAAAGGAATATTGCAGAAAGACATGAAACACTGAGCAGTTGTAGATCTTTTAAATGCTATGCAAATAGGACAACCACCATGTTATACTCTGCTATATTTACAGTTCAGAAAGAGGAATGAAAGACATGCAATAAGACAGAAATGCCCTCTTTCTATATGTAGTCCCTTAAAGTATTGATGAAAGGAAAGGGTTGTAAAAAAAATAAATAAATAAATAAATAAAAAAAGGTGGTTCAGAATGAGGACCATCACAGAGAGTCCAGACAATGAAAGACTGTGAGAGTGGAGACAAATAGATACAGTGTGGAGTGACAAGTAACAGAGAACATCAGGTACAGGAAGAAAAAGGCAGCAGGGAGAACAGAGGGATCATAGATAGTTAAACAGAGTTCATATAGGTGGGAGGAAGGCCCAGGTTTGATTCACGAAAAACCTGTAATTCTAGCTAAGTCTTCCATGTCTGTAACTGGTCATCCATTAGTGAAGAGGGTAGACAAGAAAACTGATCTCTGAAGAACTCTGTTCTCCATCATTACAGAATGTTATTACTATCTCTAGAAAATTCTCTGCTCAGTGAGGTTTCCCATAAAATGGTAGATAAAAAATAAAAATAAATATAAAAAAATACTAAGACCTTAAGTGAGAAAGAATCAAACTGGCAATCTATCTGGAGTAGCCTATCCTGTGAGGCCTGATATAAGTTTTCCTCCCTTTTCTACCCCAAATTCTTTACTTAGCCATATGTAGCCAGCTATTAGCAGAATTAGCAACAGGATTGTTTCCTAAAGATTATACCACTGATCCCCTAGTCACTGCTTGTTCACTCACCATGCTTGTGATCTACTTAAGGAAGCTTGCAGTTCATACAAAGTCTGTATGGGCTTGGCATCACCTTGCCATAGGTTTCAGTGTCCCATACAGAGAGAAGTCAAAGGTCTAGTTTCAGAAGGATAGAGGATAACCTGCCATGTGGTAGGCTATATGCTAGGCAGAGATAGCTTTTCTGTGATGCTCAAAGCTAGCCTAGCAAGTCTCAAAGTAATGGATAGTTATCTATACGTCATGAAGATTAAAGGGTACTCTTCTTTTAGCCTTATCGTTTATCCTTATCATGCGCACTGTTCTTTGAAATCATTCTAGATCCAATACATTCTTTTAATGACTTATCTTTCAAATATTTGCTTTTCCAAAAGGTAATAATCTATTAGGTAACTTACTACGTATATACGTACACCTATTCTTTTTAATAAATGGCTGAGTGTTATCTTTACCCAGAACAGTGGGAACAGCCAGGATTCATAGGATAAGCCAGTTCTAAGATAATTACATTGTTGATGTATATTAGTGTGTGCATGTGTATAAGCTGATGGATGTGTATGCATCAGAAGTAAAACTAATGGTAATCAAGGCCTTACTAACCATGACAATTTAATTCCCCAATGGCTCTTCCTGGGTGGAGCAGCCTTCTATATCATTTTCCAGACAGAGGATCCAGAAAATCTGGGAGAATTCTCTGACTACCCCACAGCAATGTTCAGTACCTTTGAGCTGTTCCTCACCATCATTGACGGTCCTGCCAATTACAGTGTGGATCTGCCCTTCATGTACCACCTAACCTATTTTGCTTTTGCCATCATCGCCACACTGCTCATGCTCAACTTGTTCATTGCCATGATGGGCGATACTCACTGGCGAGTGGCCCAGGAGAGGGATGAGCTCTGGAGAGCACAGGTAAGTTTATTAGTGTTGGTCCTGCAAAGGGGCAGAAATTGGAGTGAAACATTACAGTAGGATGTGTTTATTGTGAGCCACTCTTAGTAGAGTCACAGAAGAGCCCCAAGAGGCTATCATTTCAGTTACATGTATAGACACCTGAAGTATGTGTGAGTTGGTGGAGGGACAGAAGCATGATATAATGGAGGATCTAAGCACAGGGTTTGGCCATTTATTTCAGGTAAAAGGCAGATCCAGTACTCTTTGAATCTACAGGGTACAAGAATATTTTGTTCTTGTATAATATAGCTCTTAAATTTAGACTTTTTCTTCTATTAGATTGTATAAAACCCTAAATCCCTATTATATCTTTTCTTTGTATCACAATAAGCTAATCAAATACCAGAGTTAGGAGTTACATTCCAAATACTTCTAAGAAATAATTGAGCTGCTTCTCAGCATAATTACATATTGGTATGAGAGTCATTCAGCATATTCTTTAGTCTAATTATGACCTTATTATCTTGTATATTTGAGTAAGGTTTCAGAGAATAGGAGTTTTCTATATTGTGAAAAGTTTGTTATTTGAAGCATTCATATTGAAGTGAACTAAAACTTATCCTGCAATAATTCTATTCTTAAGCCTCAGACTTTTTACTTCTATTTATCAGAAAGTACATATTCTTCCATATAAGTACTATATAAATATTTAAATATAACTATTGTTTACCCTTCAGATAACTATATAATGGGTATGTATCAATGGTCTGCAAAAGGCTATTAAATGTCTAGGAACTGGGACACAAACACAACTATCAAAGACATACTCTGTGCTCTGGTTGAAGTACCAAGCTACAGGAAATTTAGACACCAAGTAAAATCACCTCACAGGAGGCTGAACACTCGTAGAAGGAAAATTGATACAGAAATGTGCATGGTGCTAAGAAGGGATGAAACTGAGGGACTTAAGTAGTAAGTTATGAAATTCTCTTATCAAAAGAGGAATGTTTGTGACAGACACAAAGGATGGGTAAGACTAGCTAGTAGAACTAAGATAATATACATGGCCACAAAGAGAAATCAAGCAATCCTAAATAGCTTTTTGTAAAGAGTTACGGTGGATGAGCTAATCCTCATAAATGGGAAGTTTAGAAAGTCAAAGGGGATTTACATATCTGTTTAGAATTCAATCCCTACCTTACATATTTCATCTGTTTCCATGTTCTGCATTTATAACCTGACTCCTTCTTCCAACGTAGATCACCCCCATTATATTGACAAAACATCTAAGAAGCGCCATCCATCTAAGAGAGTAGGAGCAGAGCACGCTGCTGTACACTATTCCAATGGTCCCATTTAAGTTGCATTGAAGACATTGTTTAACTGGACATGCTTTAGAAGAACAACTTTAGACTAGTGATGAGGCTGGATAGTAGCTTGCTTGCCTAGCATGTCCAAGGCTGGAAGTTGAATTCCCAACATCTCAAAAAATAAAATTATAAGTATATTTGACCCAAGACAATTTAGTCTAATTTCAATGGGATTGTAATAAAGCTTAGGTGAAAAGCTTATTCTTTTAACAAGGGCTGAATAGTGGAGGCAGTAGCAGCAGTAAGGAGATGAGGTTCCCTTATCTCCAGTCTGTTAGGAAGAAGAGACTAACTCTGAAGCCCCACTGACTATAACCAGGTATCTGAAAGTGACTAGGTGATAATCTGGATGAAAAACATTGGCTCCTCTGTTAGAACAAAAGGGTCAAGCGATGCCTAAGTGAAGAAGAACCATGAGTAGTCCTTTCTGAGAAAAGAAGAACAGCTACCCAGGAGAAGATAACAATGTGATTGGAAGTCCTGAGGTGCAAGAGAACCTGTTACAACCAAGAGACCAAGTGAAGGGAGAGAAGAGGGACAAGCACGTGCCATGAAGGGCTGGCTATTTGGGGATTGGCAGTTCCTTGCATCTATAGTCTTCTGCCCCCTAGCCATCTTGACTGCATACTCTGCTCATGATCCGTTTGATGCTAGGAAAGCTTCTGATATGGTAGGAACAGTCAAGTGCCAGAAGATGCTTTTTCTTATGGAAGACATACTACTTATTGTTGACCACATGTAAGATGTAGTCTGTTTTTCAACCAGATGTACAACTGGCCCACTATAAGTGTACAGTCAACTGTACCCCTCAGATTTCTGTCATGGGAATGAGCTAAAATCTCCTTAATGATAAAGGTTGTACTTCATATTTTGTTCTGTTAACTTTGTGTTGTTGACTTCAGAGTAGCATTCCAGTTTGGTGAAATCACTTTATATTGCTTTTGTATCACAGATTATGTATCCTCCCAGCTTTGTGTCACAAGCACATTTGATAAGCTTGATGTCTGTTTCATCTAGCTAACTAATGAGGGCAGGACAAAGGACAGAACATGGAACATGCTACTAGAAATTTCCTTGCCCAGTTCAGACATTAACCAAACATTTTCCTTCTTAAGATATGGACTTTTAATTTGTTAGGAAGGCCCTGAACTGGAGCTGCCTCATTTCATTCCTCATATCATATAGATCCTATTTAATAAGTGTATTTAAGTCAATGTCATTGGTCTGTGGTTTTTCTATGGTGAGGGAGGAGAAATCATATTAGTTTGGAATGAGTCACTTCTGTGAATACAAATAATAATGTAGAACTCATTATTCCATTAAAAGCAAAAATATCCTCTGTCCTGTTTTAATAAAATAGCCAGGTTAGCATGTTCTAGAACGACCTTATAGATGAACAGTGGCCCTTACAACTGTCTCCAGGGTTTTCCTTGAACAGGTAAGTTTTTTGTTTCCTTTGTTGGCAGTCTTGGTGTCTCTCTGCTCCTCCCAACTCTTTTTGAGATCTTTTGCTACCTGATCTCCTTCCAGGTTGTAGCCACAACAGTGATGCTGGAGAGGAAAATGCCTCGTTTCCTGTGGCCTCGCTCTGGTATCTGTGGTTGTGAATACGGCCTTGGAGACCGCTGGTTCTTACGGTGAGGGGAAGCATGTATGTGAAAGCTGCAGATGGAGTTTCTGAAAGTGAGAGAAACCAAGAAATGTTAGGGGATTGTGTTAGATTGAGAGATTGGAAGAGGCGACTTGTTATTGGGGGGTTGGAAAACAATAGCAAGCTGTGTTTATTACAAGGCAGTGGTGTGTGAAAAGGTATGCACACAGACATGTAAGTGCTCAGGTGTAGATATGGGTTGTCCCATTTGTTTTACTCATTTTACTTCCTTATCCTCATTTCCAATATGCTTTGTCATTGTCTCTAACTTCTTTCTTCATAGACAATCTTTATTCCTGACCCGACTTTCCTCACCCTTCATTTGACTCCTTGAATTGAATACTAATGTAAAGCTCATGACTCTCTGATCTCTCTCTCTCTCTCTCTCTCTCTCTCTCTCTCTCTCTCTCTCTCCCTCCCTCCCTCCCTCCCTCTCTCGCCCCCCCCCCATGTCCCTCTGTCATGTTGCCACATATAGCACATCCTGTATCCCATCACTCTCCAAAGCTGACTTCCTTAGTTCTCTCACCTCGTTCTTAGGTTAGCTTTCAGTCCATTCTCTTCTGCTTTTTCCATCTGAGATGCTCTTCTTCCTCCAGTTCTGGTCTCCACTTATTTATTAATAACTCATTTCCTCCATGCTCCCCTATGTTTCTCTCTATAACCTACCTTCACCATCCTCTAATGAGCCCTTTTCTTTTCCTTCCAGGGTTGAACACCATCAGGAGCAGAATCCTTATCGAGTACTTCGATATGTTGAAGCTTTCAAATCTTCAGATAAAGAGGAAGTACAAGAGCAGCAATCTGAGAAACAACCATCTGGGACTGAGACTGGGACTTTAGCCAGAGGCTCTGTGGTTCTCCAAACACCTTCTTTGTCCAGGACTACATCCCTAAGCAGCAATAGCCACCGCGGATGGGAAATTCTCCGTCGAAACACCCTGGGACATTTGAATCTTGGACTAGACCTTGGTGAAGGGGATGGAGAGGAGATCTACCATTTCTGAAGAGAATCCTGTTTCTCTAGGCCTAGCTCCACGTGGGTCAAGGTGTGGGAGAAAGAGAGGGGTAGTTGAGTTGAATGGAGAAGGAGAGAGCTGCTTTGCAGGAATCTGAATTCTATGGTTATGAACAGTTGGACAATATACATAAAATATTCTCTAAGAGGCAATATTTCACCCTTCACATTACAGTATTTGTAGAGATGGGCAAAGGTCATCTAGTGTTGTATTTACCTTATAAGTTCCTCTAATGCTCATATCCTGAGAACCTGGCACCTGAGGACATGAAATGGGGGTTGATTGGCATCTCTGGTTGACATCTGGACCATCTTTCTTATGCCTTGAACAGAAGCCAGAAAACAGCAAGCCAGGAGACTTTTCTGATTTTACAATGCATAACGTAGAAAGAACCATCATACTGCAAACATCCTTCCCTATCGCCTTATTCTTCCTGGGACTCTTTTCCCAGCTAACAATCCCTTGTAGAAAACGACAGGAAAAAAAAAACATTTCCTTATCCTGTTTTCTTTAATTTTTCTCTTATGTCAAAACTATATATTACATAAAACTTATCATTTTTACTAATTTCAGTAAAAGTACATTCATATTATTGCATAACCGTTACTAGTATTCATCTACAACCATGTTTCATCTCAGATACTGAAACTCCCATCCATTGAACAGTAACTCTCCACTATTCCTTCCCTTTAGTTCTCAATAACCATTATTTTACTCTCTGTCTAGGAATTGATTGTAGGTGCTTTATCTAAGACGGACTTCACAAGATATGTTCCATTGCACTCGCCTTGTTTGATTTAGTATACTAATTTCAAGGTTTCCTCTATTCTCTAGAGTTATCAGAATTTCATTCCCCTTTAGGTCTGTATATACCCACACCTTACTTTATTCATTCATCAATGGGTTTTCTTATCTTCTGGTTATTGTGAATGTTGCTGCTATGAAAATAAAAGTATGCATGTCTATAGAGGCCCTTAATTTTAGTTTTTGGGTGATGTAGAAAAATTATGTGCCTAGAAGTTGAACTGATGTATTTTATGACAACCCCATGTTTAATTCTTTGGATAGACTACCATACTGTTTCCATAGTAGCCTTCAGCATTTTATAGCTTCTGCTAGTGGGTGTGAAATGCTATCTCATTGTAGCTTTGATTTCCTTTTCCCTAAAGACTAAGGAAATTGAGACTCTCATTTCATTCTCTTATTTATGGGCCAGTTTTTATCATTGCACTGCCTTCTTGTTTCCAGAAGCTCAGAGTCTGAGGTGTTAGCATCTCTTTTGAATTCTGATGTATTTTTATGATTGGTGAAGCATGTTTTCCTTGTTTGAATGGCCCAATCATTCTTTTCTATAGGATGGTCTATCTTTTAGGTACTATTTTTCAAATTATCCTCCTTGATGCTGAAAACATAGGCTCCTGATTTTGTTGTGAGATTGCCATACTCTACACCCTTCTCTCATCACCTCAGACAGAGAGCCAAACATGCTGTTGCTGTTGGAAAAGTAAAGAAATAAGTAAGATTTGGAAAATTTTAGACGATGCATTCCAGTGGACATATTCAAAGCTGTATGCCCAATAGTGAGCTATCACAAAAATGTACACAGACCTTTGGTGGTATGAAACTTGACAGGACTGAGTCATGATTAACCATCATTTTCTTTCACAGTAGAAGCACTTCCATCTTATGTATGCTTAAACTTCATCTATGTCCCAGACTGTTCAAGACCCAGATCCCTCTGCATTTTCAGATACCAGTGATGTGCCTATCATCCGAATCTTCTGGCCTTTCTCATTTGTGTCATTCTTAACCTCTCCTCCACCACCTGTGCTAGCAAGAATGTTGTATTATTTAAACACCCTCCCTCAAATTCAACTCCTTTCAACAACTGCCCCATCACTTTTATTTCCTGATCAATGCCAAACATCATAGGAGTTGATTCCACTATCTAATGGCTTCCCCTGATTTCTCAGCCCTTTGTGATTTGATCTAGTTTTCTCTATGCCACAGATTCCACTGTTGTTATTTCCCTGAAGGTAAACCTACTCAGTCATCTCAGTTTTTGTTGAGCTCTATAGATTACACAAGACTATTCAGCACTTCATATTCCTACCAGTCTGGCTGATTTTGTTTTACCACAACTTATAATAATTTTGATCTACACAGATTTTTGTTTCTCATCTCACTTACTGCCATAGATCACCACATATAAGCTTATAATTTTGAAGGGTCTATCTTCATCTCACATCTGTCTTCTGAGCTCCAGGCATGAACAACTTAGATGTTCCACTGTTAAACTTGTTCTACTTTGGATGTTTTATAGGCACCTCCACTCCAATTTTTCGTCATCATCAAACCTGCTTCTCCACCAGTATTCTGAACCATGTTAAGTATCAGAATAACAGGCAAGATTCCCTAAACCACAGTCTGGGAATTATCCTTATTGCACTGTCTCAACCCTCCTATCCAGCATTTTCAAGGCCCATGGATAGACAGCTCATTACTTTTTGTTAAACTAATTTTAATGAAGCACAAAAAATGAATTTTCCTGCAACTGCCTTAGTTCCTTATACATTTCCTCAGGTGATAATACTAATAAAAATTTGTTGTGTGTGTTTCCAAAGATTTCTTCAGTGTAACAAAGAACTTGTATCTATACTTTTTTCTTTTAAGAATATCAAAGTATAGTATATTCTAAAAGTAATTCTTTTTATCATTAGATATGTTATAACTACTACTTCATATCATTGTAGCATTAATGAAAATATCCTTCCTAAGTCCAGTGTAATGGTGTGCACCTATAGTACCAAAATGCATGAGACAATGGCAAAGACAGTAGAAACATATATTTAGAGGTAGCTTGAGCTACACAGTGAGACCCTGTCTCAAACCTCAATATTCAAAAAATAAAAAATCGATGAAAATGTATTTTCAACTCTTTAAACTGTTGCCATTCCTAAAATAGGTCATCAACACTTTACTTCTGCGTGACAAGATCATATCCTTGCTTGCTCTGTTTGCATGTGATTTTGGTCATCCCAAGTCCCTAGTCTACACTATATCTAAAATTTGTTTGTGACATGTAAGCCCTGCTACAGATAATGGTCTTTGGTAAAGCAGCTCCTTGCTTGAACTTTTACAGCTTCTATGGGCATCTCTCTCCTTCCTAATGAAATTCATCCAATGAATTATTTTTAGTTCCTAGATGGCACTGCTCCCTTTGACAGGCCTCTACACATCTTCTTACCCTTGGCATCCATTCTCCTTCAACCTTTAAAAAGCAGACGTGTGTGTGTGTGTGTGTGTGTGTGTGTGTGTGTTTGTGTACCTGTGTGTCTGTGTGTGTATTCTGGGTATTTGTATATATGTATGTGTATCTGTGTGTGTGTGTGTGTGTGTGTGAGAGAGAGAGAGAGAGAGAGAGAGAGAGAGAGAGAGAGAGAGAGAGTGATTTCTGGGTATATGTGTGTGTTCTCATATATGTATGTGTATCTATGTGTATGTGTGTTTGTATGTGTGTGTTTTCTGGGTATACGTGTATGCTTATATATATGTATGTTTGTCTGTGTGTGTATACATGTGTGTATCTAATCCCTTACCCCAAGGGGAAGTAGAACACATCCATTTTGTTTCCAGATCACTTATATTTTCTCTTGGACTTTATTACACTTATTTAATATCTATTTTTCTTATTAGACTTTAAGTAGCACAGGGGCAAAATTCATTTTATTCACTATTGTATTCTCAGGAACTTGTACAATTCCTGGTACCATGCATTATGAAATAAATATTCATTAACTGAATCTAAGAATGATTCACCTGTTTTAAGTTCTCCCGCCACCCCACCCCCTGTGCCCACAAATATGAACTAGTTTTGTTTTATCTCTTTTCCTTTCTTGCCTTTGAGTGAGGTTATGTTCAATAAAGATGAACATAACAAGAGTGGAATATCCTGAACAGACTTTTAAAAATGAGGAACTTACTAGTGGTCATTTTGTTGTTCACTTAAATATACTTCTCTGTGAATGTGTACACATGATTAAAAGAGAAAAACAGAGGAGGAGAAAGAGAAAGGACAATACAAATAGAGGATTTACAGGAAAGATAAAAGAAAAAGAAGAAAGGTGATAGATATTAGTCAGAAGAGTCCTGCAGCAGGTCTCTGGATGTAACTTTTGGAGCCTACACCTGTGTGATGCTCTCTATGAGAAGCATTTGGGTGAGCTACAAGTTTCCAAGTCTATCCTCAAGGGCCCAAGAAAAGGAGAGAAAATACAAAGGGGCATCTGGTAAGGCTCTGCAGATGTAGCCAGTGTGCCATGCACTAAAGGGTTGAAGCATGGAGCGATATTCTTCTGCTGCCTGCTTTATGGGCACCCTAGAGAACAGTGGAGGGGATGAGATGCAAGATACAGTGAAAGATACCCTGCTGTTCTTGCCAAGGGAACTCTACCAGTATGGCTGCAAGTGACTCCCATTTTCCTCTCCTGCTCTGTCCTCTTCCTAGTTCCTTCTGAGAGAATGCAGGAAAAGCTTGCTCTTGCATGCCCCATAGGCCAGAGGCAGGGGAGGGATGAGAATGTTTTGTTCCTACAAGTGTCGCTCAACTTAAGAACAAGCATGCAAAGTATGTTATTGGTTTGACAAGACTCTGGTGAGGAGACCAAGCTGCCCCCAAAGAATGGCTCTGTCTTCAGTCTTTGGAGAAAAGGCCAGGGATCAAAGTACCACCAGTGGGGTTGGCATACTTAAAGAAATGCAGGATAAAATATGATAGATGAGAATTGAGATATACAAATTAAAAATGAGGGAGAAATAGGGAAGGGGAAGCTGGTTTGATAAGACCCAGAGTAGAGTGGGCTTGTTCTAGACCATGGGCAGAAAAGGAGCTGGAGAGAAAAGCCAAGCATTGGTCCTTTAGCCCTTCCAGGAACACTTTGAAAAGCTGAGAGAACACTATGCTGTAGGGGTCACAAATTATTTTCCTCTTTGTCACAGGCTTGTTTCTTAATGGGTAATGAAGGAAAAGTGAAAACAAAGGAAAGAAACACTTTGACCAGGTGATAAGCAGTCACCTTAGTGGGAGATGTTCGGTCCATGTGGCCCATTCTCTCTGCTTGGCATGGCAGCCAGCCAGGAGCCACCTGGGGAAGGGCTAGACACACCTTCTTTATACTGTTTGTAGGTCTTCTTTGTCATCCCAAGATTGAGGAGGTGGCAATTAGAGCCAATTGGGCCTGAGGGTGCAGAGGCTTGTGCAAGGCTGAGCTGCAGCTGGAAATAGAATGTGAGCCTGCTTCTACCCAAGCAGTCCCAGGCAGAAGCCTTCTGCTTAGAGATTCTTACGGTCCCATCCAATCAAACTCCCTCGTTCCCTGCCTTTTGAACCAAAGTCCTGACACCTTCCTCACCCAGCTAGGAAGTCAACTATAAGACTGACACAACGTTTTCATTATAGCATCATGACTCCATCTCCCAGTTCCACTGTGCATTTCTCTGGTCAGCGACCACCCTACGTCCTAGACATAGCTAAGGTGAGCTCAAGAGGCAGTTCCTTCCTTGTTCCGATAGAGTCCTATGCAGAGCTGTGTCCTTCAGAGACCATATACTCGGGACTAGACTTAATTCCAAACCATAGTTCTGCTAATGGGATTAGCTGAGGGAACTTGGACAGAACTCAGTGATCATCTTGATTTCTGGCTTGTCAACCTGGCACAGTTGTGATGACAAAACAGCAGCCTGCATGTGAAAGCGTGCAGGCTAAGATTGTATGATGCAAGGCGGCACTGTAATGTCTTGGCCTGGGCCAGGCTCTGTCTGTTCTCATTCCCTCTGTTCCTCATCAGCTCCCAGTTGCCTCGTAATTCATGGTTGCTAAGGAATAAGAATAATGAAAATCAAAGAAATATCAGGGAAATGTCCATGGTTATGTCCTTCAAAGCCTTTTTTGAGACTTAGGGTCAAAAACTATAACCCCAGTGGATGATCAGCCCCTCTCGCCTTAGGGACTCCTTAGATCCCAGCCCTCTCCTAGACTCTCATTTTTCTTCCTCTCTGCTCATATCAAACAATTTCAGAGTAGGGGGGTTATTTTGTTCTTATTTTCCTTTCACAAAACTCTCAGTATTCCCTTCTCTCTCCATAGAAAAAACTGAGTCCTTGAACCATAGCCCTATAGGTCAAGAATTACATTTCATCACCGTGGCAAGTCCATAGAAGTACCTGTGATGGGTTAGCTCACATCACAAAAGATGGCAGTAGCTAGAGACACAGGTGGCTTTACTACATGCACCCCGCCCTCTCCATCCCATCTGCTTGCTGCACCCTGCTCACCACAAGACAATAAATCTTTCAGGAGCAGATGGCCATGCACTTCTTTGTATGTGGGCTGTGGATTGACCAACACCTCCAACTCCCATGGTCACCTCTTCCTATTAGTTTTGCCCTATTCTGGTCTCTTCCTTCTGCACTGACCTAACTTTGCCCTGGAAAGTAAATATACATACTAAGTGATTTGCAAGCCCTGTGGCACAGTTTGTTTTTCAGAAACCAGAGTTCAACGTTATGCCAAAGGCACTAATGGAGAAAATTAAGAACACACTGTGGTTTGGCCTCTTCCTTGGAGGATTTCAAAGTGGAAGAAACAGGTAAAGGAAGGAAGCTCATTCATGCTATAGCTCACTGTACACTATGAGAAGAGAGAGATGAAACATGCCAATGAGTCTAGACTGATGGTGAGTGATGGAATCTGCTTCAAAGTGTGGAAAGGAGATAACCCAGCATTTGGGCCACACTTTCTTGAATGAACTGGTGATTAAAGGGTAGATTACTTTGGGGTAGCAGTTCTCAATCTGTGGGTCACCATCACTTTGGAGGGAATGTACAACTCTTTCTCAGATTCTCAAAACCTGAGATAGTTGCATTATAATGTATTACAGTAGCAAAATTACATATATGAAGTAGAAGCAAAAATAATCTTATGGTTGAGGGCCACCACAACATGAGGAACTATATTAAGTGGTCACAGCATTAGGATGGTTGAGAACCATTGACTTAAGATATCCTCTTGAGCTTGGACAGGACTGTTCTGGTTGAAGAGCCTATCAGGAAAATATTATATCTACTTTACCTAAAAGTTTCTCCTCTACATATGGTCATATCATCATATGTAAACAAGCCTCGGGATGGATGAGGTAAGACATATACAATGAGTGTTAGAGAAAGTAGGTGATAATCAAAGTTTGGATATGTTCACCTCTGAAATGGAACGGGACTTCCATTTCATACAAATTAACCTAGTCTCTAAAGGAGCTCTAGGACAAAGACTAAGGAATCAAACAAAACATGTTATTTATTAGTGGACATTTAACAGGGGCCAGGTGCCCTATACACCTGTCATGTCTAATTCCCATAAGCCTGTAAGGTAGCTGTTATTATACTCATTCACAAACAGGCAATGAAAGGCCAAAGAAAGGTGAGTTTCTTGCCAAAGGTAAAGTGACTATTGCTGTGCTCAGTTTGTGGACAAGGAAGTTGAGTTTCAGACAGGTGGACTATTTGCCCAAGATCACCCAACCAGAAATTAGCCAAATCTGACTTTATGACTCAAATGTTTTGGGCCTCAAAGCCAGTGCTGCCATTATAAGATATGCAGCTTGAGATAAAGCTCTCTTAAGACTCTTCAGTTTCAAATACTCCCATCCGAGCAACACTGATCACCCAAGTGGCTTGCATTCCTCCCTTATTTTATAGTATATAAAATCTTTTCATGTCCATTATCACCTTTAATCCTAACAACAGCCCTATAAAGTTAACAGGGCAGGATGAATGTTCCACTTTACAGACAAGGAAGTCAATTCTCAGACTGTCCAGTTGAGGTCATAGGCCTGAGTAGTTCAGAGCAGGAAGATAATCCAGGGCGTATGGAGTCCTGGAAACACTCATCTCCCTCATCTATATAGACAGGTGGACAACCAACCCACCTATGTGGGACACTAACTTCTTGACAAATTCTGAAATTCAGTGATGCTTTAAAGTGATATCAAGCTTGGAGCTACCTGCATACCTCTCAATATGCTTTAGGAGATTGTCCTCCATAATGGTCAGATGCCCTTGGTCACAAACTCACACAGTGGTGGTTTCAATGTTAATTCTCACTGGTAGTCCTGTGTTCTGGTGGTTCCCTTGTATACTCTAATCTGTGGGCAAGGACTTATAGCCCAGCATAGATAGTTGGATACCTTGGAGACAGAAGAAGAGAAGGAAGCAAAAGAAGGGAAATGGGATCCATGTGTGGGAAACGTCTTCCATTGATAGCATGTGGCTCTATGCAAGTAGATCACTATCAAGAGGATATTACATACTTCACGATACTTAAGATTCAGTTCACGTCCATTCATATCATACTCTGTTTCTAGCTCCCAGAGCTCCATGCATGTTCCAGTACAACTATGCTGAATAAGCACAGGTGTTAGATTCAGACATCCACATCCAAGCATACGGTCCCGTGTTCCTTGTCCTGGAATTGTGCCTAGTGGCAGGGAGGGGACAGACTGGCAGGAGTTGCAGAATAACTAAGATCTCCCCCCATACCCCGCCTTCTCCCTATTTCCTGTTATTTTAGTGACTGACCAGGGACCTCACATTCTCAGACCCAGAATTGCCCAACAGCTACCTAGAGAATGTGCTGTTTGGCTTCAGGCCCTGCCTTGTTCCTAGCTGGGTCACCTTTTCTTGCCCCCTCCTTGGCTGCTGCCTCTTCACTTTCCTCTCAGTCTCCTACCACACTCTGCTCAGGTACCTACCACTGAATCTCTCCAGTAGCTGTGCCCCTTCTTGGTGCTTCTTTGTTTTTTGGACCATTCTCCCAATGGAGCCCAGGTTCTCTTATATCACAGGTTGAGCTGTAATTCCCTACCTGTGAGAAATGGGGACTTGCATCTTGATTCCAGGGCTCAGAATCTTCCCCCAACCTCAGATATGCTTCCAGCCCGTCGCACATTTTCTCTTGCTCTGAGATGTTTGTTCCCCGTCCCTTCATGTCTTTGGCTTGAACCACTTAGATCACTATCATGGAGGAGGAGGAGGAGGAGGAGGAGGAGGAGGAGGAGGAGGAGGAGGAGGAGGAGGAGGAGAAGAAGAAGAAGAAGAAGAAGAAGAAGAAGAAGAAGAAGAAGAAGAAGAAGAAGAAGAAGAAGAAGAAGAAGAAGAAGAAGAAGAAGAAGAAACTTCTGCCCACGGTTTTCCTCATGCCTATACACATTAAACAATCACCCTGAATCTTTAACAAGTCTGGCATTTTGCTTAGTTTTATGACGGAGGTGACGGGGTGTTTCAGTGAGTACTTGTGTTGAATAAATAGAATTTGAAAGAGTTCTTATCACCGGCTGCCCTTTCACTGAGTTTCTTGGGGTGGAGAAAGAAAAAGAATAAGTGCAGGTGGGAACAAATCGGGGGGAAAGATCAGTAATAAAATGTGCTTCTGAACGTCTCTGGCTAGAATCAAATAGACCCTTTCCAAGCCTTTGAGCAACCACAATGAAATTCAGGATCGTCGCCTGAGCCCTAAACAATACTATTTCTTCTAGACTCCTGGTACCTCACCCACATCTCCAAATCATTGGCTACGTAAACAGATAATTCATGAAGAATAGAAACAGATGATGGATATGAACCTAGAATTCAGAGACGTTGCCCTGGAGTAGTAAGCCTGCTTACTCATGTTTGATCAGAGAAACTACACACCTTGTTTCCTCCCTGTTTTTCTTTATGAATTCTAGGAATGGACAAGGTTGGAAATGATCACACTTTTCCTACTCAGAGCTAGAAGGTGATCAGAAGGCAGTTTGCCCTGATTTACCCTGTTGCTTTTTCTTTTGTCTCCCTCCCTAGTGGAGCATCTGCACGTGTTATTTTTATAGATATATGTAGACTGACCAGAGAAGGTAAAATCCATTTCTAAGAAGCTCCTCCAGGTGAAAAATGCCTTCCTTCCAGGGGAAGATGAAAGGGTGGGGGGTCTGAAAATACAAAGAGAAGAGTGGGGAACAGGGGCCCTTAAGACACTGAGTCTTTAGTTTTGCAAATCAGGAACTCTGATGGTCAGTGACTACTCAAAGTCAGGCTTCTGACAGCACTGAAGCTGGATCACAGCTGCCATAGCTAAAAATCAATTGTTCTCTTTTCTTTTCTCTTCTAGAAAGCCAACCCACCTTAACAAATGCTGCATAGCTTGGCAAAGCTTGAAGTGTTGTGTATACTTCTTCAGTCTTCCTCCTTCTTGGTTCTTCAGACAAAGAGATGCAGGAACAGTGAGTAAGATTAAGAAAACTGAGGTTCTGTTTTGGAAGGAAGATGACCTCGTGGTTGGTGTGGAAGAGAGCCGAAGAAGGAAGCAACAGAGCAAAAACAAGTCTGGGGAAAACAAGGCCTTTAGGACTGCGGCTCACCCAGGGGCAGGCTGTGGACTTTGATACCTTGTTTTACACATCATATCTCCAGGGGGCCCCTGCTGGGACCTAAGTGACATCTAGCCTGGTGCTGAGTGAGCGAGGTCAGAACTTGTGGGGTCTTTAGGATTCACGAGTTTCCTCTAAAGTAACAAAATTATCTCACAAACCCTTGATCCATATCACCAAGTTCCTCAGAAAAGAAAGCTCAGACCCTCCCCAGATATCTTCTGAGTTGGGTCCTGAGGAACAAATGCCTGACTCATTGATTGCGTTAGGCAGGTGCCACCATCAGCATGAACATTCTCAAGGTGGAACTAGTCTGTTGCACCCAGAATGAGTGTACCCAGTCTCATCAAGGTGGAGCCAAATAGTCTCCTACTAGTAATGTTGCTAGGAAGGTGGCAGGGTCAGTTCAAGGAAGTCAGCAGACAAAAGAAGACAGTAAGAGGGTAGATGGTCCTGTCCATATACTCATATATGACCTGGGTGAGTCCTGCAAAGCATAGAGCAGGGTAGATTTTGAAATGTACAGACTAGTCATAAGACACCAGAAAACAGACAGGGGCACACTTTACATAGTGCCCCGTGCCAAAACCAAAACAAAACCAGCCAATAAAACAGCAACAAAAAACATTGCTCCAGCACACTGATACATTTTTTCACACAAAATATGCATCAATTACTGTCAAAAATGTGTACACATACTTTTCAAAAAGAAGAAGTAGCTTCCTGGTACTGCTCACCATGGCCTCGGCCTCCCCAGGGGTCCGTAGTCAGCACCTGGGCCTTTCAAGCATCCTCCTTTTGACCCTTGTCTAGAACTTTCCAAAGAAACACAGAGTGGGAAACTCCAGGGCACTTCTCGTGTTGTAAAGCTCAGTGGGGCCTACACAGGAGGCAGCAGGAAGTGATCACAGCATTAATTTACTGTGGGGAAGTTAATGGATCTACTGCAGCAGTTGACAGGAGGAAGAGAAGGGGAACAAAGACACGTTTGGGGGAAAGGTGTACAAAAGCTCTGCAAGAAATGAGACCTCCTGACCTGTGAAAACTGAAGTGTCTTTATGTACACATGAAACCGCACCTGACTCCGATTTCTTCAGAATCACAGGATGTTTGAGTTGAAAAGGACCTTGAAGGGTTTCAGCACAAACTGTCTTTTAGTCACAGACAGGGACGCAACAGAGCTAGCATGAGAGCCCAGTTTGCCAGCCTCCTAATTAGACATGGTAGCCCCTGGGTAGTGCTGTGGTGTGGTGTGTGTGTGTGTGTGTGTGTGTGTGTGTGTGTGTGTGTGTGTGTGTGCGTGGTATGTGCCCGTTCACCTGCTAACCTGTCAAGCTCTTCCACTGGCTTTATGAGTTGGCACTCAGGGCTTTTGAACCCAGTGACTGGAACAAACTCCACTCTCAGTGAGCACTGGTTCTGACCTCTCTGTCCTCCCTGCCCTGCCCTAGCTTCATCCCTGAAGACCCCACTGCCTGCCAGCCATCAGCCAGCTAGATCATCAGCTGACCAAACTGCTTACAGACATTTTCCTGGAGGGCCCAGAATAAGAAGCATGGGCAGAGAGAGTCACTAGAACTAGAGAGAGGAAGATCTGGAGAGGATTATGAAGCCAGAAATGCAGAGTTCCATATAGACTACACGGAGCTTTAGACATGGACACACATACCCACAAACCCACATGTATGAACAAACTATCTGCTACACACACACACATATATATATATGTATACACACACACACACATATATATATATATATAAAACACAACATAGCACACATACTCAACAAACAACACATACACATATAAAGCACATTTGCATACAAACCATGCATTACATAATAGTTAAAGTACATATATGTATGCCAACTGTAACACATACACATGTACATACTACATATAAAAGACATACATACAATATGACAAATGCATACATGCCCTAACACATCATGGATACAACACATATACATATTAACAAGCATATGCTAAATACATTATAGCACATAATACTGCATGCATCTCACGTATATACACGCACATAGTACAAATTCTACATAGTGCACACATCCCAAACATGCTATTCACCACCCCCACATGCATTTCATTCACCTTTTTTTTTTTTTTTTGGTTTTTCAAGACAGGGTTTCTCAGTGTAGCCCTGGCTGTCCTCAACTCACTCTGTAGACCAGGCTGGCCTCGAACTCGGAAATCTGCCTGCTTCTGCCTCCCAAGTAAAGAGATTACTTGGGATTAAAGGTGTGTGGCACCACTGCCCAGCCACTTCATTCAACATGTACACTTCATACACTATGACATACACAACACACATACACAGAGCACACATTGTAAACTACATATAGATTATATCATATATACAAAGCCATTTTGCCTACCCACTAGCCAAGTATAAAACACACACATACACACATTTCATACTCTATCAGTGGCTTTCAATGAAAGTTGGTTTCATTCCTTGAAGATGTTGGCAAGGGAGACTATTGTGACTTAGAAACTATAGAGGTTCAGATTGGAAGATGCATGCATCAGGTCCTACAGGAAAACAAATTACTCCAGTATGCACAGAACCTAGGTTCAGGAAACATGTCGAATGCATAAAATGGAATCCCAGGCCCATTCTCACACAAAAGCCCAGATAGACACATATAATCTCATCAACACCTCTAGCCTCATTGCATGTGACCCCTAGAGGGGGTCAGCAACATTTTTATGCCAACAATCACCCCCGCTTAGAATGGGAGAGTAGGTTAAGCCCAAAGCAAGAAGAAACAGATAGAATGAACTGCTCTTCTGCAGCACGTGGCCTATTCTAGACTCGGTGTCTGCTAACCACCATAGAGGAAGCTAAATCGCAGGTTCAGTGTTACAAGTTTCCTCAGATTTGTTATTAGGGGAATAGATGTAGAAATAGTGAGATTACAAGTCTCTCAACTTGAGGCCGATCCCTGTGACGACCTGTGAGCACCCCTCACTCAAATGCAGACAGCATGCAGCATGAGAACATCCCTTGGCTCTAAGCTGCCAAACTAATTCCTCTCTCAGTGATTGCATGGGACAAAGGTACTTCAGACTGCTTTCTCTCCCCTCAGAACCAGCAGTTCAGGACATATAGGGGGACATACCTGTCAACTGCAGGACTGGAAATGCCTGAAGGGGGTGCCATTATCAGACCTTGGATAAAGACACCAATCTAAGGCCTCACCCTGTCCTAAGATCATGATATGGGGTACAAAGAGAGAGAATTTCGATATCCAAATTTGTGACTGCCAAGTCACCCCATTGTATCTCTACTCATTTTAATACTATTATCAATGTTGCGGCTGTAGCACTGCCTACCCGACAACAAAGCCAAGTGAAGAAAGCCTAGAAAAAAGAGGAAAGATATTAGAAAATGACTTCTTCCTTCTGACTTCTATTCTTTCACTCCACGGCATGATAGAGACTTGGTTGTGTTACCCACTCTCCCACTATGACTAAACTGGGGTCCTTTCTTGGAGCTGAAGAGGACAGAGAAGGTGGAGTTGGTCAACGTCAGAAAAACACTTGGCTTAATGGGCACAAAGGTCCTGGGTTCAAGGTTTGGATTCCAGCCTTCCCCCCACCCAGCTCGAACTCACTGACCCCGAGGTGGGTGGGGAAGGCAGCTAATCGAAAATGCATTGTTTGCTCAGGGCTGTGTGGCCTGGCCTTAGGCCCAAGAGCAGGAAAACAAGTAGCTTTCCATTTGAAGGTGGCCTTTCCATCCCCCACCCACAGAGATCTCTTTCTTTTACTCCCAAGAACCCCCCTCCACACACATGCTGGAGTATGGTCATACAAACCTAACCCCACACAACACATATGGCACATCCCACCGAGCAAACACGTACGACATCATGCATACCACACCTAGATACTAGATACATACACACCACATACTGTTATTATATGCATATTAAGCAAAAAGAATACACACGTACTTCATGTACCATGCACATTACATGAAAAGCACATATTCCATGAATATATCATTAAACATGCAATACATACAATGTCAATAAGCATAAAATATATACATTGCATATCTAGCATACACATACATTAGACCCCTCATACAGTATCATAGTCAATATGAAACTTGCACAAAAGAAGCACCACAGACAGATCAAAGGCACATGCAAAATATACATATGATAATGTCAAACACATGTCATATGCACAATACAGCACCCAAGCACAGGCATACCAGACACACATGCATACATATCACTTGCACATAAGATAGTCACTGTAACACATACTCTCTCTCTCTCTCTCTCTCTCTCTCTCTCTCTCTCTCTCTCTCTCACACACACACACACACACACACACACACACATGCACACACACACACACACACGCACACATGCACACATGCACACACACACATGCACATATACCCGTGTGCCATTCTCGTGTGCCATTCTCTTGTTGAGCCTTCCTGGTCTTGGAATCAGACATAGAACAAGCTGAAGCCAGAGAGTGACATCCAGACACCTTTGACTTCCACAGTCAGCTGACATCCCAGATAACTGAGCCCCTGGGAGGCAGCAGAATTTTGAATAACGTAGAGGTTCTTTGGCTTCTTCCACATAAGGAAAAGAAGCCAGATTTATCTGCAGGTTGGCCCTTGCAGCAGCCCAATGCTGCTGCTGCTACTGCTACCCAGGATGCCTATGACTATGTCTGTAGCTCTGTGGAAATCAATTTGCCTATTAGAGTGAGCCCATGGGGAAGCCAAAGCAAGGTAGACTACTGGAGTACTGGGTGAGTTTGGGCTTCACTTGTCACTTCTCTGACTTTGAGGATTCACGTTAGCATTTGGAACTTCTGTTATCTCCATGGGCAAAACATGAATAATAACTGCCTGATAGATTCACGGTGAGTGTGTGTAGACACACTCAATTGTAGCACCTAGTGCCAGTGGCACTGACCCACTGTCTTCATGGGGAAGTTGCTAGATAACATGCTCTAGAGCATATAAAATATTCGTATTTATTGAAAAAATAAAATGTATCTAGGCATTCTTATAGTTTTTGCTTCCAGACAAAGTTTCACTGTGTAGCACAGGCTGCCCTCCAACTTTCCATTTACTGCCTCTACGAGTACAGGGCTGGAATTACAGGTTGGCACCACCTCACTAGGACCAACCTATGTCTTATTTGGTAACCCACCTACCATTAGAAGAAGCTGGATCTTCCACCACTAGATTTTATACCCTGATGCACTAGCTTGGGGATGGATATTACATCTAAGTGGTGGTAATGGAGACAACCCACAGCCAAAGAGAAAAAGTGTTTCTCGGACTATACTGGGCTTAGAATGCCTAAGATACTTATATGTACTGTCTGGTCCTTTTCAGAAACCAGTGCCACCTCGAAGTGGGTGAGACCTTTGCTATTTATATCTGTGTTCAGGACCAGGTGAGACATTTAACCTTCAGAGTCAGGAGACATAAAACCTAGAACGTCAGTAAAAACAGTCAGACACTCCTCCATCCTGCAAGGAGCCTGACCTGTCCATGGCTTCCTAGAAAAAAGGTTACCGGCTATCCCAAAGTCCAGGGGCCAGCTCTTTAATCTCTTTGAAGACTTAAGAACAGAGGAAGAGTTCCAGGGTGGAGAGTTGCAGCTGACGTATGGCCTCAGTAGGCAGGACTTTGGGGCCTGTCTCTTTAAATCTCAGGTAATTTGGGAGGCGGGAGGGAGTGCCCACACAGCTCCTGCTCACTCCCAACAGGAGCTCCAGCTACACAAGCCCAGCAGATTTCCAGCTCTGCCAAGTGGAACAAAGCAGGAGCCCTCTTCAGACTCTTAGGGGCAGCCACGGGAAACCTCATCAGCTCCACAGGTGAAGTAGGAGACAGAAGACAGGAGACGGGACCTCTACAGAGAGAGGGCAGGCCGGCTCTTGGGGGTGCCAATGTGGCCCCAGGGTCGAGCCCAGTTGGGGTCTGGCATCAGCCTCAGCCCCCCAAGGAACCAGCCTTCCACCCCATGGGGTGGTCACTGCCCAAGGAGAAGGGGTTAATACTCTGCCTATGGAACAAGTTCTGCAGATGGTTTCACAGACAAGAGTCCTGGGCTCAGAGCCGGGACGAGCTGAACCTGCTGCAGCAGAAGAGGTAAGTTTGCCATCTGCTTCTGCTTCTTCTACCTCTGCAGCAGCAGGGCTTACACCCCACCCCTCCCCCTCCCAGCTTGAGTCTTCTCAAGCAAGTCTGGACAGTCTGTGCCCCTGTTAGCACTTTCTCCTGAGTCTTGGCCTGTAAGGCCAGATGGCCAGGATGTCAGGTGGGAGGTGCCTGGGCACAGTTTTTAGTTTCCTTTAAGGTCCCATTCATTTCTGCAGGTTTCCTGGGAGTGCCTCCCCAGTAGCCAGGTACCTCACTGCCCCTTGTGAGCTCTCTCCCCAAAAGAGGAGTTTCTAAGGGCTTCATGTCTTCTATATCTGAACTCAATGCCCCTATAGCAGACTATGACAGAAACACATTTTATATATAAGAATGCATGTGGAAATGAATGAGTTGATTGATCAAATAAAGCAATAATAAAACATGGTGAAAATGTGAAAATACATATCATTCCTGGGCATTTGTTAGTTCCTCCTCAGTTACTTGAGGAGTTTAAAGACCCAACAACGTTTGGTCGCAGCCTGGAGTCTTCCTCTCTATTCATGGGCTGATGTGCACTTCTGTGCTCGAGGCCATAGATGCTCACCGTGCTGTCTTTCAGGCTAGGGGGTCAGGGAGAGAGTCTGGAGTTTAAGCCCTTAGAAAATCTCATATTTTGATTCTTTCTGCTAAAAGTACCTCTATTCACTCAATACCCACTCCTGACTCATGGCATCTTAGAGTTGGCTTTGATAGCATGAAAATGAGTGATCCACTGGATCTTGGTCCCAACCTATAAGTACTTTTCTCTCTGCCATTGCCAGTGAGCTTCCCCACCCATTTGGTGACATGCTAAAAGGAGGTCTTGTGGCCTCCCCCACAAGGCAAGTCAGTGACAGGTAGCATGTGTATTCACAGAGGAAAGGCTGAAGGTTTGTCTTCAGGTTTTTGTCCATCTCTGAATGCAGGGCTTGTCTCAGCCTGGCCTCAAGGCTGCCTGGGATTTCCTATTCTTTTGATTAAACATTCCCTGCTGGGATGTGCCCCTTCTGGGAGCTGTGGCTTTCCTGTCTCTCACAGCTGCCACCCACCTCTCTCACCCCCAGGCCTGGGAGAGTGGGGGGGGAGGGCACATGTCTGGCTGATGACATCTTAGGACAATAGAGTGGCATTGTTGTTAGAGAATAATTCCTCATTGGTTTCACTTCTCCTCTTCCCACTCTCAGGACCCTGTTGCTGGGGGCATCAGACACAGACTGCAGAAAGTTCTTGGGCTTTGAAAGGGGCAGGTGAGGTTCCTACATCTCTTATGCAGGAAGAACATAGTAAGGAGTTGGACCTGAGCAGGCAGCCTAGCTAAGCATATGTTTTCTGCAGGCATCTAACCTGCATCAATTTCTTCCTCCTTTCTGATGGGCCTCCTCTGCACTGTTAGGCTAGGAAGATCTATGGCCACTAGTAAGAGGATTCTCTTGCCAATTTTTTCTGATCACCACAGCTGTTTCCAAAGTTTCTTAACCTTCTTCTCCCCAGACAGTTGGTGTCCATGGTAGTGGCCTTCTTTGGATGGTGCTTCCCAAAAGGAACTGAAATTTCCTAGGAGTTTCTTGGCCTGAGATGTCAGCTATACACAAGGAAGGAGTGGCAGAAAGGAGACAAGCTGGGCCCGAGCACTTAGATGAGCACCATCAGCTGTGAGACAGTCTCATCCGCTATTGTCCCGTTACTTAGTTCATCTGCTATAAAATCAAATGTGGGCTTTGGAGGAAAGGAGATTCTGTCATCCCCATGAAAGCAAGTTAGAGGTCAGGAGAAGGGGCCCAAAGAGAAAATCTAGGACTGGGACCAGGTGGGATGTCACAGAGGATGGTCTCACCAGAAGGCAAAGCTTTTTAAAGAATGCTGTAAGCTGAGCAGAGGGAAGCCAGCCTTTCTCTGTGTGATACACTTCTCTTCGGTCTTAATCATGCACCTCCCTAGTTTAATCCCATATTAACTGAATTCTCAACTCTTTCTCATTTCTTCTAAACTATTTTTTTCTAGCCTGAAGTTTCTCATTTCTGTATATCCAATGCATTAAATATCGATCGAGCAAAACTCATACTCCATTAGGTTTGTGGGAAATTAACCTGATATAATTCTTACTTCTCAAGGAGCCTGTGTTCTAATGAGCAAAGTGTACCAAAGTGCATGATGTCCCAACATATCTTCAGATTAAATCAAGCTCAGAGAGAAAATACTAAAACAGCAAAGTTGTTTTGTTGCTTATATGTGTTATATAGATAGGTTTGTGGTAGTTGCATCAATACTTAACGTGTACAGCATTTTTTTCTCTGTCATGGTTCCTAAACAATATGGTACAATAGCAATTTATAGAGCATTTATATTCCATTAGGCATTATTGGTTGATTACCTAGAGACCATTTAAAGGACCCAGGTGGAAGTCACGGAAGTGGTGCATGCCTATATCGTCAGTACTTAGAATACTGAAAAAGGAGTCTGAAAAACTTCAAGGCAAGCCTAGATAACACAGTAAAAACTTGTCTCCAAAAATCCAAAAGTTAATTAATAAGATGAATATTGTGGTTTTTCACTTGTAACTGCAGGACTTGGGAAACTGACGCAGGAGTCCGGCCACAGTATATCATGAACTACACAGTGAGTTTCAGGCCGGCCTGGGCTACAGAGTATAATCATACTCCTAAAGTGCACTATGAATGTGTGAACTATGTGCAAGTATTATATCACTGTATGGAGGGGAGTTGAGTTTGTATGAAGTTTGGTACAGAGTGGGGCCTTCTAGAACCACTGTCCTACAGATTCCAGCAGAATAGCCATACTTAGGCTAAAGATGAGCATGGGTGAAGGTCATGCAGAGGTTTAAACAAATGTTGAGGGAGTACAGAAAGAAACTGTCCTATCTGGTATCTGATTTCTGCTAGTGTGGGGTGTGCTGAGAACTTCACGGAGGCTGCCCAACCTGACTTCCCACCCCTACTGTGCTGGCATTTGCAGTCCCTGGGAGGACAGAGAGTCATGCAGGATGTTTAGTTGGGTTCCATAGATACCTGTATAAATAATATATATGAGATGAAGTTTCTGTGCAAGCTAAGCTCTGACACTCTTCTGTAGGCTTCAGTTCTTGCCTTTGTAAACACATACACACATACACAGACGTGTTTACTTGCCGAAGGAAAGGAGTTGTGCCAGTTACAAAACAGCTTGCTTCCAAATCTTGAAATAGCCATGTTCTCCAGATTTGAACTTCCTCATCTTATCTCAGCCGGAGGGAGGTGGCCTACGAGTGCCCAGTGTATGCCATGCTACCACACATGACTGATCTCTCTCATCTGTGGTCATTGCTCTGGGCCTGACCCCCACCTCTCAGGAAAAACCAGGAAGAGCCATAAAAACTAGAAGAAGCACATACTTTAGTGGAAAGTGCCTAGGGCGATGTTCTTGGTAATCAAGTCTGCCTTTTAACCCTGTGTGATCTTCCACCAGCTATTTAACCTTGCTGCCTCAGTTTCCTTTTTGTTAAAAAAAAAAAAACAATGAGAGAATTACTCATTGGGTGTTGTATGGCTGTGGAAAGAAAATACGGGATTAGGTGATATTGCTCTGGAAACTGAAAGACACATGGAACAAATGAGATCACGACAACGAAAATATATTATTAAAAAGTCAACTACTGAAGATGACAAAAATCAGTGGAGTTATGAATGACCTCCTTCTAACAGAAATGGATCCAGTCAGAATAAAAATGTATGTTCCAGGGCTGGAAAGATGGCTCAGCAGTTAAGAGCATTGATTGCTCTTCCAGAGGTCCTGAGTTCAATTCCCAGCAACCACATAGTGGCTAACAAACATCTATAAAAGAATCGGATGCCTTCTCTGGTGTGTCTGAAGACACCTACTGACAGTGTATTCATATGTATATACATATAACATATATAATATATGTTATATATTATATATTATATAAAATAAAATAAATAAATCTTTAGAAAAATGTATGTTTCTGGCAAACACATAGTGTTATCCCTCACCATCTACTGGCACCTACAGTCATCTGTAAAGGTATTTGTAGAGAAACACATGCATAGCTTCAGAGACCCCCACTTCCAGTCCTAGTGAACACAAAGAAGGACAGATGAATAGCTAACAAGGTACTTGTCTCAGCTCAGACTCTAACCTGCTTGGACGAAGCACTTCAGACTACTTACCCTGAGGCTCCATCTGTTACATGAACAAATTAGATTGCATTTCTGCAAATTGCTGCTCTTCTGATCTGAACATTTCTTAAAACTTAGTGGATCCTTCCTTGTTTCCCAGAATAAACGACAGAACATGACTCATGGCACACATAGACTTATATGTGCATAAGAACTAGAAACAGAGGGTTTGGGAAGCAGAAGTCATAGAAAGGGAACTCTGGAGACACAGTGTTGGGGTTGAACAAGTAAACACTAACTTATGTCCCCAACAACAACAACAACACGCTAGGTTTTTGTGTCAAGAACACCATTAACTGAGATCTCCCCCAGACTGTTCAATTTTACATTCAATTGCCAAGTAAAACAAAATATTGAAGAACCTTGAAATATCCTTCATGTTTTTAGTATTTTCCATTTCTTTTTGTTACTCTGTCACTACAATTTACGTGATTCTACATTTTTGTTTCTTTCTTACTTATTTTAATTATTAAAAAATATTTTTATGTTACTAAGGAATTTTATCCATGGAAGTTTAATTGTTCTTCATGTGAAGAAATTTTTTTCTCTTAATAAGTAATGAATAATTACACCTGTAAGTCAGTGTTTCTCTATCATGGCATGGTTCCCACCCAGGGCAGGATAATTCTTTGGAGATGGTCCTGTGTGGCTTGTTCAGCATTGTCGCTTCCTTTCACCCCTGTCCCTTAGTAGTCCTCTAACCTTCTATGCTGGGTTGCTGTTGGAGAGTCTACATGATTCTTTGGGATACCTTGAACTTCTTTTGGAGCCCAGGAATTGTGAGGCAAAACTATGTGAGGAAATTAGGCCTTTCTCTGCTATCACCTTGTGGCCTTATATAGTTACTACAAGGAATAACAATGTAATCTGGGACATACTCGCTGACCATTCCTCTGTACTTTTCCTGAATTCTCCTGAGTTTGCAACCAGAGAAAGTCATTTCTTACAAACATTGTTGAGTTGGAATATAAGCTGTTTCTTTTCTAGGGGTGTGGTTTGGCTACGTTGCCAGATAAGACAAGGGACACTTCTTTTGATCCGACTTTCTGATGAATAATGGATAAGTTGTTACTATAGGGATGTCTAAAATATTTCATAGGATATATTTAAAGAGTTGGAGGGAGGTGGTTGTGTATGTATGATCAAAATACATTGTGTAAATGCTTTATATGTTCAAAGAATACACATAAAGTAATACTGAAATAGTTGTATAACTAAGGTTGAATCTTAATTGAGTATCATATAACTCTTCCGAGTATATGTGCCGTCATTGGTCTTCCCCAGGACTACTAGAATAGCAATGGACAAAAGGGAAAGAATTACATAGGCAATAGAGAGGCTCATGGGGAACAACTGACAGTTTCTGAGACGTGTCATGAACAAAACGAAACTCTGTGATTTCCAAGTGTAGAGGAAGAAACATATTTTATTTACAACACAAAGTATAATATGTTACAATAAAAATAAGACTAATGGAAAGAGTAAAAACATTCTAGGGATGGTGGTGGTGGTGGTGATGGTGGTGGTGCTGCTGCTGCTGGTGGTGGTGGTGGCGGTGGTGTGTGTGTGTGTGTGTGTGTGTGTGTGCACTCGTGTGTTGGAGGAAGCATTCATTGTTTTCCCTATATTCTAGTGCTGACTTTAAAATATGTATGTAAGAGAGCTTTGGAAAAATGGCTGGAGTCATGGCTGTGGTGGAAAGTATAGAAACCTTGCAGCAGTGTTTTCAAGTGAAACCGGGTTTCCCATTTCGATTCTATGTTTATTTAAGGTTGGCTTAGGGGGCGGTAGATAAAGTCCACAAGGAGGGGGAGGAAAGCTGCCTTGGCACCACCGCTGATTCATCCATTCAGTGTAGTGAGCACCCACAGCATACTAGACGATTTTGCTGGGCACAGAGGTGCAGAATGCACAATGGACAATCACTGGGTTAGGGGAGTGGATTCAGGAAGAAGCAGTCTTGTGGGCACAGGCCCAGCGAGAACGGTGTGCTCTGTGGGTCTGAGACCTGTGGTGGGACTGAAATGCCAGGTGTAAGGAGTGAGGGGGAGGATGGCAGAATGGAAAAATAGTTGCACAAAGACCGTGAAGGGCCTCTGTGTTCCTTATCCTTAGGCATTGAAAGACCTGTCGGCTTTTTGTGAGATGTGACTGCATCGCCGTTTAGAAAGACTGTCTTGACAGCATAAAAAAAAGATGGTCTAGGGCTAAGTAGGTCACGGGGAAACCAACTGAATGACTTGTTAATCTTGGGCCAGAGAATAGAGATGTGAATTAATGAGCTTTAGTAGCAATAAAAGAGGAAGAAGTAAATGGAGACAGAATCTTAAATGGTTGGCTGAACCTGGTTGCTGTCTGTGGGCTTATGATGGAGCTGGGGGCTATGGTTAGGGGAAACAGAAGTCACTTTCTAATCTTTATCACTTTTCCACCACCCAGCTTCGCAGTAAGCTTCTTGTCACTGCCAAGACTTTAGGATGGGAGCCCTTGTGCAGATGCTTTTGTGTGTCATGTAATCTGCTCTCTATGGATAAATATAACAATTGCTTTTACTCCCATGGAAAGACCAAATTGCTCCAAGCTGAAAGAAAAATTCAGTAAAATCGGAGCCATGTGTTTTAGTTTGCGTAAGACTATAGAGGTAATTCACAGAGCCAATGGACGTACTTTTGCCTAAAACACACAAAAGTAAAATAAGGAAATTTTGGGGACTGGGAGTTGAGGGAGGCTATGAATTCTAAGTTTGATGCACTCAAGACAGAATGGAAGGAGGGGAAGACAACAATCACATCCTCATGAAATTCAAGAAGTGGATTCTCTAAATTCTTTACTTCCCCTTCATCTGCCACTGTTGGCAACCATTTATATCTTCACAGGTATTAGTGGTAGAAATAAAGTAGCACCTAAGGCCCTATAGACTAGGTCTGAGAGTGACGCATGACTTGACTCCCTTAGGTTTAAAATGTGCTCTTTAGAGGTTGGGATTCCAAGGCATTCCTTGGATTTATGACTTCAACAATTTCACATGCATGGACCACACTTAATAACTCTTGACTTGACAAAGACTTTATGAACTTTCATTTTCATAATTAAGAATCCATTTGGGACTCTTCCTAAACTGCAGACCTGGACATATTCAGGCCAAAAGGTAATCTGAGGGTTGAAATTTCATATTAATTTGCATAAGATAGTGATCACCCATAGGTTTCTTGATTTACAAAAGGAAAAATGTAAACATTAAGATGTGAGAAGAGAGAGCAGCGGAAGTGAATGGCCACTGCCTGGAGCCAAGATTTCTCACAAGGGCCATTGCTGTTTTTAGATTGAGTCCTAAAGATACTGCCAGAGAACAAGGTAAAGTGGGAGAATCAAATAGCAAGGCATTTAGTAACAGAAGAAAACCCACCAGTCTCTGCATGTTGACTTCCTCTACAAAGATGAGGGAGGGACTCCTTATACGGCTAGTACATAGAAAACAATGCTTATCATGCAGGGCAATCTTAGGGTACTTCTGAGTTCAAAATAAGACCACTCCAGGCATGATAAGGTCATGGGGTGAATGCATACTTGAGCAAAACTGCTCTTTCTTAGTCCCATGTGCCCAGACTTTTATATATAATGTGCAATATATAAATACATTATATTATATATAAATATATAAATATAAAATATCATATACAAGTAATTATGCATTAAATAAATATTCATATATTGTATTTATATACTTATGAAATATATGCATTATTATTAAATATAGTGTAATATAAATTACAAATATAAACTATATAAATATATTGTACATATTATATAATACATGTAGGTATATTATTATATATGTTGTTATAATATATATCATACTGTAGCATATATTATGTAGTAATATATCCTGTATTATATCTTGCATTTTCTTTTTTTTTTAAGAAGAATTTATTTTATGTATGTGAGTTCATTGTTGCTATCCACAGACACACCAGAAGAGGGCATCAGATCCCATTATAGATGGTTGTGAGCCACCATATGGTTGCCGAGAACTGAACTCAAGACCTTTGGAAGAGCAGTCAGTGCTCTTAACCACTGAGCCATCTCTCCAGCTTCCCTGTATTTTCTTATTTCCAGTATTTTTAGTACTGCGGTATAGAAAACTAGTTAGGGCACTCTCTTACACAGGTTAAATGGGCAAAGTCAGTTTAGGTGAACTGAATAATTGGGAGAAAATAGTTGGTGACCCTTACACTGTAATGGACCCACCTGCCCAGGTCAGGAATCTTGCCATCCATTATTGTTGAGATACCTCTGAGTGAAGCCTTTATAACGTGTCCTGCAGCTGGTTATATTTCCTGTTATTACTTTTATTTTCCCCTTTCCTGGTAGGATCTGGGAGTCTCCTCTTCTTCTAGCTGCCAAAGAAAACGATGTCCAGGCTCTGAGCAAGCTTCTCAAGTTCAAAGGATGTGAGGTGCACCAGAGAGGTACGCAGCAGAATTCTAGCCTTGGTCTGTAGGTTAGTCCCCCATTCTACAGCCTACCCAAAGAGAGCCCCGGGCCTAGAGTCTGCTTCTTCTCCATTGACTGCCTTAAGCACATTACATATTCTTTCCCCCTCTCTAATGCTAGGAGCCATGGGGGAAACTGCGCTTCATATAGCAGCCCTCTATGATAACCTGGAGGCCGCCATGGTGCTAATGGAGGCTGCCCCAGAACTAGTCTTTGAGCCCATGACTTCGGAGCTGTATGAAGGTGAGGCCTGAAGAAGGATGGTAAGCTATTTTCCAACAATTTCAAGTCAATAACTCGGGGAACCAGAGACATTTTTTAAAAGATTCCTAAGCTTTATGATTAGTCGCCAAGTTGTCTTTTTGCTAAGTCCTGATGACAACTCATTACATCTGGTCCAGAGGCCCAGAGAAGGTGCAGGATTGGATAGAGGGAACAAAAAGATCTCCTGGAAACCTCTAATACCCACAGGGTCTCTCTCATCCATCCCAGATGGTGGCACAAAGGAAACTATGGGGACACATGGAAGGGATTCCTTCAGAGTCCTGAGGACAGATATGCAACTCATGATTCTCTCTTGGTCAGGTCAGACTGCACTGCATATTGCAGTAATAAACCAGAATGTGAACTTGGTCCGTGCTCTGCTTGCCCGAGGGGCCAGTGTCTCTGCCAGAGCTACAGGCTCTGTCTTCCACTACAAGCCTCACAACCTCATTTACTATGGTAAGAGCCAGGATCAGGCTCAGAGGTAGAGAGTGGGGAAGAAGACCCTTTCCTTGGTTGTATCTTCTGGGAGGCTGGGAGATCGGTGTTTGTAAAACTTAGAGCCAGGGGCCAGTTTCCCCGGTAATCTTTTCTTTCCTGAGGTTTATATTGTCCAAATGATCCCAAGCCACAACCTGAGACATGGGAGTGAGGAGGCAGTTGTGGGCCTGGAGGGCAGACATCACTCCCATCATCTAATCCTGCTGTTTTCTACCACGGATTTCTTTGTGTCCATAGGAGAGCATCCTCTGTCCTTTGCTGCCTGTGTGGGTAGTGAAGAGATTGTTAGACTGCTCATTGAGTATGGAGCTGACATCCGGGCCCAGGACTCCCTGGGTAAGAGCGGGGATGAGGAGAAAGTGCTGGATTTTCTCTTTGTGTCTCTCTGTCTCTCTCTGTGTCTCTGTCTCTGTCTCTTTCTCTCTTCCTCTCTCTCTCTCTCTCTCTCTCTCTCTCTCTCTCTCTCTCTCTCTCTCTCTCTCTCTGTGTGTGTGTGTGTGTGTGTGTGTGTGTATGTGTGTGTGTGTGATGTCAGGGGAGAGAAAAACACTCGAATGGAGAATGGGTCTTCAGGGAACCTGATGGCAGTCTCTGTTTTCCCCAGGAAATACAGTACTACACATACTCATCCTGCAGCCCAACAAAACCTTTGCCTGCCAGATGTATAACCTGCTACTCTCCTATGATGGGGGAGACCACCTGAAGTCCCTGGAACTTGTGCCCAATAACCAGGGACTCACCCCTTTCAAGTTGGCTGGAGTGGAAGGCAACATTGTGGTGAGACAATACCCTAAAGGGTCTCTAATGACCCTCATTTTTTTTTTTTTTTGCATTACTGGGAAGAAAGGGAACTGAAAACACACTTTAAATTCCATTCTCAGCTTTAATTAGGATCTGTTTCAACTTAGGTCTTTCATGTCCCTGTCTCCCCCAATCCCTGCTTTTTCCCCTGCATGTTTACTCCTAGTGAAGTACTGAGAATTCAAGTAGTCTAGACCTCATGCTGAGATCTTCTGCAATGCCAGAGCCTATTAGTCCTTTCCATAAGAGACCTGGCAATCCTGTCATATCTCCAGGCTCTGGAATGATTCCTGGGAAAAGCTAAATCTAGGATTTTGTGTGGCCATGAGTTATTTGATCTTACAAAGGTTGTGGTCTTTAAGAGAATGAAAACACCTTCTCCTCTAGTCCTTTCCTTCTGAGCTGTGTGATTCCATTCAGCTGTGAGTCCTGACTGTCTCAACTCTCTTTCAGATGTTCCAACACCTGATGCAGAAACGGAAACACATCCAGTGGACATATGGGCCACTGACCTCCACACTTTATGACCTCACTGAGATTGACTCCTCAGGAGATGATCAATCCCTACTGGAACTTATTGTTACTACCAAGAAGCGTGAGGTACAGTCTTTCACAGAACAAGCCTTGGTGAGGGGTGATAGGGTTGTGGAGATACTTTTCTATTCTTTCTGCTGCAGGCTCGCCAGATCTTGGACCAGACACCTGTGAAGGAACTGGTGAGCCTCAAGTGGAAGAGGTATGGGCGGCCCTACTTCTGTGTGCTGGGTGCCATCTATGTGCTATACATCATCTGCTTTACCATGTGCTGTGTCTACCGCCCGCTCAAGCCCAGGATCACTAACCGCACCAATCCTCGGGACAACACTCTCCTGCAGCAGAAGCTCCTTCAGGTGACACCATGGTAGTGACAGATAGGACACTAGGAATCTACTTTCCATAGACTCCACACCAGCATTTCCCCTCTCACCTAGATCTCTTCCTAAGAGCACACAGAGTCCACATCACACACAGAGACACACATACATTCATATGCAAGGAGCAGAGTTTGAGACTAGCTAAATCTGATGGGCTAGAAAACAAAAACAAAAACAAACAAACAAAAAAAACGAAAGAGCCAGGGACCTTGGAAACTAGATTATGTCAGACAGAGACAGGTGATTTACCAACATCTTTCCTCCCTAGGAGGCCTATGTGACCCCCAAGGATGATATCCGGTTGGTGGGGGAGCTGGTGAGCGTCATTGGGGCTGTGATCATCCTGCTGGTAGAGGTGAGATGTGGCTAGAATCCTGGCAGAGGCTGTCTGACACAGGGGCCCAGCCTGCATTCTGGTCTATAAGTGCCTTTGTGTCTCTTTGACTTCTTTCCAGATTCCAGACATCTTCAGGTTGGGGGTCACTCGATTCTTTGGGCAGACCATTCTTGGGGGGCCATTCCATGTCATCATGTGAGTGTCTCCTTCATTTCATTTCCATCCTTCATCTCATTATAGCATCCCCCACCTTCCCTTATCTGTGGGTTCTCTCTATGATGTGTAACCCCCGAGTACCGAATGTGTCAAGGCTGAGTCTGATAGTATGTGGTGTGTTTAAACTGCACTCTTATTGCCGGTTCCCCAGGATGAGTCTGGCTGCTTTCTCATTACACCCACTTTTCTCCCTGCCACCCTCCAGTATCACTTATGCCTTCATGGTGCTGGTGACCATGGTGATGCGACTCACCAATGCAGATGGAGAGGTGGTGCCCATGTCCTTTGCTCTGGTGTTGGGCTGGTGCAATGTCATGTACTTTGCCAGAGGATTCCAAATGCTGGGTCCCTTCACCATCATGATCCAGAAGGTCAGTTCTTCCCCCATGCTTCCTAATAAAGAGCCTGAGACCAGGGTTAAGTAAACACTTTTCCAGAGGGCGGGGCAGTACATATTTCAGGTGTTGTGTGACCCTGACATAGTTCTTTTTATATGTTTTTCTCACTGTCTTTCTTTGAAAAAGTTTAAAATCGGCTCACAAGCTTTTAAATCATCCTTAGTTTAAGAACCTCACCAAGACAGGGCAGGCAGACATAGCCAGCAGGCTGTAGTTTGACAACCCTTCTTGGTATACGGAGCTAGCAGATGTTTGGGGTTAGAGTTGCTGGCATCCGGTGGTTAATTGCTCTGAAGGTAGTGTTCCCTGTCTCCTCTTTGTAGATGATTTTTGGTGACTTGATGCGATTCTGCTGGCTGATGGCTGTGGTAATCCTGGGATTTGCTTCAGGTAAGTCATCAGGATGGAATCTGTGGGAGGAAAGGGCTTAGAGGATACAGAAATCTTCACACTGAACTTGGAGGGAGTCCAGATGTGACAGGAGGCCAGGAAATGTCTAAAGACGGGATGCTGCTCAGAAGTGAGGGACAGTAGTGTCAGGGACAGATTAGGAACATGAGTCTTGTGGAAAATAGTAGAGCATAATACCTTAAAATTTATCAGTTTTGACCTGATCAAGGAAATCTGTAATAAACCTGCTAATTCGGACAGGGAAAAGCTCAGGGGGTCTCAGCCCTACACAGAGAAGCACAGGCAAACAAGGATGCAGAGAGAGGTAATATTCTTCTCCAGGAAAGAGTATACCAATTTGTTAGCCTATACCAAAGGATAACCTACCTACAAGTAACGTAAGACTGAGCTGGCCATATTTATGGATTTATGAAATATATATATGAAATATATCAACAATTAATAAAAAAGAGACCATGAATTTGTTAAGAAGGAGTATATGGGAGGGTTTAGGAGGAGGAAAAGAAAGGGAATAATGTAATTTCATTGTCATCTCAGACAATGAAAAAAAAATAAAATGTGTTGTTAAGAGTTGAGACCACAAAGAGATGAAGGGAATAGAATGCAAACGGACAAGTGGTGGGCTATTCATGATACAGTTGCCATGGTAACTCTCACCCCTTGGGTGGAGCAGCCTTCTATATCATCTTCCAGACAGAGGATCCTGATGAGCTGGGTCATTTCTACGACTACCCCATGGCACTGTTCAGCACCTTTGAACTCTTCCTCACCATCATCGATGGCCCTGCCAACTATGATGTGGATCTGCCCTTCATGTACAGCATTACCTACGCTGCCTTTGCCATCATCGCCACACTGCTCATGCTCAACCTCCTCATTGCCATGATGGGTGACACTCACTGGAGAGTTGCCCATGAGCGAGATGAGCTCTGGAGAGCACAGGTGAGCCCTCTGGTGGCTAGGAGGATTACTGCATCTATCTCCAGAAATTGGCCAAGCTCAGATAAAAGGAGCCATTTTTACTCCATGTGTGTGTGGATAGGTTTTTGCACAAGTTGGGAAATAATGAAACATGCCCAGGAGGATTTAATTAGCAACAAAGAGCACTTCTGGAAACGTTGGGAAGGATTCTGCATAGTTTTCTCGACAATTAAATCCTTGGTCTTTTCTAGAAATACAGTGAACAAATGGCTAAAACTATATTTGGTCAGTTTCCCTCCCAAGTAAGAATGGAATTATCTAGTCTTCTTCAATACACTAAAGCCTGCAAAGTTTGACCCAGAAAAATTGAAAGTGTTATAAATGACACAAAAAAAACCAAAAACCCTCTCTTTAGCAGCAGAAGCTGTCTTCAGTGTGATGGGCAGACATAAAAGACAATGAGATCTAGTCCCCATTTAAAAATACACCTGGAAAAGAATTTATCTCACTAAAAATAATTTAAGCAAAATAAAAATGGAACTATAAAACCCTGAAAAGCATTTTAACTGTGATGTGTGAAAATGGAGTAAAATCGTAAGCTGGCTAAGAAGGGTTTGCTGGTAGAAATCCTTAGAAAATATGTGAATTTTAGGTTTCCAATTAGGATATTTATATTTTGAAATCACTTTATGCATGCAGGGTCAAAACATTCTGAAACCTGTGAAGCTCCTTTATGCTTTCAATGGTCTTGCCTGTACCTGGGATCAAGGTCTCTCCTAGTCCCCTCGTCCTGGAAAGACTTGATGCCGTAGTGTAGAGGGACAGGGAAGTTGATTGGGGAAGGGGAGATGGCTTATGGGATTTTTGGGGAGAGGGTGGAACCAGGAAAGGGGACAACATTTGAAATGTAAATAAAGAATATATCTAATAAAAAAAAAAGGAAGGAAGGAAAGATAAGGGGTGGTTTCCAGTACTATTTCCAAAAATAAGCGTGTTGAAGAAAAAAAGGTCTCTCCTGAGAATCTCTTATACGCTACCTGTATATCACCTGGCTTTACCATGGCTTTCAAGTAATAGGATAAAGAATTGTGGGGTTCAAGTCCCATCCATTCCCTTCCACAGAAGAGACTCAATTAAGTTCATACACCATCTTGGTTTGGGGGCTTGCTTCCATTTCTAGCCACAAGTCCCTGGGTTTCTCCATTACTAAATTGTCTTCCCTCTGCCTGGCCTCTGCTCCTCTCCCTGCCTTTCTCAGTCAGCACCTGACCTCCCTGACTTCCCTTTCTATACCTAAATAAAGGTTGTGGCCACCACTGTGATGCTAGAGCGGAAGCTGCCTCGATGCCTGTGGCCTCGCTCTGGGATATGTGGGCGAGAGTATGGTCTTGGGGACCGCTGGTTCTTGAGGTAAGTGATGTGGCCTTCCTTAAGCAGTCACTTTAGATGATTTCTCTTATTCCTAGAAGCTCTGTGGAGGTCTGTATGCTTTCACAACCTCATGTTCATTGTCTTGAGTGTGGCTAACTCAGTTTTGAGCTTGGGCCCCTAAGCATCATCAGAGCAGAGCCTACAGCTCTTGAGGCCTGGCTGCTGAAGGGTTGGTGCTCCGTGTCCCCACACTGGTGGCATAGAACCTTCAACACTGGTGGGGTTGGATGACAATTGTTGAACTTGGATCTTCTTTTCAGCAATCCTTCCTTCCACTCTCCCTAGGGTGGAAGATAGGCAAGATCTCAACAGACAGCGCATCCGCCGCTATGCACGGGCCTTCCAGCAACAAGATGGCCTCTACTCTGAGGACTTGGAAAAAGACTCAGGGGAAAAACTGGAGATAGCACGTCCCTTTGGTGCCTATCTGTCCTTTCCTACACCCTCGGTGTCTCGAAGTACCTCCCGAAGCAGCACCAACTGGGAAAGGCTTCGACAAGGGGCCCTGAGGAAGGACCTGCGAGGGATAATCAACCGGGGCCTGGAAGACGGGGAGGGCTGGGAGTACCAGATCTGAATGTTGGCTCTCCCCAAGCATCAAAACAGAATGAAAGACAGACAGCTGAAAACTAGACGTCATCCTGCGAGTCCAAGGGAGAAGGGAGAGGAAACATGCCGAGAAATGTGCACTGGGAATAAATGCTCCAGGGCTCCACAACTCCTTCATCTTTGAGCAAAAGGAAGAAGACTCTGCGGTCCATGCCTCAACCAAGCATTCATTGTTCTCTTACGGAAGCTCCCCTGCACATCAGAGCACTTTAAAGACGGGCTTCCTATCTCAGGCTCCTTTCTCCACCCAGGCCTAATAAGTGGGAGGGTATAGAACTCTTTCCAGAGTGCTCCAGACAATGGATGGAGAACACGGAGACTGTGGGAAGGCGTGTGATGGAGAGATACAGGCACCAGTCTAGGGGTGGGGAAGCTAGGCTGCGGCTTGCCACCTTCCAATAAAGTCATTTCCTGATCCCCACCCAGCTCCCTTTCTGTTTCAGTGAACTTAAGCACTGGGCCACCCTGTCATACCGCTCTGCTCCTCCCCCAAGTCCTCCCTAACCCTTCTTTGCAGACTGAGGCATGGACACACCTCAACTTGTAAATTCCCTTCTTTCCCTTTAATATGGGGGAGGTTGTTGGAAGAACAGGATTTGGGGGTGCAATGTCCAGTGGGCTGGGTTTCATGTGACAGGCATAGAGGCTGGAGTAGAGCCTGGCTCAGCCTTGCACGACCCTCCTCCACCCTAGGGCCAGGACTGGGTTGGGGCATCGGCGGCTCACAGATTCCCCAACCACGCTTTAAACTTCCACTGAGCCTGGCTGCCTCAGGTGCTGCTGGAGGAGCTGGATGTTGTGCAGTAGTTTCTTCTGGTGGCCAGCTAGGGTGATGCCCAGGCCTGGCAGGTCTCTGGTGGGGAAGGAGTGGATCAGACTTGGACCAGCGTCTTTAATATCCCAGATGTACCCCCTCGCCTGGGGCCCAGAGGGCTCACCCTCCCACCTCACCAACTCTGCTTACTGCAGGCTGAGCTGAGCCACATCACTGAAGGTGGAAAGACCAAACTTGGAGAAGTTGTCCTGGTAGCACTCTAGTCCAATGGCTGAAAGCCAGGCCTGAGGAGAGTCCAGGCAAGGAAAGTCCAAGGCCACAGGGTTCAGAAGCGCCTGGGAAGGCCTAAGGTGGGGAGGAGCAAGCAAGTCAGGTTTCCTCTTCATCTTATTCTCTCTGCTCAATTTTCCTTTTGGTTTCTATCCACCCTCCCTGGCTTTCCCAGGCTCCTGCCCCAAGTTTCAGACCTGTCCCCGGATCCAGCTTCGGCCTGGAGGGTATCAGGCTTGCGTATCATCTTGTCAAATGCAGCTACCAGCTGGTCAAAATGAGGCCGACGGGCACGGTCCTTCTGCCAAGTGTCTAGCATCAGTAGATGTAGTCCAGGGGGGCACCCTGGAGGTGGGGGCAGCCGGAACTCCTGCTCTATTGCGTTTAGTACCTGTAAGTCAAGAGGAACATTTGATGAGAAGGATTGCTGGTACGAGTGTTGGAAAAATGGAGAATGGGCCAAGTTTGGCAACAGCATGAAGTTGAAGTAGACAGGGAATTACAAATTATGGAACGTTGCAGTCACAGGTCTTAGAATAACATAGCTCCGAAAAGGGTGGGCTTAGGATATGATGAGACCAGAGTGGGACATCAGCAAACGTCTATGTCAGATTCACCTCCTGCTCATTCATGTCCCAGTAGGGCCGTTCTCCGTAGCTCATCACTTCCCACATGAGTATCCCAAAGCTCCAGACATCGCTGGATGTTGTGTACTTCCCATGTGTAATGACCTCTGGGGCTGCCCAGCGAAGCAAGGAACTTGACCCCTAAAGCGCAGAACCAGAGGGAAACTAATGACAACCATATTCATTGGGGAACGGAGATGCTCAGAGCTTTGGGGAGTCTCCCATCAGCATCTCCTTCAAGAGCCTGAAGAGTAGACACACATCAAGATGCAGAATCAAGGCTTTCAGAATATAAAACTGGACAAGGTCATGGGGCTTGAGTAGGGCATTTGGGTTTTAATATCACTATGCTGACTCTGAAGCCTGCACCACCTCTGCATTGACAGCAAGGAGGAACTGGTACTAGTTTTACCAGTCTCCTGTGCTCCCCCCCCCTTTTTTTGGCTTCTTAAGTTCCTCAGTTGCCCTTGGTCCAGACATCCCCTCCTCACTGCATGACTAAATCCCTAGCCCCCAGGATACCCTACGTGCGGCACCCATCCCATATTCTAGCTGGTCCCCCACCAGCACCTGCTGAAGGGCATTGACACTCCAAGGCCCTGAGCTCACCTGAGGACTGTGGCCGAGACGGGCCACCTTACACACCAGGTGGCTGTTCACTAGTACACTCCGGGCTGAAAGGGCGCGGTGAACAAAGGCGAAGCTGGACAGGTACTGCATGGCAGCAGCCACACCCCGCTGCATAGCCACCAGCTGCAGGCTACTGAACTGGCCTTCTCGCTGCTGAAGAGCAGAGAATAGGGGTCATCAGCAGGGTAGACACACTGCAACACACACATCAGCAAACAAGGGCAGTTGGGGGCAAATTTGGGAATCACAATGGCCTGTGAATGAAGGATGAAGATCATGATGGAGGAAGGCATGGAAAGACCGAGATGGACAATCGTCCATCCCATGACAGAAGACGGGACAGAGACACAGGCTCTGTCTTCTGGAAAATGTGAGTGCTCCAAACTTTCCTCAACCCATGGGCCTTCCTTCACCAGCGCAGAACTGACCCTAAGGAAGCTGTCCAGGGGACCAAGCTCCATGAGTTCTGTCAGCACCATGACAGGCCGACTCTTAGTGACCACGCCTTCCAGCCGCAGGATATTGGGGTGCTGGAACTGGCCCAGCAGTGCTGCCCGACCCAGAAAGGTCATCTTCAGGCTCTCAGCACCCCCAGCCCACAGGGCCTGGATTGCCACAGCTTGTTCCCTCCTTCCCCGGGGTTGCAGTCGGCCCCGACGCACTTCTCCAAAGGAACCTGGAAGAATTGATACCGACGTGGATAAAAGGATTGAGGTATTCAGCTGTGCTGAGAAGGGATCACTAGGCGGCCCTCTCAGATACCTCAATCCCCTTAAATACCTGCCCCAATGACTTCCTCAATCTTGATATATGTAGGGTCAACCTCTCGAGCAAGCTCTCTGATGGCCTGGCAGGGGTCGTCATATGTGGAAGGGTCAATGTAATACTTCACTCCAAGTCCTGAAGAGTGCAGTGTGCTATGAGAGTATGCTGCAAGCATGAGCACCCAAATACCCAAGGCACACCCTTCTACCTCTGGAAGACGGTGAGGAAGAGCCCCTTCCTCACCAGGCAAGTGCCTAGCTCCAAGCCCACAATCCCAGTCAGTCCCTCTCCCCTTCCCGACCTGGGCTGCTGTATTGCTGCAGTTGCTCTGTGTAGCCCGTCCCGCGACGCTTCCTGAGAAGTAAACCAATAGCCGAGAATGACACTTGTTTCTGTTGGCTTGCATTGGCCCCGACCACCCCGGCCAAGTAGACAGATTTCCAGCCCGTGGGTCTAAGGATTGAGGGGACGCTACTAGGCCCCTCCTTCCCACCTTTGCAATGAACTAGTAGAAGGATGTGTGAAGTGCTGCGGGGGTTCCTGGGTTTGTCAGGACTTGAATGGTACTAGGGTAGGTCGGATAGGAGTGACAGGGGCCTCACCGCTGGAAGATGACAGCCAGTACAGTGATGGCTGCCAGTAGAAGGAAGGCCAAGGCCCCCAGGATGGAACCAATCACCAAGGACAGCTTCTCTGGAAGCTGGGAGGACAGCTCACCTGAGGGATCAGTGGTAGGTCATGGGGAGGGGACAGGCTTTTTTTGTGTCCACATGCCTCTGATGCTCTTGGACGTCCACAGCACCACATGCACACATGTCACATGCACACTCATCCACTTGTGCATCCTTCCAGTTCTCCATATTCAAGAACTGCCCACACCACATGCATTCACATCTACAACCCCACTCATATTAATCCACAGCCTCCCTCTCTACTCGTCCAGCCCCTAAAGTCAGGAATCACCCACAGCACACTTCTTTCCCAGACACTCTGGTCTGGAGGATGGATGACGGGACAAGGTCTGTCCCGATGGGCTTTGAGTGTCTCAGGACCCAAATGCCCATCTAGGCTTCCTCTCACCTTGAGGCAGTGTCTGAAAATAGACTTTGCCCCCATAGGGGCCATGGCCAGCTGCAGTCCGTGCCCGCACCTGGAAGCCATAGATATGGCCAGGGCTCAACCGTGTCACAGTGGCAGTGTTCGTCTCACTGGTCATGGTAAAGGAGTGGGATTCATCTTCTGCCTAGGGACAACAATCACTCACTCATTTTGCCCCTGTTTTATCTCCTAACTGGCTCTGTGATATCCCTGGTCCCTCAGGTTCTGGGCACCTCTTCCCCCTCTTCCACAGCCATGCCCGTGCAGGGTTGGGTTTGTAGGGAGTGGCTGAGCACTTTCACTAGTTCTGCTGAAGTGGGCCGACTCCCTGCCCACCTGGTCATAGTAGCGCAGCTGGTAGTCGAGGATGTTCCCATTCGTTTGCTCAGGCTGTGGCCAGGACACTGTGATGCTGTTGGCTGCACGGCTCACCTGGTGCATCACAGGGACGGCAGAAGGGACTAAAGGACAGGGTGGAGGATTAAGGTTGGGTAGGTGGGGGGCGGGGTAGTCTGGAGTCTCTGCAAGCAGCAGCACCCAAGGGTGGAGGGGACAGAGTTCAGAATGTGATGTCTAATGCAGGCTGCCTGGAAAGCAGGCATGGGGAAGAGGGGATCGGAGGAGCTGAAGCAAGCTATCCTTAAAGAGGAGGAAAAGAGCTCACCTTCATGGCTGGTGCTGACATTGATAGCTGCTGCCTGGGGAGGGTCAGGGCTGAGCTCAGACACCCCATTGACAGCCTGCACTTCCAAGATGTACGGCACATGTGCGCGGAGCCCCCCAACTAACACTCGACTCTCGGTCAGGCCCCTCTGGCGGGGGTCGAAATGCACCTCATCCCTGCAGCGGCGACACGTCCCCCCACTGCTGGGCTCTCCATGACCTCCACACTCCTTGCATACGACATTGAAGAGCAGGTCCCCTCGTCCGCCCAGCTCCTGAGGCAGGCGCCAGTGCAGCATGAGTGCCGAGCCTTGCACCTCAAACCATAGCTCCCGGGGAGCTGATGGAGGACCTGGAAGGGGTGTTTTGGAGGTGGGGATTGTGAGGTGAAGGTGATTAAGGTACAAAGGAAGACAGAAGGTGTGGCCAAAAGAGCAGAAAATGGGGCCAGAAAGAAGGATAGATAAAGAGGAAAGTGTGGGTCATGAGTGGAGGGGACCAAGAAAACAAGAGAATAAACACAAAGTCATTCAAGTGAACTCCAAAGACCCTTTCACACCCAGTATTAAATTAGGACCCCTAAATCCTTACCCATTCCCTGATTTAATGTGTTGAGCTGAATTGAGACTCACCAGTGCAGGGAGCCTCTGGCAGGTCTGAACTGGCCCTGTAGAAGCCCTGGAGACATGGGCAAACTGGGGCTGCAGGGTCAGGGGAGTGGCTGCGGGCTGGACACGGAGAACAGGGAACATTCCCAGCCAGGGCCTTATAGGATCCCTCAGGGCAGGCTAAAGAGGCAAGAGAATAAGGTGTCAAGTCTACTCCATCCACTCACCCTGAGTTTCTAGCCATCTGTATAAGGTGTCCTTTGTTCCCCAGAGACGGTTCTTTGTCCTGAGACCCAGTCTCCACCTCCTGTTTTGTGCTGCATAGATCAATTTATTCAGTCAGGGGACAGAATTCATTTCCACTTATGAATAGTTGCATGTGATGGGGGCTGTGGTCAGGGCAAGCCCAGAAGTAGGTGTTACTGGACGGGATACATAAATTCTCCATAGTCCTGTCAGCCTGTCTGCTACTATTGCCTACCTGCCTCACAGCCATCAGTTTACAATGAATCCTTCCCAGTCAGGTAGATTATGAGCACAGAGGAACCCACATCAAACAGCCCCAGAACAGAGCAACTTTTACTCTCTGTCACTTCTTGGGCCTATAGTCTTCAGGGCACAAAGTATGGAAAAACTATAGAAATTTCGGGAAAGTACAATGAGCAAGTCTGTATACTATAGAAAGTAAAATTGAAGAAAATGAGACCTTTCCTGGGGTGGCTTATTTCAGATATTCTGTGGACAAAGCCAGACGTGGGGGCTTCAGAAGAGGGACCGAGGCCAAGCGGCCATGGGGGAGGCCTCACCTTGGCAGAGCTTGTCTCCACGAGCAGGCTGATATCCAGGTTGGCAGCGGCAGCCTCCCACAGCCACCATCCACCTGCCTTCCCCATTACAGTGTAACCTCGGGGGGCTGCCCCCTGCCTGGCCTCCTACGCCATCCTCCTCTGGTTCTGCGTGAGCTACGCAGGTGCCCACGGCTGCCACTAAAGAGGCACCTCCAGCTCCACTGGCCTGCGTCTCGGGAAAAGAGGCAAAGGCACGCAGGACGGAGGGACAGGTGTAGGAGAAGAGCTTGACTGCCACAAGGGCCAGGCAGGCCCCTGTGTCCTGGAAGGCCACATAGAAGCCACGTTGAGTGAGAGGACCAAAGCTGCGCTCTTTGACATTTAGCTGCAGTCCCACCCGCTGACCAGTCCTGTGGGGTCCCACGGCCCACGAGGAAGAGGAAGAGGAGGCAGGGAAGCTCTCATCTGCAGCAATGGTGTCCACTTTGGTCCAGCGTTTGAGGTGCCAGGCCGAAACACTGTCAGGACTGTCTGGCTCCTCCGCCTGCCGGTAGTAAAGGGTGAAGGTCTCTCGGCAGGTACCCCCGCTCACACCCAGGCTGGAGCAGGCGCGTACAGAGAAGTGAAGGCGGATGTGAGCCCTCTGGGCCCCTCGACGCTCCACAAAGTGTGTCTGCAGCCAATTGTCCTGGCCAGAAGCAGGAGGGAGCCCTGCAACGTGGCAGGCTTCGAAGGTCCGAGTCAGGCGGCGCTGGTCGTCTAGAACACTCACCTCATCCCACTACAACGGGAACCGGGAAAAACAATAACTGCTCAGAGTGTGCAGAGGGAGGTGACAGTGGGTCATTGTGGGACTGTATCTCTTACACTGAGATTTAGCATTCGTGGCAAGCAAAGCACAGAGAGGATACACTGAAGTTCTTTCTGTTCCCTACAATGGATAGAGCCTTATCTCACACCTTTTATCCAGGATTTCCTCCCTCAGTTCCCCTTTCTGGAGTACAGTGTGGGCCCGGAGGAAGGGTTCAGAATGAGGGGTTGCACTCACCCCACCTGGTGGGTAGGTGAGCCAGCCAATCTCCGAGGTCTCTCCTGTGGTATCCAGCAGCACCTCTGTTCCAACATAATGGGACACATTGTGTCAAGCCTCCAGCTGGCAAGGCTACTCCCACTCCATTCCATGGAAAACTAAATACTGTCTCTCCCAGATCCATTTAATTTGCCCGCAGGAGCTCCATATGTGTGAAGATCCTGAGTCTAAAATACTTGATACAAGTTCTGTTCACCACTCTCCCCATAGCTTTGCTTCCTCGACATCTTGACTCTTTTCTGCATTTTTACTCCTGTCCTCCATCTCCTCTCCTCTACCCCTTCCCCTGACCCCCCTCTACCTCACCTGACTCCACTGGCTGATGGGACTCTCCTGCCTCCCCCTCCTTACCTTCCAGAGCTAGAACTGAGGACCCCAGAACCAGGAACCACAGACTGCACACCATGCCCGCCACTCTGATCCCTGACCCAGCCGTATCCTCAGTAGCCATGAAGTATCTTCGCCACTCCCACCATTGCCTCGGCCACGGCCCTGTTCTGAGGCACAGCTATGGCTTTCAGAAGACCTGGTGTCTATAGCCAGAATTGCTTCCTTGGGAGGACACAGGATGAAAAGACACAGAGAGAAGAAGCCATTTTTCACACACTGTATAGGGGCCCAATAGTACCTGCTCTCTAAGTCTCAAACACCCCCCCCCATCAGACCTTAGGCAGAAGCCAGTAAAGATTGATTCATCTGGGTCTGTTATACAAATTCTACTTTTCTATGGAACAGCAATTATAAATCTGTAGGTCCTGATTCCTTTAGGGGTTGAAGGACCCTTTGGCAGGGGTCATATATTTGATATCCTGCATAGCAGATATTTACATTACAATTCATAACAAAATTAGTTATAAACAGTGAAAATAATTTTATGGCTGGGGTCACCACAAGATGCAGAACTGCATTAAGAGATTACAGCATTAGGAAGGTGAGACATATGCCAAACCTCCATCTTAACCCTTTATGTAACTGTGTCTCAAGGCCCTCCTTCTTGGAGAGGAAGCACAACAAAGTGCCGATTCAGTCTTACCCTGCTCGTCTGAAAGGAGTTATTCCAGTCTGTTCTCTTCATTTACTCTGCACCTTTCCTCCAGCAACCGACCTGTATGGTAGTTAGAAGTCTTTTCTCATTAAAAGGAGATATGCAAGAAGCAGTTCATCCTTATGGGCCCGTGGGTTCTCACTAGGACCCAGCAATTGCACCCTGAACACCCTAGGCATTTCCCAGAGACAGTGAAGCAAAGGGGACAAAGGAAAACGGCTTTGGGATATGAAGGGCAGGGAGGTGGGAGAACAGATGTAAAAAGAACACAGGCCTGGGAACTCTGACCGATAAATGAGGCTGTGTTAAGGAGAGGAGCTATGTAGGTCTGGCACTCATTCCGAACAAAGGTTCTCTTCCCAAGGGGCATGTTTTCTCTTGGAGCTACAGAAAACTAAGCAGATAGCATAAACACATGAAAAGATGCTCCTTATTTGCTCATAACTGCAGGAAGGCATGTTAAAACAACAGTGAAATGCCATTTGTTACAGAAGGATGTTTGTGCCTTCATCATGAATGCATATGTTACAATATTATTCCCCAGTGTGATGATTTTAGGAGGTAGAGCCTTTGGGAGGTAATTCTGTATGGAGGATTTACATGAGTGATTACTATTCTCAGAAGAGACTCCAAGCACTCTCTCTAGCTTTCTTTCCATGCTGTGAAGGTGCAATGCGTAGAGGACCGTCCGAAACAAAGAAGATGATCCTCACCAGAATCCAGCCATGTCGGTACCCCGATCTCTGGACATCATCTGAATGGTGAGGAACACACTTATATTTCTTATTAGTTGTTATTGCCCAACTGATGGGCCTTTGTTGTTGTAAGTTGAAATAATTACCTTATCATTTTAGCCTATGAGATTGAGAACACAGTGTTGGACAAGATATGATAAGGGCCCCTTCTCTAAGTTGTGCTGTTAAATTCATATTATATATGCATGTAGAGAATGGCTGTCAATAGCTGGTAACTTGACATCTAGAAGTACTTTGCATATCATGGACTTGCATTGTATTTGCTTAAATAACAGCACTTATGATACGGGGGTGGGGTGGGTAGAACAGTGCAGGGGATTGGACAGAGGTCTATTACCAAGCTTTGTCCTTAGCCACTGTGAATTGTTTGTAAGGGGAAAAAAAATCTGTTAAGTAACTGAGCATCAGTAGGAAGATGGTTGAGAAATTATGGCACATTCTAAGCAACAATGTGAGATGTTTACGTAAGGCTATGAAAATGCTTTCCAAGGGAAAGCAGGATGGTATTAAGTAAGCTCTTACTTGCTAACTTAAAAGGAATAGCTATCGAGCTGGGTTATTTAGCTCCTGGTAGAGCATTTGTCTGGCATGTGAGGCCCTGCATTCAATCACAGCACTACAAATACAAGGAAAAGGAATACATATACATGTGAATGGAAATGATGGTGTGACACGTGAAACTTGGGAAGAAAGGAGAAGACAGAGCTGGGGAGATAGTTTCATTGTCTTCTTAATTTTTATAGTATTTCACAACTATTATCTTTTGACCTTAATAATGAATTAAGATTCCTTTTTAAAGCTGTAGCTAACACCTGCTTAGTAAAATGAATCAAAATAGTGCTTATGCTGTCTGAGTGATTTCTAGAGCCATCCCTTACAGGAAACTTTCATAACCATTAGTAAACACAGTTCTAGGCCCAATTGCCTGCAAAGGAATGGATGCTTCCAGGGCCACAGTGAGACCACAGCCACTATTGATGGTGCCCTTGCCTTTCTCTGTAACTTGGTCTCAAAAAAAGATTAGTAGGATTCATTTATTTCTGTTGGGGTAAAAAATGAGAGGCACATTGCTCACAATACTGAGAGAACCTAAGAGAGAAGCAAACATGCAAAACAAAAAGCAAAACCAGAAGCCAACTGGCAAGGCAGCCTCATTCTGGCTATAGATGGCCTGCTTGTCCCCAATGATAGAAAAGACATGTTTCCCAATGAAGTGAAGTTAAACTTAAACTGTACTTGGTCAACAGCACTGTGGTCAACAAAAGCACTATTATGCCTGCTCATCTGATGTTCTTTTCCGGGAAAAGTGTTATGTGTGTGATAATGTAAAGCCTTAAGTGTCACCCCCGTGAAGCCATCTCAGAGGGACACCCTTTGAAAACACCAGAGGGCCGATTGGTAGCAAACAGGTAACCAGTGAATTCTTCCCTCATTACCACTAATGTCCTGTCTGTGAAATAGACAACTCATGGCCTGTATAGAGAGACAAGCACTAAGCAGTTCCATGTAGAAAAAAGCTGGTAAGAAGCATAGATTCTCTGAAAACACTGCTCTGAATGATACCCGGACCATTCACAGACCAAGTAAATGCTCAGAGAAAAACTTCAGAGCTTATACAGCTATCTGAAGTCCAGTAATACTGGCTCCAGCATCAATAGTCATTCCATAAATGCCACAAAGTAATATATGCTGGAGGTGTAACCACCCCCACCCCAAATCCCAGGGCCTTAATGTCAAAACAACCCACCCAGGTTTTATCCAGGGCCACAGTCTTTAGGTACATTGTTATCAAGAGCAGAAGATGCCAGAGGCAGTCTTTTAAACAGTGAAGGCTACTTTACTGTGTGCCCTGAAGATATTCCTCAAAATAGTCTCTTTCAGGCAGAACATGAGTGGGTTCTGATTCTGTACAAAGAAGAAACAGTAAAGACTGAGCCTTCTTCCACTTACAACTGGACAATCATGGAGAAGAAATAATATCATATTAACATTGTTAATAGGACTTTTTGTTTGGAAAAGAAAAACAAGGCAGAAAAACATGTAACAGATAGCATCAGTTGTGCAATATGGAACATTCTAGAAGATGATGAGTGACAAAAATATTTGCTCGGATAAGGTCTACCAGTATAGCCTTAGCACGCAGCCCGATGACTACACAAAGCTGGCCCATCTCCAGAAGATCCAGAAAATAACAAAAGCAATGATGAAGCACGTTAAAGCTTCACAGGTCCTGTCATCAGGAACCCAGAAGGATAAAATGTAGACACAAAATACGGATTGTTATTTGAGTACTTCGGTATTTTATTTTAGAAAAAAAAATGGACCATCTTAAAATATCCAGCAGTATATTTTGATGTTTGAAATAAATCTTCAGATTCAAACCCAGAATATTGAAGATTAAAAATAAGTGTATTCAGGGGGAAAATGTTGCTGAGTCAGAGGAGGAAGTTAGATCAATTCTTGCTAATCCAACCAACCAAGTCTCCTATTTATATATTAAAAGATTCAGAGCATTCTGGAGATTGCCAGAATAAAAACAAAAAAGAAAAAAATAGGAACCTTAAGAGATAAAATAATTGCTGTCAACTGTGTCATAGCACTGCAGATTCTTCTGAAGCAAGTTCCAAAAGGAGAGCAACAAGAGACAAGACAGCACTGCTCCTCATGCCTGGAATACTAAGAAGGCAGGGCTTAGCACCTGACTTTCAAAGGTTGCTTTGCAGCTTGTAGCCACAACAGCCTCCTCATTTGGTCCAGGAGGAATGTCTTGGGCTCAGCCAAGCATCCTGCCACGGAGGGAGAAGGGATCAGCCAGAAGCCTCTGTGAGCCCCTCCCTCTTAGCTTGTCTGAGATCAGCCATTTCTGCTGCAGTTCAAGAGGGGAACTGGCCAGGATTTGGAAGTCCTCAGACTTGAGCACTATAGTAGATCTCAGTCAGGGAAACATTCATATTTCAGTTGTACATGAAGCTGTAAAAATATAAAATACCCAATATGGCAGAAGTGTGGATGTTAATGGTAGCTCAGGAAATAATCAACAGGACAGTTTTATGTGATAAAAATTACATTTTATGGTTTTGCATTTTTCTTTTCCTCAACTCCTTTTCTCGATCTATCATTTTCTGCCTTTTGGGAATGATGGAGACACTAGATCACAAGCCTAATACATTTGCTTTATAAGATAAAAGAAAATAAGGCAGGGTCTTAGGCATCGAGAACATGTCTGGTTTTAGAAACTGCCAAAACACAGAGATGTGTAACATTTTGGCTCATCAGATATAGATTGTGAATTTTGTTTTTTATGAGAACGAAAGATTTGAAAGAAATTAAATCAGCAAATCTGCAAGAGCTTTAGAAATTAACTATGTTTAAATGGAATGCTAGATGTGATAGCTTCATGAACAAACCCAGCTTATTTAATAGTTTATGCACCCTGCTCTAAATTAAAAAAAAAAAAAAAAGATGTAAGCCAAATCAGCTGAAAGCAAGGTATGAGAGAAATATATTGGATCATTAGACTTGGTTACTGTAGGAGAATGCTAGTGGAGGATGCACGGTAGGGACAGTTAACTCTACACGTGCCTCAAATGTTTTGTCCTTGTTATAATAAGCACACCTTATCTTCAAAGTTAAAGTCTAAACAAAGTAAGGATATATGGAAGGATACTTTTGAAACTGCACAAGTAGAGCCTATGTTTGTGTTTAATCTCTTTTTCCCTTTTCCCCTTTAGTTTAGGAATTCTTAACTATGAGACCCAAGGGGAGGAACTGGGAGTGGGGGAGGCAAAGGATGCCAGCAACAAAGGCAAAGTAGTTTTGCACTTGGCGGTTCTTTAAGCTTCTCTCCCAAGAAGTTTAAGTTGTCAGCATGCTTCTCTAGCTCCATGCTGGGCTAAGGACTATGTCTACAATGGGGAAGAAGGGGAACGGAGGGAACCTTGTAATACTTGTATACTTGAGACTTGTAACCCGGTCGGGAGGGGCCTCTGGCAACAGAGGGAGGCTTGGGAGAGAGATTTTCATGGGGTATGGTTACCTGCTGTCCAGCGAGGATGGGGAGCACTCCCAAAGCCAGCGACCAGTGGCTTTAGGTGGCTTGTGGTTGCTGAGCTGGTTTTGACACCTGTTAGCTGCAGGGTCAGCGTGGGAGGGGTCAGTACTATAGGCTAGTCCTCTGTCCTGTTCTGCAGCTGTCGAACACCCAGGAAATTCCAATATAATCCTTGCTCAGCTGACTGCTGCAGTCTCTACCCTTTAATCTGCACCCTGGAGATTCTCTGGTGAGCTCCCTCCGTGCTCTGGCCTTGTGCCTTGAAAAGGATCCCATGAGGCTTCAAGGCAGCCTTCAGCACAGACAGGGAGGAGGTAGCTATCATCTGACTCTTGATCTTTCTGCTGACCAAATTGGAGAAGCCAATTTGTGGATTACCTACCTGGGGATAGTTCTAGGTCCCTGGAGATCTCTAGCCTCCAAGAATGCCCTCCCTCCAGAAGCCCAGAAGCAAGCTGGCTCAAGCACTTGTACCTCCTACTCCCAGTCTTTGCAGACAGGAGAGGCATTTAAGATGCAAGCAATGAATGTATGTCTAGGTGTAACCAGACAGCCATGGAAAATGAATCACTTTGGCTGTTCACTGACTGGGGTCATAACAGTGCTGGGAAAGAGTACAAGAGAGGGTTTGGGGGCAAATAAATGAGAGCAATGAATCCTGAAAGGAGATGGCAGGAAGCCCTGGGGGCCAGGAGTAGTTTCTGTATCCGCAAATGGCTGGAAGAGTATAAGGAGACGTACATGAGATTCGGTAGACAGCAGCAAAGAGCAGAGGCATGAGTTTCAGGGGTCTAATGAAATGCTGTCCTTGCTATGGGCCCTGCTCCGTCCTCCCTGGCTGTGAGCTGCCCTCTAGTAAAATGCTTCTGCTGAATGAAGGGTGAGCATTGGGGAGAGGAAGGGGGAACCAAGGCTTCTTCTTCAAATGTTACCATAGCCCTCCTACCTGCAGTGAGGCATGGAAGAATGATAGGAAACCATACGGACAGGTTCATGAGTTGGTGAGGAGCTGGGAAAAATACTATCCCAGAGGATGGTCCTGCCTTTTCCATGCTCAGCCATCATGGCCTGTTATTCCCAGCATGCTGGTAACTCCCCTGGTCTTTACCAATCATCTACAAGGAATGGGCCAATAGACTGGAGAAGACTCATTCGTATGTCATTAGGTAGGTACACTGGGACACTCATGACAATCTCCCTTCAAGACAAAAAGCTCACAGCTTTCAAAGGTGCACAGCTTCTATGAGCAAGATTCAGTCTCTAAATGTCCAATTCAGGACATTACTGGCTCAGCCCCCAAGGACTCTCACCATCCCTACCAGCCCCACTGGTCCCTCCATTGAGAAGCATCCTCTTCCCTTCCAGAGCCACCAGAGTCAAGTTCTCCTGTTGGGCGGAGGGCCTGGGTTAACTGATTGGGAACAGGCTGGGCAGCGCTTCTACATGGGCACTGCCAGGGACATTACAACATCAGCTATGCTGGTCCCCTGCCAGCTCCCCCAGGGATGGGAGGAGAGAGGGTGCCAGACGGCCAAGATCAGTGGGCAGGGGCAGAGGCAGGCTGGGCCAAGCACTCAGATGCATAGAGGGGGTGGAGCTGGGGCAGGAGCAAGCAAGAGACTTTGTTTGCAACTGGAGGGGGCGTGCTTAAGGTTGGGGCTCAAGATCCAAGCCTCTATTTCCAGGCTTAAGGGGGCTGTAGATGTCGATTGCCCCCTGCCAGCTCCACCCAGTAGCGAGGGAACTGGAGAGATACCACAGGAGTCAGAGGCATGGACAAACCTTTTCTGAATGCTAGGAGCCTGACCTTTGTGAGGTTATCCCTCCCACCCCAACACACACACACAAACACACAAACACACACACACACACACACACACACACACACACACACACACGAAGCCACGGGCACAGGAGGGTCGCTGGAAATGTGATGGAAGAATTCTAACACCCTGGACACACAGAATAAAAAGCATCGATGAAGGCTAGAGAAGGGGCAGTCTCTCAGGAACCTATCATCGCCTTGGAGAGGTATATTCTTTACTTCCCCCTAGGAGACCCTTCTCCATGGTGTGTATAGGCCCAGGCTAGAGAGATCCTCTACTTTGCAAACCTTAATCCCTTACTTTCCAGACACAGTATCCTCCGACCTCCCAAATCCCGGGCTCACCTTCCCGCCGGCCTCCAGCTCTGCAGGTCTGCGCCCCTGAGGCCCCCGCAGTGGATCTGCACCTCGCAGATCTTTCCTAGTGTCGCGCGTGCCCTCTCTGGTCTGGGGACCTTGCTTCGCAGCGGCCCGCGTCTGCTCGCAGCTTGGAGTCTCTGGGATTTTGGGAGAGGACCCGAGGCTGCAAGCAAGGACTGCTCCCTAGGCGGGGCCCTGGGGAATCGTGCGGGGGCCGGTGTCACGATCGGAGTCGCTGAGCTCTGGTCTCGGGTTCGGACGCCCGCCGCTCCGAAGCGCTGGCTGGGCGAACGCAGCCGGGCCCGCCCCCTCTCGTCCCTCCCAGCCTGGCCCGCCCCTCTCCGGCCCCTTCAGCCGCTCTCACTCTCCTCTTCCGGGAGCCGAGCCCGCCCTCTGGGCCTAGGACCCCAGTGCGCAGCGCCTGATCCCCAGCGGGGCGTGCGGTGGAGACGCTGGGCGCGCCCTGGGCCCGCCCGTGTGCTGAGGAGGGTCGGCCTCCTCCCGCGGGTCCTGCTGGCGGAGGGGACGTGGGCAGGAGGACCGCACTTGTTAGGATCCTGGAGAAGGCGGCCAGTGGGCGCCGCTGCGAGGCGTGTTTAAAACCCTGTAGCTCGCGCCCGAGCATCAGCGGAGCAAAGCGCTACTGGCTGGCAGCTGATGGCCGGGCTGAAGCCCAGGCGCTGCGCCCCTGGCTCCTCCCTCCCTGTTCTTTAACTCTAGGCACTAAACCAGTGGGGCTTCTACTCCGGGTTGAACTGAGGTGGGCGTGAGCAGAAAAAAGAAAAAAAAAAAAAAAAAGGAGGAGGTGGAGGGAGAAACAAATCTTGGGAGCATGGGAGGGCAGAACAGCCAGAGACAGTGCAGGCGTCTGGGAAGAAAAAACGTCCCTGTGCTAGCTACAGACTTGTTTCTGTGCCTGAATCTGGGTCAGCGATGGGGTCTCTGAATTGAACCTTCAGCCGCCTAGGCAGGGAAGCCTAGGGCGGAGTCCGGGAAGTCTGATGTCTGCCTAGCGCAGACGTGGCTTGGACAAGTCGCTGCACCTCTGGGTGCTACCTCCCTGGCGCGCGCTCCGCAGAGTACCTCCCCACAGTGAAGAGAGGCCGTAGAAGGTCCACTCAGTCGGTTCCTGGAGGCAGGGGCGGTACAGAGCGACACTGCTACTAGGGAGAAACGTTTCTACCCACCCCTAACCATTTCTAAACTGGAATTCTGGTTGGGGGTCTATTGTTTAGGTCCCGCGGAGCAGGACTGCAGCCTTCGCACGAAGTGTTGCTACCACCTGCTGGTTCTTTGAGGGAGCACAGGTATCTGGTGAATTCTGCCCTGACCCCCTCTTTCTCCCCATCACATTGTCCCATCTTATACCGCCTCTTTCACTTATTCAAAGGCATGCTTATGAAAGCACTAGCTAGCTGCATATGGGCTGATCATAACTGGTACTTAAAGAGCATTTAGAAACCAATGAAAATTGTGAAAGAGACTATGAGCCAACATGCTCAAGAAACCAAACAATGAAACTCGTTGAGGCACTGAGAGAGAAACAGTTGTTAATGAGTTGAATGAGTGATAGAAAGATAAAGACAAATAACGAGTCCCTACTTGGACAGGAGGCTGTTCGCTCATAATATCGAGGATCAATTAATAAGCCTGATTAAGTTTAATGACCTGCATTTGGACCTCATTAAAACTTCAATTACACTGGTGTGTCTATAACTCGTATGTCTTCCATTTCTTTCTCTGCTTTCAGATAAAGAGCTTTCTTTATTTGTGGTCAACTCTTTCCAATGCTTTCAACGACTGAAACAAAACAGGGGGAGATGATCTTGCGTCACTTGCATTAATAGACAGTTCTACCATCTATCATCACATCTATCTCTGCATCTATGTATTTTCTGTTAGCATCTGGCATGCTGCTGATGCTCTCACTAAACATATATCCTGTACCTCCAGCCTCTCCTACATGCCTGGACACTTTAAAAAGTAATAAAGTATATACTTAAAGCATGTTTAAACATATTCATAAAACCAAAATATAGATATTTTTTATGAAGCCCAAAAATTCTAGTATAAAATCTTTGTTTCCTTTTTATTATATGACATATTACAAATTCTATTTTGTTGTGTTTTTTTTTAAGATTTATTTATGAGTACACTGTCGCTATCTTCAGGACACACCAGAAGAGGACATCAGATCCCATTACACATGGTTGTGAGCCATCATGTGGTTTCTGGGAATTGAACTCAGGCCCTCTAGAAGAGCAGTCAGTGCTCTTAACCTCTGAGCCATTTCTCCAGCCCAAAAATTCTATTTCTATTAATTTAGACTTACAAAATCAGTAAATTTTTTCTTGTTAAGAAAATCTGAATTCATCTAGTTTTCAAAAACAAAACACTATTGTATCCAGTATGCATAGAAGATTCAATTTATTATTACAGTTAGCCTTATATCCTAATCTACATGATTTTACACTAAGTTTTTCTATTTTATGTTATTATTTTATTTTATTGTGTATGGGTGCTTTGCATGAATGTATGTATACACACTTGCTGAGTACTGCTTCGCTGTGGAAGGGAAGGCACCACAAGGTTCCTGCTGGAGCAGAACCAGCAGAGAGTGTTGATGGTTACTAGGGGTAAGGCTTGTTTGTATAGTATAATAATACATATATTTTACTTTATATACATATACATATATGAATATGTATACAGTATTTACATATATATGTACACACACATATATTCCTCTGCCAGGGGGAATGTCTTCTTTGCCAAGGTTAATGACTCCATGATAATTAGGAACAGGATGAGAGCCCAGGAAATGAGAATATGTCTTTGTGACGCTGAGATTTTCAAGACAGCCCTTAAAACTGTGGCAGGGAACTCTGAAAATATCAGTTCAAAAATACGTAATTTCTCACCTATGTAAAATATAAGGATTGAAAATATGAGGGCCTTCATGGACCTAAAAGAGCAGATGTAGTTGCACTAATGAGCCAGCTTGTCAGATGGATATAAGGAAGGAGAAAAAGAAACTTAGGTAATGGTGACCTCAGGCCAAGATCCCATCCAGCTAAACTTAGTGTTTATGCTCACAAAAGCAGACAGATTTCTGAGTTCCAGGTCAGCCTCGGACAGAGCAATTTTAGGTCCAGGAATGGTGGGAGTGGTGATCTTAGGACAGGATCCCACTCAGCTAGCTTATTGTTTATGTTTACAAAGGTACACCGATCTCTGAATTCATTTGGTATGTTAAAGACAATGTGTTTGCTGTCATTCTTTAAGAATCAAGGGGCTAAGGTCATAAAATGCTGATTCATAGGATAATCAAAAGGGAACCTAAGGCAAATGACAGAATTGATATGCAAATCAAATATATTTTACTTTATGCATATGTATATATGTATTTATGTTTATGTATATAAAGTAAAATATATTTGATTTGCATATCAATTTGGTCTATAAGGGATGAACTTTCTGGAGAGCTATTACAGTTCCTGTTTGGAATAGGTCTGGCAGGTTTTCTGGCTTTGGAAAACCAAAATGCTATTTATTGTTTTTGTTTTGTTTATCGAGACAGGATTTCTCTGTATAGCCCTAGCTGTTCTGGAACTCACTCTGTAGACCAGGCTGGCCTCAAACTCAGAAATCCGCCTGCCTCTGCCTCCCAAGTGCTAGGATTAAAGACATGTGCCGCCACCGCCCGGCCCAAAAAGCTGTTTAGAGAGCTAACATAGCTCTTTTAGAATTTTCCTAGCAGCTCTTCTGACTTTGGTCAGAAAACCGATGAACTATCCAGAGTGCAGTTAGAATTTTTCCTAGCAAGAGAGAGCTATCTAGAGCAGAGAGCTGTCTCGAGCAGACTACAGAGCTGTCAGCTACACCCATCACTGACCACTCTTCTTTCTTCCACTCCTCCCTCCCAAACGTTCCTCCCTCAGGATCCCCCTAACCAAGTCAAGGCTGGCCCTTGGCACACACTGTGAGTGTGCTTAGTGCCAGTGGCCAGAAGAGGGGACCTGATTGCCTAGAACTGGAATTATAGATGATTGTGAGCCATCATGTGGATGCTGGGAATCAATCCTGGGTCCAGACGCACTTTTAACCACAGGGCCATCTCTTCAGTCTTCAACCAAGTGTGGAAAGAAAGCATACAGTGCATCTGCTAAATTACGCTGTAGTCTGCAGCTATGAAAAACCAAAACAATGAGTTCCATTTGAAGTTTAGCATAAATCTTTGCTGTAATTTGCTCAATACCTGTCACATATTAGATGCTTAGGGGTGTTTTAGAAAGAATAAATAAAGAATAATAATATTTAAACATTTTAAAGCTGAAAAGCAGAACTTAATAAAGCATATACCTCACAGAATTCATTATCTCCAGTGCACACAACTTCAAATGTAAATGCGGAGCCTAAGCGGTCTCCTGAGCAGAAAACTTCAGCAAGATGGCATGACTCTTTGGCTGGCTCTGCCACTTTTCTGCTGATGTTTTTCTTCCTTCTTAAGCTTTTCTTTCTCCAATATCTATCACTCCCCAAAGATATGCAATTTTCTGCTTCCTTATTTCCCCTTAGAACAGCTGATGCAAGTTGATGTTATTATAAACAAACAGCTTTACAAGTAATTTCTGTGATAAGAAATCCAGCAAAAAGCAATAAAAGAACTCTTCCTAAGCTTCCAGATCTGTTATTTCAAGGCAGAAGTTACAGTTCCCAAAGCCAGGCTCTTCATGGATTTGTCTTGAGAGCCCATGGCCCCAAGTTACACTCTTAATTCCTCAAAGCTGAGGTGTTCCCTCTAAAGGTTTTGCTAATAAAAGTGCCAAATGCCTGTTTATACAAAGAAAAGCATTTGAGTTTGAAACTTTCAGGGTATTTCCTAAGGCACCAATCTGTTTGAAAGGCAAGCCTGGAGGAGAACTAATTTGTAAACCAAAGCTGATTGACTGTTGGTCTTCAATGTTTACCTCTCCAGGTCTTACACTTTGATAATGCTCTCACTAAACAATAGTAACAAGGCTGATGCATATGCAAAGAGAGGAGAAAGGTTCTTTAACAATTGGATGCATTCTCAGGAGTTGGCTTCAGCTATTCAACTCTATGACCCTGAAGGTCAGGAAGTCCTCAGCTCAACCTAGCTCCATTTTTAGGGTGTAGTCTTGCTTTCAGGGTCTCAGCATATTATCCAGAGCTTAGTGTGCAATGCTTATTCCTTCTGAGCAAGAAAAAAATGTTAACGTGTGTGTGTGTGTGTGTGTGTGTGTGTGTGTGTCAGTGTGTGTGACCCTGAAAGAAGTTAGTAAGTAGAGTGAATGGAAGTGCTGGGAGTTCTCTCTCTCTCTGTAGAATTAGCATGATACTGAAAGGATAGAAAATAATACAGCCTAACTCCAATGACCCCCAAGAAGTCAGAAGTTTAAAATGCTATCTCACTTTGTTGGAAACTAGGTAAAAGGTCACATTCCAGAGCCCGCCCTTTGTTTAGACCTAGCAGAAAGGCCTTGAATAGGAGATCCTGGTCCCATAAGGTAACTGGAAATGGGCTAAGCTTATCTTGCTTCTGTAAACTGCTTATGCCATTACCCCTATGCAGGAGTTCACGCAGCTATAGACATTCAAGAAAATAGGAAACTAATTGGTCCACTGAGTGCGGGCTCCGATAATTTAAACTGATTGGCTCACATTTCGCGGGCTCTCCATGCTAAGAAATGATTGGTTTGTGAGTCGCGGGCTTTGTCATAAACTTATAAAAGCTGTCGCAATTTGGCACTCGTGGTCCACAGTCCTCTAACCCTGCGCTGTGTACGGCTGTGGAACCCAGAATACTGGAATAAAGAAATCCTCATGTTATTGCATTGAGACCATTTCTCGAGAGTGATTTGGGTGTTGCCTTCCAGGGTGTGGGGTGCTGGGGCACTCTCGGTTTTTGGGGATCTTACAATACCATCTCAAATGAAAAGCAGTAGGCAATTTCAATAAGAGTTGAAAGGACCATAGTGTTTAGTAATGCTTTTAGCACACTACAAATGCAGATCAGGATTATGCTTCATGTCTCATTCCACTCATTCCCCAGTCTCCTGTTCCATGTGGGTGAGGGGATAATAACTCACGTTGAGCGGGTGGTCTGAAGGCCTGCTCCTCCAGTCAGATGGAGTTTCGTCCTTGACTCTGGTTCAGGAAGTGACCTCTGAGAATGTCCTCGAGGCCTAGCAGGAAAGTGTGCCTGAATTCCTGTGAGATCTACAGTTGGGATATAGATATGATGGCAATGTTTTCTCAGTCTTCTTAGCGTTCCTCACCCTAGATTGTAAATCCTGCTCACCATTCAAACAGGGTTCTAGAAATCCACTGTGTCACAACTTCAAGCACCAATAACTAAGTGGACTATTCACTGCTGGGAATCAGTAAACAACCAAACTTTCAGTCATTAAAGTTTCTGCAAGATGAAGGGGGCAATGAACAAAGATAAAAAAGTTAACAGGAAAGGTCGTTATTCCATGTCTTTAATTAATTACAAGCAGGTGTGGAAGCTGTATTTGAGGATTAGAACATGAAAATGATTAAAAAGAAAAAAAGGAAACAAATTAATGAAAATAAACTGCTGTGTGAGGGGATGAGACTCACAACTGTAGGAAAAACAAGCTACTGCAATATAAGATGAATTTGCCAAATATTCAATACGTGAAACATTAAAGCAAGACATGGTGGTACATACCTGCAATAGAGGTAGGAAAATGTCAAATTCAAAACTACAATCACATTATAGTGAGACCCTGACTCAGAAAGGACGTGAAGCATAATCTTCATGAAGTAACAGAGACAATAAAAGTCTAACAGCCAAATAATTTCAATATGAGTAAGAAGATCAAATACAGAAGAGAAAACAAAAAAGGGATTTTAAGAAAATAATTTAAATATTTGAAGTGTATTATTAAATTTTTAACAAATATTTAAGTACTTGAAGTAACAACAACAACAAAAAAAGACATGAGACTGTCCCATCATCTACATCAGAGGGGAAAGTGATATTTCAGACAAATTTTAGCAAATGCTTTCTAATCCATATATTGTAAGGTCACACACAGAGATGTTACACTTAGTTATAATATATTTATAATTCCTTTTGGGGGATGAGTGAGAAAGTAAAGGGGAGAACGCCTACAGAATTCTTAGCAGACAAGAGAAATCTCATACAACCAAGGTGCTCACACGCCATTTCCAGCTCTCTTGTAGGTTGTCCTAATACTGACACTAAAAAGCGAAATAATTGTCTTCTATATTTTTCCTTTAATTAAAAGTGGTTATAAGACCTGATTGTGGTCCAGCAGAAGAAAACAGAATTCTGCCAAAGGCATCTCGGAGAAAGGTTTTACTCTCTGGCAGAAGGCTCCCCTGACCAGCTAGCTTCTTGCTCTCTGGCTTTTATATATTTACGTAGACATCATATTGGTTCCTGTCAATGTCACAATGAACTTAGCAGCTGAAAACAACACAAGTCTATTATCTCATGCTCCTGAAGGTCAGAAGTCTGAAGTCTTTCTCCCAGCACTGAAATTAAGGTGTGGGCAGCTGTTGTCTGGAGTTTAAAGGATAGCTTGTTTCCTTGCTTTTCTGGTGTGGCTTCTAGAAGGGACAATACCTTATGGGTCTGTCCTGTGTCTTCCAAGCCAGGGATGTGACATTCTAGAGAACGAACCTTTAAAAACAACCTGCTGCCCCTCTGACTCTTGCCTTGTTCTACTCTTAAGGAGCTTTGTGATTGTAATGAGCCTAACAAAATAATCCAGGAAAACCTCTCCTCCATAGATTTGCTAATTATCAAGCTTCAATCCCCTTTCATGCAAAGTGTGTGCTGGGGAATATGGTAGGAACATCCTGGGGGGGCCATTATTCTGCCTGTTAGAGACCAGGTGACAGGTGTTGAAGAACCTTGTTGGTAACTCAGTCAAAACCAGCAACCATATGCCTGCAGACTTCTGTTAGGAGAAAAAGACACCACACAACACACATACAAACACATACACACACATACACACACACACACACATAAACACACACACACACCCTGCAAAGGCAGTAATAATAATTTTTGTTCCATGAAACCCAAAAATTACTAATATGTGCAGATTCAAATATTTTGCCTTCAGCTACAGGATTATTATTTCAAAAGACTTTACAAGGCTATTTTCAGAGCTTCAGTGTTTAGAAAACTTGCCACCTAAAACATTTTTTGAACAGCGTGTATTGTAAAGCTAGAAGATGTAATACTCTGAAAAAACTAGAAGATGAATAACCATGTTATTCATTATGGAAATAGTGATTTAAACAAAGTGCTTATAATCACTTAAATTGTCTAAAAAAAAAATCAAGGATAAATAAAACACAGACAAAATATAGGTCAGAAAAACCACTGTCCTATACTTGGAGAAAAGCACATAACTGAGGGTGATTGTAAATGCAAACTATCAAGTGTCCATATAAACAAAACTGTGCGTGTGCATGTGTGTACATGAATGTGTCATGTGTGCTGTCTGGTATATGAGTCCATAGGAGACAAGAGGAGGATGTGAAATACCTGGTTCTATCATTCTTTGTTATGTGCTTGAGACAGTGTCTAACTAAAGTTGACCACACCCCCTTTTGACTAAGCTGACTGGCCAGCAAGCCCCAGCCATTTTCCTCTCTCCTCCCTCCAAAACACAGGGGTCACAGGCACATAGGGTGACAGAGCAGTTTAAGAGGGTGCTGGGGGCCGGGACTCAAGTTGTCCTACTTGTTCAGCAGGTACACCAGTACAGAGCCATTTCTCTAGTCACCCCCCTCCCCATTTTTATTTTCAAAGAAAGATCTTAAACTCCAGGTTAATATATTGTAAAATATGAAAAAGGAACAGCAAAGATGGAATGTCATCAGAGCTGAATTCCTTGACATCCATCAGAGGAAGCCAGTAGTTACTGTTGGCATAATTAGGTTAAAAGAATTTTAATGGCTTAAGATAATCACGTTAGATTATCTCTAAAATAGGGTGTTAACCTTTCAAGTCGTAGATAAAAGATAAAGACAAGTGGACATAATTCATTCATCTAAAGGCAAAACAGATAAAAGTTAACAAAGAAGCACAAAAAATATAAAGAGCATAATTGTGACAGGTGTCAGGCACAGTACAATATCTAAGGAGCATAATATTCTAGAATAATTTCTATGATAAGTTGGCAGAATCAGTGCATCGTGAAATTTCCTGTAGCAAGTAACAAAAGCTCTTATTTTATTTTATGCACAAAGGCATTGCTGTTGTCTTACATCCTTGGAAATACTTATGAAAACGACAATAGTTGTTTCTGGGTATGTGTCCCTTTGATTTCTCAAATAACAATAGGCCCATCACTGACCGTATAAATGAATGTTTGTTGAAATTAAGTGTATAATTTGAAAGAGTTGAACTGTAAAGTTTGGACACATGCACACACTTGGAGAAACAGCAGCATTGCCTTTTCTCCTCCTGTCCCCTCTTCCTCTCCATCTCCACCCCCCCCCCCCCCCACACACACACTTTTCTCCATCTCTTTCCTGTACATCCACATTTCTGGGAGCTATAGGAGGAAGATAGGGACTTGTCTACAGAACTGAGGAGGCTCCTGTAAGCAATACTTTCAACGCTTCATCTGAATCTTTGCTTAGCCTTGCCCATCCTGTATCCCGGAGAAATTGTTTGGTTATGACCCCAGGACCAAGGGACCAAGGTGCATATTTTACATTCCAAAGCAGACTTGACCTCCAGGTTTTCTCAGCATTCCTCAGTTCCTACCTGGCATACCCTGACCCCAACCCTAAACTTTTCAACCCAGGGGCTGGGCTCCTCTTCCCCCAGAGACTCCTCCCTATATAATACAGATATTTCAGTCTCTCTCTGCCCCGGGGCCTTTTCTCTATTTCTCTCAACCTCCACCCTTCCCCATAGTGACTTCCCTGGCCTCAATCCTTGAGGCCAGTGAACTTGACCACGCGAGAGCAGCTTCCCAATAAAACTGCCTTAATATAGTCTTATCTGGTTTAAATTGGTTCATTTCACTGGTGGCAGAGAAATAACTTATCAAAAAATAGCTGCTGTTTTCTCTTTTATAAAGCTAAAAGGATGTGGTATGGAAGAGATAATTTATTTTAAAAATCATGGTTAATTAACACACACATTCAAATGAAAGCCTATATGATTATATACTGTAAGTATCTTAAATAAATGACATGAAATTGTTTATTTCCGTATCAGAAATCAGTACATTTCCTAACTAGATATATCATTCATTAATTCTGTTCAAAGGGAATTGATGGGCAAAATTGGACAGAAAATATACACTCATAAATATAATTGGCATAAATTGCAGAAATTTCCCATGTTAATAGCTTGTAGTTAGCTAGTTCTAGTCTTCATAGCAGCATAAAATACTACTTTTATTGTTGGCAAAGTGGGCTGTACTAAGATAATTAGGCTCTTCCTCTTTGCAATGTTGTTGTAAATGATTAGTTTATTCAAGAGATGTGCTTTTCTGAGTCACTGATACCTGCTGGCTTCTAAAAAGAGAAAAAAGGCATGCATGTGACACAGTGGTTGTGACACAAAGAGGAATGGATTAAGTGCTATCCTCTGCTGGAGACATCAAAGTAAAGTAAATAACTCGTTTCCCCCAAGAGATATAAATGTCAGAGTAACTTAATACATTATCCATGAACAGAATGGAGAGTGAGATTCATCAGTGCTACATTCCTTCACACCTAGCAAAGGAAGTCAATGCTTACCATTGTACAAATCAATCTTTCTTCTTTGAGAGGTGTTTTTCTCTTTTGTCCATGACTTAATTCCTGTTCATCCTCAAAATATCAGCTGAGAGCCCAGAAATAACCCTCACATAAGTGGCCAATTGATTTTCAACAAGTGTGTCAAGTCACTTTTAGTGGGAAAAAAAAATCTTTTCAACAAATGGTACTTGGATATTGATCTGTTAAAGACCAAAGTTGGGTCCTCACTATACACCAAATACCAATGTGAATTCAAAACGGATCAATGGTCTAAACTTAAAGCTTAAACTACAAAAAAGTTAAAAGAAGGCATTGGAGAAAACTTTGTCTTTGGATTAGTGAAAATGCAACATATAGGACTCATTCAAGAATAGAAAAATAATACAGTTAAATTAGACCTTAAAAGTTAAGAATTAGCCAGGCGGTGGTGGCGCATGCCTTTGATCCCTGCACTTGGGAGACAGAGGCAGGTGGATTTCTGAGTTCAAGACCAGCCTGGTCTACAGGGTGAGTTTCAGGACAGCCAGGGCTACACAGAGAAACCCTGTCTCAGGGGCTAGAGAGATGGCTTGGCTTAGCAGTTCAGAGCACAGACTGCTCGTCCAAAGGTACTCAGTTCAATTTCTGGCAGCCACATGGTGGCTCACAAACATCCTTAATGAGATCTGATGCCCTCTTCTGGTGTGTCTGAAGAGAGCAATGGTGTATATATACATAAATAAATAAATATAAAAGAAAGAAAAGAGAATTCCTGTGCACAATAGAAGGTTATCAAAAAGAAAAAACACAGTATAGAGAATTAGAGGAATATTTACTCATTATATATACTTACTAAAGGATTAATATCAGAATTCATAAAGAATACTTAAACCTAACCGTGACAATAAATGAAGAATAACTCAATTCTAACACGCACAGGACGTATAAATAGATAATTCTCCAAAGAGATGTTAGGGTTTGTGCATGAACATCTCCAAAGGATTGAGGGGGCAAATACTTGCTCCTCAGCTTGTAGACCAAATCACTGAGAAGTGACTGGGTCATGAGGGATATGATCGAATTAGAGAGTTAGCACATTGCAAAGTTTCTACTTTGATGGAATTAGAGGAAATACAGGATTTAGAGGGATATCTCAGTGGTTAAGAGAATCGTTGTTCTTCCAGAGGATCAAGGTTTGATCCCCAGTACCTGCATGGTGGTTCAGACTGTCTGTAGCTCCAGTCCCAGGGTACCAGAACTAGTCTGACTTCTGTGGGCACTATGCATTCATGTAGTGCACACAAATGCAAGCAAAACACTTAAACACACAAAATAATAAAAATAACAATAAATAATATTTTAAAAAGGAAAAAAGTGGCAAATAGGTCACTGGGGCATGCCTCTGAAAGGTGCCTTATCGTGGTTCCTCTTCCCACCATCTTCCTGCTAGCTGCTCAGCTCCATCAAGCCTTCTTTACTATAATTTTCTATCAGCTCAACCAAAGGTAATGATGTGAGTTGACCATCATATGAAAACATGAGCCAAAATAAATATTTACTATTTTAAATGGTTTATCTCATCTGTATTTTCCACAGCGAACACACCAAAATACAAACATATAAATATCAAATAAATGTGTTTAAATATGCCGTGTGCCTTTAGTCATTAGAAAAATTGGCATTAAACCTACAGGGAGATCCTTCATATCTTGTAGGACATTGAAACATCACAAGTGTTGAATGTGCTGTACAGCAACTAGAAAGCATGCATACCAATGATGTCATAGTTAGGGTTTTACTGCTGTGAACAGATACCATCACCATGGCAACTCTTATAAGGACAACAATTAATTGGGGCTGGCTTACAGGTTCAGAGGTTCCATCCATAATCATCAAGGCAGGAGCATGGCAACCTTTAAGCAGGCCTGGGGCAAGTGGAGTTGAGAGTTCTACATCTTCATCTGAAGGCTGCCTGCTAGTTGAAGACTGACTTCCAGTCAGCTAGGATGAGGGTCTTAAGCCTATACCCACAGTGACACACCTACTCCAACAAGGCCACATCTAATAGAGCCACTCCTTGGGCCAATCATATAAAAACTATTCCAGTTGGGGAGAATGCAACAATGTAACAATGATGCTCACTATGAAGAGAAGTATAGTTTTCCAATGAAAATGGACTATAGGCTTGTCATATACTTTAGTGATTCCACTTGTGCCTATCTTTACCCAAATTGAAAACAAGGCCTAGTAGAAACAGTTGCATGGTAATAATAACATTAATCATAAAAATTGCCAAAAGTAGAAACTATACATTAGCAGATCAAAATCTGGTACATATAATCAATATACTATACAACAATAAAGAGGCATGAAAAAAATAGAGACCAGGTCTCACTATGTAACTATAGCTGAACTGCAACTCAATATATTATAGAACAGGCTGACCTTGAATTCACATAGATGCTTGTGTCTCTGCCTCCTATGTACTGAAAATAAAAATGTAGAAGTTATGTCCAGTTCTTCCCCTCTCCTAGCCTCATGGTTCCTGAAATAAGACTGAAGTTTAAAATGTACTTACAAATACCTTGGCCATATTGGTAGGCTTTTCTCTTATTAGATCATAACTAAAATGACCTGTTTATCTTAAGCTACATTCTGTCATGTGGCTGGTTACCTGTGCTCAGGTAGCATGCATTTGTCTCGTTACATCTTCCCAGCAAATCTCATGATGGCTCTTCCAGAACTCTTTCTGCCCCCCAGATATCCCACCTTCTATTTATCATTTTCTATAGACCATAGGTTTTTTTTTTAATTGACAGGTGATGCATCCATATAATATGCAAGATATCCTCTTTACAAACGCATGCTATCACACTATGCCACAGACTTGAGACTTCAGAATATGCCACAACCTGAACGGATCTTGAAATTCTTATACTTAATGACACAATCTGAGGAAATTGTGGCAAATATTATACATTTCCAGTTACCCGAGTGTTATAGTTTCATGGAGTGCTTCAGAGAAAAATGCCATAGAATAGAAGCAACATAAATATAATTCTTTCAATTCTGGAATCGTACAACTCAGGAACTCACCAGCAGATTCAGCACCTAGTCATAGCTGATGTCCAGGTTCATGAGTTTGTTGTATGCTCACATTGCAGGATGTATAGGAAGATTCTCTTGGGATTCTTTCACGGGGAAATAATCTTATTTATGATGATTCTACATTCCAAATGCATCACTTTCTGACATCAATATTTTATGTTATAATTTCAATATGTGAAAATTTGGGGGAGACCAAACATTTGGATCGTAACAATAATGTACCATGAGTAAGCAAATTAACAAACATAAAAGATGGAATTGTGTTTATCAGGGCTGCAAGGGTAAATTGTACTGGTTGTTTTTGGTCTATCTTTCAGAAATCAGAATATAGCTGGGAAGAGGGAATCTCAACTCAGAAAATGCCTCTATTAGACTGGCCTGTGGGCAAGTCTGTGGGGGCATTTTTGACCCGTCCAGCAGGTCCAGTTATTTCAGGGTCTCGAAGAGGCACTACCTGAGGGTCAAAAATGGGGGGAAGAGAGAAAGGAAGCCAAGCACGCTAACAAAGTCAGTCAGTCTGGGTTGTGTCATGGCTTCGTTTAATGTCGGGGAGGTAAGTGGGTTTTAAGGCTTACAGAGAAGAAATTGACCTTCACACCAGACAAAGGAGGGAAGGGCAGAGACACCCCTAGGGGTCGAAGCAGGAAGCAAGCGAGGAGGCCATTTGGTCATCTGGAGAGGACACCCGGAGTCAACACCGGCAGGTACATTCCGTGGTTAGGGCAGGAACACCTTGTGGTATTCTCGGAATCCTCTCACACCGATAGCTCAAGGAGAAGGCTCTAGTTAATTGTTCTTATATTTTAGCAGCCACCACCTTAGGGCCATGAGTAAGCATAAGTCCGAATAGCTCAGGATGGCTTCCCACACATTTTCTTAATGATTGATATGGATGGGCTCTGCCCATTATGGGTGGCTCCAACCCTAGGCAGATAATCCTAAATTGTATAAGAAAGTAGGCTGAGCAAGCTATGGAGAACAGTAAGTTTTCCATAGTCAGTAAGCAGGACTCCTCCATTGCCTCTGCTTTAGTACTTTTCTCCAGGTTATTTCCTAATGTTCTCTGCCTTCCCTTCATGATGGACTATAAACTATAAACTGAAACAAACCTTTTTCTCCCCAAGGTACATTTGAATAGTATTTATCACAGCAATATAAAGTGAATTAAGAGGAGAAGTATTTATTTAATAATACAATTTTTAATTAAAGTCAGTAAAGATTTTGGGTAGAGATAGTGGTAATGATGGTGCAATTTGTAGACAAAATTAATACACTGAACTGCAGTTAAAATGATAAATATTGGCCCTGTGTGGTGGTGCATGCTTGTAATCCCAGCATTCCCAAAGCTGAAGAAGAAAATGCTGGTTTCTGCGTCTGTTGGCTTCTGGGTCGACTTCTGTAGCCGCTGGCCGCTAGCCGGCACACACGCGCGCACCCCGGACGCCGGGCCGCGGACCGCGGTGGGGCCGGGAACCGCAATGAGGCACGCTAGACCAAATGGTTCCACGTGGAGTTTATTTAAGAAGGGAAGGGTAGCCGGCGGGAACGGGAGTGAGAAGGGAAGGAAAAGAGAGAGAGGGAGGAGCGCTGCTAGGTTATATAGGAGTGGTGACGTAATTACAGGTAAAGGTGGGCTATGGAATTCTGGGTAGATGGCGGCCGTTGCCTGGGCAACGGACCTATACATTGCTTTGCGTGGTGTCTTAGGCCTTAGGTACCTACATTCCTGCATTTCTTTTATTAAAAAAGAAAAAGAAAAAGAAAAGGGGTGGGGGGGACCCGATGATGAAAAGGAGTGTGGGCACCGTGTCTCTTAAACTACTTCCTGCTGTCTAGGGGCGTTGTCAATTTTGGGGTATAGATGACTTTCATCATCGGGGTCCACCTGGTGCATGTTGGCATCAGCTACATCTGGGGACGGGGGCTCTTCCGTGGGCAGCGGTTGGTAATTCTGTAACAGAAGCTGATTAATAGTTTGGTTAGAAATTTTTTGCATTTGCCGTTGGAGGAATGTAGAAACAAGATTAATTAGGCAGGGAGCAAACAATAACACCAGGAAAATGACTAGGAGAGGCGTTACAAAAGGGAATATCCACTTCCATATAGGGTTTTCAAAAATGTCAGAGCTGGAGGTCTCACGATCTCTGAAGTTCTTTATGTCTGTCTGGAGTTCCTGGATTTTGTTTCTCACTATCCCGGATTGGTTGACATAGAAACAGCATTCTTCTTGGAGGAACAGGCAAAGACCACCTTCCTTAGCTGTTAAAACATCTAGGCCCCGTCGGTTCTGAAGCACCACAGCTGCCAAAGAATCAATCTGTTTCTGGATAGTAAGCACAGTTTCAGTCATTCCCTGAAGGTCACTTTTAAACTGAGAAGTAAATGTATTGTATTGGGCCAGAGAAGTTGTTATTCCTGCCACACCTGTGCCAACACCTATGGCTATTCCTGTAGCTACCAAAAGAGGAACGATCTGAACTGCTCTCTCACGTCGGGCAGCTACCATATTTATAACTGGGATTGGCAGGGGCTCATTTCCCTGGATCACTCCCATCTCAGGGAAAAGGAGAACCAACGTGCAAACTCCTGACCAGCTGGCAGGTAGGCGATGATATACCTGAGTGCCACAAAGAATTGACGTGTTCTGGATTGCAGGGCATTGTGGCAGAGATGATATATCAAGGCTTATGGTTTTATTACAGTCTAGGGAGCTTAATGTTCCTACAGAACGTGTCCCAGAGTTCTTAAAACAGTTTCCCATGCCAAAGAGAGGGACAGAGGTAAGGTACGGAGCCATGGTGACATCGGAGTCAGGACAGCTAACAAAAGGTGAGGTGAGGTTATCTGGCAGTATCACCGGAGAAGCTGTAAGTGACAGTTTTGAGTCAGTCCCTGGGGGTACACATAACCAGCAATCTTTAAAGCGACCAGGCCTGGTGACATTAAGGAGCTGGTATGCTGAGGTCAAAGTTTGAAGCAACAGGCGAAATGGCAAGTTAGTGCCATTTATGAGGGGTGCTGTTAAAGAATCAAGGACCTTAGAGGAGTGTTTAATTATCTCCCCCACTTTTCCAATATCTAGGGGTTGGGCGATTGAGATATACTTTCTCTGAATATGGATGGTACTTATTGGGGAACTGGGCTGGTTTTTACGATAGAGCTTACCAACAACTCCTGTTTCCCACCTGGAATCCCACGGGTCTTGTATGTGGAAGAAAAGTGTCTTGCGGTGTTGAAAGAAGAAATGATTGACCCGTGATCCTAGCATATGTATCTGACAAGACCAATATGGGCAGCCCCCATATTCGTCTGGCCATTTTTTACAGTAATCTTCTGTCTGGTCAAAGAGAAAGCAAGTATAAAGATCATAATACTTAGATGGGATAACAGATACAGGGATGATTGCGATTTGGATCGGTACCTGACATCCGGCTATGGAGCAGTTTCCTGACCCTATTTGGAAAGACTGTTTGTTATCTGTGGGGGTTTCTTGAACCTCGAATCTCCAAATGTAAGGACTGCCCTGGATGGAAATGAAGAACAGCAGGGGTAGGACAAGAAACCCATGTCTAATCCAATGAGGTCGAGCTCGGCTGCCGGAGTGGAGTCTCATGTTCTGGAATTGGGGACAAGGTGGGTGGTCCCGATGTCCTCCGGAGCTTGATAGAGCAAGGTCCTGTCAGGGTTGACGTGTATGAAGAAGAGTTATCTTTAGGTGGAGGGATGAAAGGTTTAAGGTGAGATAGATGGACCCAATGAGGAAATCCTTCAAGTTTAGCAGCTGTAGGGGTCACGAGAATCACCTTAAAAGGGCCCTGCCATTTGGGAGAGAGGGGTGAGGGCCGATGATCTGGAGGGGATAAGAGGACTTGGTCTCCAATGTTGACAGGCAGTGGACAGGAGACAGTCTGTGGCCGAGGTAGGTGGTGGTCAGCAAAGTCCCATAGGAGAGAGCGAAGGTGGCAAAGCAATGGGGTGAGTAGGTGGTCTGGGAGGGGAGAGCATTTAGGTGAGAGACCAGGAGTTAAAACTGGACGTCCATACATGAGTTCAAAGGGTGAGATAAGAAGAGGTCGCTTGGGGAGAGCTCGTAGCCTGAAAAGAGCTAGAGGTAGGAGTTTTACCCAGTCAAGGTGAAGTTCCTGTGACAGCTTGGCAAGGGTGGTTTTTAAAGAGCGATTAGTTCTCTCTACCTTACCTGAAGATTGGGGATGGTAAGGAATGTGAAAATGCCAAGGGATATTTAAGGCCTTGGATAAACTCTGAGATATCTGGGAAGTAAATTCAGGACCATTGTCTGACTGAAGGGAGGTTGGAACACCAAATCGGGGGATGATCTCTCGGAGGAGGAGATCAGAGACTGTCTGAGCCCTTTTGTTAGTGGTAGGAAAGGCTTCTACCCACCCCGAGAAGGTGTCTACCAAGACCAGGAGGTACTTGGAACGCTTGACTGTAGGCATATGGGTAAAGTCAAGCTGCCAGTCAGTTCCGGGAAGGGAACCTCTAGCCTGATGGGTGGGGAAAGGGGTACTACGATACCTCGAGTTAGAATCTGACATCTGACAGGTTTTACAAGAAGCAGTGATAGATTTTAAGAAATTTAAGTCTTCAGGAGTAGGCTGTAAGTGGGTCTTAACAAAAGAAGATAACGCTCGACTGTTAGGGTGAAAGAGCTGGTGAAGATAGGATAGAGTTTGGCGAGTGTCAGGGGCTGGAGGTAGAGATGTGGGTTGTAGTGTAAGGATGTCTTGGGGAGGGTGAGATGAGTTTAGCCCCCTAAGGGCTGCAGCTCTAGCTGCCTCATCAGCTCGGTTGTTTCCCTTAGATACAATAGAGTCATCCGTCTGGTGAGATCTGCAATGGACAATCCCAATAGCTGTGGGGAGATGGGAGGCCTTTAGCAAGGCTAAAATATGGTTTGCATTAGTTATGGATCCTCCAGTTGTGCTAAGTAACTCGCGCTCTTTCCAGATAGCAGCGTGGGACAGGAGGATATGGAAGGCATATTTAGAATCTGTGTAAACATTGAGGGATTGTCCCTGTGCCAGTTGAAAGGCCCGAGTGAGAGCTATCAGCTCAGCCTGTTGATTAGTGGTGTGTACAGGAAGGGCCTGTGCCTCTACCACCTCGGTATCTGACATTATGGCATAGCCAGCTTTTCTAGTCCCTTCATATAGAAAGGAGCTTCCATCTGTGTACCAAGTATAAATGGCTTGAGGCAATGTGCCCTCCTGTATGTGTGAAGGATGAGGTAATAGTTGCTCTAAAGTCTCAGTGCAGGAATGAGACAGGGAGTGGTTAGTATTAGGTCGAGGGAGAAGAGTAGAAATATTAAGAGGAGGACATGATTGGAAGGTGAGCGTGGAATCTTCTATTAGCGCTACCTGGAGAGAAAGAACTCTAGAGGGAGGTAGAGTCTGCAGGCCTTTGTAGGTTAGGAGCTGTGACAGGTTGTGAGAAGAGAGCACAGTTATAGGAGACCCCAAGGTTAATTTCTTTGATTCTCGAATAAGAAGTTCAGCAGCCGCTAAGGCACGAATACAAGGTGCCCATCCCTGGATGGTTAAATCCAGCCTTTTTGACAAGTATGCTACAGGTGCGAAGGAAGGTCCCAGTTGATGGCCTAAGACTCCAAGGGCAAATCCCTCTTTTTCAGTTACATAGAGGGAAAAAGGGCGAGTCAGGTCAGGGAGATGTAAGGCTGGGGCCTTAAGGAGAGCCTGTTGGAGCCTCTGAAAGGGTTTGGCAACAGATATGAGAAGAGGTTCGTGGGTGGGGCCTAATGCTGCCTCATATAAGGGTCGAGAGAGGAGGGAGAAGGAAGGAACCCAAGAACGTAAAAAGCTAGCCATTCCCAGGAACGATAAAATCTCTTCCTTTGTAGAAGGAACAGTTAAGGACTGAATTAGGTTTTTTCTATCTAAGGTAATAGCCTTATGGGTTGGGGTAATTGTTAATCCCAAATAAGTAACCTGAGGAGTGGACAGTTGAACCTTAGAGGGAGAGACCCTGTAGCCTCGACTGGAGAGGAAATTTAGGAGAGTAGAGGTGTCAGCTTGGCTAATTTCTAGAGATGGACTACAGACAAGGACATCATCTACATAAAGAAGAATTTTAGATCTGGGGAGAGATAAAGAAAGTAAGTCAGAAGCTAGAGCCTGGCCAAATAGGTGTGGGCTGTCTCGGAATCCCTGAGGTAAAACAGTCCAGGTAAGTTGGGTAGAAAAGTGGGTGTCAGGATCTGTCCAGGTAAAGGCAAATATGTTTTGTGACTGGGCATCAAGAGGGATAGAGAAAAATGCGTCCTTTAGATCTAGGACTGAGAAATGAGAAGTTCCTGAGGGGATAGTGGAAAGGAGTGTATAGGGATTAGCTACGACAGGATGGAGAGGAACCACTGCGGCATTAATGCGCCTGAGGTCTTGAACCAGGCGGTAGGTACCATTAGGTTTCTTAACTGCTAGTATAGGGGTATTGAAAGGAGAAGAGGTGGGACGAAGAAGCTTTTTCCTTAAGAGGTCAGAAATGATAGGCTTAAGTCCCCTGAGGCTCTGGAGAGAGAGGGGGTATTGAGCTTGGGTGATGTACCTGGTAGGGTCCAGTAACTGGATGACAACGGGAGAATGATGTTTAGCAACAGAGGGGTTCTGGACGTCCCAAACTCTGGGGTCCACCTGAGAAGCTGGTAGAGGAAATAACATGTTAGTGTTAGTAGGCTGATTGGCTAGAAGGAGAAGTAGGGGAACTGCTGGTGAGCTCGGGTTCAGGCGAGTGGGGGGAGCAAAAGAAATTGAAGCTCCCAACTTAACTAAAAGATCCCTTCCTAATAAAGGGACGGGAGAGGTTGGCACTACCAAAAAGGAATGGGTGAAGGGTATATTTCTAAAGGTACAGCTAAGTGGTGGGGTCTGATGAGGAAGGTAAGGCTGTCCTCCTATCCCGACTATGGGAAGACGCGAGGGTGAAGTGGAGCCCCAAAATTCCACCAGGACTGAGTAAGTGGCCCCGGTATCCAGAAGGAAAGAGATGGGCTTTCCACATACCACGATAGTTACCCGGGGCTCCCTGCTAGTGATGGGCGAGGTCGGGTTGAGGGAGCTCCGGCCCCTTCATTCATCCATAGCCAAGCCTAGGAGGTCAGTAGGAGGGGTTTCTGGGCGGGATGGCCTTCTGTTCTGTGTAACATGGGGACAGTCGACCGCCCAGTGGCCCTCACGATGACATTTAGGACATGGTCCCCTTGGCTTGCGGGGGTTGGGGCAAGTCCTTGCCCAGTGACCTGATTGACCACACCTATAGCAGGGAGCTGATGGTTCCTGAGCCTTGGAAGGCCCGGAGCCCGGGGCGATAGCTGGAGCTGGTCGGACAGCTTTTGCCAGCATGTGGTACTTTTGTTTTCGGGCTTTTTCATCTCTCTCATGGTATACCTTGAAGGCCAGCGCCAAGACTTCCGCCTGTGGAGTCAGGGGTCCTCTCTCCAAGCGTCTAAGTTTAGCTCTTATGTCGGGATAGCTTTGGGAAAAGAAATAAGTCATTAAGAGTTGCTTACCTTCCGGATTGTCAGGATCTAGATTAGTGAATTGTAACAAAGCCTTCGTGAGGCGTTGTAAAAACTGAGATGGATTTTCCTGTTTTTCCTGGACAACCTCTTGGAGTTTTTCAAAATTTATTGGCTTTAAAACTGCCTTTCTGAGACCAGCTAGAAGGCATGTAACAAACCTGTCTCTGGCTAAAGTACCAGCCGAGGAATTATAATCCCATAGCGGGTCTTGGTCAGGCACTGCCTCAGATCCAATTGGATAGCTTTTGTCTGTCTGGTGAATTTCATCTGCATGCGTTTTTGCCTCTTCCCAAACTCGCCTGCGTTCATCAGGAAGTAAATTGTTAGTAAGAATCATATAGACATCATGAAAAGTCAAGTTGTAAGATTGAGTAATGTACTGAAATTCTTTAATAAAGTTAGAGGGGTTAGAGGTATAAGAACCCAGTCTGCTTTCTATTTGAGAAAGTTCGCTCAAAGAGAAGGGAACGTGTACTCTAACTAGACCATCGATTCCAGCCACTTCCCTCAGAGGAAGGACCGGCGCTGGGTCAGGTGTCTTTGGAGGAGAGGTTGGGGGCTTGGCCGTGGCCTTAGAACGTGTAATAGGAGGGGTAAAGGTTGGTGCCAGTTCAGGGCGTCTGTGGTGATCCTTTACTGGCACAGAGGGAGAGGAGACAGACTCCGAGACCTGGTGGGAGGGAGAAACTGGGGCTGCAGGTTGAGATCTTGTAGTCTCCACGTGTCTGTGGCGAGTGGACGGAGGTGGTTCGTCAGCGGGGTCGAAAGTAACGCCATCTAGTGGAGGGTGAGCAGGTTTCATGGCTAGGAGGAGCTGAGATGGAGTGCAAGCAGCGCAGAGAGAAGGTTTAGACCGGAGATAGATAAAAGCTTGGACGTACAGGATTTGGTCCCATTTACCGGATTGCTGACAGTATGTATTAAGATCCCTTAAAATAATTGGATCTAGGGTGCCATTAGGTGGCCATTTGGAATTATTATCTAGTTTATATTGAGTCCAGACCTTATTACAGAGGTTAATTAGTTTTGACCGCCTCACATCGTGAGTTAGTTTTAGAGACTTGAGATTCTCCAGGAGGCAACTGAGGGGACTTCCTGGGGGTACCGGCGAGGATGCTCTGTTCCCCATCAGGTGTGGGGGGAGGCTTTGTTATTACACAATCGGCGTCCCGAAGAGTGTTTAACAAAGAACAGTGGCTAAGCCAGAGAGTCCGGACCGTCGTGCAAACTCCTGGGAGCTAGGGCAAAAAAGCCGGAAGAAATAATCCACCTGAGGCCCAGGATTTTCAGAACGGCTGGAAGCCAATGAGAGGGAGTTAGGATTACTTCTGGAACGGAAAACACCCGTGGTAGAGCATCATAAAACGAGTGTTAGCTCAGGCAGCATCTAGCTCTAGAAGGAAACTGGCCAGGTCTCTTCTGAACTTAAGAAACCACCCAGCCAACCGAAAGACCTTACCTTATTGGGCCAGTGGTGTTTGCTAAGGAAGTGCAATCCGATATCCGGGAACGTGGAACAATTTGGTTTAGCGGCTCAGAGTGGCAGCGGTGAGCGGGGGCGCGCGGTGGCGACGGGCGCAGACGGTGCGCACCGGGCCGGGCCGCTACCCCGGGCCAGGCGGCGCACTAGCGGCCGCGGTCCGGAGCCCTAGGCGGTGGCGGCAGCAGCAGCGGTGGCGGGCAGCGTGGCGGCAGCGTGGCAGCAGCAGCAAGCGGCAGCGGCGGGACAGCAGCGCGGAGAGGCAGGCGGCGGGTGGCGCGTAGCAGCGTGGTGGAGCGCAGAGCAGCGGCGGTGGCGCGGGGACTTTGGCGGTGGTCCGCGGTGGTCCGTAGAAACAGCGTGGCCAGTAGCGCGGGCGGGAGGGAGGGTTTCGCTGGGTTTCGCTGGTCGGTTCGCCAGTGCTGGTTTCGAACTCGTGATCCTCCTGCCTCTGCCTCCTTCAGCAAATCCTACCGGCGTGCGCCACCACAACCGGCCTCTCCGCGCTGCTGTCCCGCCGCTGCCTTAGGTACCTACAGAAAAACCTTGAATTAGAAGAATATCTGGCTAATTAAGACAAATTTTGTCTCAATGGGAGAAAAAATACATATTATTATGTCTATTTTTCTTCTGGAGTGAAAAAAATGTACTTCATCACTTAGGGTATAGCAGAGGAGCCTGAGATCATCTGCTCAGATTATGGTTTTTCTAGATTGTAAACTTGATTATTTTTAGCAATGCCTTTTTCCTCTCCTAGACTGACCAACATCTCATAACCATTTCTCTGTCGGTTTGCTTATTTTTTCCCCTAATAGTGTCTTCCCATTGAAATACTCTAGTATATATTTTTCTGCTGAATTCATCTTCATTCCAGTATTGAGAAAGACAAATAAAATACTACTTTGAGTATACACTGTACTTTGCCATCATCTGAATCTTTTGTGTCTGTGACACTTACTGAGTTGACCCGTTTCATAGGGTGTTAAAATGGTCAGCCCAGAAAACATGTACATACAAGTAACAATATAAAGACAGGCAGGTTGTGTTTCTTTATTTAGGAACACACATACAGTAACAACAACAACAAAATGTAACAACAAGAAAATTAGGACATGAATTTGAAAGGGAGCAAGTCTGGGGAGAAGGCCAGTATGGTACATGGAAGGATTTGGAGGGAGGAAAGGGAAAATGACATGATTATATTATAATCTGAATTAAAAAAATATAATCTGGCAACTGTGGCCACACACTAACACAGATAGAGAAACAAGTCTAATTATTCTATTGTTACAGCAGATAATTATTTATGATCAAATTATAGATTATAAAGGGGTAATTATTCCTAATGGTCTCCAAGAGCTATCATTTTCTTTAATTTGAATGCGGTAGGAGCTGAGTGAGGTGGCTGATTAAGAAGGGGCTTAGTAATGCATTCCAAATTCCAGTAATTCATTCTGAAGACTAATAATGATGGTATGCTAACTAACTCCCCTGTGAGAGCCTCAAATCTTCAAATAAGCTAACGGGGTATTATGCTCTTTTTTGTCTTATAATTTGGAGTAATTTTTTTTAGATAAATACTCATAGTTTAAGGTGTAAACACCAACAGATAAAGAGGGCTGGGGTTTGCAATTTTTTTCTCTTTTCTTCTTTCAAACTAGAAGATTTAAGATTTTAGAATGGCTTATCTGATGAATAAGTTTCACTCTGAACAATCAGAAGAATATCGACAAAACTGTATTCTATAAACATTTTTATAAAATAATTCTCCTTCAATTAAGTCTTTTTTTTAATTGATAGTGCTAGAGGCAGGAATTATAATGAAAATGGGAAGTCTATGGTCTAAGTTAATCACACTAAAGTTATTTGATTGTATGTCAAACATTTGCTCCAAATTAGTTCTTTTGTTAGTAATAAGTTTTATTTTGAATTGTATAATTTAGCCTATTTTTTCCATCTAGAAACTGTTTTATGTGTTTAGGGCCTTATAAAATGTTTTTCTTGGGACTCAAAGAAGTTTGTGAAAGGCTATAATGTATGCTTTTTTTCAATGATCTAATAGTTTATCAGATGCTAAATGCCATTGTATAAGATTTTTCTTTTAAATGTTAAGGGGTTGGTTGGCAGGAATGCAAGCCAATTCCTGAACCATTCAGGTGGTCAAAGTGAGTAGAATGTGACTGAGAAAGTGGTCAGAGCACTCTATTAGCTTTCCCCAAGAGGAGAGACCTAAGGCTTGTTCTACATAAGTTCAAGAAGTAGTCAGATTGGCTGCCATTTGAGGGGGAGGGGGAAGGAGAGGGAGGGGGATGGGGGAAAGGGAAGAGGGGGAGGGGAGGGAGAAGGAGAGGGAGAGGGGGAAGGAAAGGGAGAGGGAGAGGGAGAGAGGGAGAGGAAGCTGTGGTTAGAATGTCACTCATCTAAGGACAGAACCCTCAGCATGATTGCTAGGAATTTTGTGGTGAAATTTATTTAGCAGTTGTACTTGTCTCATTTAATGTATTAAGGGACAATATTTTTTAATGAAGTGGAAGTAAACAAGTCTTGACACTCATTTGTACTGAATATATGTGGTGTTGGAGTACATGGACATGTATTTTTAAGGATTCATTCAGCCATATCTCTCTTACTTTAGATAATGTTCATTGTTTGCTATAACTAGTCACGTAATTTAATTTATCATAATTATATTGTTCTGGCCCCTTTATATGTATATGTATATGTATATGTATATGTATATATATATATATATATATATAGAGAGAGAGAGATGATACAGATGCATAGAGATATATAGATAAATATAGATAGTTTTGCCTGGAGGACTACTTGAAGATTTCATAAAGGCTCCTACAAAACAGAAGGATATGGACAAAGTAGAAAAGAAGTTGGGAGGAAGTGAAGAACTGAGAGGGAAGGAGAGAGTGTGAGCACGCACGCAGGTGCGCATGAGAGAGAGATTGATTTTCTTCTGACTGCAGGTATTTGTAGTCACAAGCAGCTCTTAATACCTGTCGAGTGTCCAGGTTAACAAACATAGTGTTCTTTACGTTTTATTTTCTGTTTCCTGATGGTTCAGGTGCACAGAAGGATATTGGAACTCTAAAATTCTCTTAAAGGGCAGTTAGGAAAACAACAACCATACTTTGGTCTTTGAATTTTTTCTTAGGGAAGTAACTGATATCAGCCAAAATCAACCATTTAGGACTTTCCATGACCAAGAAATAACATTTTCACTACAGGTGCGCAGCTTGGCGCCTGCTGGTTACAGCAGCTGATACTACCTTAGAATGTCTTTTGTGTGCAGATTCATGATTGAATAAAGACTGTTTTGCATGAAGTAGGAGCCCAGGATCAAAAGAAGCAGGTGTCTAAGCTCTGTAAATTAGCAAGGGAATAAAGAACAATGCTTTAATTTGAATCCACCTGAACTCTAAAGCTGTAGTCCCTATCCCACACACCTCAAAGTGTGTGTTTGCTCTTACGTAGGGAGAAAAAATAGAGGATTAAATAATGTCATCCCTGGCTGCTGCAGTCTATGCTTATTTACTTGTTAGAACAAATATTTACAGCCATTTCCCCTTCCCATTCAGTTTTTCCTGTCTTCTCCAAGCATGGAGGTCTTTGTTAGAGTGAATTATATCTTCATTTTTAAAGAATCTGAGTATTTGGTCATATTAGGTTGTGAATTGATGTGTGATACATTTATTTAGGAATATTGGGCAATATTGGAATAGATCTGCTTTCTACCATAATATGACAGCCATCAACTTTCTCAAAATGGCCAGGGGAAATCCCAGCCTTTGTCTACTTTTGCTGTTTACTGTTTTAGCAGCAGGAGAAACAGCAAATGTGGGAGGCCACTAGCAACTTCCTATTTAATGCGGCAATAACTTCTTTGTGAAAACAATCCTCTCATGAATAGAAACGAAACAAGGTATTGGAAAAAAACAAAAAACAAAAACAGAAAATTCTTTTGTTCGTCTGTCAGGTGTAATAGCAAAAGGCTCATTTCTATTTCTGTTCCTTGTGTTCTCAGCCCTGAGTTTTCCAATAAGATGTGAAGTATCACATTTCTGCCGAGATGAGACACGTGCCACTCACTCTAGCATACTGTTCCAGCCTCTCTGTCTCGTCGTGTGTGAAACTTTGCATGGTCACGCCACTTTGCTTTTTTATCAAGCTGCTTCTGAGGGGTGGGAGGTATGTGATAAAAGCTGAACACTCTATGGATGGAAATAATAAAACTATGAAATATGTTATTTTGTCAAAAACGTCAATGGCATAGATACTGATAGAACCACGATAGAAAAGGAAAGACCGTCCTCCTTAAAATATATCATTTTACTCTGAACTTGAATTTGGTTTCCTGATGATAAAAGGGGGTCACCAGTACCAGGGTTGCTAGGTAGTCTCTTTAAAACCCAGGGGAATGTTATACAGTGAGTACTTATCTTTGGCACCTGTAGTTGCCACTACTGATGGACTCCATTGAGTACTGACAACAGAAGCTTGTGCTGACGAGTCAATGCACAGCTTCCACGGATGCCTTTGTTGCTGTCCGGTTCACACAGAGCTCGCTGACAAAATCCTGGGGTGGGATATCTGTTAACATCCTGACTATGGTTGCTCATCTTCTTTAATATTTCATTTCTTGAAATGTTTAAAAGATATCCATTTTTTTTCTTGACCTATTCACCGTTGTTCACTGAATTTTCGAGTTTGTTTCATGGCATGTCGTATTTCTTATGCTCATGCTTTCTTTCTGAAGATTACATTTTGTTGTGGTACCTATTTTAATACTTGTTTCAAGAATAATTCAATGCTCACATATCTGAAATTGGTTTTATGCTATCTTTATGTTTGGTGAATATTTTGGTTAGGCAGAGAGTGTGGGGTGTATAAGATTTTTTTCTGTAGCTTGATAGAAGACCTGATTCATTTCTGCTAATCATACTATCACTGAGAATTCAGCTTACACTCTGATTCACAATCCCATGTAGATGACTTGTACCTGATTTATTATTTCCTGTAATTTGTTTTTAAGAACATTTCATTTCAGAAGTTTAGGGGGTCAAGGGAATCAGGAGAACACAGTCCACAGACTTCAACTAAGCGAAGCTCATAGGGGCTCATAGACACCGAAGCTGTGATCCTGGAGCTTGCGTGGTCTGCGGCTAGGTGCTCTGCATATGTTATGGTCGTGTAGCTTGGTACTCTGATGGGACTCCTAACAGTGGGAACGGAGGTGTCTTTGACTCTTTTGCCTGCTCTTGGGATCCTTTTCCTCCTACTGGGTTGCCTTCCAGCCCTGATATGAGGGTTTATTTGATGGATATTCCTGGGAAGCCTGTTCTTTTCTGAAGGAAAACAGAGGAGGAGTCGTTCTGGGGTGATGGAGGTGGGAAGAGGTTAAAGGAGCAGAGGGAGGAAAAAATTCAATGTATTACAAGCAAAAAATTAAAAAAAAAACTATTTTATCTTTGTATTATTATAGAATTTAATGAAACTATATGTATATTTCATTATTATTATTATTATTTAATTTTTACCTTAATCTTTTCTATTTGTTTGTTGTTTGCCTATGTTTGATAATTTTCATTTTTTCTCAAAAATTCTCGTCTAAGTAAACACTGACTTAATTAATTTACTAAGTGAATTCTCCTTATAGAGTAAGACTTTGTCTAAAATAAAGCAAAAGGAAATAAACCACAAGAGACTTAGGGTTCATCTGAAGTTCTTGTCCTCCAGTCAGTCATTTCTCTTTCCTCTGGAGTCATCTTGCTGGATAACCCTGCCCTCTGTGATTTGTGCAGCTGTAGCAGTGAGGGTGAAGGATAAGATACCACTGGCTGTAGCCAACTCCCAGCTCCTTAGCTTCTTAACCCAGTGGAATCTGGTTTTACTTCCCTTGACAGAGGCAAGTGCTTGTCATCTCAGGCAGGAGTCCTTCCTGAGTAAGAAGCTCTCCGTGAGAGGTTACACAGCTTCTCATCACTGCCACGAGAGTTTAGGAGATAAATAACGCAGTGGAGGTGTTGTGCTTGTGCCATGCCTAGAAGTAGTATATTTCTACTCATACTCCACCGAGGAGAACTAATCATCTGGCCCTAGGTGCCATGTGCTTCTCTTGTATTCCAAAATAAAAAAGGATAATGGAATGATTTTATAAATCTGTAGACTTGTTCTTGCCACAGTGTTTAAATCAAGTACTTCCTGATGCTCAGTTGTCCAGTGTGTTTATGAACAAAAAGATGTGCCGTTTATTTCCCAGGACTGACTCACATTTCCTCTGTCAGTGCTGTCCTGCCAGCGTGGAAAGGCTGGCTGCAAGCTCTCTGATGGTGGGCGAGGTAAGTGATTGGCAGGCTCTGCTCAAAGCTAAGCAGCCTCTACTTTGGAAGCCGTTTAATCTCAGGCTGTTTCACTCAGCCACGTTATTCAGAGGCTTCCGGAAGTAGACTCACAGACATGATGGTCAGAAGGGGAGCTGACTCAGCCTGCGTAGAAAGAACTCCTCAATGTACTGAGCCATGCCTTAGGTCCTCTCCCCGGCTCTGGCTGCATCTCTCAGTTCTCCTCTCTCCTGGACCTGCCACATCTCTGCACTCTGATTTGCATAACACTTTAGACATAGCCATCAATAGTTTTCAGAAACTCATAATCTATTTGACTAATACATTTTGACATTATATCCATTTCCCCATATGCCTTTTTGTTTGTTTGTTTTGTTTTTGTTGTTTTGAGACAGGGTTTCTCTGAATAGCCCTGGCTGTCCTGGAACTCACTCTGTATGTAGACCAGGCTGGCCTCAAACTCAGAAATCCACCTGTCTCTGCCTCCTGAGTGCTGGGATTAAAGTCGTGCACCACTACTGCCCAGCTCCCATATGCCTTTTAAGCTACAATTTATATTCTGTTGTTTTTGTTGTTTTAAATTCTTCTTTCATACATTATCTCCCGACCACAGTTTCCCTTCCCTCCACTCTTGTTGGTCGTCTCCACACCTCCCAATTTCTCCAGATCCACTCTTCCTTTGTTTCCCTTAAAAAAGAAAAAAAAAAAAAAACAGACTTCTGAGAGATATCAACCAAACTCTCATATCAAAGCTGGATTTCAGCTGGGCAGTTGTGGCACAGGCCTGTAATCCCAGCACTCTGGGAGGCAGAGAGAGACGAATGTCTGAGTTCGAGGCCAACTTGGTCTACAGAGTGAGTTCCAGGGCAGCCAGGGATACACAGAGAAACCCTGTCTCGAAAAAAACAAACCCAAAAAGTCAAAATAAAAAAAACAAACAAAAAAAAAAAACAAAAACAAAAAAAAACCCCAAAAAACTGAAAAACTGGATTTTAAATAGAATGAGTACAAGTATATTTTCATCTATATGCTTAACTGAAAGCTGTTTTCAGTTAGCAGTATATCAATTGCCATGGCTACATAACACTGTTCTATACCAATAATAATCTAAACAAGTTTTAGGATATAAACATACTCTGTTTATACCACAATTTGCCTACTAAGCTCTTTTAGGTGACTATTCAAGTTTTCAGCAAGGACATAGGGATAGCAAATAAATCATGTGTATAACATCTGAGCTCTGGGCAATTAACTTAATCCATCACTGATGAAGCTAAAAGAGGACAACAAAGCATTGACCTTTGGGAATTCATTGCCTTTTGATCAAGCATTCCAAGCCCCCTCATTTACAGAATTCATGCACACATCTGTCTTATAGGCACACCGTTCCAAAACCTGAGATCATTTTCCCTTCCATATCTCTGTGTTTAAGCAACTTTCTGTTCCCTCTGCATTACTCCTACTGTGTGTCTGCCTACGGGAAAAGGAGCAAGTGTAAGAGCCACACATTGTGAGTGTGACATAGAACACTGAGGGCACGTTTCTGGCTGAGAAGAGTGCTAGAGACTTTGATAAGAAAACTGAAGGGACAAGTTATGGAAAGAGTAGATAGGGGGAAAAACTTAGGTGATAAATGTTGTAATTAGCTAAATGGATAACCTTGTCTGTAAAAAGGCAGACATAACATATTGGAGAATCAGGTTCTAAAGTTATGAGATGAAAGAAAAGTTGAGTTTAACTGGTAGATAGATTTTCTAGCTATATACCTGTCTTTTCTGTGAATTAAGAACAAAACACTGATAATGAAGAACTGCTTATATTTTGAGTCTTATTCTCTTTGTCATCTGTTCTTCTCCTGAGTTTTATGTTTGAGAGTACACTGTCACTTGCTAAATGAAACAGTCATTTACTGCTCTTCAGCTCTACAAGTGTTTTGGTTGAGACCCATTCAAGTAGTCATTGTGTCGTGTTTTGTCTCCCACATCTGAAGTCACAGCATCCTCCATGGATTTATTTCTTCCTTTGTGAAGTGAATGATCCAGTCTAGCAGAACTGATGGGCTCCAGCTTCAGTCAGAGATCTTGCCTCAAACAATAAAGCCAAGGGCTATTGAGGAAGAAAATCAGAGTAGACCTTTGGGTTTGACATGTATGCATATATACAGGGACCTTGCACTTGCCCCACCACCTCACACACACACAAAGTGATAAAAGCATTTAAAATTTTCAACTGGAAATGTCATGATATCATTTTAGTGGAGTTTTGCTTTGAGAAGTGCTAAGAAATATCAAGACATATTCTTTTTAGTCCAGGCTGTCTCTTTCTTCTGCCTCAGTCTCCCAAGTAGTGGTACTTAGGTTTTTTTTGTCACCATGCCTACCTACCTAGTGGATAGCTTTGATGCCAAAATTCATAATGCAAAGTTTACATTCAAAATTTTCATTTGTAAAAGAATGAATAAGCAAATGACTAAATAACCCCATCTCCTTCCAAAGGAAAAAGACCCAATGACATCTCTTTGGAGTTTGTTTCAGTAGATTTTCCATTTTTCTGCTGGGATATGATGTCGAATAAGGATGGCTCACAAATGTAAGAGGAACAAAGGGAACAAACTTGTTTACCTGTCTGTAAGACAGAAAAGTAAGTCAGGAGCAAGGCCTTGCCAGGCTAGCTCACAGGCCAGGCAGAAATGTGGGTAGGCTAGGCATTTCCTTCCTGTGTGAAAGTCTGAATGTAAGCACTTAGGGTAGCTGGTGCCACTGAGGAGCATTCTGTGATCCAGACCCTGCTCTACTCTGCTTTCCTTAGGAACCAAAAATGAACACAAGCTAACCCATCTGAAAGTTAAGAAGCAGAATAAAGAGGAGAAAGTGGGCTTACAGAGTTTCTTCTTCTGACAACAATTGAAAGTTGTATAGGATGTGTCACAAGTTTTATATCCTATGACCAGAACTGACTTTAGACTGTACCTAGATATATGGTCACTGTCGAAAGGTGTTTTGGGTTTTGGTTCTTATTCCAAATATTCATGGATCCAACTAAATGTAATGTCAGCTTATTATGTAAGGAGTAGAGAACAAACCTTTGGAGACAACTAGTAATTTTTGCTATAAAAGAATATTTTACTTATTCAGGAACATGAAATATAAATGAAGAATATGATAAAATCTCATGTAGATTGAATGCTAAATTTTCCTTGTAATTGTGCTTACTCATTTGTACATTTAAGCCACCTTTGAATATTTGGAATAAAAATCATCTTAATTAAAAAAAAACATGACAAAGTCAATTACTTTAAATAACACAGTAAGAAAAAATAAAAGTTATAAAAGAATGTAGCTGTACAATCCCACTAAAATCAGGGACTAGACAGGGCTGCCCCCTTTCTCCTTATCTTTTCAATATTGTACTTGAGGTACTAGCTCGGGCAATTCGACAACATAAGGAGGTCAAAGGGATACAAATTGGAAAGGAAGAAGTCAAACTATCATTATTTGCAGATGACATGATAGTCTACCTAAGTGACCCAAAAAAAATCCACTAGAGAATTCCTACAGCTGATAAACAACTTCAGCAACGTGGCAGGTTATAAGATCAACTCAAGCAAATCAGTGGCCTTCCTATACTCAAAGGATAAGCTGGCTGAGAAAGAAATTAGGGAAATGACCCCATTCACAATAGCCACAAACAGTATAAAGTATCTTGGGGTGACTCTTACCAAACATGTGAAAGATCTGTATGACAAGAACTTCAAGACCCTGAAGAAGGAAATGGAAGAAGACCTCAAAAAATGGGAAAACCTCCCATGCTCATGGATCGGCAGGATCAATATAGTTAAAATGGCCATTTTGCCAAAAGCAATATACAGATTCAATGCAATACCCATCAAAATCCCAACTCAATTCTTCACAGAGTTAGAAAGAGCAATTATCAAATTCATCTGGAATAACAAAAAACCCAGGATAGCTAAAACTATTCTCAGCAACAAAAGAAATTCTGGGGGAATCAGTATCCCTGACCTCAAGCAATACTACAGAGCAATAGTGTTAAAAACTGCATGGTATTGGTACAGTGACAGGCAGGCAGAGCAATGGAACAGGATTGAAGATCCAGAAATGAACCCACACACCTATGGCCACTTGATCCTCGACAAAGGGGCTGAAAACATCCAATGGAAAAAAGATAGCCTTTTCAACAAATGGTGTTGGTTCAACTGGAGGTCAGCATGCAGAAGAATGTGAATTGATTCATCCTTGTCTCCTTGTACTAAGCTCAAATCCAAATGGATCAAGGACCTCCACATAAAGCCAGATACTCTGAAGCTAATAGAAAAGAAACTGGGGAAGAACCTTGAGGACATCGGTACAGGGAGAAAGTTTCTGAACAGAACACCAATAGCATATGCTCTAAGATCAAGAATTGACAAATGGGACCTCATAAAATTACAAAGTTTCTGTAAGGCAAAGGACACCATCAAAAGGACAAATCGGCAGCCAACAAATTGGGAAAAGATCTTCACCAATCCTACATCAGGTAGAGGGCTAATATCCAATATATATAAAGAACTCAAGAAGTTAGACTCCAGAAAACCAAACAACCCTATTAAAAATGGGGTACAGAGTTAAACAAAGAATTTTCACCTGAAGAACTTGGAATGGCGGAGAAGAATCTTAAAAAATGCTCAACTTCATTAGTCATTAGGGAAATGCAAACCAAAACAACCCTGAGATTTCACCTTACACCTGTCAGAATGGCTAAGATTAAAAATTCAGGAGACAGTATGAGTTGGAGAGGATGGGGAGAAAGAGGAGCACTCCCCCATTGCTGGTGGGGTTGCAAATTGGTACAACCACTCTGGAAATCAGTCTGGCGGTTCCTCCAAAAACTGGGCACCTCACTTCCAGAAGATCCTGCTATACCACTCCTGGGCATATACCCTGAAGATTCCCCAGCATGTAATAAGGATACATGTTCCACTATGTTCATAGCAGCCCTATTTATAATTGCCAGAAGTTGGAAAGAACCCAGGTATCCCTCAACAGAAGAGTGGATGCAAAAAATGTGGTATATATACACAATGGAGTACTATTCAGCCATTAGAAACAATGAATTCATGAAATTCTTAGGCAAATGGATGGAGCTGGAGAACATCATACTAAGTGAGGTAACCCAGACTCAAAAGATGAATCATGGTATGCACTCACTAATAAGTGGATATTAACCTAGAAACCTGGAATACCCAAAACATAATCCACACATCAAATGAGGTACAAGAAGAACAGATGAGTGGCCCCTTGTTCTGGAAAGACTCAGTTAAGCAGTATAGAACAAAATCAGAACAGGGAAGTGGGAAGGGTTTGGTGGAAAAACAGGGGGAGGGGAGGGGACTGATGGGACTTTCGGGGAGTGGGGGTCCAGAAAAGGGGAAATCATTTGAAATGTAAATAAATATATCAATAAATTAAAAAAAAAGAATGTAGCTGTAGCTATCTGTAATACTTTGGAGGAATAAACCAATTATGAATATTTAATAAGTACCAGTTTTAAACTTGTAGAATTAAGTCAGAAACAAGATGGGAAAATACTTGATTTTGCTAAAGAATAAAATATAAATATTGTCAGCCTTGACAATATGAAGATAAAATTGAAGATGACTGACTTTTCTTGCATGACTAGAAGAGAGGGAAAGAGAGAAGGCATCATAGTATCACAAAAGGAGGTAAGAGAAGCTAGATCCTTTTTACTTGAAGTTTTGAAGAACAATAGTGTAAGGATGAGTGGAGTAGGAATATTCCTTTGAGGTCCAAAGATAATTTATTCAGAGTTTTGTAAATAGTAAAACAACCACAGGGGAGTATGGGAGCTTAGTCAGGGGAAGGTTCAGTACTGTGAGTGCTCTATGTATACCACCACGCTCTTCTTGGATGCACAGTTCCAGTGAGGCAGCGTCTGTAGTGTTCAGTATAGCTGTGAGCATGGAGAAAACATACATGTACACTGAGGAAATAAAGAAATTACAATTATGATTGATGTAGATTGTATAAAAAGGCATACAGTAGGCAGGTAGTACAAATATATACTCCCAGTATGTGAGAAGGAGTTTAAAGCCCCCTTAGACTACATGAGAGCCTGTATCAAACAAATAAACAAAAGCAATAAAGTGTAGAGGACTATATAATTAATTAGATGGATGGATTACTATTTCTTATTGCAGGAGAATTCCCCTTCCTCAACTGTATGCATCAGGTAAATCTAGACCAGCACAACATTTGCGCTATTGGTACCTATGAGTGACTTCCAGTTATTGTTTGGATTCCTAAATGCCTTCCCTGCAGAAAAATAATGAACTGGCTAAGGGTGATGCACTTAGAGTCCACAGAAATATTTTTTATGATTGAAATTTTAATTTACAAGTTGACATTCTACAGTCCTACAGATCACATAGCAACCTTTTATTTGAACTTGACTAGACCATGAAAGATGATGGACTTTTTCTAGGAAAGGACAGACAAAATTACCAGTGAAGAAAAAACATTAATTATATTAAGACCTGTGATGATTTCGGCCAGGTGTGTGTAGAGGAATCTTTTACTAGCCACCAAAAACCTTCAAGATGCCACTACCTTTTAAATTGTCTTCTCTATAGAAGTTTCCCAAGGGGGCTAAACTCTGATTTATTTTTTATTTTTATTTTTTACTCTCCAGGAAGCTTTCCGTGAAGTTTTCTTCTTTCATCAAACAACAGACCCTCTGTAATTTTTTGGACATTTTAATACTCATCACTGAAAAAGTAACTTTATTCACCAGATGCAATTGTCACCTCAGAGGCTTATTGCTGAATAATCTCCCTCTTTCTAGTTCTTTCTGAACTCTGGTGGTTCAAAACTTAGCTCTTCTGACTCAAAACTCCCCTCCAAGCTGACAGAGTCAAACTGGTTTTTCTTAGCTTCTCACTGAATTTCTCTGCTTGGAAAAACTACCTTTGAATTCTATGAACTGAACTACACTTACCGTACTAACTGAACAAACTGAATTCAACTGAGCTCCACTGCATTGACTGAACTCAACTGGACTTATTGATCTTCTCTCTATTCTGATCCATTTCCGTGCTATTGTTAAGTAACCTGTCTTTCCTGTCCTAGGGATAATGGAGTTTTTCCTATCTCTGACTCATTTGCCAAATCTTTCTCTGATTCATCATTTTGTCTGCTCCTCAATTAGATGTCACTTTCAAACATGGCTGCTTCTTTCTACAAACTAACCTTAACTTCATTGTTAGGAATTAAAGGAGTGAACTTAGGGCATGTCTGCATTCTAGCCAGAGGATTAAAGGTGCATCATTCTAGCCAGATCATACAGACTTGGATCTTTGGATGTGATTCCTTGCCAGAGCAGCCATATTGCTTGATTAAAAGTACTCTACGCAACCTGTTATGCTTTGAATATGAAATGACACTCCCTGCTCAACTCCCCCATCCCCTGCTACCAAACTATAGGCTCATGCTTTTAATATTGTTCCCCAGTGGGCAACGCTGTTTTGGGAGTCTGTAGGACCTTTAGAAAGTAGGGTGTAGTTGAACAAAGCAGGCCATTAGGTACAGACCTTGCTTGTCATGTTCAATGATTCTTAGTCTGTGGTGGTAATGAGGAGTGTCTCTTATATAATCTCATTAACATGACCCCTGCAATCTTCTCCTTGTGCTTGTGGTCTGTAAACCTCTGAAACTGAGCCAAAACAAATCCTTCTTCCCTTAATTTGGTCATGCCATTTTATTGTGGTCCTGAAAAAAAAATAAGGGCTATATTTCTTTACAGATTCTTTGTGCCTCAAGCAATATTCAAAGATAAATCTGTTTCATAGCTGTCCCTCCTCTTCCTGCTCCTCACTTCAATATCAGTTCTGGTTTTGGTTTTGTTTTGATTTTTCTTTTCTTTTTTTCCTATTTCTTTCCAACACTGAAATTATTCAAAGCCTTCTTCTATCATGGCCAAGGTATGGGCTTGAAGTACAAAAAAAATGCCTTATCATGTTTAGGAATCATTGTTTTCATTGATAAATGTGGTGAATTGCTCTTCATGAACTCAAGGACATCCATGGTGGCAAACAATGTATCTGTGGACTCACATGGGCTAGAAATAATTATGAAAGCAGCAATTCCTTACACTCAGCTGAAGAGACATTTTGTATGATGCAATAATTCAAAGTCTCTAAAATGATAGCATTTTTTTTTATTTAGGCTAAAAACAATATACCTGTTATCATTTCTTTTGCCAAGAACTGTGTCCTTCCTCTTGCAGGCTCTATTGAATAATCCTCGCTCCTTTGGTGTGGTTTTATTATCACTTGTCTGCCTGGGTCTGTCTTTTTGGCCTATGATGGGAACTTGCTCCCTTTGGCTGCCTCTGTTCCTCCAGTACTCCTCTTCCCCAAGGCTGGCTCTTTATTTCTCCAAGCTTCTCTCTCTGCTCTCTCAGCCTGACTCCGTGCTCCCTAACTCTGCTTTCTACCCTCTGGAGATGTGATCAGTCAGATTGACAGCAGCTGCTTCCCAATTTTCTCCCCTCCTTCACCTATGTTTGAACTATTCAGATCTCATTTTAACCTTCTGCACACATTTCAGCGCCACTGGCTTCTTTCTTTATCTGAGTTTAGTGTTGTGTGATTCTGCCTTGTGTCTCAGAAGCTGCTTGTTTCCATACAGGCTTTGTTACCTTCTCTGTTTGCTGTCTTGTCTCTATAGCTGATCTAAGAGTTTCAAATGATACTACCTACAAACAGGGAAAGAATCTTTAAATTCCCTTTCCCTTGGTTTTTCACTGCATTGATTTTTTTTCCTGAAGACTCTAGGCCAGCTGTCATGTAATAACTTCTCTTCAAACTTTGTCTTTTGATCCTTTCCTTTACTCAGATCTGGGCATTGTTAGGAGGGAATAAGAATGTTCATCTGCTTTGGCTTTTGTGTAGCTTTCTGTTAACTTTCTACTGATGATGAAAATAGTTCTTGTTTTTAATCTTTTCTTCTTTAAAAATTACAGTGTTCTTAAGCCTAGAGCTAATGACTATACTAGGGTGTTTTTGTTTTTCCAGACTAGGGGTTTTAAGGCCCATGAAGAAGGCCTTTCTGTCCTCTGTTCTGCTATCTCTCTCTCCCTCTCTGTACCTCTCTTTTCTCTCTCTCCTCCCCTCCCCTTCCCATTTTCTTCTCTCTCCTTTTCCTCTCTCTCCCTCTCTCTCCTCTCTTCTCTTTCTTGACAGAAACCATCTAGAAAGGCTATGGCAAGCAAGTTTTCTGGAGACGGCTCACCATTTTACATGGCTGATATGGGTGCACTCTGGAGAGGCACAGACCCAGAGACTTCGTCCCAGGATTACTTCTTGCTGATATGCCTTTCCTGACACTATCACACAGCTTAATGATTCCTGGACATCAGCCCACTCTTCTGGGTAAATTTCCAGTAGATCAACATGAATATGAACTTTCATGAATTAATATTATTTAAATTAATTATAACTTAATAGAATTCCTAACTCAAGTCTAATCATTTTAGGAAGAAAGTTTAAGGATATGGTTTTGGTTGTTTTGCCAGAAAGATGTAATAAAGTTTGAATCAAGAATAGAATGTGCTCCCCTCCTGTTGGGGGAAATATTAAAAAAAATGGCCTCCAGCTCTCATGCCCCTTGCTGGGCGGTCTCTCAGGCAGGGGGTCCTGAATACCTCACTCTTCACAATACCCCACACACCCCACTATCTGCCATCTCAATACCTAATTACCGGGTAGAATCAAGACTCTTAAGATTTAATTAACCAATCAGATTTACATATAAATAATATCACAATTTACAAGATGTCAATACAATAATTTTAAAGCCAATTGATAATGATAAAAAATCTATCCCAAGGTTTCTAACCTTACAAAAACTTAGCTACTTGTGGCTGGTAATTGCCACGAGGGTTTACATCCTAGGCCCTGGTTCTTCTCCTCCCCTCTGGGAGGCTCCCTCTCTCTACAACTCTTAGCTCCACCCCCTTTCCCCTATCCAATCACAGACCTTCTCTGCACTAATGTAATTGGACAGGGAAAATCCTGCGACACTCTCCTCATAGCATAGTTAAGTAAAGGCTGCATAATATGGAATAAAATGAGCTTTCATAAATTGCACTGAGAAGAGAAACAGGCTTTGTGACCAAGGAAAAACATTCATTCTAGGTCAAGTCCAAGGATGAACCCACAGATGTGTACGATGGTAAATCAAGGCCTTTTGAAAGTGTTGCTATGAACTTTTAATGAGCTTACAGAATGAGCTTCAACTACTTTGAACTTACTCTCAACATCCTTCTGTAACTCTCCTTTTATGTAACAGTTTATCTATGAGGTAATTTTTATAAAGAACTCTTGTCTAAGAAGGTAAAAATTTCCAGAGGAAAAAAAAATAAAGTGAGGTTTTGGGGGATCTGCTCTATCCACCAAGTGTATATATTTGTATATGTCTCTATATGTGTGTATGTATATGCACTCATATGTAGGTATATTTGTATGTATGTAAGTATGCATGAACATCTGTGGAATTAATGAAACAATTGGCATGGCCAAAGCATGTGTCTGTGTGTGTCTATGTGTGCGCTCCACTTTCTCCTTTCTCCCTCCTCTTTTCTGTCTGTCTCACAAAGTGTTAACAATCTCTGAGCCTCTCACCTGGCCAACAAGAGGCCCTTGAGGCAGAGAGAAAGAGCTCAGATAGCTAAGCTTTTTTCTTAATTCCTGCTGCTATCAGGAGTTAATTTATCAGAAGCCAATGGGTTTGGTCCACAGAGTAGCAAAGAGTTAAAGAAGGTGGAAACTGCTCAAAGAAAGCAGCTTTTAAGCAGATTAACTCCACACTCCCACCATTTTGCTGGTTGCCTCAGTACCTGGATGCCATGGCTGTCCCTCAGCTGTGTGTGTGTGTGTGTACACATATATACATACATACATACATACATACATACATACATACATAGTGATATACATACATAGTGACACAACTGCAATGCAGTGTTTGCCTCAGCTAATCACCTCAGACATAAGTGATTGAAAACCGCTGTAGCTTCGATCACCTTCATTCACCTACTGCAGGAACTCCCCTCTGCTTTACCCTGCCTGGCTGTTAAACTTCACAGGAGAGATTGGGCAGCACTCTCAACCCCTGCCCAGCTATGCAGAGCAACTGAATTGTCTACATTGTCCTTCATTGCATTCTTGCAGCAATAGGTCATTTCTTTATGAATAGAAAGATCATCTGATTTAAATATACATTACATTTAATGGCAAATTTAAAAACTAAAGCCCCACAGACACATCAGTGCAGCGTTCTCCATTTCACCACTGTGATCAAATGAAATAATAGCATCTTTGGGAAACATGTAGCTTAAGGACAAAGCCAGTTATCAAGGCATTTCTCTATTGGGTCCCATATGGGCCTGAATATATCATCAACTGACATCTACTTCATTACTTACACTCGATTACATCAGCTGTGATCACTTGTATAATATTCTGGGACCTTTTGCTTTCTCTCCAAGGTGTAAATGTCAGTACAACATGCATATCTGGCTTCTTCTCTGATTTTCTGTTCTTTCTCCTCCTTTTATATTTTAAGTTCTCTAATAGACAAGTCTTCTAGCATTTTTCTTTCCTTCTTTCTTTCTTTCTTTCTTTCTTTCTTTCTTTCTTTCTTTCTTTCTTTCTTTTCTCTTGGTTTTTTTTTTTGTTGTTATATTCTTAGAAGGCCTACATTGCCTATCCTATTTCTAGAATTATAGAATCTCAAAGTCTAAAGAACTGACCTGGGTTAATGATAATTTTGAGGTAATTGTGTCTTGTGAGATCTTCTTAGTCTTGGATTCCAATATTCTATCTACTGGTTAATGACTCAGTACTCTGGAAGAAAATCTGATTGTTCTTTTACAAAGGGGGAAAACCAGGAATTGTTCTAACATGGAGTAGGTATCCTATGGTGCAGTGTCTGACATGTAATTACCCACTATATGTTTATTATGATTTTTTCACTTCAGTTATGTTTACTTTTCTTAAATTTTGCTTCTCATACTTCCTGATGACTTTACAGATTGTCCTTGGATTACTTGCTCACCACAAGAGATGCTTAGGAATCTTGAAATTCTAAATTTCCATAACATGCCTTTTAGCCCTCTAAATTATTTTCAATTCTTAAGACCTAGACTCAACTACTCTCTAAGCGTGCAGCTATGGGCAGAAATGTATAACCCATCTGCCCCCTCTCTCTTGTCTGTGGAGTTGGGGTGATAAGAAAGCCTCTCGTATCGCATGGTCCTTGTCAGGATAAAGTTATTAAGAACTTGTGCCTGAGGAGCAATGAGCTCTAATAGAGACGGAGGAAGGCGATGTCTCTGCACAGTAGTGGCCGACTCCCTACTGCTCTCGCTGTGCTGAGAAATAAAACTCTGCAGATGAAACACTTGAGCCTTGCAGTCAGCCGGTATTAGATTGGACCCAGATGCTGCCTGTGTGGTGTGACCCTAGGCAAGTAATTCGGTCTCTTCAAGCCTGGGTGCCTTCAGTTTGGGAGGCTTGCCAACTGCCCCCAGCATGGTGGAGCTTTACCTGAAGGGTGGGCAGGTCTGAGAAAACCTTGATTTCTGGGCACACAGCAAGTCCTCGTGCCACTTGTTTAAAAGGAAAAAGAAAGAGATAGACTGATTCTCATGGGCATGGTTTTAAAACTTACTTTGGAAAGTTCTTTGTCATTTATTTTCAATTTGCAGATAAAGCTGGTTTCTTTGTTCACAAGTGCGTCCTTTGGCAACTCTTTCCCATCCTGAAACTTTTCCAAGCTGCTCTGTCTCAGCTTCCTTTAGTGAAAGAATAATTCAATTAGAGTCTAGCACCAACTCTGAACAGAGCACAGGGAGAGACTTCAAAGGGAGGAAGAAAATGAAACTCTCACATCCTGCCTGCTCTTATTGAGTCAGGAATAAACATACCTGACAGGTCGGGTCATTGTCGCTATTACTGTGACTCATTAGGAGCCTTGCATTTGAATATTAGGGAGTGTGTGTATAAGAGAAAAAATAATATGTGTTCACATGTTTGTGTCCACTGGCCTCTTGCCTCCTGAACATGATTTTCCTGTTTTGCCATACCACTGGCTGGGGTAAGAGCAACCAGATAGCTTAGGTTTCACTCTGACTTTCCCCTGAATGGCTCTCTTCCTTGATGCCTGCCCAAATATTTTTTTATTATTATTATTAAGCCAATTAACCCCACCCAGCACTCTCCAGCCGCTCTGCCTGGTCCTGCTGTGACTAGCTCTGATTGGCCAGCCTGCTGTACGTAGCACACAGGATTATCCTTACCATGTAGTCAGCACCCGCTCTTTCCACACACTGTCCTCCAGTTCTCTCAACATTTTCTAGATTTCCAACATGTGCAATGTAAAGCCTGGCTTTTTATGTGGCATCAAACGCCTTACTTTTCCATTGAGAGGGCTCCGAAACGAGTCCGGAGGCAGGGCCGCAGCAGGTGGCGGGCTGATCTTACTTTTGGTTGTCTCTACTTCTGTTTCTCTGCTTTCTGAGTTCTTTGAACTCTTCTCTCTATGACTACAGCCAGCTCGAAATGGATGGTTTTTGTATTCTCTGCTGACCCACTTTCACATCCAAGGATGATTCAGTCCCTAATTCATGTTCCTTTCTCTATTTTCCTCCCTCTGGACTTTGTTTATGCAAACTCTCTATTGAGTAGCTTCTTGGGCTGTCTATTTTATGTCACTTAAAAATACACACTACAGGGCTGGAGAGATGGCTCAGTGGTTAAGAGCACTGACTGCTCTTCCGAAAGTTCTGAGTTCAAATCCCAGCAACCACATGGTGCCTCACAACCATCTGTAACAAGATCTGATGCCCTCTTCTGGAGTGTCTGAAGACAGCTACAGTGTATTTACATATAATAAATAAATAGATCTTAAAAAAATTTAAAAAAAGTAAAGAGAATACATACTACAAATGAAATTGAGTCTTTTCTGGAAATATCCTTTCCTGATTTTTTCTACACAAAAATATTCATCGTCATCAGGTAGCTGTGCTTTTTTCTAGTCTTTCTGTTTATGTATTTTTATATTCCACACAAAGTAAGTAAAACGTAAATGTAAAAAGTAAGTGCTCATCACTATAGACAGAATGAATGAAAAATTCATGTGCACAAATGTATAAGTTTATGCATATAAACCAACATATATACACATCCACAGTCAATATATACATATAGACTGGCTTATATTTGTAATCTTTAGCATATTTTTATAGAAACCATATTGCTTCATGCATGCTCTTTTGGCAACTTGCCTTTGCAACTAAATAATATGTCTTTGGAATTTCTCCATATTACCACACTTTGCTCTGTTCTGTTCATTTGAATTCCCATATTGCATAGCATGGATAGTTATCTGGCCATTTATTTACTGACAGATACAGACATATTCCATATGTCTTGTCATTTATAAATAATGCTATAGCTTAAATTATATTAATTACTCAAATGTATATATGCTTCCTGGAATTAGTTCACTGTGTTGTAGAGAAAAGTGGCATGTACATTTTTAATGAACATTGCTCAATTCTCTCCCCAAAGTCAGCTGAAGTGACTTTCCTGCTGGGTGTGAAAATGTTCCCCACATACTTACCAACTCAGATATTATTGATATGTTTAATTTTGAAAATCTTAATGTCTAGTTTTTAAATTCATACTCCTCTGAGATAAAGCATCTCTGGGAGTCTACTGGTCTTCTTCAGTGAAAGTCTCTCTCTCTCTCTCTCTCTCTCTCTCTCTCTCTCTCTATATATATATATATATATATATATATATATATATACTCACACACTTTCTTCTTTTCATTCTACTTCAAAGTAGAAATCCCCTTCTAAATGAAATCATTTCTTCATGATTCTTTTATATTCTACTATAGTCTCACTTTAGCATCCTCAGATGTTCTATCTTCACAGATTTCTTTTTCTCTTGGCCTTCAAATATAATCAAATCATCAATACCTTGACATAAAAGAGTGCCTTCCCTTCTCCATTCCCTTCAGCACCTCCCCTGTTTTCTGTCCACTGCATCGCTCAGCTTGTGCGCGAGTGCTCAATATCTGCTGCTCTTGGCTCCTCCAATCAATGTGATTAGTGATGATTCTCAGTCGGGATAGTACCCATCTCGATGTGTCTTCATATGTGTTGCTCTATGTCGCCAGTCACAACTTTCAGCACAGTATCCCACTTACGTGCCTCTGACTACCTTCTTTATTTCTAAAATTTCTTTCCTCTTATGACTAAAACCGTGGATGGTCACTCAGTAATTCTGCTTTTGGACATTGGGTATTTTTCCTTCACTTGCTTTTTGGAGATCTCATCAGTACAAACATTTCAACTGATGCTTGCACAAGCTCTATGTAGGAGACTCTGAAGTGACCATCACTACTCTTGATGCCTCATTAAAAACCTACATTAACTTTAACTTTTCCCTAGTAAATTGAATAACTATGAATTCAAGGTCAGAGGATAAAGTGATCTTTACTATCCCATTTTACTCAGTCAAATTCTTCTTATTCCTTTTTGAATTATTTGTTGTATGTATGTATAGTAAGATAATAAAAAATTAATTTTCTAAGTAAATGATTCACCTTCTGAATAGAGAAGTTCATTATGCAGAAAACTCTTTGGCGAGTTGCATTTGTGAATAGTAAGTAGGTCACAGGGTAGCAACAAGGGTTAATTGAGCCTGTGTAATACAAGCTGGTCACTGTAGATCTGGTGTGCTGTTGTTGTCCTGGATACACATTTCAAGCTGAATGTCTGGTTCTAGAATGATGCTGAGAGTAGTTGTAGAAAGACAGAAGGAAAAGGTAGCTGGTAACCAGGAAGGAAATCTGGCGAGAGAAGAAGCCTGTGTGAGAGGGGGCTTATGGAGCTGTGCTGTGCAACGCACACCATAAATCATTCGTCTTGTCTCTCTGGAAACTCTTCAGCATGAAACCCGCTTGCTTCTTGCCTCTGATTAGCTGTGGCTAATTAATTAAAATATTATATTCATTATGAGACTTTCTTTTTCAAATGGCCCTGGTGGTTTTCTGTTGTTAGGTGCTTAATTACATTTATTTTTTTATACTGGCCTTATTTACGGTGTAGCTGACAAGTAATGAAATATTTAAACATATTTTGATAAATTTTAACCTGTTAAATGTCTACAGATTAATCAGCAGTACCAAGGAAATGAATTTCCAAAAGTTTCCTTGTGTCCTTTAGTAATCTTACTCTCTTCTACACTATACCTCTGCTTTTACTTGTAATAGACTGCTATGCTTTTTTAGAATAATATGTACTTTTTTGTCTCCTTGATTTTATATATGATAACTATTGGGGGTTTTATTCATACTGTTGCAAGTATAAGTGACTCATTCCTTTTTTTTTTTTTCTGAGAGATATGCCATTGTGTGGATATATAACAAATCCTGTACTCATTCATCATCCGTTGTTAGACAACAGGCTTTTTTTCTAAGTTGGGACTATTTCAGATAAAGTTATAATTAGGTGTGACTTTGTATGTGTATATACATGTATTTTCCAGTATGGTTCCTGTTTTTCCATTCCTTTAATAGTGTCCTTAAAGAAGTTTTGAACATTGAAATTAAATATAGTATTTTTCTTTGATATTGCATGCTAAAGGACTCAGGAAATGTGGCATGAGGGCCAGGTAAAGAATTTGCGCATTCATTTTTACTTAGGGTTGGCAGGTTGAAAGACTTTTTCTTTTCTTTTCTTTCTTTCTTTTTTTTTTCTTTTCTTTTTTGATGGTGGTATCTGAACAGAATATGAAGAGTTACCATGGGAGAATGTCTCAGATAGGTGTTAAGAGTAGGTACTGAAAGGATAGAAAATAATACAGCCTAACTCTAATGACCCCAAGAAATCAGGAGTTTAAAATGCTATCTCGCTTTGTTAGAAACTAGGTAAAAGGTCACATTCCAGACCCTGCCCTTTGTTTAGACCTAGCAGAAAGGCCTTGAATAGGTGTTCAGGGACCCACAAGGTAACTGGAAATGGGCTAAGCTTATCTTGCTTCTGTAAACTTACGCCATTACCCCTATGCAGGAGTTCACACAGCTGTAGACATTCAATAGGAAACTAATTGGTCTACTGAGTGTGGGCTCCGATAATTTAAACTGATTGGCCTAAAAACTATGGAGTGGTACAAATCAATTGGCTCACATTTCACGGGCTTTGTCGTAAACTTATAAAAGCTGTTATGATTGGCTCGTATTTTGTGGGCTCTCCATGCTAAGAAATGATTGGCTTGTGATTCGAGGGCTTTGTAGTAAACTTATAAAAGCTGTCGCAATTCGGCACTCGTGGTCCTCAGTCCTCTACCCCTGTGTGGTGTATGGCTGTAGAACCCAGAATTCTGGAATAAAGAAATCTTCATGCTATTGCATCGAGACCGTTTCTAGCGAGTGATTTGGGTGTCGCATTCCGGGGTGTGGGGTGCTGGGGCACCCTCGGTTTTGGGGGGTCTTACAGTACAAAGGCCCTGGATACATTGGAATAGTTTGCAAACAAGTTGGATAAATTCCTAGAAACATGAAGCTGGGGCTGGGGAGACAGATTATTTGGTCAAATGCTTACCTTGCAGGCACAAGTACAGTCTTGGTGACCTGAGTTTGATTCTCTAAAAAACATTTGAAGAGAGAGAGAAAAGCTAATGGTCATGGTCCACTCATGTAATCTCAGGGCTGGGAAGAAGAGCAGATCTCTGGAATGCTCTGGTAAATTTCATGTCCATGAAAGATTTCGTCTCAGAAAAAAAATGAACAAAATGAGGTGGATGGCATGCTAATCTCTCTCTCTCTCTCTCTCTCTCTCTCTCTCTCTCTCTCCCTTTCTCAGTTTCTACTACTCTATCCACACCCTTCCCTATGCCCTAAATAAACTCTATTCTATACTATACTGCCTTGTGGCTGGTATATCTTGGTGAAGGGATGCCTCAGCATGGGCCCCCAGAGGAATCCCTTTCCCCACACCTTACTGCACCTCCACCAAACAAACCTTTTCTTCTTTTTTCTCGTTATTTTTTATTTTTATTTTTATTTTTTTTTATAAAACACAATACCTGCAGGTATATCTGCTCACAGGATAAACATAAACTCAGACAGGCACATATAAATAAAATACATATAAATAAAAACAAATCTTTAAAACATTGTAGTCCTCATCTGCCGATCACCAGTTCTATCTATCGTTTGATCGATTGACCTATCTGTCTATGGATCTATCTATTTATGATCTATTTTTTGTTTTGTTTGTTTTGTTTTTCAAGACAGGGTTTCTCTGTGTAGTTCTGCCTGTAGACCTCAATTTATAGAGCTCAATCATGAAAGTAGAGATTCAAAACAATAAAACAATCCAATTAGAAAATGATAAATGGTGTGCCTCGAACTCAGAAATCTGCCTACTTCTACCTCCCAAGATTAAAGGCATGCACCACCACTGCCCGGTCATCTATTATCTTTTATTCAATCTTCTTATTCAAGAAGTCACAGCTAGGTCAATTAGGTAAACCCACCCCCACCCCCACCCCACCCCCACCCCCTAAAAAAACAATACATCCTTGACATTAAACTCATATAAAAGTAACTGTCTCTTTAAATGAAATAGTCTTTCATAGAAAAATTTAAAGTAGCCTACCTTGAACAAAATGTTTAAACTACTTGTCCGTGCAGGGTTTCAGACCCTGGTGTATCAAAGCAATACACAGGTTTGCAGGGTTTCAAACCAATGAGGTGTATATTCAATATCTTCTAGGATCTCCCAGCATCCCTCGATCCCCCCCACCCAATCTCTCATCTCCCTCACTCCCTCCTTTCTCTCCTATCTTCCTTTTTTCTCTTGTTCTCTTCTCTTCTCTCTCTCTGCTCCTGTACTTTCTCTCTCTGACCTCCCACTCTTCCCATTTGTGTGGAGACTTCCTGGACCTCCTTCTGAGAGATCTCTGAACTTGTCTTTATCTAGGTTAATTTGGCTTGAATTGGCTCATTTCTCTGGGCAGAGATACTTTATCAATTGAATTCAGTCTTAGGATACAAATATTATGTCCAAATCAGGCTCCCAAAATGGTAATGCTGGTCACAATGCTCTAAACCGGAGGGTTGTGTCTTGATAAACAAAAGGATTGTTATTAGGTAAACAGGAGCCTAAATTCAGCATTTCTCAGGAATCTGAGGGGTTTTGTTTACCAGAATTTCCCTTAATTTACACCCAAAGGTCAACTACCTCAGGCAAGGAAAACTAGTTCCAGGTTAATCCAAACAGCCTGCATCTACATAAAGACCCCACCCTGCTGACTGTCAGATAAAATCCTCTTGCTTTTCTGCTTTTTACTTCACTCTTCCCCACCCTCACCCAGAGATAACCTTGGCAGTTTCATCTCCAATAAACCTTTCTTTACCTTTACTTTATTATGCTTTATTATGGGCTTGCTTACAGCAAATTATTGTGGAAAATGCAGTTCCATTTTCAAATGTTAACCTTGAACTATCAAAAAGAAAGACGAAGCAAGTCCATTTACAGCAACCAAAAATAAGAATGTTTGAGAACAGATGTCCCTAAGGAACTGAATTTGAACTAAAGATTTTCTGCACAACAAAGGAAATATTCATAAAATAAAAAAAGAAACCCTTGAAATGAAGCAAAATATTTGTGTAATATCTAAATTATAGAAGGAATTTATAGAGCTCAATCATGAAAGTAGAGATTCAAAACATTAAAACAACCCAATTAGAAAATGGTAAAGCTTTTTTTTCCTCAGAGCATAAACCTGCCTCTTGGTTTTTAAGCATGTGAAATAATACTCAATTCTTAGTCACTAGGACTTATAAATCAAAGGGATCATCCTAAATCTTCTCAATGGCTATGACAAAAACAATAGCAGATTTTTTTCAATCTCTTAAATATAAGGAGTTCTTTTGGTTTTTCATTTGTTGGTTTGTTTTGTTTTTGTTTTTGTTTTTGTTTGTTTGTTTGAGACAGAGTTTCTCTATGTAGCCCTGGCTGTCTTGGAACTCATTCTGTAGACCAAGATTACCTCTGCCTCCCATCTGCTGGAATTAAAGGCATGAATCAGCACTGCCTGCCTATTGGTATTTTTTTTTTTTTAAATCGGGAAATCTATTTTCTTTCTTTTCTTTTCTTTTCTTTTCTTTTCTTTTCTTTTTCTTTCATATATAAATATCTCCTCTAGACACACATATACATGCACATACATATACATACATATATACACATATATACATATATATATGTCCTTTCTACCTTCCTTCCTTCCTTCCTTTTATACAAGTGGACTGCAGTTTCTCCTACTTCCTTTCCCTTCCCAGCCTGTCCCCACAGTCTCCTCTCTGTCCCCTCCCCCAATCCTTTCTCCTGTGTTTCTCTTCAGCCTTCCCATGGCATAACAAGATGCAGTGGATTAGGTACCCTCCTCCTATCCTGGCTAGAGGTGGCAGCCAAGTAGGGGGAAAGTGTCCCTAAAGCAGGCAAAAGAGCCAGAGGCAGTCCCCATTCCCACTGTTAGGAGTTCCACAAGAAGACCAAGCTACACAACTGTATTATATATGCAGAGGGCCTAGATTCTTTATTTTCTTTCATGGTGCAAAACATGGTTTGTTTTGTTTTGTTTGTTTTGTTTGTTTTTTTGTTTTTTTGTAAAATCTGGCTGCTTTTAATGCTTTCTTTTTCAAACATTTTAATTAAACTTTATTATAAAAATGTGCAAAGAAAAAAAAAATCACATACAAAAATTAACTATCCCCTGAGTCTAAACAACTTAAAAAACTTCCACATAGTTAAAGTAGCGATGTTTTCTTCTAACTCAAGTTTTGAGCAATTTAAGTGATATTTTTGGTAGTCTCTCTCTCTCTTTGTGTGTGTGTGTGTGTGTGTGTGTGTGTGTGCGCAAACTTAGACTTTGTCTTGAGGCATAATTTTTGTTGTTTGTTTTGGGTTCTTAATAGTTTCAGTCATGATTTCTCTCTGTAGCAAATGCTGTCCAGGAACAATCTTTTTTTTTTTTTTTTTTTTTTTTTTAGCACAGGTTGGCTTTGAACTCGAGCCTGTGCTCTTGGCTCTTGCTTCCCAGGTGCTAGGATTACAGGTATAAGCAATCTCACCTGCCAGAGTTTATAGTTTTGATAGGGATTTCTTTTAATTTTATATTTTTCACATCTATTTATTTATTTGATGATGGAATGCAATTATAAGTATATGAAATCATTTTACATTTTTTATAATTCGTTGATGATCTTATTTCAATAATTTCCATAACTTTCTCTTGTACTTCACTGTGGTTTATTTTCACTACTGCAATCAAGCTTTTAACATTGCTTTCTGACATAATATAATCTACCGTTAATCTTACCAAGTATGTTTTTATTGTTATGCATAATAGTTTTTAATTTCCATCGATTTCATTTGGTGCTTTGGGATAGTTTCCTATCCGAGTTTAACACAGCCAGTCTCTCTGCTTCCCCATGAACATATGGTACACAGTTATAATTACTGCCTGAATGTCTTTGTCTTTAATTCTGACATCTGTGTCATTTCAGGGACAGCTCAATTAATTCATTTTGCCTGCTTTATGAATTATGTTTCCTACACTTCTTTACGTGCCTGCTACATTTTAATTAAATGCTAGTCATTATTTTTTACTCTTTTTAAATTGATATATTCTGATAAAAAAAATCACTGACCTCCACTTTAGAAGATTTTAAAATTTCTTGGAAATAGTCTAATTCTGTAGAGTCTGGCTTTAAAGATTTGTGTGGTGGGAGCAAAGCAGCATTGAATTCAAGGGTAATTCTTTTTTACCCATAAGTCAAAACACTTAGGAATCTGCATTTTCTTATCTATCAGGTTCAATGTATCTGATCCATTTGGAGTTGAGTTTTGTGCAGGGTTATAAGTATGAATGTATTTGGATTCTTCTACATACAGCTGCTCAGTTTGCCTAGCACCGTTTATTGAAGATGCTGTCTTTTTTTTTTTTTCAGTGTGTATTTCTGGCTTTGTTATATAACATAAAGTGTCCACAGGTGTGTACATTTATATCTGGGTATTCAATTTGATTTAATTTATCAAGAACAAAAAATAACCCAATTAAAAAAAGGGGGTACGGATCTAAACAGAAAATTCTCAAAAGAGGAAAATCAAATGGCTGAGAAACAAAGAAATGTTCAACATCTTAAGTCATAAAGCAAATGTAAATCAAAGCTACTTTGTAATTTCATCTTATGCCAATCAGAGTGGCTAAGATCAATAAAATAAGGGACAGCTCATGCTGGCAAGGATACAGAGAAGGAGACTATTCACCCATTGCTGGTGGGACTGCAAACTTGTACAGCCACCACGGAAATCAGTGTGGCTGTCCCTCTAGAAGATGGGAATAGATCTACCTAGCTATACTAATCTTGGACATATAAGTTGGTTTATTCTACCACAGAGATACTAGTGCTAGAATTACAGATATGCAGGACCATGCCTTATTCTCTGATACTTACTTGTTTATTTACTTTTAAAGTCCTTGAAACTGAATTCAGGTCCTTATGCAAGCTAAGGAGCCATGCTGCCAGGGAGATACATCTTCAAGTACAAGAATTTTTTTTTCCCAGTGTGAAAGCTAGGAAGTAAAGAGAAATAAAAGGAAGCGGAGCCAAGATGTACTCTTCAAATATCTACCACCATGACCTTCTATGGTTTTCCTCCCACCACATACTTCATAGTCTACTCAAGTTTTGAGTTTATAAACCATTGCTTACATAAGATCTATTACATGATCTATTCAATGCAGACACCTACAGATGAGTGTTTTACTAATCAAGCCATCTCTCAATCTGATAAATATGACAGTATTTGGTAGTCTCAGTATTACCTGGCTTTAAGTTGTCTTAAAATTCATGAGTGTTTATTTTTTATAGTTTTTTAACCCATTTTCATTCTAGATGATATCTATTACTTTATCTTTTTGTTCCCTCAGAAATATCTAATATGCTGTTAATCAAATGCAATGTATTTTCAAATCACAGTCCTTACATTTTTCATTTAAAGGTATTTTGTTTCATATATTATTTTCATATCTTTTATTAATGGCTACATTTTCTTTTACCATGTTGAAGGTATATAACAGTATTAATCTTTACTACCCCAGTCTATTGCTTCTGTCATGTGTATCATCCCTTAATCTGTCTCTAATAAGTAATTTTTTCATCTTCATGGACAATATATATGAAAGAATTCTTTTCTTGCATATTTTTATTAAATGTTAAATATCTGAATTTAATACTGGTAGAATATAGAACTCTGGATTTTGTTTGATGGTACAGTAACTATCTGGAAACAAACTGATATTTTGAAAGCTTATTTATAAGTCATAACTAAAACTACCTTTTATACATGGCCAATCAGCCCCATGGCTGAAGTAATAAGCTTGTTAGGATTCCAGTCAGTGCTAGCTGAATGAGGAGCTCTCTCTGTTCTTCCTTGTGAAGGTGCCACCTCTTTCTAGTCCTGCTGAAATTGGAGTAGTCTGCTTGCTTACTCTCAATGGATGTTCCCTAGCTGTGCCCAGTGTCTTCTTCACATGTAGTTGTTTATTAGAAGGAGTGACGAGTCTTATGTAGATTCTCAGCTCTTACGGGACTCATTTCTCTTTGCTGCCTCTTCTGGTAATTAGCCACTTTAGCGTCCTGGCATCCAGACTCAAATCTTGACTCAGAGAGCCTGCTTGCCAGGAGGGGCATAGGTACAGACACAAGGTCTTTGATGTCTACCACAACATTCTGAGGAGTTCTATTCAGAGATCTCTACTCCGGCAAAAACCAGGATTCTTGGCTTCAGTGCAAAAATAGACTTTTCAGGATGAGCTAGTATAAACAGAAATAGAGTTTATTAAGAATTTTTCAGTAGATTACAAGTACGAAAATAGAGAAAGAAAGAGGCTCTGGAGCAATGAGCGAGGCACATTGCAAAGCTGACTGTGGGTTTCTTAAAGAGTCTTACTGTATTATCTCCACAATAGCCATAAGTAGCATTCTGTTGGATTTTGAGACTGTTAGAATTATTTCTAAGAAAACAAAATGATGACAGCGGTTCCAGGATGGTGACAAGATTGCAGTTGATGAGGTAAATGTTTAGACCACAGAGATGCAGGAAATTAGAGTGGCTTCACTGTAAACAAGGTTTGCTTGAGATTCACAGAAACTGTGAGACAGTAATGAGGCCCTACTATCCAAGTTGCATACATTCAGGCCGTCTGCCTGGGCCACTGTTATTTTAGCACAACACATTAAGATATGGAATGAATGCTTTATGCCAGCCGCCTTCCCAGCAAATGCTACTAGTGCTAGAACTCTTGCTTCTAAGCTGCTGAGAAGCTCCCCCTGGTTCCCGAATGAGGGGCTGATTCATTTATTTCCCATGTCTTCTTGATTTTACCTGTCTTTCTATCCTACCTATGATGTTTGGTTTGGGTTTCTCTTTATATGCTGCCTAAGAAAATACCTCATAGCTTCTCCTGGGGCTTCTCTCCTTTTTTTTTTTCTGCCAGGGATTGCTGTCTGCTCCATCTGCTGTCCACGGCCTAGAACCAGTCCGATGGCCATTTTGAAACCTTCTTCAGCTTCTAGAAGCCACCTGCTATCTTTAGCTCTGACCCATCTCCAATTTTTCAAAGCCTAGTCTAACATCCCCTTATCCTCTGTCCTTGGCTGCATTTCTCTTTCCCCTGTTTTCCTCAGCCATGGTCAAGAATTGAGTACATTGGACACACTAGAAAATTCTGAATAGATGCCTAATTTAAGGCAGTCCCACAAAACAACTTAATATCTTTGTTCACATTGATGCAACCAAGTATATGTGAAGGTTCTTGGAATTTAGGGTATGGATGTCTTGGGGGGGTCACCATTCCACTCACCACATGGCATGCCTGCTTTCCAGGCTCTAGGCAGTGTAACACTTCAGGGCATAGGACTTTGCTTCCCTACCCAGAAAATAATCCTAATATTTCTCTAGTCTCAAGATTGAGCTTCTAATTTTGTCTTCTCCATCTCTCTCTAAGATTTTACCTGGTTAGGACTCATACAAGCAAATAGAAGAGCATTATTGTATTCTATTTTGTGGCACTATCATGGACCACCACAAACAAACACTTTATAATGTGCAGAAATTTATTTGTTTATTATTCCAGAGGTTGCAAAGTCCAAGATTAAGGGTCTGGACCCTTAATCTTGAATGCTAGAAGAAAGCATTCTTACTGTACTGTTTCATCAGAGAAGTACAAGAAGAAAAATAGGAGGGGAAAAGAAAAAAAAAGAGACAGTAGGAACCAGTGAAGGAATGAGGGGAGGGAAATAGAGAGAGGACAGAGTGAGGGAATAAGAAAAGATAGAGAGGGAGAGGAAGAAGGAGGGAGAGTCAGAGAATGTACCAAGCTTTTTTTTTTAAGGAATTCACTCCCACCATATCAGGATTAATCCATGTTAAGGGCCAAGCCTTCATGATCTAATCACACCTGAAGGATTTTTATCGCTGCTGCAGTAGTGATTAAGTTTTTAGTACATATGCCTTGGAGAGCATACGCAAGCCACAACAGGCACAGGGAATTCTGACATATGACTTTGACTGACTCTCCACTTCTTTCCATAAGCTGTAGTAATTTTTAACTCTTTTAGAGGAAAAAAGAGATGTCACAAATGCCTTCCAAGCTTATTGTTTAGACGTAAAATGTATAAGTGATAATGAGAAGATGACTATCCAGCCATTCTCTTAATGTGAAACTTATCAGATCCATAGTAATTCATTTAGAATTAAGTCTAGCATAGTGTGGGGCAGAAGAAGTCCAAGAAGGTAGCAAAGGGATTTCATTGGTTTGTCAGAGAAATGGGTCCCCACCTATAAAATGCCTTGGAAGGTTAAGGAGAAAGCAGGCTACAGGTCAAACCAGCCCCAGATTACCTAGTCTAGTCAACACCTCATTGGGGCTAGGTGTGGCCAGACCCTTCCTTTCCAAAGCCCTGCACTAGAGGACCCAGAGATCACCTCCCCATCAACAGATGAATGCCTTGAATGACTGAATGAATCAGCAACATTGCAGATGGTAACAGAGAAGGAAGAGAGCTTTTTTCCTCCTAAGACATCAGCCATATGGAAGGAGCTTCAAACTAGAATTGTGATAATGATCAGGATCTAGGAGCCAGCTGGTTTTTCTGATCTGTCTGATGTGGCTCCTCTCCCCCACTCTGCTGTTTCACACTGGAGGAGGAAGATTGTGTTGTTTCTACACTTGGCAGTGACACTGAGCTCGTGTGACCAATGGATTATATCAGGTCTCGTGGGCTAGGATGGCTGGCACCTAAGGCTGCCAGCCTAAGGAAAATGCAATGTAGTCCCACTGAAAGCAAGAACAATTAATTTACTTTTCCCTAATGCCACGATCTACTTTCTCTCTTCTCTGTGCCTAGTTCTCATTCTTGGGCTTTTTAGGGGGTTCACCCCACCCCCAAAAATATGCAAATCCAGGAACAAAAAAGAACAGTGACATAAACAACAAAGGTAGACAAAGCTAGTATGTGTGTATGTTATCTGCAGTCCAGCCCTCCAAATCCTGGCTCGTGTGTGTGTGTGTGTGTGTGTGTGTGTGTGTGTGTGTGTGTATCATCAAGTTCTAGCAAAAGATTTATATGAACTGAGATTGAGCAATTTTCAAACAGCATTAGCTTCCTGCATTGCCCCTAGCTATTTTTCATCATATTTCTAAGTGTTTATTGCATTCGCACTATGTGTATCACTTGCTTTTTCAGTAAAATAAATATTGTAAGAGGGTTAATTAGACTTAGAAAAGATGAAACAAACAAAACATGCCATCCATAAACATGCTGCACTCCTACGTAAGCAAACGGAAAGTGCTGCACGGGAGCCAGCCGAAGGAAGAGCTGCAATCTTAACTCATGCTTTTGCAGCAACAGCATCAATAACAAATGCATTAGGTCACCAGACCGGGCGAAGCTATGAAGCACTCCAAACAACTCATTTGCTTCAGGCTTTGCCTCCCTGGTTGGCCACGCCTACAGTTGTCCTTTCCAGATCCTTACTTTAAACCACTCTCCCACATCTAAGATTGAATAATTGTTTTATAAATGAATGCTTGAGAGAACAAAGAAGCACACAAGTGAGGCTCCAAGGGACCAGTTGGCTGTCCTCCAAGCATCCCAGGGTGCTATGCCTCATCTCAGTGGAATGAAGGTCTACCAACCACCCTTCAGATCTTCCCCCTCAGCTCAGCATCATTATACTTACTGTGTCTCTGGCATCGTCCGCTCTTACCTGCCAGATCTACCCCCTTGCGAATCTCTGAGTCTTTGCTGCTTGCTTGAGCTTTAAAGGCAATGTTTGTAAGAGTGCTTGCTGTGTATCAGGCAAAACATATCTTTGAGCCATTTGGCATTTGTTGGTGTTGTAGTCCTTCTCATTATTCATCACATCTTAAATGTGAAACAAGAGAGGATCAGAATTAGCACAGGCTTCCTACACAGCAAGAGGAATGAACTATAGTATTGACCTGGACCCAAGTAATTGCAAGACCTTGTAGTTTTGTTCCTTGTAACTAAAGGAACAAAACATAGATCTAGATGGACCTTTGGAGGCACATGGAACACAGGCCAGCTTTGGTCCCTTTAGTAGTTAATTCTGCCTGTCTGGGTCTCTAGTCCTACCTACCAAGGATGTCATCCTGTTGGATGACATAACAGGTTCTGTTACTCAAAACTACCTGAGTAGTTTCTCTTTTGAAAACACCAGAGACCTAAATCTCTTGAGCTGTTATCTGCTTTTATGTCTCTCCTTTCTAGCACTCTCTTTTTCTGGCACTGACTAAAATCCCCTTTTATTATGTTACTAGCAATAGTTGCTCTGATAGTCAGAGACACCCGGATGTCTCCAGGAGTACCTAGAGAGTTGCCCCTTGTTTGCCTATAAATAATGAATCATTAACTATATTTACATACCAGAACATCAGCAGGAGTGCAATAATGCTAACCAGTGCAGAGCACAGCTGGTTCCCAGGGAGGGTGGGGATGATTCACCACCTGCTGAAGAAAGCCTAGCCTCATTTCCTCCCCAGCTCAAGGGGATCTATCTAACTAAACTTCCATTCTGGCAGCCAGTCTTGAGGTAGGAGGGGCCTGTGCATCTCTGGCCTAGAAGAGGAAGTACAAGAGCAGAGTGGACAAGCCCAGACAAAGACTATCTTGAACTATGCTCTACTCTTTCCTTGCCTTTCTCCTGAGTGTGTTCTTGGGTGGGTGCACTCGCCTCTCGCAAGCCTACCTTCCAATCTTTGCTTCCATCCCCATGCCTTTAACATAGATTCTCTGGTGCTGGCTTGCCTCTCTTGACCATGTTTCTCCAGTTACTGAGATATAGCTGGGCATTTCATGACATTTCAGTATTGACTCTCAGGCTTATATCTCTTAGAAAGGATTTGCCTCCCCTTGTCCTTAGCACTTTTCATGCTTGGCTCTTCTAGTATACTCCCTGGGATTGATTACATGTAACACATTCACAAGGAAAGACAACCAAGTTAGTGTGTGTGTGTGTGTTTCTTCTCTAAATGAATCTTTAATTTTTTTTTTTTTTACAGGTGTTAGTGCTCAGACTATCCATCAATGGCCAGCTGCCAAAGTTCAGGCCTTAGGCAGTCCACTCTTTCTGGAGTGTACCCTAAAGGGGAAATCGAACCCCAACCTCTACTGGTACTGGCAGGCCACAGGAGGGACCCTCCAGCAACTCTTCTACTCTATTAATGTTGGCCAGGTGGAATCGGTGGTGTCACGGGACCTCTCAGCTTCCAGGCCCAAGGATGGCCAATTCATCCTAAGTACAGAGAAGCTTCTCCTCAGTCACTCTGGCTTCTACCTCTGTGCCTGGAGTCTCACACTGAGTGGGGTGGGGCAGACATCTGTGCAAAAACCACACCCTCTCTTTAGTCCTACCTCCTTCACTAGGAACCCTCCCTAGGGATGGGTGGAGGGGGGGTTGCCACTGAATTTCTGGCTGAGAGCCAAGTTGAGGTCTGAAAAACAACATGATTCAAGTCAGAAGTCTCCAAAGAAATTTATTAAACTCTTTATCAGTGATTCACATATGCAGAACCTGTGAGTTGCCTACACACAGTAAACTTTCCAGTTTGTAGTATCTGGTAGCAGGATATTGTGTGCTCAAAGAATGCTTCTCTTGTCTAAACACTCTACCCTTGTTCCACATTACTTTTAAGCTACACCGGGCATGCTCATGGACATATGGGCTCTACCTGTATCTGAATCTGTCACCAAGTAGACTGATGAACAGGTAGGAGAATCTCATTTAACTCAATTACTTAATTTCACGTCAGAGTATCTCCATCATTCACCTTTCTGCTGAGACTAGAAATTTTTTAAAGGCTGAAATTCAAAACATCAATCAGGGAGCAACACAATGTCATTAGACAGCTATGCAAGATAGAACTTAATATAGAAAAGATCTTAGCATTTTGACTAAGACCAAATGTAAATGTGGATATGGAAAATATTCATTCAGGAATTATTACAGCTGCTTTGGTCTTGTTGGTTGGTTGTTTTGTTTGACACAAAATTCTATTTAGTCTGCACTTGCCTCAAATGTGAAGCAAGCCTCCAAACAAGCATGTATCACCCGGTCTGCTAGTAATCTTATTGTCATTTCAACTTCCCAGTTCTTCTGTCTCTCCTCTATTCTTCTGTAGCAAAACACGGAGGAGGCAGACAGATGGTGGCATAAGAAATACAGGAGACTGGGGGTAAAGAGGAGTAGTGTGTGTGTGTGTGTGTGTGATAGAAAGGTTAAAACAAAACAGTGACTAGGATGGAAATGAAGAAGAGGAAAAGATTGATGTGGATGGTTGGAAAGAGATATACTGGTTACCTTGGCAACTGAGATTTCTTTAACCCTCAGTCCTCCCTAGACCATATTCCTAAAAGGGACTTTCCCCCTAATGTCTCTTTTCCTCCACAAGAGGGCACAAGAAGTCTTAAAATCCTCTGTTCCTGGCATCACACACTTAGCTATCTAGAATGATTCTGATGTATCTTTATTTTCAATCTCATTTAATTAATGTACAGAGGAAAAATCAAAAAAGATACTGAGTGTAATAGAGTGATCTCTATTACACTTGAATGATAACCTAGGTGTAAAGTAGCCAGGATACAGAGAGCCAGAATAAAGATCAAAACAATGAGGTATATTAAAGATGGTACCAGGCAACGCAACGAGTAAAACATTTGGCTTCAAGTCTGGATTTCCTAGTTTCTAAGACCCGAGGGCAGTCACGTAGTTTCTCTAGATCTCATTTATTTTAACCAGCAAATGTTACCTCTGTGGATCGTTAGGTATTAAATGAGATCATATTATGCAAGTACTATTACAAAGTCTAATTTTTGGCAGGTGTCCTTTTCCACTCTGGAAGCTTACAAAGTACTTTGATTGTAGCTCTTCCAAACTGTCTCATTTTAAAACATTTAAGCAGAAATTATGTCACAAACATAACAATACTTATATGGCAAACCCATGCCAATTTTCTCACATGCTGCTTGCTTTGAATTCATCCTAGAACATTCCTGTTGGAACTCTATGCAGCCTCAGGGTCTCTCTTCAGAGGGAAACATCACACGTGTTGCCATTAGTCAGGCAGGGTAAGGGGCTGACTTTAAACAGACATTTCATTCCTGTGAGACTCTGAAAGTTTTAGAAAACTTACCTTAACAGGAGAAACGATTTTGACTAGACGTAATGCAGTTTCGGTCTAAATGAGAGAGTTGTTTGAATAGAAACACAGAGATCTCAGTGTCTTTAAAGTCTTGAAAACAGCAAATGAGAAAAAAAGAAAGAAAGAAAGAAAGAAAGAAAGAAAGAAACAAAGAAGAAAGAAAGAAAAGAAAAGAAGAAAAATCCTAGTGATGGCTGAGGGGAGGGTAACCGAGCCACCCGTAGACAAGAACAGGCTGTTTAAGCAGAGACCTGAAAACCACATATACACACTAGAACAAGTCATTATCCTGCATTTAGTTATCTGCCTCTATTTATGCATAACGATCCTGTTGCCACAACTGTTTTGATAGTATCCAAAGGCTAAAACCTCACTTATAACTAGGGAAAACAGGAAGGCAGTTCAGGATGGTATATCCTAATTGTAGGTACCACCTGCTGCCAACATCAATGTCATGTTTCCTGGTTAAATGAGGCTCCTTATCTAGGAGACCTGCCGGGACCCCGATTTTGACTTTGACTTTATAGATGTACCAAGATAAGTATTCCCAAATATATCATTGCTTGATTTTCACACACGGGCTGCTGAGGACCACAGAAGTCAGAGAAACTCCCCTCAAGGACCTAAGGCATCATGGGATTGATTGGGGCCTCTTGATTGCTTCTAGAAGGTAGAAAATGGCCCAGGCTTGGCAAGGTTCTGACACTACGGCTGTGCTGCCTCATTTGATTTTTCAAGATTATATTATTTAGTTGAGTGTGTGATGGGAAGTTAATGAACTGCTGCTCTGGAGCAGGACTGGCTTGTGGATTTTGTGACTTCCCACTTCCTCATTTGAGAGTTTCTGGAGGTCTGGCTTTCCATTCTTTCCTGTGTTGTGTGTAGACTTTTCCCTCATCTTACCTACATGGGTCAGGAAATACAAAACACATTCATTTTGCAGGCACTACTCACAGAGATACACTCCAGCGAAAGCCAGCCAATGACTGCAGGTCAGACAGCAGTTCAGATGTCAGGAGACTCTCCATTTTGCATTTCGTTTATTATTTAGACTCTGTTCCTGTGACTCATTACATGAATGGGCTCTCATTACATTAATTGAAGGAACTGGAGGATACTTGTGAGGAGAGGTTGACCTGACTGGAGTTAGGGTTAGATGAGTAGAGAAGTGGAAAGAGGGTGACGTGGGGGCCATAGGAACCCTATTGAGGTCAGAGCAGTTACTGCACCTGTCTCCATTGTGCATACTGCAGGCTTCTGTTTCCTGTGTGACTTCTAGCAGATGTGAGATGGGCTAGATGGGGGGCTTGAGATGAGATATATGGATCCCCCTTTAGAGACCCTCCTCTTCCCTCTTGGTTGTTCTCACTGTCATGGTGATAGCTAGAGGCGGAGCTAGAAAGGACTGCCTGAGAAGGGGTTGGAGACAGGATGTGGCCTGTGTGGTTCTCAAAATGCTCAGAATATGGGTGAGTGGGGGAGCTTTCACAGGCACCCCAGATGTAGGACCTGGTAAATGTCAAACCACATCCTGTTGTGACTCCCCAAGATGGAGCTATGGCAGGTGGCCATTCTTACTTGGTGCTGATGTTACTTAGAGATAAACAGTCAGAAATGGGGTGAGATGCTTCCATCCCTTCCCCCATTGTCTCCAGGAATCTAAAAGTCACAGCATGCATCACTTCACTTGCTGATGTTTGATGCAAAGCAGTTCTTCTTAAGACTATTTTATTTTTTAATCATGGTTTTATATTCCTTTGCTGGAAGAGGTCAAGGAAACCAATTATTATGGGTCCCACTGTGTCTGGTTAACTATGGGATTCAAGACAGCACTGTCCCTTTGCAGGTCAGATGCCTTGAAAGAAAGGCACAATGTGAGTGTGTGTGTGTGTGTGTGTGTGTGTGTGTGTGTGTGTATAGCTGGGAAGGATTTAGACTTTCCTGCTTACCATCCTGTCAGTGCTATATGGACTGTAGAATTCCCATCAACAAACCACTAAGTAGGGGCTGAGGCCCCTTATGGAGCACCCTGCTTCACAGGAATTGAGGGGACCTGGAAAACTGGAGATAGTCAATGCCTTATGCTCCTGGGGATAGAGGAGGACAAAAAGCTGAGTTTCTGAGTTTTAGCAGATCCTGGATTCCAGGCAGTTTGGAAGACACACGCTCCATATGAAGCTGAGATCTTGCTGTGATTTTGTGAATCACTTGTATAAGATTAAAAGAGGCGAGATGATCCCATCTGAGAGAGTGTGAGGATGGAGGGGTAAATATAAGGGACTACAGAATTAGAATCTTGTAGAGGCTTGGTAAGTTTGGAAGATTCACTAAAGAAATGTGAGAGAATCAAAGTACATTTCGGTCTCCTGCATACCCTCAGAGACAGAAAAGCAACAATTGGCACACATAGAGGGGGTATGTAGCTCAGATGCAGCACATGTCTGAAAGAATTAGAGTTTTGAGTCACAAGTGATCTCTGAGTCAATGGCAGGATGTAGATACAAAAAACTAAAATGTGGCCCCACCCAAACGATACCTAAGACATCAAAAATGATGGGTATAACTAACTCCCTCCTTTCCCTATGTAGGTCAGAACCCACCTGGTGTTGAGTTCTTTCTGAATACAGTGCTTTCAGAATGACAGAAGGATGAAAGTGAGCTGACATGGTTTTATGAGAAAGTAACTGATCCACAAGGAGAAAGAAATGTCCAGAACTGTACATTTGGGGGGGGGGGAAGGAGAGGGAAAACTGGCAATGTTGAGCCTGGAAAATATATTTAAGCAAACATAAATTACCAGCACTTGATAGTTATTACCTTGTGCTAAGAACTGTAGATATTGTGTGGATTGATTAAGCCATTGTAATTGGGTCCATTTAACACAAGGGGAGGCTGAGTCTTTGGTAGCCATTTGCTTAAATCACATAGCCAGGAAAATATAGAAATGAAGCCCAAATCCAGACTTTTTTGGCTTTAAAGTCTTTGTTCACTGCAGTCATGGTTCTTAAAGTGAAGTTTATTCTCCCTTGTAGGTTTAAGTAATGGTCTTTACAAGCTCCAACTGCTTCTGAAGCTCTCTTAGGGGAACAGAATTATAAGCTGAGAAAGATATGCATGATAAAATTCATAGATACTTAACTGGGCAGCGAATGTTCATAGAGCTTCCCAGTGGATGAAGCATTTATTCAGACAAGTGAGAACTCTTTGGGGACAGTTAAAACTTTTTGGGAAGAGAAGGAGGATTCAATGCTATGTTGTTGTTGTTCTTTCACATGTACGTGGTTTGTGATACCAGGTCTGATTAAGACCAATCCATTGTATAGTGAATGTGTAGAGCTGTAACTGGTAAGGAGTCCTTGCCAATGTCACTGTTTCCAAAGGCATCATTTATATCAGCTATGCTTATAACAAGGTGGGTGACTGGACTTTGGTATGGTTTCCAAGTGAACTAAATATGTCTGGTCCGTTGAGAGCTTATTTTTCAGGTAAGATCTAACACTGTCATAATAGGAGAGGCAGAGTGGTAGGAATTATGAGGAAATGAAGCTTTCAATGCCCAACACTGAGTACTGTAGTGGGAAGAGCTCCATGGATTTTTGATCTACAAATACACAGGGAGCAAAACTTTCAGAGGTAGAGGAAAATAGACAGCCTAACACTATGACATGCTTTGTGTTTGGGTCCAAATTTCCTGAGTATGCTAAGAGCTGACCTGTGGGCTCTAGCCACCTTTCTATTCCCCAGTACTTTCAATGGAAGTGTATCTAGACATGCTGGTATTTGTGTTTTAATATAGAACTTCACCAGGAGAGACCAAGAACAAATCCTCCACTTTCACAACTATTCCTAGTTAGAGTGAATTCATGAAACACTCAAATAGATCAAGTAGGACCACAAATCACACAGTTCTCTCTGGGGCACTACAAAGAATAATGGGGAAATGGCTCAAAACAAGAAAAGAGGGGTCCATAAAGTTACATCAACCCTTTTTGTCCTTTCTCCTAACTGCTTTTTAAAGAAAGACTAAACCTTTGTCTTCCAGATGATCTTACAAACTCCTGAAGCATCTTCGTTCCTCAAGTTGACAAAGCCCAATATTGAGTACTGTAGTGGGAAGATCTCCATGAACACTGGTGCCAACAGGAAAATTCCTTTGGACAAATGGAGTCAACTCCAGTGCTATCCACACAAGAATCCTTTGGCCTTCCTTAACATATATTGTCATTATCACATGACTTCCAGATATTTTCCTTACCCTTTATAATTGACAGATCTATAATGGCTTTAACTCAGTTTCCCTGTGCAACCTATGAAAACGCATCTGTGTTTCACAACATTGTAAGAACTTGGGAACCTTCAGGAATTGTTTCAGAGAGTGTTTTATATAAATCTCTTCAGCCAGTAAGCATCTTCTGCCTCAATACTGTTACCACTTGTAAAGTTTACTGTGGACCGTGTCTTATATTCTACCTGTCATATTGACAAGCAAGTTCTATCAGACTTGAGTCCAGAACAAGTGAAACTCTTCAGAAGAATTTCTCTAGTGTTTCCCCTTTGCAAAAATAACTCTGGACTCAACTGATGTTTCAGAATTTTTCCCTGAGATGTCCTGTGCTCTGGTCCTATCAGAATGGTCAGGGTTTACTCTCTGGGTCCCCCAAATCACAACTCTTCAATATCTTCTTTTCACTCACTTGTCTTAGATCCTACAACAAACATAAACACCTCTACCTCAGCAGATTTTCCCAGCTTACACTCAGGGGGAATAGAAAGGATTCCCAGATTGGTCTAAAAAGATTCACTTTGATTCTAGAGAAAGACAGAGGCAGGAGAGCTAAACTTCTGAGTTCTGTGAGTGTTGCAAATTGTTATTTGGAGCAGACAAGGACATTGCAGTTATACTGGAAGAGAGACCTGGACCCTCATGTGGGGTGAGGTAGAGTTGGTAACTTCATCTCTGTTATGAGCCCTGAACTGAGAGAAAAAACTACTTCTGGCCTTGTGTCTTCCAAACACTTGACCTGTTGGCAAACACCAGAGTATCAGCCAGGACCTGATAGGTTTCATCCTACAGCTTTCCACTTTTAAATGTGCCTGCTTTCCTCACCCAGAAAAGAACAGTCACTAAGCCTTCAGACCCAATTATCTCCCACATGGGGTTATCCTCACCCCACCTACACACTGGTTTAGTGCTAAGGGTGCTTAGCCCTTTATGGGTCTGTTTATTCACACCCTGTACTCTAAAACCCCTCCCACATGCATCCTCTCTGGTCCACACAGCACCCACACTTTCTCTAAAGCATTTGCTTACTCCTCTCATGTACCTATCTTCCCATCCCAAATGAGAATATAAATACCACATGTGTGTCATTGTCTCCATAGGTCTAGGGAGTGGAAAAGATCTTTTTGTGAATGCACGTGTAGGGCCTAAAACCCATCCCTTGTTATATATTTTATATGTAAATATAAAATCAAGACAACATCAGCAACGAAGATAATGACCATTAAAAAAAAAAAACTGTAGTGCAATTTGAGGTATGTAGAAAGTTACCACTTATGTATATAACTAGAACGTGATAACCTCTTAGGCCGACCCTGACGTGAAGCTCATCCTTTCTGGACTTTGAAAACTCCCACTCTGTAGCCCTGTAACTGGACTTTCTGAACGCTCAGTCTCTTGCAAGGAATAGTTTACCTCTAGAATGATGACTACTCAGAACCTCTGATGGTGGCCGTATTTGGAAAAAGGTCTTTGTGGTTGCCGTTGGTTAAGAACTCAAAATGGAATTGTTTAGGATTTTAGGTGAGCCTCAAATCCAGTGACCCATGTCTTGATGAAAGAAAGGAAAGGGACATGTACACAGAGAAACATGGGGAAGAACACCACGTGAAGGTCAAGGTAGAGATGAGAGAGGAACTCATACAAGGGCAGTGATGCTAAGGGGCATGGGAAGGTGGAGGAACAAGAAAGGATTCTTCCTTGTAACTATCAGAGAGCACTGACTTGCTGATGATGTGATGATTTTGAATTTGGGCCTCCAGAGTTGGAAGATAATTTATTTCTACTGCCCTAAACCACGCAGCCCCATTTTTTGTATATCTTATACACACTTTGTTAGCAAGCCTGGGAAATTGACACTCTGTGAAACTAAGGTCTCAGTGTGGTTCTTTCTGCAAGTCCTTTCCCTGAGCTTGTGGGCCCCTGAGTAAACTGTGACACCATGTGCAAGCATATCATCATGGCTACTGGTTGGGAGAAGCTTCCAGAATCATTATTTTTGGGAAAATATACTGAAGTTTCAGTGGTTATAATGTGATCTGCAAACTACAGTTTCTACAGTTATGAAAAAGGAAATTAATTTGCTTATAGCATTATTTTTATGATAGGCTCATGTGCCACAGGCCGGTCTAAGCCTCAGAGACTATAAGCAGTTTGTCAACAAGGGACTTCTAATTCATTGTCCTTTTCTTTCTTTGCCTTCAGAACTTGATTCTCATTTAAATACTAACAACTAACTTTGACATATCCATTCTGGATGATCTGTGGCATCTATTCCTAATTTTTGTCATGTATATTGTTCTATTGTAATGATTAAACCTCATAGTTACCTTTCCAAGAAAAGAATTTCTGTCTGAGGAGCTATACCTAACATCCTCAGCCCAGGATGGTCTTGTCTAAAGCTGACAGGAAAATTTACACATCAAAAGGGTGACACTTCATGGGTAATACCTTAATTTCTTTTAGACCCCGACCTAGAGCCTGACCCTGTGAGATAGAGTCTTACTGTTTCTAGATTTCATATTATCAGTTTTCTACTTTCATTGTCTTCTCTAAGACCCCAGGCTGGACTTGGAGAGTTCAACAGATCTTAAGGTAAAGCTTTCAAACAAGATAAGCCAGAGATATTGAGGAGAGACACAGATGAAATCCAAAGATGAAACAAAAAGAACTGGACTCTGTCAATGAGAAGCAAGCGGGTGCTATAATCCATAGGTCGGTCTAGCCTCTGCCCTATAGCGGGTGGAGTTGTTGTTACTGGTAATTTTTTTTCTCTGTCTTTATCCTGCTCATGTTCCAGAGCCCAGTCATTGCCCTTCAGACAAATGACTCATTGGAGGATTTAAAGTACACAGGAGGAAGAAGAATTTTTGGCAAGAAGGCAGATTAGCCACTCTCTTTGCCTTTTCCGACCAGCAGGAATGTCAGTAACAACAGGAGTCCAAAGAAACTGCTAAGACACAACCAGGCTAAGCTTACTATTTTTATTGATTTAGTCTGTTTCAGGGTCAAGGTGTCAATGAGGAAGGATGGATATCCATGGAGGAAGAAGAGACAAGTCCTTAGGAATAGGAATGGAGAAGGTGCAGGAAAATCGATGGCCAGGGTGAAGAAGCTCAGGATACATAAGAGTTTGTCTCAGGAATTTTTTTTCTTGACCTGAGAAGGAGAAGACATAGTTAGTCCTCCAGAATCCATGGCGCAGAGGGAGAGGGATACACAAAGGGGATTCTCAAGTATGATCTTGAAGAGAGCACCTTGGTTCTCCTTATCCTCCAGGAGTACAAACAAGCATTCCTGCGTTTTTGCTTTGTACTGTGTTCCTTATCGTCTTTTGAGATGACATGATAGCACGGCTGGGTCCTCCTCTGAGGTCCCCTTACATTCCATATATTGCCATCTATACCTCCAACCATTTGTTCAGCCTATCATTCTTACCATAGCCATCAGCACCAGGGCGCTGACCAGCACAGCATAGAGGGTGGCCTTCCCCAGTAGGATCTCATAGAGGATGGTAGCAGACAGAACCCCCTGATGATAGGATGCTGTTGACAGAAAAGGAGAGTAAATAGATGTTTGTGAGAAGGTTCCTCTGGGGAGCCCTTACCCTCGTGTCTGTCGGATCTTTGTGTCCTGTTTTCAAAGCCAAGACCATGGAAGACTTAGAGAATGTCAGAAGTTTACTCACCTGAGGTGATTCCACAGTCTGAAAGAAAAGAGAGGGAGAAAAATGGGTGAAAGAAAGATACTTCTTGGGGATATTGAACACCCAACAACAAAGTTTAAAGCTGAATGTAAAGGCCACAGACACAGGCATGTCAAATGGTGTAAGTGCTCTCCTCTGATAATCCTCACACTGTCTTTCTGATGGTGCAGGACAAGTTCAAGACACTGTTACAGTGACCTTAAGAATCAGGGATGGGGCTGAGAGATGCTAGTCTGTGAGGGAGGTGTAAGAGAACTCATAAGCACAGCTCAGAGAAACTAAAGAACTGGGAAGCCACTTGGCCTGAGCTGCCCCATTGAGTTTATGGAGTCCTTGGGAGGAAGCATATGCTATGCTTTTCTGACACCATGAGCTGGATCACTCTGGCTTTTTCCTGGGTCTATTCTTCTCTTCTACACGGATTGTTTCATATTTTTGAAGTACTAGTGCTGTTTGGTTTCCTCTCCAGCTCTCAAGTCCCACTTACCTGCTCTGCCCCAGGCCTCTGCACTAATGTTCTGTGTGACAGGTTTGGGTGAGGTCTGATTCCACTCATCTTGCTCTGTAAGCCCATAGAACTGCACTTGACAACGGAAGTGGTTGCGAGGATTGTGCCAGAAGGTAGCAGAAACCCTCAGGCGGCTGCTCAGGCAGTAGGTGAAGTTATTGCTCTCCTTGTAGGCCTGAGGGTCCGTGCTGACCCCACTGTGGATCTCCTTCCCATTCACCCACCAGCTCAGCTCCACATGGTCAGGGAAGAAGCCCCTGGCCAAGCACACGAGGGTAGCCTTTTGCTTGTCTGCAATCTCTGCTTCTGATGGCTCAAACAAGGAGACTTTGGGTGGAGTCACCTTTCTCAGATCCTCTGGAAAGTAAAGAGGGTGGAATTAGCATTTTGCTGATGTCTGTCTGGATCAGGTAGAAATTATTTGTATCTGGAAAGCCTCAAGGCTGAGAGAGTTTCTGAAAAAGCAAGCAGGGCTTGCTGGCTTTGGAATCACGATTTCATTTCTCTACGCCATTAATCTTTCATCTTGTTTGTCATTGTATTTATCCAGTGGACATCAACCTTTCCTGTACTCTTTCTCATAAGGAAATATTATAAATGGGCTGGCCCAACATTTAGCACAAGGTCCCTTTATTGACATAGATTCAATCTTCCTCTATCACGAGAAGTTTGTTTCTTATCATTATATTTAGTTGGAGCTTGACACAGAAATCAGAAGAACAGAATTTGAATCTGAGCTGTGACCTTCCAGGCCTGTGTGACCATAAAAGTGTCTCTTTAATATCTCTGCATCAATTTCTTTTCTGCTTGCAAAGTGAAATGCACATCACCAACATCCAGAAGAAGCATAAAGATATAGACCATCCTGTCACAGCTAAGTTATCTGTATCTTAGTTATAAGTTAAGGGCCCAGGATTAAAGGGTAATTAAGGTTGAGATAAACATTGGGCATGAGAAAACCTTCCTCAGACTATCATAGACAGTCTATTTTCATTCGGGTATGTGGAGACATCCTGGTCTACAGTGGATTCATGAGGATGTAAGATTTACTGAGTTTTGTGCTATGTAAAATGAACTTAGCAACGCCTCTGCCTCTAAATAATTCCAGTTCTTTGCACTGTTTGTTCTTCCAAGTGATTTGCTGAAGATGAAGAGATAGATATATTCTGTGTTAGGAACCCAAGACCTTCTGGATAATGGAGAAACCTTATTTTGACTCTTTCTCCTATTTCTTTGGAAATTAACTTATTCCTGGGCTCCAAACAAAGGTATCCAACCTGCACAATTCTTATATAACATTGAAGGCTTAGTGCTTGGCTTCAAACTCTGCAGCCAACATGCTGGAATTCTGTTTCTTTTTAGTAGGAGTCTCTACATTTTTCTTGTCTTTTCTTTTCTTTTCTTTTCTTTTCTTTTCTTTTCTTTCCTTTTCTTTTCTTTTTTTCTTTTATTTTTATTTATTTTTATTTTTTATTTATTTTTTGTCCCGGGGGCAGGGTCTTAATCTGTTGTCCATAATGACCTAGGATTCTCTATATTCCAAACTGACTTATTGTCTAGGTCAGGTTGGCCTCACATTCAATGCATTGCTTTGTTTTAGTCATCTCAGTGCTGGGGGTGTGGATGTGAGCCTATCATCTCTGCTCAATCTCTTCCTCTAGTGCATCATCTTCAATGTACCTAGGGCTTAACAGGCTTGACCTAAGTAGAAAGAATATTATTCTTGCTTCCCTCTGTGGTTCTTGACTCTCCTCTGCTTTTGGTCTGTCCGCTCTTTTTCTGTCCCAGAGATATTGGCTTTGAGATTCTCCCAGCTTTCCATGGGAACTGTGGGATGCTGTTCTCTGACCCTCTCACTCAGCATTTAGTCCCCGCTGTGAAAAACCAAACATTTGCCTGAGTCAGGAATGTTGTTCTCTGTTTTATTAATCAACATCATTGTCAGGACAAATGGAAGTGGATCCTCACTACACCCTGAAGTATTACTTGTAAAATTCAGTAGGGAGACTGGGGGCCAGTTCAATATCCATGTGTGTGAGTCCCTGAGGATTCTTGGGAGGTATAATTGCCTAGGAAAGTGAATTGTGCTTTAGTAAGCTGCTGGTGGTATGTGATTTGCTTGAGAGCTGCACTAGCTGTGAGTAAAATTGCAAAAGTCCTCTTCCTCTTTTCAAACTACCTTACTATCTGTATCCTTAGAACAGGTTCCCACATTAACATACCTAAGCTTACCTTATCATCAAAGAGCCAGGACTGGAATTTATCCTCATATGGTTATAAAGTCTGGCGCATTTCTTTATCCCACATGTCTACAGGGACCCAACATTTCCTTTAGACACAATTTAACAAGGATGAGTTCCCTAGGACTCAACTTAATATTCCAACCACAAATCATGTCCACTGTTGCTATGGTTACCAAATACAGATTCACATATCCAGGCTGTGAGTTATTTCTTTTCTATAACTTTGGCCCCCCCACTGCCAAGTGATATTTAAAGTCCATTCTAATACTGAGATCCTAAGGTTTTTCAAGCATTTTCCCCAAGCTAAATGTTTGTATTTTAATGTGTTCCTTTAGTCAATGAACCCCCTTCACGATATAGCCTGGGTTACATGGAATGAGCAGAGAAGATTTTAGGTCAGGATTCAGGGGAATAAACTGAGGATTAACAGACCTTAGTGACTAAATTCCCCCTGCCTTGGGGTCAACCATTCAGTGAGAATGTGTTGATATTGGGTCTCCATCCCTGCTTCAAGGGATCTCAAATTTAAAGGGAAAGCAGTGGATGGAATTTAATCGCATGCCAGCACCACCACACTTTGGATTCTTCTGTTCTACTTTATATTTCTCTGTCCTTGGTTTCTTGCTTTACTCCTTCCGTCCCTTTCTAAAGACCCTCTCCCACTTTTGCCAGTGGGTACTCTAGATTTCCCGGCACCACCTCTCTGAACCTCCCCGCGTTTATCTGCCCTTTTGTGCCTGCTATTTATTTTCAAAACCAAGTTTGCTCCCAGAGTCCTGATTAATCCTTTTTATGCACAGCCCACCCAGTGCATGCATACCTCAGAGAAAAGAGGAAGAAACCTACCTTGTTCTAGCGTGCGAAAGCAACGCTTAGCACCCAATCCCCTGTCTCTTCCAGCTCTCCCAAAAACGGTGAAGTTGAGAGCTGTCTCCTATTACACATTTCTCGGAGAGCCCGAACCCCGGTCTATTCCAAATTCCTCCAGGGACCCAGGAATTGGGGCGGGGACAGGGGGAGCGGAGCGAGACATGGGAATCTTACCTAAAACCGTGAGCCTGGTGCCGGGACCGAAATACTGCTCATAGGAGCACAGAGGCTCAACCCCCCACACAAACCCGCGGGACTCAGCGAGGGTTCCCCGATTTAAGGACAATCTCCCTGCTACTCAGCCTCCCTCTCCGGCGCAGGGCTTGGAAAGGCAGGGCAAAGACAAAACTCGCCGCTGCAGTTGCCAAGAAGTTCCTATAGGATGTTCAATCGGCTGTGGATCCCGAAAGTCAGGACAAGGGCTGCACAACCCTGTGACTCCCAAAACCTAGCCAAGGGACCCGAGCCCACTGCTGCCCAATCCTGCTGAGAACGCGCAAGTGGGGCCCCAGCTCACCTAACACGAGGAGCCGAGTGCCTGGCCCGAAGTACTGGGTCTCTTGGTTCACAGCCCCAGAACCCAACACAAAAACCATACCCCAGCTTACCTAGCACCGACAGTCGGGTGCCTGCACCGAAGTACAAGGTGTTTTGACTCACAGCCTCTAGGCACAGGACAAAAACTGGCCCCGGCTATCCTTAACCTGGGATTCCCGGCAAGGAAATGCTCCCTCCCCTTCATCACTAGCTCCAACTTACCGAGAACGGTCAGTCTGGTTCCTGAGCCAAAATACAGCTTGTCTGCACTCACAGCCTCCAGTCTTAAGACAAAAACCCAGTGCTACTTGCTCCTGCGGTCCCAACCCTGACTCAGATACCCACCAACCATGAGCGCTTCATTGTGCCCAGCATCCAATCCAGAAATCTTTCTGCCCCTGGCAGGTCAGCTCAGGCCAAGAGGATGCTGAGTAGCTGTCCTGCTCTGAACACCTTACTCCCATGGTAACCCTAGCTGCCTACTTACCGAGTACTGTCAGCTTTGAGCCTTCACCAAAGTACAGCTGCCCGGTGTTTGCACAGTTCTGGGGATAGTGGCACAAACCTCCTCTTTCCTGATACAGGGCCTTAGCTAGTCAAATGTCCACTCTGCTAAGACTTTCTGCTCCAGGGGTCCTTGTGGCTGGCTGTCCTACCTTCTCTCCCACCTGTGTGGCCTCTGCCTTCTTACCTAGGACGGTGAGTCGTGTCCCTGGTCCGAAGAACTGTTCAGCATAGGAACACAGCAGAAAAGGGACGCCAAGAATTCTTCCTCTTTCCTAGTCCTCTCAGCGTAGACCCAGGGTTACTCACATTCTCCATCTACCTCCAGAACTGGTAATGCAATCTTCACCTTGCATGAGGCCAATCCTAAATTGAAGAGGAGATACAACTTTTGGCTTGGGAATGAATATCCAACTAATTCACTCAGGGATTAACAAATTAATTTGAAATCTGAAGGCTTCCTGCTGTGTCTGGGTAGCCTCCAATGAAAAAAGTCTTGTAGTGTCTTTCCCACAAAGGGTTTATTTATTTACTTAATACCTTTTAATAAGTTCTTAATTTACCATGCATGTACATATATGTTGCCGATGGTAAACCCCATGGTAGGGGCTGAACTGTGATCTCATTTCTCTGGATAGGCTTTCACACTCCTGGGAAGCTTTCTAGGACCAGGAGATGCATAGATGTTATAAGACCTTGTAAGTCCACTCACATAGACTCCTCCTCACATGGTAAATGTGTTTCTTGGGCTGAGAGTTGGTGTTTTTGGGGGTTAGAGCTTTTTGTAAAAGCACCTCTTCCAGTTGAATCATTGTGCCCCCCCCAGTCCCACAATGTTACACTATGATACAAAAAAGTTTCTTCCCCACAGGTGCCCTACCCCAGCGCCTGGGCAGGGGCAGGGAGAGCAGGTGGCAGGGAGGTTTGTCTGACAGAGAGGGGTTGGGAAAAGCCTCAAGCTGGGTAAATCTAAAGAGGGGAGGAGCTTGGAGATGTTCTTGGGACTGATGGTAGCACTGTTGATGGGGGCAGGGAGCCCCTGTTCTGAACGTGTTCTCACTCTGGGAGAACATCTATGTTGCTGGGTTTCCCCTCTTTGACACACAGTGCCCACTGGCTTAGACTGGCATTTATAGAGCAATGGGTGGGAGGAGTGAAGTGGTAAGGTCCCCAACAGGAGACTCCACAGAGCAGCTGATGCAACTTAGACATAGAGACACATGTCTCAGAAACTATCACCATTCCTGTTGCTTGCTAGACAGCACTCAGCCTTCTCATTTACTTAGTCCACAGTACTTAGTGGGTTATGTATTAGGCTTTATGTGTTAGGTTCTATGATGGCTGCAAGGATACGAGTCCATTCTCAGAGAGGCACGTGCTGATGTGGTTACTCAGCCTTGATTTTGTTTCTTTCTCTGACTCTTTCATGATCCCAGGTAAATGGCTAAACTCCAAAGCATTCAGCCAAGTTGTTCATGCTTTTTCTCCTGCCTCTGTTGAGCATGCACACTCTCTGGAGGGCACAAAGTGCACAATTTTGAAAAATCTGCATGTTTACATGCTGTCCTTTGATTATCTAACTGCTGAGTACAGTTTTGTGGACAGTTCACTCAGCTATTTCAAAGTACTGGCTTTTATTTCTGTTCTTTCTTTTTCCCATAATTTAGTCCCTTTATGGTCAAATTGTTTTCTTGAAAACTGTGGTTTAGTTAGCTCTGTTCTGTCACTGGTGAGAGGTAATGCATTACAGTAATATGTGTTCAGTGAGTGATATGAATGTAAAAGTAAGTGTGTCTGCCTATATGTAGCTATATATGTATTTTTGCACAGATTAAACCCTGAGATCATATGCAAGCGAGAGGGCAAGCCTCACTGAAATGACTGCTTACAAAACTGGGTCACTTTTATTTCCCTTACCATTCACATGTTTATTAGAAAATTACCACTAAGTATCTACCTTGAAGCAAAATACCAGGCAGTATCCCAGGGTGCTATCAGAAATAACACCTTAGTTATTGGGTAGCCACCAGTTACAAGAGAGGTGTCAGATAAGAAACAGTTTCCACTGAGGAAGATCAGTGTTACAAAGGAGGTCTTTACAAGGAGCTAAACAGTTCAGGATATTCTTGATCTAGTCTTAGTAAGAAGGAAGGACTGGGGAAAAAAAACACGCTAGAGAAGGCTCCAGAAAGATAATGAATCCATGTCCTTAATATAAAGTAAGAATTACCAAAGGAAGAAGCAGTACCATGCTGCTCCAGATGGAGCGGGCAGGAGAAGATGCAGAGTGTCAGGAAGAGGATGAGAGGACTAAAGTATGGGGGATTATGAGAAAAAAATGACATCAAGTCTTTATGTCATCTTAAGGATGGCCACAGCACCACCACGGCTACAATGAGAGCTCAAGAGATATGCAGGCTTTCTAGATGTAGAAATATAGAAAATCCCTTGCTTGTAGGAAGCAGTATTTTCTGTACTTCTAGGCACACCTGTGGATGTTGTTTATATCATCCATTTCACTGGAGAATAATTTATCAACAGATTTGTATCTTAAATGAAAGACACATCGTCCATATTAATATCCTTTTCCAAGTCAGTCCATTGTCATGTGTGATCATGTAGGAAAGCTGATTCGTGATCGAACACATTCGTTCAGTGAGAGGGTGAAAGGAAGATTGGTGACACACAGGGAACCAAGCCTTGTTAGCCACTGCGTCATGACAAGTTGTATGTGGATACATTGTGTAACGTGTAGCTGCTGCTTCCCAGAGCACTAACTTTTTGTTTGTTTGTTTGCTTGGTTTGTTTTTGAAGGTAAGAAACTTCCTGTACTTAGCACTTCTGTCTTTCTCTCTTGAGAATTTTTCGTTCTTGTCACTACTTTCGAAATTTAATTATCAGCTTTTGTTAGTTTGAGGGTGGAACCCTCACTTTTATTGCCCAGTGTGGCCTTCATTTTCTTGAATATCTCTTCTTTTGTGATTGATCAATGAGTTTGGAGACAGACAAGAAATAAAGATATCTACACACACCAGAAAGTCAGGCCGTTCTAGAACATGTTTATTGATTTGCTTGTAAGTGTGCTAGGCATTCTCCAGGTCACAAGGATTTCAGACATACACGGGCATGTATACATGACTAGTAGGCAGACTTTGGGATTCACAGACAAATGAGAATAGCTCTTCAGAAGCGCTGGAAGAAGAAAATCAGTATTAACACAATGAGTTGGCGGCTCCTGGATTCACCTTCATGTCTGGCTTCAGGAACTCTTTCGTTTGACCTGCAGATGAGAATCATTTCAGGTTTACCAATAATCTTGCATAGTGTGACTTGAGAGAGTGTATGAAGGCCGATTGTTTAGACAAATGATAGAGCTACTAAAACATCCCTGGGCTTTTGAGTTATCACAGTTTACCTCTCTATAGCTCATTCACTGCAATTCTTCAAAGTTTCTTCTTGTCTTTTTATGCCATGGGAGCAGAGCTCTCTCTACTGCTCCCCTCTAATTCTGGAAGCACCCTAAGCTCCTGGATGTAAGTGTCTGTGTTCCATGGGTCACCTCCCCTGTAAGGTCCACCTGCCGGTTCCTTACCATAGCCATCACCACCAGTGTACTGACAAGCACAGCATACAGGGTGGCTTTCCCTAGCAGGATCTCATAAAGGATGGTGGCAGATAAGACCCCTTGTTGATAGGATGCTGTTGGCAGAAAAGGAGAGCAGGTAAGTACCTTTGGGCAGGTAGTCTGACTCTATAGTCAAAACCATGAGAGGTGAAGAGAGAGTCAACTCACTTACCTGAGGTAATCCCACAATCTGCAAGAACAGAGAGAGGAAAATGGATGAGATCTCTTTTTATTAAGAGGATTGAAAATTAAGTCAACCTATGGGCTAGCAGAGTCTCACAGACCCAGATTCCCCGCCCACCCCTGTCCCCAGGAGGCCCCAGAACCGCTTCTCTTCTATTGTTCCAATTGTTCTTGAAACCCATAGCTTAGGCACCAAAGATAATAATTCAGGTGCTGAGCAGCACAAGTGGCAGGGAACGGAGAGCCTGCATGCAAAGCCGCCAGAATGAGGATTTGGAGTTAGAATTATACATGGTTGCCAGTTTATCCTCTTGGTAGGCTTTGGTCTCTTTCCACTGTTTTTACTATATCTGGACTTCCTGGCTTTTCACTTGCATCTTTCCATTTTTCTTTTTCTTTTTCTTTAATCTTCTTTTTTATTGAGTATCTTCTTCATTTACATTGCCAATGGTAAAACCGTTCCCAATTTCCCCTCTCCCAAAAGTGCCCCTCCCCAATGATACCCTACCCCTCCTCCCACACCGTCTCCATGTATATGCCCCTCTGCCTGACACACTCCCACCTCCCCCCCAACTCCCCAACACCCCCACCCCCAGTCCATTTCCCTTTGTTGGGCCTCTATTGAGCCTTTACCTGACCAAAGACCACTCCTCCCACTGATGCCCAACAAGGCATTCCTCTGCCACATTTTTGGCTGGAACTGTGTGTACCCCTTGGTTGATGGTTCAGTCCCTGGGAGTCTTGGGGTGTCTGGGTGTCCAAAAGTCATTGTTCTTCCTTCCCGTGGGGGCTATATACCCCTTCAGCTCCTCCGGACCACCCTCCAGATTCTCTGTTGGGGTCCATTTTTGTTTTGGTACTACTGATGCCCATTATTCTTAGCAGGTCCCCAGGTCCCACTTACCTGCTCTGCCCCAGGCCTCTGCACTAATGTTCTGTGTGACAGGTTTGGGTGAGGTCTGATTCCACTCATCTTGCTCTGTAAGCCCATAGAACTGCACTTGACAACGGAAGTGGTTGCGAGGATTGTGCCAGAAGGTAGCAGAAACCCTCAGGCGGCTGCTCAGGCAGTAGGTGAAGTTATTGCTCTCCTTGTAGGCCTGAGGGTCCGTGCTGACCCCACTGTGGATCTCCTTCCCATTCACCCACCAGCTCAGCTCCACATGGTCAGGGAAGAAGCCCCTGGCCAAGCACACGAGGGTAGCCTTTTGTTTGTCTGCAATCTCTGCTTCTGATGGCTCAAACAAGGAGACCTTGGGTGGAGTCACCTTGCTCAGATCCTCTGGAAAATGAAGAGAACAAGACTGGTCTGAGAGCTGCCTGGACCTGACTTGGACTTGTAAGAGAGGGCTGGAAACGGTCATTATAAAGTCCAACTATGTTGTAGCAGGTCCTGCTTGCTTTCTGTCCTTGTCCAACTCTGTTTCTGGTCTCCCTTGCCATTCCCACTTCTTTATGGGTTGTTCTAAATATATGTTTGTATACTCTTCCCCCATTCCACTTTTCTACTGTGGAATGGTACCCTGATTTTTTGGATTTTCTTGTAATGATTCATATACTTGGACATTGATCAATCGGTTAAATAGGATATACCCATTGTTTTTTATTTGGAAACCAGAATCCAAATGCATGGCTATTTGAGATAGTGGCTTTGAGTGAGATTGAATTTTAAGACAAGTGTCATATTAATGTCATTATCCTAAGAACTATGGTGGGGTTTTTCCTTATTACTATTTTCCTTTTTGAGGTAAGGTGGATATATCAATGTGTTTGGGTCATTTTACATAGTATAAACTTTTGCTGCCTAAAAGAGACACTTCCCACACAACATCCAGAGACACTTCTGAGTTTCTGAATACTTTGCTCAATACAACCTCCTCCTCCACTGCACCCAACTTGCTTTGAGGTTCCAGCTTGTCTTTGGCTGTTAGCCTATCTGATGTTCCACATTCACTTCTACCCTGAGATGTAAGAGAGCTGTAGAGGCTTGCACAGGAAAGCTGCAATCCTGTGGAAAGGATTATTCATAGGTTGAACTCTTATTTTTTTCAGTGCTCAGCAAGCCTCCCTGATGAGTTTCAGAATTCTAGCTACCAAGCAAACATTGCATTCTTTGATGCAGTAAAAGATTCCTATAAACAGGTTATAAAACACAGGGTCATTTCAGAAGTGGGTCTCTACCAGAAAGGCCTAGACCCAGTCATGTGCTTTGAAGGGGAGACAGAAGAAAAAAAACTCCTAGTCTTATTGAAATGAATGACCCCCTCTGAAGACAGGAGAGATGCAAAATCCACACACATCCTGCTAGCATCCTCCCTTGCTGCAGAGTTTAATGTTCTCCCTCTTTGGCTCTGTTCTGACCTGGAAGTAAGGTTCTCATGCAGAAAAAGAACAACATAAGATCTTTCTTCTCTGTCTGAAGTTGAGGATTTGTCAGGGAAAATGAGAAATGAGTTTTGAAAAAGGCAAACAGTGGCTTTAGGGATAATAAAAAATAGGAATAAGTGTAGTCACATGAGGTAAGCTTTGAATCCTTTAAGAGAATTTGTGAGAAAGAAAGGAGGAGGGAAGGATAGGAAAGATATAGAATCAATACTCAATGAAATTCTCAAAACCAACAAAACCAATAATTTTAAACATAAAGTAGTCCTTTGTGTTTTTCTTGTCTTTTTTTTTTTTTTCTTTTTTCTTTTTCGAGACAGGGTTTCTCTGTATAGCCTCTCTCTGTATATACTCACTCTGTAGACCAGGCTGGCCTCGAACTCAGAAATCCGCTTGCCTCTGCCTCCTAAGTGCTGGGATTAAAGGCGTGCGCTACCACCACCCTGCTTTTTTTCTTTTCTTTTCTTTTCTTTTCTTTTCTTTTCTTTTCTTTTCTTTTCTTTTCTTTTCTTTTCTTTTCTTTTCTTTTCTTTTCTTTTCTCTTCTCTTCTCTTCTCTTCTCTTCTTTTCTTTTCTTTTCTCTTTCCTTTCCTTTCCTTTTCTTCTTTTCTTCCTTCCTTCCTTCCTTCCTTCCTTCCTTCCTTCCTTCCTTTCTTCTTTTCTTTCTTTCTTTCTTTCTTTCTTTCTTTCTTTCTTTCTTTCTTTCTTTCTTTCTTTCTTTCTTTCTTTCTTTCTTCCTTCCTTCCTTCCTTCCTTCCTTCCTTCCTTTCTTTCTTTCTTTCTTTCTTTCTTTCTTTCTTTCTTTCTTTCTTTCTTTCTTTCTTTCTTTCTTCCTTCCTTCCTTCCTTTCTTTCTTTCTTTCTTTTTGCATGTCTTAGAGAGTCTGAAATAGCCTAAAGCCTAAAAGCCTATTTTATTATTTTTAGATATTGTTCTATGCTTTTCCCCCTCACTGAGCCTCAGACCTTTGAAACCAGTGCTCAGCAATTTCCTTTAATTTACATGGCATGGTCCTGTCTACAAGACAATATCTATGGAAGCTACCGGTCCTGGGAGGACCAAGATGTCTCATTCTTCCACCTTTGCCTGTATCTCCTGACCCCATGCCTTTCCTACCCAGTCCCGATGCCTGTTGGCCTTTCTGCTTCTTCTGAAGCATTACATTGCTTATGGTGGGTTTCTATTAGCTTATCGTCCCAAGACAGACCTGGAGTCTCAACACCTTTATTTTCTCATCTTTATACATATTTTATTGCTAATATATCATTTTATTAGTATAAGCTTTTTCATTTCTAACCCTGGGCTATCCACCGTGTATAATATACTCCAAACTCCTGTAGGCAGCTAGAGTTCCTGTAATACTATGACAGACATATGCCTTTGCTCAGGATTAGACCCCAGGTCACCCTCATATCCCCAGGACCTGATCCCCCTCTCCCATCCAGCCTTTTCTACCACACAAGGAAGATATACATGTGTCCTCAGAAACTGATAGAGGCAGCGAGAAGGCAGAAGATGAAGGAGGGATCAGAGAAGTCTTCACAGGAGGTCAGTGTCAGTATTTTAAATCAGGAGACTGAGCTCTATGTACCAAACCAATCTGACAATGCAGAAGGGGAAGGAGAATGGAAAGAGTGGAGATGAGACCATAGAGACAAAACAAAGCAATGCATCTGCTCAGAAGGCACAGATGATAGTAGTCCAAAGAATATTAAAAGAAGAGCAAGAAGACTCAGAGCCCCGAAGCAAAGCATGACCAGAAAGAGAAAACAAACCAGAGAAGGGCAAGCTACCAGACTCCGGTGAATGTAGAGGGTCCCAGACGGGAAGGGGCAGCTCTGTCTTGTCTTATACCTAAGTTCCTTTCCCAGACCATGGTGATCCAACACAGACACAACCCCTCCAGTCAGGAATGGAGCCCCCATACCTGTCACTGTGAGCCGGGTGCCTGCTGCAAAGTAGAGGGGCGAATTATAGGAACACAGCTGCAGGCAGCCTTGGTAAAACCTAGCAGTGGTCCCAATGCTAGAGAGCTAGCCTTAGCTCCCTGAGACCTGAATGACTGCCTTTCTGCTTGTAGGAAGAATTCCAGACTTCAGTAATGCCACGAGGCATGTCCCAGAGAGACAGGAGGAAGGGATTCGGAAGGAGCACATCCACGCAAACAAAATTGTGGGATGACCCTGGGAGCAAGACTGCTCCTAGACTGCAGACTCAGGGGAAAGAAACAGTTGCTGTTCCATCTCGCCATAAAGGAGGCAGAGAACCCTTTCAGAACCTAGCAAGTAAAGGATCAATCAAATTTCCCAGCCCTTCCACCAGCCCTGGGAATACAGACACTCCTGGTCCAAGGGACAATGGTCCCACGACTTTGGTCCCAAAGCTTACCTAGAACAGAGAGCCGAGTCCCCGCTCCAAAGTACTGGGCCTGGTTGTTACACAGTACAACATGAGGGTGGCAAACTCCCAAGGAGCTGATGGGCGCCTTTCTTGAGGCAAGACTCTACATAGAATCCCCAGGGGCTCCGGCACAGACACTATCCTTTCTTCCTCTCTGAACCACAACCCAGGCTGTGTTGGCAGTCCTTACTTTGTCTGAGGAGTTTCCTGTATCTCTAGGCTTACAACATACCCTCCCGAGAAAGAAATCTTTTACATACCCAGGACAGACAGCTTGGTTCCATGACCGAAAAATAATCTTTCGTTGGAAGCACAACATTAAAGCCCGGTGGTAAAACTTCCTCCTGCCTTCTGTTCCTCCTCCTTGTACCCGCCTGCCAGCTAGCTTCCCTCATTCCTGAGGAAGGATTTATCTCTGGGGAGTAGAAGGACAGACAACTATGCTGCATTAACTAATATAATCAGCAATCAGTTTTCCTAATGGCCCATACATCCCCCTCCTAAAAGCCTGTCTTCTGCCTATATGGGAGGGCCAAGCAGCAGGACTATGAAGCCAAACAGTTGACTCCCAGTTGAACTTGCCTGCATTAAACAAGGTGCTCAGGCTTCACAAAGCCAGCCTGTGGGCATTCCTCCCTTCATGAGTGCATGAGCAGAGGGATTTAGTTCTTTCTGATAGAAGTACACTGTAACCTGGGCACCTGAGAGAGGAACTTCATCTGGTACCCAGCCATTTGGCTCTGACTTACCTACAACAGTGAGCCGGCTTCCTTCTCCAAAATAGAGTATATTTCCAGAACACAGCCTCCCAGGTCCACTTCAAAACTCCCTTGCTCTCTGAGCCCTTTCTCTTTCCTGACCTCTATCCCGGGTTCATCTTGGCTCAGCCAGAAACATTCAGACCACCTTTGTGGAATCAGCCTCCTTAGAATGCAGTCCCAGACATGAGATATCCTCTTCCTCAAGAAGGAACCATGAGCTGGATTCTTCCTCCGGTTCCCAAGACAGTATTACACTTTTCATCCCACACCTGAAGCCCCTCAAGCCTTACCTATTACAGAAAGCCTGGTCCCTGAGCCGAAGCTGTAGTCATAGTTTGCACATCAGAAAACAGATACTCTAATATGGACTTGTTCAAAGACAGACCTGGAAATTTACCTGAAAGATATCTTACCTACAACTGTAAGTCTGGTTCCTTTACCAAAGAAGACTTCTGTGTTTGCACAGTGCCATAGGGTGAGGAGGGAAATAATCTTAAGGTGTGAAGAGAGGCTCTTCCCAGCTAGTGCCTAGAGGACCATAGGAGGAATAATAGCCTTGTGCATGCATCACAGATATTGCACAAAAGACCATTTTGATGCTAGACTTGTGGTAATGTAGAACATGGTAGATTCTATCCAGTGAGACTTTCATCCCTTTTGTGGCAATTTCCCCATATATATTGTCCCTCTCTGAAGGTCCATCAAAGTGAGACAGCCTTTTAGACAGCAGTTTTCCAGGACCTATGATGCTATTCATCAAGAGTGGAGATCTTTTTGGCTTTTTATTTTGAAAACAAAGCAAAGCAAAGAAAAACAAAACAAAACAAAACTGTAGAACTGTTCATCTCTGGCTCACCTATCCACTGATGGTGGTCTGTTTTATGGGAGTTAGCAGAAGAGGGTCTCCCTGCATCCTTTGCCTCTGGGACCGCTAGACCATTTTTCTTATGCTTGTGTTCATTCTGCAAAGGAGACTCCTGCTCTGGTAAGGCCCCATTCTTCACCACAATCTTGGCTTAGCAGTCTGCAGAGGTGAAGTGGAAGCATTCTGGATCCAAACAAAAGTACGCTTGTGACCCAGGAGAAGAGTAGAGGACTGTGGGCCTGGGGACAGACAGAAAGGTTTTTGTAAAGGTTTCCCATAGAATTGAATCACCGTGGCCCCCTGTCCCCACAATGTTACAGCTTTATACAAAAAGGACCCTCCCATTGGTCTACCCCTTGAGGGCTGGAAGAAACCACCAGAGAATCTGCTCCTCTGAGGGGAGTCAAAGATAAGAAAGGTGACATTGCCACGATTGTGCAAGGTGGTGGTAAGATGTGAGCTAATGCAGGGATTTCCTCCTTACCCCCTGTTCTTCTTTTAAATGTTCTTTGTTCTTGGAACTGGGTGTCATTGAAATGATCGTTGCCAAAGGGGCTGGATTACTTCTTGTATCCGCCCTTCTCAAGTTTTCGTCATATAAGGGAACCACCCTATGAAGAAGTAAAAGCCCCCAATCTAGACTGGCTTTGTTCTTGCCCTAAGGTTGTACATAATTCAGAGGATCTTTCTTTTCCCACAATCATGACACTGAGATTCTCTCTGTGTGACAAATTTGAGCCTTCTCAAGGAGCTAACTAGGTTCTGGACTTCTTACAATGATGGTGAAGAATGAACCACATCTAACAATGAATATGAAATGAAGTGATGTGACCACATGTGTTACCATGTTATTACCCATCCTGCTAGGTAAAGGGAGCTAAGGCAAAGTCCCCATGGAGGCTGGGTAGAGACACAGTTTGGAAATCATTCTAATATAATTGAAAGGTCATGTGAGCATAGTTACATGGTAGTCTCCTCTGAAGAATTTTCAGCACATTAGTAGATATTTTAATTTTCCTGTTTCAAGATGAATCTGGTTAGGGTGGAGGCACATACACACATCCTAGTGCTGCGGAAGCAGAAGCAGGAAAATCTGTGAGTTTGAGCCTAGTCTGATCTATAGATGGAGTTTCAGGTCAACTAGGGCTGTACTTTGGGACTTAGCCTCAAAACCAGACAATCTTATTCTGAAATTCAACCTGCCTTTATATTCTTTGGTTATCTTTCCCCCTAGTGATGCCTCATATTATTGCTTGGCAAGTCGTGACTTAAGACCCAGACGATAAAAAACATATGACTCTGTAATTTTGTCACACGTGAATGAAAAAAAAAAGGGATACAGAATCAAAAGCTAACTAAAAACATGGGAAAACATTTTCAATTCTCACCATCAGAGCTAGTAATCAATAAGAAAATAATTCAATAGCTCTAAAAAAAGAAAAAGGCAAATACCAGATGTTTCAGAGAAAGAGAAATCAAAATGGTGCTTAAGTGTAGGGAAAAGTTTTAACAATGATACACAATGGGAAATGTCATTGCCTATCAGCAATTTGAGAAAACTGTCATGCCTATCAGCAGTTTGAGAAAACTGGATTATTAGAGGCTGCTTTCCTGGGGACTCTTCAGTGAAATAAAGACTTTAGTGTATTTGTTGCTAATAGGATTACAAAAATAATAAAACAACATATATAGAAGATAACTAGAAAACCACTACGAAGCTATAAATGTATTTTCCTTTCTATCCAGAAACACTCAACCCAAGGGAATTTACTTTGTAGGTATAGTTGCATACAAATGAAACTTTTAGCACTTGGTAGACTGAGGCAGAAGAATTGTTATAAATTCACAGCCAGCCTGGTGTACAGAGTAGACTCTCTTTCAAAAATTTCATAAAAGCTTAAGAATTAAAAATGTTTACATAAGTATGTAATACTTGTATCATGTCAGTGTGTTCTCTCTCATACACGGTTATGGAAAGAAGCCAGCTGCAGAGTTGTATAGATATATGCTACATTTTGTTTACCAAATGCAACAGGGCATATGGAATAAGGACACATGCTCCACTATGTTCATAGCAGCCTTATTTATAATAGCCAGAAGCTGGAAAGAAACCAGATATCCCTCAATGGAGGAATGGTTACAGAATATGTGGTATATATACACAATGGAGTACTATTCAGCAATTAAAAACAATGAATTCATGAATTTTTTAGGCAAATGGATGGAATTGGAAAATATCATCCTAAGCGAGATAACGCAATCACAAAAGAATACACATGGAATGCAATCATTGATAAGTGGATATTAATTAGCCCTGAAGCTCTGAATACTGAAGATACAATTAGCATATCAAATGATTCCCATGAAGAAGGAAGAAGAGGGCCCTAATCCTGGAAAGGTTTGATCCAACATTGTAGGGGAGCACCAGGACAGAGAAAAGGGAGGGGGAAAGTCAGGAGAATTGATGGAGAGAAGAGGACTTATGGGACATATGGGGAGGGGGGGAACTGGGAAAGGGGAAAGCTTTTGGATTGTAAACAAAGAATATAGAAAATAAAAAATTATATATATATATATAAAATAAAATTTAAAAAAATCTTCATTTTTCAAACATTAAAAAAAAAAAAAGAATTAAGGAATGAGAATCCCAGTTAAAGATGCTCCATAGAGACACACTGGGCAGAGGGCTGACTCTGTGGTCTATGGTAGGATGACTGAATGGAATGATGGAGAGCTTGGGTTGGAGTCCTCAGGATTGCCAGGGAAAACCACAAATAAATTCTGGTAGAAATGTAAGACCATTTCTATTGAAATGGCAACTGCCCACCACAGACAGGTGAAGTAGACTGAAGCAGACAGAGCTCAGGGCCTTTTCTCATTGAGGACTTAATGGCAAGATTTCAATTTTGAAGCCATATTCCTCTATTATTTGTTTTAAGTAATGTTAAAAAAAAATCAGTATAAGCTGGCCTGTGGTGGCACACACCTTTAATCCTAGCAATTGGGAGGCAGAGGCAAGTGGATTTTTGAATTTGAGGCCATCGAGGCTAGCCTGGTCTACAGAGTGAGTTCCAGGACAACCAGGGCTACACAGAGAAACCCTGTCTCAAAAAAAAAAACAAAAAAAAACCCAAAAACCCCCAAAACAAACAAACAAACAAACAAACAAAAAAACACCAACCCCCCCCAAAAAAAACAAAAAACCAAAAAAATCAGTATAAAAGGAAGGAAAACCAATAAAATGTCATTTTCTATAAAACATATGAATATTTTCTGCTAAAAAGGACTTAATTTTAAGTAATTACTTTTTCCAAAGGTTAGTCTATGTAAGAAGTTGTTTCATGGTCCTGTGCTTGTTCAGAGAGGCCCAGTTCTGTAGGAAGCTTGTCAAGATTCAGATCTCTAGATAATTTGTCATGAGCTTTTGAATCAAAATATCTGGGACTGGATTTCTTTTCTTTTTTTTCTTTTTCTTTTTTGGATTTGGTTTTTGTTGAGACAGGGTTTCTCTGTGTAGTCCTGGCTGTCCTAGAATTCACTCTGTAGACCAGGCTGGCCTCGAACTCAGAAATCCGCCTGCCTCTGCCTCCCAGAGTGCTGGGATTACAGGAGTGCGCCACCACCGCCCGGCTAGGACTGGATTTCTTAACAATGTTAAATAAATAACCATAAGGGGTTCTTCTGTACATTTTGTCACAGTGGGAGGCCTGGGACCCACTCCTTATCCCTGTGCCTTATAAGACTTGGACAAGCCTGGTGTTCTGAACTGGGCAAAGCAGAGACAGTCTGTCTCATCAATAGTGGCAGATCTTACAACTCTACTGTAAACCTGGTTAAGAAAGCCAACTACTTTTAACCTTTTTAAGGTGGTAAAGTCTATTCTTTATTCTTTTTTCCATTGAGCTGTACATTTTATTTGATATTTTTTCACCTTTGACATCTCACTCAAACCCTCTCATTATCAATGATTGGCTCACATGCCAGTTTCCTTTTAATCATGTAGCTGAATATTTTGATTTCATCTGGCCCTGAAGATTTATACCATTTATCTTGGTGTCACTGTATCTGAGGGGTTTTTTCCAGTTTGCTCATCTGGACATTGAGACCAAATGTAAAGATGGTAGCATCTCAAAACATTTAAAATTTTCCTCCTCCTCCTCCTCCTCCTCCTCCTCCTCCTCCTCCTCCTCCTCCTTCTCTTTCTCATTTCTCTTCCTCTTTCTCCTTTCTCTTCCTCTTCCTCCTCTTCTTCCTCATCCTCCTTCTTTAAAAAAATTAACCTGTGCAAACATAGATCAATTGGGCAGAAATCAGGGTTCTAGATATTCACACACATGGACAGCAGGGGGCAGTCTTTCCTTATTTAATTTATTATTTTTAAAAACTATATACATTTTTTTCTTCATTTTCTTTTTTTAATGAGGTATTTTTTATTCGATATATTTTTATTTACATTTCAAATGATTTCCCCTTTTCTAGCCTCCCACTCTCCGAAAGTCCCATAAGCCCCCTTCCCTCCCCCTGTTCTCCCACCCACCCCTACCCACTTCCCTGTTTTGGTTTTGCCCTATACCGCTTCACTGAGTCTTTCCAGAACAAGGGGTCACTCCTCCATTCTTCTTGTACCTCACTTGATGTGTGGGTTATGTTTTGGGTATTCCAGTTTTCTAGGTTAATATCTACTTATTAGTGAGTACATACCATGATTCATCTTTTGAGACTGGGTTACCTCACTTAGTATGATGTTCTCCAGCTCCATCCATTTGCTTAAGAATTTCATGAATTCATTGTTTCTAATGGCTGAATAGTACTCCATTGTGTATATATACCACATTTTTTGCATCCACTCTTCTGTTGAGGGATACCTGGGTTCTTTCCAGCATCTGGCAATTATAAATAGGGCTGCTATGAACATAGTGGAGCATGTATCCTTATTACATGCTGGGGAATCTTCTGGGTATATGCCCAGGAGTGGTATAGCAGGATCTTCTGGAAGTGAGGTGCCCAGTTTTCTGAGGAACCGCCAAACTCATTTCCAGAGTGGTTGTACCAATTTGCAACCCCACCAGCAGTGGAAGAGTGTTCCTCTTTCTCCACATCCCCGCCAACTCCTGCTGCCTCCTGAATTTTTAATCTTAGCCATTCTGACTGGTGTAAGGTGAAATCTCAGGGTTGTTTTGATTTGCATTTCCCTAATGACTAATGAAGTTGAGCATTTTTTAAGATGCTTCTCCGCCATCCGAAGTTCTTCAGGTGAGAATTCTTTGTTTAACTCTGTACCCCATTTTTTTTAATGAGGCTATTTGGTTTTCTGGAGTCTATATTCTTGAGTTCTTTATGTATATTGGATATTAGCCCTCTATCTGATGTAGGGTTGGTGAAGATCTTTTCCCAATTTGTTGGTTGCCGATTTGTCCCTTTGATGGTGTCCTTTGCCTTACAGAAACTTTGTAATTTTATGAGGTCCCATTTGTCCATTCTTGATCTTAGAGCACATGCTATTGGTGATCTGTTCAGAAACTTTCCCCTTGTACCTATGTCCTCAAGGGTCTTCCCCAGTTTCTTTTCTATTAGCTTCAGAGTGTCTGGCTTTATGTGGAGGTCCTTGATCCATTTGGAGTTGAGCTTAGTACAAGGAGACAAGGATGGATCAATTCCCATTCTTCTGCATGCTGACCTCCAGTTGAATCAGCACCATTTGTTGAAAAGGTTATCTTTTTTCCATTGGATGTTTTCAGCTCCTTTGTTGAGGATCAAGTGGCCATAGGTGTGTGGGTTCATTTCTGGATCTTCAATCCTGTTCCATTGATCCATCTGCCTGTCACTGTACCAATACCATACATTTTTAACACTATTGCTCTGTAGTATTGCTTGAGGTCAGGGACACTGATTCCCCCAGAATTTCTTTTGTTTTTGAGAATAGTTTTAGCTATTCTGGTTTTTTTGTTATTCCAGATGAATTTGAAAATTGCTCTTTCTAACTCTGTGAAGAATTGAGTTGGGATTTTGATGGGTATTGCATTGAATCTGTATATTGCTTTTTGGCAGAATGTCCATTTTAACTATATTAATCCTGCCGATCCATGAGCATGGGCGGTTTTTCCATTTTTTGAGGTCTTCTTCCATTTCCTTCTTCATAGTCTTGAAGTTCTTGTCATACAGATCTTTTACGTGTTTGGTAAGAGCCACCCCAAGGTACTTTATACTGTTTGTGGCTATTGTGACGGGGGTCATTTCCCTAATTTCTTTCTCAGCCTGCTTATCCTTTGAGTATAGGAAGGCTACTGATTTGCTTGTGTTGATTTTATAACCTGCCACTTTGCTGAAGTTGTTTATCAGCTGTAGTTCTCTAGTGGAGTTTTTTGGGTCACTTAGGTAGACTATCATATCGTCTGCAAATAATGATAGTTTGACTTCTTCCTTTCCAATTTGTATCCCTTTGACCTTATGTTTTCTTTTTTTTTCTTTTTTTTAATATAATTTATTTACATTTCAAATGATTTCCCCTTTTCTAGCCCCCCCCACTCCCCGAAAGTCCCGTAAGCCCCCTTCTCTTCCCCTGTCCTCCCTCCCACCCCTTCCCAGTTCCCCGTTCTGGTTTTGCCAAATACTGTTTCACAAAGTGGCAGGTTATAAAATCAACTCAAGCAAATCAGTGGCCTTCCTATACTCAAAGGATAAGCAGGCTGAGAAAGAAATTAGGGAAATGACCCCCTTCACAATAGCCACAAACAGTATAAAGTATCTTGGGGTGACTCTTACCAAACATGCGAAAGATCTGTATGACAAGAACTTCAAGACTCTGAAGAAGGAAATGGAAGAAGACCTCAAAAAATGGGAAAACCTCCCATGCTCATGGATCGGTAGAATCAATATAGTTAAAATGGCCATTTTGCCTAAAGCACTATACAGATTCAATGCAATACCCATCAAAATCCCAACTCAATTCTTCACAGAGTTAGAAAGAGCAATTATCAAATTCATCTGGAACAACAAAAAACCCAGGATAGCTAAAACTATTCTCAGCAACAAAAGAAAATCTGGGGGAATCAGTATCCCTGACCTCAAGCAATACTACAGAGCAATAGTGTTAAAAACTGCATGGTATTGGTACAGTGACAGGCAGGAGGATCAATGGAACAGGATTGAAGATCCAGAAATGAACCCACACACCTATGGCCACTTGATCCTCGACAAAGAGGCTGAAAACATCCAATGGAAAAAAGATAGCCTTTTCAACAAATGGTGCTGGTTCAACTGGAGGTCAGCATGCAGAAGAATGCGAATTGATCCATCCTTGTCTCCTTGTACTAAGCTCAAATCCAAATGGATCAAGGACCTCCACATAAAGCCAGACACTCTGAAGCTAATAGAAAAGAAACTGGGGAAGACCCTTGAGGACATCGGTACAGGGAGAAAGTTTCTGAACAGAACACCAATAGCGTATGCTCTAAGAGCAAGAATTGACAAATGGGACCTCATAAGGTTACAGAGTTTCTGTAAGGCAAAGGACACCATCAAGAGGACAGATCGGCAACCAACAAATTGGGAAAAGACCTTCACCAATCCTACATCAGATAGAGGGCTAATATCCAATATATATAAAGAACTCAAGAAGTTAGACTCCAGAAAACCGAACAACCCTATTAAAAAATGGGGTACAGAGTTAAACAAAGAATTCTCACCTGAAGAACTTCGGATGGCGGAGAAGCATCTTAAAAAATGCTCAACTTCATTAGTCATTAGGGAAATGCAAATCAAAACAACCCTAAGATTTCATCTTACACCAGTCAGAATGGCTAAGATTAAAAATTCAGGAGACAGCAGGTGTTGGAGAGGTTGCGGAGAAAGAGGAACACTCCTCCACTGCTGGTGGGGTTGCAAATTGGTACAACCACTCTGGAAATCAGTCTGGCGGTTCCTCCGAAAACTGGGCACCTCACTTCCGGAAGATCCTGCTATACCACTCCTGGGCATATATCCAGAGGATTCCCCACCATGTAATAAGGATACATGCTCTACTATGTTCATAGCAGCCCTATTTATAATTGCCAGACCTTATGTTTTCTAAGTACTTAAGCTAGTGCCTCAAGTACAATATTGAAAAGATAAGGGGAAAGGGGGCAGCACTGTCTAGTTCCTGATTTTAGTGGGATTGCTTCAAGTTACTCTACATTTAGTTTGATGCTGGCTACCGGTTTGCTGTATATTGCTTTAACGATGTTTAGGTATGGGCCTTGAATTCCTGTTCTTTCCAAGACTTTAAGCATGAAAGGATGCTGAATTTTGTCAAATGCTTTTTCAGCATCCAATGAAACGACCATGTGGTTTTTTTCTTTGAGTTTGTTTATGTAGTGGATTGCATTGATGGATTTCCGTATATTGAACCAACCCTGCATCCCTGAGATACAGCCTACTTGATCATGGTGGATGATCATTTTGATGTGTTCTTGGATTCGGTTGGCAAGAATTTTATTGAGTATTTTTGCATCGATGTTCATAAGGGAGATTGGTCTGAAGTTTTCTTTCTTTGTTGGATCTTTGTGTGGTTTTGGTATCAGCGTAATTGTGGCTTCGTAGAAGGAATTGGGTAGGGTTCCTTCTGTTTCTATTTTGTGGAATAGTTTGAAGAGTATTGGTGTTAGGTCTTCTTTGAAGGTCTGATAGAATTCTGCACTGAAACCATCTGGTCCTGTGCTTTTTTTGGTTGGAAGACTTTCTATGACCCCTTCTATTTCTTTAGGGGTTATGGGACTGTTTAGATGATCTATTTGGTCCTTATTTAATTTTGGTATTTAGTATCTGTCTCGGAAATTGTCCATTTCCTCCAGATTCTCCAGTTGTGTTGAATATAGGCTTTTGTAGTAGGATCTGATGATTTTTTGGATTTCCTCAGTTTCTGTTGTAATATCTCCCTTTTCATTTCTAAGTTTGTTAATTTGGATACTTTCTCTGTGCCCTTTGGTCAGTCTGGCTAAGGGTTTATCTATCTTGTTGATTTTCTCAAAGAACCAGCTCCTGGACTCGTTGATTCTTTGTATGGTTCTCTTTGTTTCCACTATATTGATTTCAGCCCTGAGTTTGATGATTTCCTGTCTTCTACTCTTCCTGGGTGAATTGGCTTCTTTTTGTTCCAGGGCTTTCAGGTGTGTCATTAAGCTGCTAGTGTATGCTCTCTCCATTTTCTTTTTGGAGGCACTCAGGGCTATGAGTTTTCCTCTTAGCACTGCTTTCATTGTGTCCCAAAGATTTGGGTATGTTGTGCCTTGATTTTCATTAAATTCTAAAAAGTCTCTGATTTCTTTCTTTATTTCTTCTTTGGCCAAGGTGTCTTTGAGTAGAGTATTGTTCAGCCTCCATGTGTATATGGGTTTTCTGTTGTTTTTGTTGCTATTGAAAAACCACTCTTACTCCATAATGATCTGATAGGAGGCATGGGATTAGTTCGATCTTCTTATATTTGTTGAGGTCTGTCTTGTGACCAATTATATGGTCAATTTTGGAGAAGGTACCTTGAGGTGCTGAGAAAAAGGTATATTCTTTTGCTTTAGAGTGAAATGTTCTATAAGTATCAGTCAAATTCAATTGGTCCAAAGCTTCAATTAGTTTTACTGTGTCCCTGTTTAGTTTCTGTTTTCCTGATTGGTCCATTGAGGAGAGTAGAGTGTTGAAGTCACCCACAATTATTGTGTTAGGTGCAATGTGTGCTTTGAGCTTTAGTGAAGTTTCTTTTACAAATGAGGGTGCCCTTGCATTTGGTGCAAATATGTTCAGTCTATCCTTATTTAATTTATTATTTTTAAAAACTATATAAATTTCTTTCCTTCTTTCTTTCCATCTTTCTTTTTCCTTCCTTCCTCCCTCCCTTCCTTCTTGTCTTCCATTCTTCCCTTCCTTCCTTTCTTAGTTTTTTTTTTTTTTTCCCCGAGACAGGGTTTCTCTGTCTAGCCCTGGCTGTCCTGGATCTCACTCTGTAGACCAGGCTGGCCTTGAACTCAGAAATCCACCTGCTTCTGCCTCTCACGTGCTGGGATTAAAGGCTTGTGCCACCACTACCTGGCTGTTCCTTCCTTTTTATCATTGCGTCTACAGTTTCCCCTCTCTTTTCTTTCTTTCTTTTTTTTTTTTTTTTTGGATTTGTTTGTTTTTTTTTTTTTTTTTTTTCCAAGACAGGGTTTCTCTGGAAAGCTCTGGCTATCCTGGAACTCACTCTGTAGACCAGGCTTGCCTCGAACTCAGAAATCTGCCTGCCTCTGCCTCCCAGAGTGCTAGGATTACAGGCGTGCGCCACCACCGCCCGGCGCTCTCTTTTCTCCACAATTCTTCTTTGCCCACCTCCTACCCCCGCATCCACACCTCCTGTTTTTCTCCTCAGAAAATGGGAAGCCTCCCATAGATATCAATCAACCATGGCATATCAGATTGCAGAAAGTCTAGGAAACACTGTAGGAGGAAAAGCTGTCAGAGATAGACCTGCTCCCAGTGTTAGGAGTATCACAAGAAGACCAAGCTACACAACTGTAACATATATGCAGAGGCCTAGGTCAGTCAGTTGCAGGCTACCTTGTCATTTCAGTCTTTGTGAACGCGTATGAACCCAGGTTGGATGGTTCTGTGGGCTTTCTGGTGGGGTTTTTGATCCCACTGGCCCCTACAATCCTTTCTCCCCTCTTCTGCAGGATATCCGGAGTTCTGCCTTATGTTAGGCTATGGACCTCTGTTCCTGTTTCCATCAGCTGCTAGGTGAAGTCTTTCTGATGACAACTGGTCTAGGTACCAATCTATTAGTACAGCAGATTATCACCCTCTGGGTCCTGGCTCTCCAGGCAGAGTCAGGTGTGGATTTCCTCTGGCCACTTTCACAATTTCTGCATTACCTTTACCCTAGTACATCTTGTAGGCAGGACAAATTTCACCCAATTAGCATTTTGTACAAGAAAAATTCTTGGGAATTTTAAAATGTTTGTGGGCTTCTTTCAACCCATCGAACCTTGGCTGGTGTCCCGTTTAGGAACTAAACCACAAAGAAGATAAAACAAGTTAGCAAATAGTCAAAAGTATAACTACTCAAGACTTCTTGTTTGAGTTCTAGTGGCACCTAGCTGAGATTCCTGCTTCTTGGAAAGCTCATCCCTGGTTCTCATTTGCTTAGACTCATAAAGTCAGATTTTATGGCTAGGGGACTTGGGCAGATGATGAAGTTCTTTAAGCCCTAAAAATCATTAGCTATAAAAGTAATGATGATAAAATATCTATTTTATGGAGTTGTGGTTATTAAATGATATAATGCATATAAAGACGACAGAGAGTGGTTTATTTTATTTTATTTTTTTTTGTGACAGGTCTTTTGCTATGTAGCCTTTAGAAGTACTTTGCTGCCCAGGACGAATACCAGCTTGTAGCAATCCTTTTGCCTCCCATTCCTATTGCTGGGATTATAGCGTGTACTGTTAGCACACTGGTTCTTAGGTTTCATCTTGATGTCAGTAACCTGGAAGGTTCACTAAGGTTACTCCCCCCCCCCCCATTCTTACTCAGTTGCTGTGGAGGGGAGTCTAGTCTTCTCATTGCTCCTAAGTTTCCAGAATTCTGGTGCTTCTCTTCAAGGGACACTCTTTCAGAAACACTCTGAAAAGTTGTCTACTTAATAACCTTGTCTCCACCTCCTAATTAATGTTTCATTTATTTAATCACTGTACTTACTATATACCAGATTTAGTTTATTCACTGGTATTAGGATGTTGTTTAAAATATTTAATCAGGGTGTTTCTGCTCTACCTTAGATAATTGAATGCTCAGATAAAAGACACAAAACCTTTATATTTATAATAAGCTGTCAAAGCGCAGATATCTACCCTCTATGTTATTATGTCGACCAATATTGGCTACCCTGCCAATAGTCCTGAGATATGACTTGTCATGTTCTGCCTGGGCTGCTCTTACTCTGACTGGCCAGCCCTCATGTTCAGTTCTCAGGATCCCTTACCCCATGGCATCTTCTCCGCTCTTTACCTCCTTCCTCTTGCCTTGTGGTTTTCTGCTTCAGACTACAAACTGGGGAACCAAAACTCCACATATCTCTCTTCTGCCAGCTATAGAGTGAAGACTTCCTTATTGACTAATCAGGGATGACTTGGGGAGCAAGATTAAACAGCATCATTTGATTTACAGGGCCACCATTACAATACATAGCAACAGACCATACTTTAACAGTTTTAAATTAAGGAGCAAGGTTTGCACAACAAAAGCTGGTAAGTATGAGTATTCACCAGTAGGCCTAGACCTTTGGGTACAGAATTCAACATTACAATACATGGTAATAGACCAAACTTCAACATTGGGATGCTGAAGATAATTTCTCTTACCAAGAGATTCACAGTCCTAGCTGGAGAGATGGCTCAGAGGTTAAGAGCACTGACTGTTCTTTCAGAGGAATCAGGTTCAATTTCTATCAACCACATGGTCATGGCAGCTCATATCTGTCTGTAACTCCAATTCCAGCTCCATTCAAAATACATACAGGTAATACAACACTAACCACAAAATAAAAACAAATTATATGAAAAAGGGTTCAGGGATGATGATAATAAGAGCAAGACAGAGACAGAAGTAGACACAGGGAAGGGTGGCATCAACCATACCTGAAACCAGTGGGACCGACACAGGATGGAAGGAAGAAAGATCAGAAAACTCATTTTATCCAGAAGATGGAGGGCATGGAGACGAGAACCCAGGATGATGAAGCATCAAGATTCAGAGCCTGGATAAAGGTTCTTGGTTGTTATTGGGTTATCATTACTTCTGATCTATGGTAGAGAAGCAGAGCAGAAGTCTTGGGCTACTATAAAATGAAAGACAAGTATGAGCCTTCTCAGGCGTATTTCCCCTCATCAGCACTAAGCATTTCTTTCAGTATTTCATCCATGGAGATGACTTAGGGATCATCATTTCCTAAACTCTGACTTTATCATGGAAATTTTTTTCTTTTTCCATTATAACTGGTAGTTTTTCTGGGTATTGCTCCCTGGGCTTGTTTCCTAAGCCATTTTGCTTGGAATATCTTTTTATATAGTTTTATTGTGAGGTTGTATCTATCTTTGATGCTAAAGTATGTGTCTTTGATGCAGCAGAAGTATGGATCCTGTTTTCATACCTATTCTGTTAGCTGGTGCCTTTTTATTGGGGAACTGAGACCACTGATATTGAGATATATTGATTGTTATATTGTTTGTATGGTGTGTGTGTGTGTGTGTATGCATGTGTGTGTGTGTGTGTGTTTGCCTTTTTTGATTTGCTGGTCTGGGATTGTTTATTGCTTGTGTTTTCTTGGGTTTGGTTAACCTCTTTAGGTTAGAGTTTTCCTTCTAGTGCTTCCTGTAGCACTGCATTTGTAGATAGATATTGCTTAAAATTGGGTTTTATCATGGAATCTTTTTTTCTAAATCTATGGAAATTGAAAATTTTGGTTGGTATAGTAGTCTCTACTAGTATCTGTGATCACTTGGAGTATGTAGAACATCTGTCAAGGACCTTATGGCTTTTATAGTCTCTATTGAAAATCAGAGTAATTTTAATAGGTTTTTATGTGTTACTTGATTTTTCTATTGCAGGTTTTAATATTATTTCCTTATTCTCTATATTCAATGTTTTGATTATTATGTGCTGAGAGGATTATTCAGTCTATCCGGGGCTCTGTACACTTCTAATACCTTCACAGCTACCTCCTTTTTTAGCATAGGAAAAATTTCTTCTATGGTTTTGTTGAAAATATTTTGTGTCTTCCTCTATTCCAATTATTCTTAGATTTGGTCTATTCATAGTGTTCTAGATTTCCTGAAAATTTTGTATTATGATTTTTAATATTTAATATTTTTGACTTGATGTGTCAAGATTGCTTGGTGTCCAGGGGATACTTCCCCCTTCTCAGAGGAGAAGATGGGGAAAGGCAGGAGATGGGGGACTGAGAGCAGAGGAAAGGCTGCAATCAGGAGGTAGAGTGAAGAAATAAATTAATGGAAATAGATTATTTTGCTTGTCCATTTCTTCTATTGTATCTTCAATGCCTAAGCTTCTCCCTTCCATCTCGTTTCTTCTGTTATTAAGGGTTGCCTGTGAGGTTCCTGTTTAAGTTCCTCAATTTTTATTTCTAGATTTCCCTCAGTTTAGGTTTTCATTATTGATTCTATTTCTACTTTCAAGTTTTGATCTGTTTTGTGCATTTTCTTCCACTGTTTATGTTAGATTTCATTAAGGAATTTAGTTTTCATTTCTTGTTTAAGGACTTCTTTTATATTCATAAAGACTAATTTATCATCTTTCTCTTGTGCTTCAGTTATGTTGCAATACTCTGTACCACCTATTGGTAGGATTGCTGGGCTTGTGGAGACAGATTGTCCTGGATGCTGATTCTGTTTTCATGCTGGTGTCTAGGCATCTGTGTTAAAAAAATATTGTAAATCTAGATATTGATATAGTCTTGTATTAGTTGAGTGAATGTCTAATTCCTTGGCTTCAGTTGTCTTGTCTGGTTATTAGAAGAGTGTGATGGTTATGGGTTATCTGGTAGATAATTCCTCTGGTATCCTTACATGTGTGGTCACTGGGGTTCCAGGTAAAATGTTTTCCTAGGTATTGCGAGTTGGCATTTATGAATGGTTTTGGACTACAGCAGACTGATGGGTCCACAGAATGGCGGAATCAGGAATTCTGCTTGGATCTGCTCAGTCCTCAGGGAATGTGAGTAGATAGTGAGGAGAGGTCTCACTACAAACTGTTCCATACAGAGCTGGGGAGGAACCTGTGAGGTTGAACATGGACAAGAGGAGGGAAAATGAAGATCTGAAGCTCATTACTTGCTTCACTGGCTTCTCTGGCAGGCATTGCTTATGGGATCCCAGAAAAGCCTGCTGGAGTCGGGGTCTGGGATAACAGGATGGATGGGGAAAATGTTTGGAGGAGATCTCCAGGATCTATTGGAGATGAGGGCAGAAAATAGAAGGAGGCCACACCGTGAGGTCTGCTACAGAGATGGGAGTGAGACTGGGGGATTGGATTTAAAGAAGAAGAGGAGGATGTGAAGATTTAAAGTTAGGTAGCCTGCTTCCTTGCCTGGAGTGGCCTGTGCTTTCATAGGGAATGGCTGCAGGAGGTTAGGACTAAGATAAGGAGATGAGTGGAGGGAAGAATGGTGGGAGGAGCAGTGTTTTGTGTTCTCCTGGAGGTGGGGTCAGAGAGGGAGACAAGCTGCAGCAGGTGTTCTGCTGCAGAGCTGGGGATGAGACTGGGGAATTGGTTTGGAAGGAGAACTGAAGATCTGCCCTTAGGGTACTTGCTTCTCAGCAGGAGTGAGCTGCAGAGGCCAGAGGAATGTCTGCTAGAATTGTGGCTGGGATAAAGCAATGAGTCAGGGTAAGGAAGCTAGGAGAGGAAAATCTGTGTGATATAGTGGAGAAGGGGACAGACAGGGAAGGGAAGTTACATCAGTTGGTCTGCTACAGAGCTCGGAATAAGGCTCAAGGATTGGATTTAAAGGAGAGAAAGGAGGCATAAAGATCTGCAGTTAGCTTCCCTGCTTCCCTGGGTAGGGTGAATTCCTGAAGTTTTGTATTGTTTTATTTTGTTTGCCTGTTCTTCAGAGATACTACCTCTTCTTTGAATTCTGGTTTCATATTTCGAATTTTTTATTTGACTGCTTTCAGTCTTCATTGTAGCATTTATTCACATCCTACTTAAGCTCCTTGACTATGTTTGTTATAGTTTTTTTTTTGTTATAGTTATCATTGTCTTTTTCATTATCCATTATCACTTTTCTGCGATAACAGTACTAATTTTGTTAGCACTGTTCTCTCAGTATTAATTTTTGACTAAGCTTACTGTTTTCTCTATGCTTGCATTTTTACGATGGGACCTATGCTTCTGAAGTTGGGTTATAGTAATGTTTCTTTGTATAGAGACCTTGTGGCCCATTGTTAAGTAGGTATTTGAAACTCTCTTTCCTGTTATTCCAACTGGTCAGGTTATAGAGAGTAACTTTATGTGGTTTCAGGTTTAGTGTTGAAGCAACTCAATGCTTATATTCAAGTAGGATGTCAGGAATAGTTTTGGCTCAGCTTGAGCCAAATGAAGCTTTTAAGTCCAGAAACTGACCTCCAGGTATTAGAAGATTCTGACAGTCAATCTTTGGGAATCTAGGGAAGGCCCTCAGTACTTGTTCTTAAGCATTAGAGCTGGTGTTGCATATCTAAAACTCCTACCTGAAAGATGAGGGGTAGTGGATAGGGAGTTAAAACAGGTGTGGATCATATTTTTCTGAGCCAGGTTACAGGAATGGATGGAGTTGATAGTATAACTTTGGGGTCCCTACTTGAGTTATAGGCATGGGTGGAGTTGGCTGTCTCTCTACATAAAGACAGGAATAAAGTATAGACAGAAGTAGAGGGATGGATAGAGTGGATAGTAGGAGTCTAGTATTTCTTTTTTTTAATATATATTTTTATTTTCTATATTCTTTGTTTACAATCCAAAAGCCTTCCCCTTTCCCAGTCCCCCCTTCTCCATATGTCCCATATGTCCTCTTCTCTCCATCCATTCTCCTATCTTTTCCCCTCCCTTTTCTCTGTCCTGGTACTCCCCTACAATGCTGGATCAAGCCTTTCCAGGACTAGGGCCTGGCAATTATAAATAAGGCTGCTATGAACATAGTCAAGCATGTGTCTTTATTGCATGCTGGGGAATCCTTTGGGTATATGCCCAGGAGAGGTATAGCAGGGTCCTCCGGAAGTGTCATGTCCAGTTTTCTTAGGAACCGCCAGACTGATTTACATAGGTGTTGTACTATCTTACAATCCCACCAGCAGCTAATGATGTTGAGCATTTCTTAAGGTGCTTCTCGGCCATCTGAATTTCTTCAGGTGAAAATTCTTTGTTTAGGTCTGTACCCCATTTTTAATAGGTTTATTTGGTTCTCTGGGGTCTAGCTTCTTGAGTTCTTTGTGTATATTGGATATTAGCCCTCTATCAGATGTAGGATTGGTAAAGATCTTTTCCCAATTTGTTGGTTGCTGTTTTATCCTTTTGACAGTGTCCTTTGCCTTATAGAAACTTTGTAATTTTATGAGATCCCATTTGTCAGGGTACAATGTAATGGATGAGGCTGTCAGTGTGAGTCTGGGGTCCCTACCTAGAAGGGAGTAAAAAGGGGGAGATCCTAGATGGCAGGAAGGCATAGTAATGAGCATGGAAAGGGATAACTATTAGTAAAGACATTTCAGAATGTCATATAGAAGTTTACTACTAAAGAAGCTTCTTAGAATATTTATACATATACATTAAAAAATTAAAAATGGAGTTACTCTGTAACAGGGTGAAAATGTCCCTATTAGAAATAACAAACTAACACACAAAAAGCCCAGTGTCAGGAATGGGTTTCATCTTTTGCAGTTTTTGCCCAATGGAGTCCTATGTAGCTCCAAAGTTTACAATCTATTATGATTACTCTTGGCTAACTTCCAGAACTTGATAGTATAGGCTGATTGCTCAGGACACTACATAAATGAGTCATAGAACATGATGAAATCAAACTGACCTAGAAACTTCATGCATACTGGCTTGATCTCAGAATGCTGGAAGGTGCTATTCATAGTACCAGAGCAGAACATCAGTCTTATCTAGCTGTGCATGCTGTGATAAATAATAATGAGTGGCCTGACAAGACATGTCCATTTAGTGGAAGAGTGGGCCAAAATCATCACTGTAACCAAGTACTTTTTGATTGGATTTAAGACTCCACAAGTTGAAAGCTGTAACTGGTATCACTATCAGTGCCCAGAATCCATGACCTAGGTCATAGGCCCATAGGGAAGAACTTACTACTATTACTTTGTTAAATGAGCACAGTATTAAACTAATTCCTAACTACACAACAACAACAATAATAATAATAAATAATAATAAATTAGTGAATCTTTTAACTATTATCAGAAAACTTTTTCTTTGGCAGTGGATGGTGATAAATAGGGCCTCACAACTAATCAAGGTGCCAACAATGAGAGACTGCTAGTTGCTAGGCCCTGAATGGTATAATCATATCATACCCCTTCCTCCCAAGGATCAGGGAATATTGCAGAAGAGGGGGTAAAAAGATTATAAGAGCCAAAGGTGGTAAATGATGATAAGGAAGCAATGTATTCTGGACATAACAGAATAACTGTGCTATGAAATCTTGTTGGGTATGGCAGCATGCACAACAGCTGTGAAAACTTAAGTTATACCAAATCCCAGAAGGAATACAATAGCTAGGCATGAAGCCCTATGTCTAGCTGAGGAGCTGTTGACAATTGATGGCCTTTGAGAAAGGTAGAGTCAGTGTGGGTTTTTTTATTTGTTGTTGTTTATTTATGAAAGTGTAGCCCAAGTTTCAGTGGAGGACCACACATCTAAGATATATGGGTGATACAAATTGAACTTGATGGGTATTTAAAAAAAAGAAAGAAAAGAAAAACACTTACTGAATAGAGAGGGAAGAAGAGTGGATCTGGGAGGAATTAGGAATATAAAGATGATCAAACTATAATATATGAAATATTTCAAGAACTAATCTTAAAACAAGAGAGAAGGAGCCTGTCAGTCATCCAGTAAGCAACAGTTCTTCATGGTTTATGCTTTCAGTACTTGCTTGAGCTTTCAATAATGCACTGCGACTCGAATGTCTGAGACTCTGCGTTACTTTTGTTCAGATAATTTTATCACAGCAATAGAAAGGAAACCAGAAGAAAGATGAAAGAGAATCATGTATTCTATGATAAGGCTCATAGGCACTGTCTTAAACATTGTGGAAGACCAGGAAAGGCATACATCAGAAAGGATGCAACAAGCAAGAGTTCTCTAAGGGTAGACTTCATGAAAGGCAGTGACTAGGGAATACTTTAGGGAAGTGCATGGAAGCAGGGATAGGTGTTTGTTCATGAGAGTGGTTTAGAGACATATCAAAGATCAAGGTAGATGGGATCTTTCTCATCTGAGATTACTCAGTAGAAAGAGAAGTGATGCCACTAGTGAGAATGCAAACATCTAAGCAATTGGGACGACAGCCAGGTCTATCAACTGTTATGAGTGGGATGTGGTGATTGAACAACCTTCTCTGAGTCTTTGCTTTCTAGCTGTGGAACTGGAATAACCACCACAGAAGGAAAAAGTGAAGGAAATGTGAAAATGTCTATGAAATTCTCAAGGCAGTATATGCATATTAGTATTACTGTGTGAGATAAACAGAAGGCAATTGCTTGGAGATATGAGGGTTGTAGACCAAGAACCTCTTATTGCATCTATAGAAACATAAGTAGGAATTCGAGGATGACCAGTGAGACCTTCTCTAAGTAACCCAACTGTGAGGAGAGAGAAGGACTGCATTGGCTTAGACATTTTTATGTAGAGAACCAGCCATAGTGGTGCAACCCAGTCTAAGAATTCTGCAGCCTACAGCAAGAAAATTGTAAGTTCAAGGCCTGCATAAATTACAGAGCAAGACATTCCATCAAAGCTGCCAAAACAAATATTAGGGAAGGAACTCAGAAGCCAAGGTGGTTAATTATAGCTAAGATCTATATTGGGTATGAAGACTTTCTGATGTAGTCAAAGAAATCAGTAGTCTTGTCAACCACAAAGTATTCATAAATCACAACTTTAAACCTCATTGAAATTCTAAGGAAGAAAAGCTTTGGGGACTGGTGAGATGGCTCAGTGGTTAAGAGCGCTGATTGCTTTTCCAGAGGTTCTGGGTTCAATTCCTAGCAAGCACATGGTAACTCACAACCATCTGTAATGGGGTCTGATGCCCTCTTCTGGTGTGTCTGAAGACAGCAACAGTGCAGTCATATACATAAAATAAATAAATCTTAAAAAAAGAGAAAAGCTTTGGTTCACTATACAGATATAACATTTCTTGAAAAAGTAAAATGAAGCAAACACCTCAGTATGGTTCCACAGAAATTTACTACTACTGCTGCTGCTGCTGCTGCTACTACTACTACTACTATTTTAATTTTTAAGATAGAATTTCTCTGTATATGAACTTACTCTGTAGACCAGGTCGGCCTTGAACTTATAAATCATCCTGCCACTGCCTCCTGAATGCTGGAATTAAAGGCATATACCTTTATCACACAGTCTGAAATTATTTTTGTCTTTCCTATGCTGCTGTTGATTATTTCATGAATTCTATTTTGCAATCCAGGATACTTTCCAGTGGATAATCTCTGCTGCCCTCAAAAGTCTTGGATAATAGTAGGCTTCTCAGAGCTAAGGGACTAGAGAGATGAAGGAGATGAACATATAGTGAGGGTAAAATGAACTTTATTAACATATTGATTGAAGAGGGACTGGGGATCTTTAGTTGGCAGCAATTGTGCTCTGAATCCAGCTCACATAGTTGCAGACCTTGGTGTACACACCAGGATTATCTGGCAGAGCACAGCCATAGCCCCAGGAGACAATGCCCTGGAGCTCTCCATTGCAGACCACAGGGCCACCAGAGTCACCCTGGATTAGAGAAATACAGTGTTTAAGGAAGGGACATGTAGAAAAAGAATCACATTTACTCTGACCTTAAGACCTCATTCTATTGACCCTACATAGTTCCATTTTTTCTGCATTGAAAAACATTGTCTAGTCTCACTAATAAGATTAAATGACATCCAACATAGATCTCATATCTGCCTGACCCCATTGCATGAAGCTTCTAGTTTCCCAATAATGGACACTCAAATGCCACTCCCAGGAGAATAGAGGTTTCATATGCAAAGAGGTCCACTCACCTGGCAGGAATCTTTGCCTCCCTCCAGGAAGCCAACACAGATCATGTTGCTGGTGATTTCCCCAGGGTAGGAGGCTTCACAGTCAGCCTGAGACAGCACTGGGGCTTCCACGCACTGAAGTAGGTCTGGGTTGTTCACTGAGAGGGAAGGTAATGATTAAAGAAAGATGAAATATGCACCAGAATACTTGAATGAAGAATAATTTATCCTAGAACATCATGGGTAACCACCACAGAGATCATTTAGAATATAAATTCCAGCAAAGAATTGTAGCTTTCTAAATCTATAAAATGACCTCTATGGATCCCATTTTCATGGTTGATTCTGTTGCACAGTGTATATTTGTCCTCTATAGGTTCTAGAGAATGAACTTCTTGGGATTTTTATCTCCCTTTGGTACCAACTACAGTTTTTTTAGTTGGTACTTTAAACATATTTGCAAGGCAAAACCCAGTAGGTTCAATACCAGATAAATGCCTGATTTTGAAAAACATGGGGAGGAAGGAATGTAGTAGGTGAAAGCTCTACTCACCACCATTGCTGAGGGTGTTGCCCCAGCCAGAGATGAGGCATTGAGTGCCTGCAGGTGCACAGGAGCTGGGCAGAGCCACAGTGGACACTTGGGCATTGAGAGTCACGGGGGAAGCGAGCTTGATCAGCATGATGTCATTGTTCAGGGTCCACGAATTAAAGTTGGGGTGCCTGATGATCTTGGAAGCATCGACAAACTGCTCATTGCCCTCAACAACATTGATGTTGTGCTCTCCCAGTCTCACTTGGATGCGACTGTTAGAAAGGAAACACATGCTAGAGATTTTTGTCTAAGACACCCCAACGTTCCCAAGCTTCTTGCTCAGGAGTGGATCTGGAAGCCTACAGTAGATCCCTAGACAATATGAAAGGAGAACCTGTTGAGTGGTGGATAATTTCTTCATAGATTGGTGGTATATAAAGAGTACAGTTTTGAGATGTGCCATGCCACAGTCACTCAGATATTCAGAGATGCGGACCCAAGGTGACAATTGATGCTCATCTCACTTTCTAGTCTCTGTTAATGACAGAAGGATCTATGAGTAATATTTCTTGCTTTATTAATGACTATTATGTGAGATCTAAGCCTGTTTAGTCCAAAGCGTTATGACATGGAACCATTAGAAAAGTTTACATTCTTGTTCCCAACTCTATAAGTACTGAGCCAGTATCCCGGTCATTTGTGTTACATACTTAGGACTGAGAATGCCTAGTAGAGACTGCATTGAATTTTACCAATATTTAGCAGTATTTCTGAAAAGTTGGAGTTGATTTTTTTTCTTAGCTGGTGGTGGTTGTACAAAGTTCTTACCTGACTTTTTCCACATGTATGTATAATAACAAAACAAATATTCCTTGGTTTAATGGCCCACATTCCTTGCTATATTATGAGTTTGCTTGAGGAAATGAGAGGCTTTCTATTCTGTATTAAAATTTCCTCAGTGCTCTTGATAGTTAACTGCTGCCAGCAGCTTCTCCTCATGGCTTTCCCCTTTCACCTTACAACTTCACCACTTGCGGATGTGCCGTGTTCTAAAGATGGCCCAGAGCTGGGCAGTGATGGCACACACCTTTAATTCCAGCACTTGGGAGGCAAAGGCAGGCAGATTTCTGAGTTGGAGGCTAGCCTGGTCTACAGAGTGAGTTCCAGGACAGCCAGGGCTACACAGAGAAACCTTGTCTTGAAAAAAATAGATGTCCCAGGATGTGGGCTCCTTAGTTAGGGGTTAATCACTTACGATTTGTAGCAGTGAGCTGCAGACACTACCCACTGGTTGTTGATGAGGGAACCTCCACAGAAGTGGTAGCCAGAGTTCAGGGACACCTGGTAGGGGACAGAATTCCTCTGGCAGGTGTATCCTCCAACGATCTTGTCATCATCATCCACAGGGAAAGCAACTTGATTGGAGATAGGAAATGAACATAAGCAAATTCATCTGGCTATTGGAGGCTTTATGGCAGCTAAAACCTTAGGATTCCTTAGTGAGCACAAGGAGTGCAGGAAAGCTGGAATCACTCTATTCCAATAGGCAACATAGATTCTAGGGATTCTCAGTATCAGGTGCTGACGGATAGGTAGTTCTCACAGGTCTAATCTCTTCTGAGCACCCATGTTGAGACAGCAAGAATTATCTGAGAAAACACTTAGTGGGATGCCATTAGAAGTCAGTTCTTCTGATTTCCTGCTTTATTTTAATACCCATTACTTGTTTGTCCTGTCTGAATATTGGCTTTTTACCTAGGCCAGTGTCCCACAGAAAATATTTACCTAGTCTAGCTTCCCCCAGAAATCAACTCAAGACAAGAATAGAATGAGCCAAGAATAGAAAGGAATACCCAAGACAATGTAGGGTTAACGAGGGGAGGGCACAGCAACTTACCAATATATCAGTAATTCTTAGCTTTTATTGGTAAGATGAAGTTTATTTAGGGATAGACCTATTAAACAGGCAAGAGCTAAGACATAGGATCACAATTCTAATGGTTGAATATTTAGCAAAAAAAAAAATAATAATCTTTTTGTGTCTTCAAGCACATGTTTCCTTAAGAGCATCTGTGGTGGAAGTATCACGGAGCTGTTGGAGCCAAGCAGTGGGCACGCTGGCTCATTTTATGGAACCTCTTTATTAGCTCTACCGTTCAACATTGCCTGCTCTTGGAACCATTTAGAATGAAGACTAGATTAAAGGGCTAAGTGAGAAAGACAAAGAATGCGAAACCAGGAAAGTAGGGAGAAGGTTTGAGTGGCTGGTGAGACTATCAGATTATAGGTAAGAGACAGCATTGGGATCGTTCATATATTTCATTAAGTGGAGAGACTGTACAGGGCTTGGGGAAAAGAGTGAAACTCACCAGCAGCTCCCACAAGGGCTAGGATCAGAAGTGTACTCATGGTGACAGAAAGTCATGAGCACAGAAGGAGAGCCTGTTTTTATAGTTCTCTAGATGGAGAAGAAGGCATCTTGGCTACAAGTGGAGGGGTCACTTTTTTTTTCCTGCACAAACAAAACTGCACATTTCTCTTTCCCAGAGTCTTGCATCAGCCTTGCTGTTTGGTGCCCTTGTCACTTGGAGAGCTACAGGTGACAAGGGAATTTTTTTCTCAGGCCACATAAGGAGAACAACTGATTCTTGGAGGGATAGTGTAATGAAACAAAGAGGGGACGTCAAGCCCTTGTCTCCACAGTGGGATTTCTTAGGCTTAGGAGATAAGAGGAAGAGCAAAGACTGTCTAAGATCCTTAGAAATTCTGGCTTCATGAAAGCTTTAAGAAACTTTGAGCAAGGACTGGTTCTAGCAACTAGTAGAGTTGCTTGGTGCCCTCATGGTAGGAAATCAGCACTGCCTAAGTAAGTCCCTTACCTGTGAACCTGACTGTTTTAGTGAATAAGAAGATGAAATTAAAGGGCTTTGAGGTATGCAATTAGAACAGGGATGATGAAAATCCAGGAGGTGCAGAGTTCTTTTTAAGTGAGTGAGTGTGTGTGTGTGTGTGTGTGTGTGTGTGTGTGTGTGTGTGTGACTTTCAGTTGGCTCTTTTCTAACCAGATTCATGGATTGAAGGTATCTTGAAGAGGACAGATGAAACTTAACTAGGGACTTCCTTGATGTGCTACAGGGGTGGAACACTCACAGCAGAAATATGCTCTATTTTCTGTTGTCTTTTGCTCTTGTCATGTGTCATTTTTTAAGAGTCATCAAGGCTCCAGAAAACTACACTAAGTATTAATACCTGTATAGGAAAATACTTCCTGAGCTAAAATATACATGATATTTTAGATATGAGAAAAATGTTTGGACAATGTTTAATCTGGGTCCTAGTTAGATAATTAGTTGTGTATAGATTTGAGAGGATTCTGTAATTGTCTATTTTATACATAAAAAGAATAATATATGGGGAGGTCTGGTGGGCTTGAAGTGGGGCCTGGGGACATCATCTTGGAGACGGGGGGGGGGAAGGTATGGAATGTGGAACAGTGAGAAGGTGGACTGGGAGGGGGATAAAGTCTGGCCTGTAAAAAAAGTAAATAAAAAAAAAGTACTCTACTAGGCTCATCCCTCAATTTTTTGCAGTAAAACCTGGCCAGAGAAGTTTATTGACTGATGATTCTTCAATTTGAATCGAGTTATACAATCATTTGGAGGAGCCTTATTGTCAATTGTTTATCTTTTTCTTCATTCCAAATCTAGGCTTTGTGAGTTTCCAATTGGAGTTGAGATTATGTGTCAGTTTTCTGAAAGATACTGAACATTCTAGAGATACTAAATAAAGGTAAAAAGAAATTGAGCTCAAGTTGTAATTGTGGTAGAGATGGTAAGATGATGGAGGTTGGGGATTGTAGAATATACTGCAGGAAACCAACGTGGAGCTCATAGGCTATGCTGTGGCCCCATTCTTGACATTGTTAGGGCAGATTTACAAAAAGTCCCTCCACTGAATGCTCTCTTTCTGCATCTTGCATATCATATAAAGGCTTTTGGACTTAAACACATTTCACTTTTCACAAATGTTTTAATATGAGTCTTCAGAAAGATGGATTCATTTTATCCAAGAAATTAATCTAAAACTGGCATGCTACCCTTATGTCTCCCGGAAAATGTGGGAATTGTCAGAGTGTGAGATTTGTTGCAGGTGACTGTCAAATAAGAGGTCCTCATGAAACAAATTACACATCCTATTTCCTCTTGGCATTTTTCTTCCTGGCATAACATGGTCACAGAATTTGCATTTCACTTGTATCTTGTCTCAGATCCTAATCTTGTCATATACTCCCATCGGGTGCATGCCAGACATAGTTGCACAAGCCTCTGTGTTCACAGAGCGATCATAGAGTCTGAGGACTTTGCTATGGGTGGTCTGAAAGTTTTCTGCAATGTAGTTGAGATGCTGCTTGCTGGGGAGTATTTGCAGAACTACTGCTTTGGATGTAAGACTTTTGCTTTCGTGCATGCCCATTTCCCTGTGCCTGGAGAGGTAGACCACATGAAGGAGATCATCATCAATATCTAGGAAATGATTTTTGCTCAACAGAGATTTGGATTGGTTCTTGTCACTCTTTGCAAAAGGATCCATTTGAGGACATCAGCATTTCTGAACCTCAGCTTTGAAGGTCAGCATGCACTTAACCCATTACTACAGAACGGAGTCTATCTGTTATGCTTTTAGTATGAAAGGCAGATGTTCTAAAATTATATGTCACTGTTTTCTTTTCAAGGTCCTCTGTAAATTCCTTATCTAATTCTTTAGCCTCAGTTCCAGGTACTACTCTTTAAGCAATGTATGAAATCCCAGGCTTCCTTCTGCAGATCTCAACTCCCTTTCTCCATTATTGCACTCTTCTCCAGCAGAAGTTCACTTACCTAAAGAAGTTTGTTTCCTGAACATGCCATCCTAGATCCACTAACTTTGGATAGTAAACAGTACTTTGAGTTATCAAAAACAGACAGGCACACAGACAAACAAAAACATGCATACACGCACATAAATACACATGTATACACACACACACAATTTCTAAAGTTTGAGACAGAGGCTTTAGGGTCTTAGTTTAGTTGTTGGTGATCAGCTAACTGGATTAGATCATCCTGTTTCCGCACTCTCTTCCATTATTCCCTTATATTTATAAGTAACATGCAGACTTCATGCCCAGTGAAATGTGATTTGCATGTTATATTTATTCTTGGGTTTCTTTCACTGTCCTAAAGAGAGTAGAGAAATCTCTAGCAATTATGAATTTAAAGTATAAAGGATAGATTGAAATTACCAGATAAGATAATATATTACACGTTTTTCCTGTGACACATATGCACAAGAGTCAGAATAAAAAAGACTTGAAGCACTCTGCTTCAAATAAGCTACAGTAGTAGAGGACCCAGCAAGATTCTACTTCTGTGTGGTCCTCCCACATTCCCTTTACCCTTTCTCCAACTTTTTGTTATTTTATTTGAAAGTATTTTACATTTAGGGTTGTTTATTCTTACTTTCATCTGACTCCATGGACACAGTTTTCCTTTTTTGATATTTGCATTTAAATCTCTTTTACTTTTCTTCTCTTGTCTATATTTCTTATAAATTGCATTTAAATCTCTTGTACTTCTATTCTCATTGCCTATATTTCTTATAAATTATATTTTAAAATGTGTATGTATTTTTGAGAATCGTGTGCATGCATATTATATATTTTGATAGTTTCCATATCTATGTCCAATCTTCCAATACTCCCAACTCCTTTACCCTTTCCTTTCACTAACTTCATTTTCCCTCCTTCTCCCCTTCCTCTTTCTGTCTTTCGCCCTCTTCGTACAAGGAGGCACCCTATGCCGTTAGTGCTCCCCACATATACTTGGGTGGAATATGCCACTGAACATAGACCACCTACCAGGTAGGATTCCCAAGCCTGGAGAGAACCTGCTCTTGGTCTTCTGTCAGCTGTGTTCTGCCAATAGGTCTCTACTTCCTTTGTTTTAATTAATGCCACTTCTTGTCCCCTTTTCTTTCCTTTCTTCATCATTTTCGTGCCTTTATTATTTTTACATGCATCTTCATTAATTTTTTAAGCATCTCACTATGTAAACTATATTCTCCTCAAATTCAAAATCCTTGAGAAGATTGCCTTTCTGGATGTTTTCTGATTTTATATATATATATATATATCACTAAAGTGAATAGAGAAATATCTATTATATATATTTATATATAAACATATATATAAGTTTTATTTTCAGATCAACTTGCAACTGTTGTCAATTCTTAGCTACAGTAATAAAATCAGACTTTAAGACAAAGTTCACAATAAATTGATTTGGTGAACTTTGACAGTGAACACTAACTCAGAGGGAAGGCTACACACTTTCTCAAGAAAGGAGAAAGCTAAAGTCAAGAAAGTAAGGCAATGAAAGATATCTTGTGTAAACCACTAAAATGTCGATTACTGTTTTCCTTAAAGAAGGAATCTCAAAATCCCTAGTGTTATACAGAAGCTTCCGAGAGGCATTCTAGGTACAAGAATAAGAAATACTAACATTGAAATCAATATTCTTCAGAAAATTCTTTCAACACAAGGCATTAGGTTTCTGAAATTTTGTAAAATTACATTCTTATTCAAACACTACTGATCAGAGTCTAAACTAGTCTCTCTAGCAAGAAAAAGTCATAATTACACCCTTGAATGACAGCATTTCCACATCGATATTTACTTTCCATGTTTAATTTTTAATTAATTTTAATTTTCACCCAACATTTTGAATATTTTACACATGAGTAACATATTAACAATTTTTTCTTCTTCCTCTCCTCCGTTTCTCAAAACACAAACATATAAGCACATATAAATTTATAAATAAAACCTGGTAAGGGCTGGAGAGATGGCTCAGTGGGTAAGAGCACCGACTGCTCTTCCAAAGGTCATGAGTTCAAATCCCAGCAACCACATGGTGGCTCACAACCACCCGAAAAGAGATCTGACGCCCTCTTCCAGTGTCTGAAAACAGCTACAGTGTACTTGAATATAATAAATAAATAAATCTTTAAAAAAAAACAAAGAAATCATTAAAAAACCTGGTAAATTTATTTAGCACTACACACACACACACACACACACGCGCGCGCGTGTGCGCGTGTGTGTGTGTGTGTGTGTGTGTGTGTAGGTATATGTATTTATGGTTAACTGGGATTGGCTAGTCTATCAGGGAGCTTGTTTCTGAGGAAGATTGATTCTCTCTTTTTTTAATTGTCCATTAACTTGCCTGTAGATTTTCATTTCTTGAGAAATGGGTATAAAGTGTTGAGGCAGGTCCTGAGTTCTTCTGTTTGTTTATTAAAATTTCATATCTTATTGATTTTGATTTTGTTGCATTTCAATGGCTCATTTTCTGCTCTCTGAGCAGTTCTAGGGATTTAACTACCAAGAGAAAGCTCTTCACTCAGAAGAAACCAGTAAAGCATCAGAAAAAAATACACATACCAATAGTTGTAGAAATCTTACCATAAGAATAAGAAACATGAATATGCAAGTCAACATAGAAATGTCAAAAGTGTACCACCCTTCAGCAGATGAGAGTACCCAAATATGTTAATGTAATGGAACATTGGGCAAAGGATTTAGAAGTCTAATTAAAAAAATCAGCAACTTCAAGGAGAGTTAACTTAGATCATCAAATGAAGCCAAGATAATTAAAAACTTGTTCAAGAAATTCAACAGAGATAGGTGATGAAAAGAAGAATTGATCATAAAAGAAAAACAATAAATTCAACAGAAATGTGATGATAAGCATTTTAATAGATTAAATAACACGAAAAAAGACAGTAAATATTGAAGACATTGTTAAAAAATTGAGACCAGATTTACTCTGTGTTGCCTTCCCATCATGTCTCATACTCAGAAGGAAGCTACTCTCTTGTTTACTTGTTTTTAGTCCTAGAAAAGCTGATAAAATTTAAATGCTCTTAAGGAACCATCATTAACTAGCCCCTTAATTTAACTTATCTGTTGACTCATTAAAAGTTTAAATTATTGTATAAAACAATGAGTTTTATTATAAAATTTTAATGTATGTATTTTGGTCTATTTTGTTTTAATGGTCTTCATTACTCTCTTCTCATCACCCGGCTTTTCCATCACTCAAGAATAGCCATTCTTTTTTCATATCTATGTTTATCATATGAGGGACACGATACTCGTTTGAGTTCTGCTTGTTTCTTAAGCTTTTGTTTATAGAAATCCTTTATGTATGTGTTTCTTCTTAGAAAGATTTTATTCCACATGAATTTGAGTATATATCTAGTATATACTAGGCAGTGATTTACTTTCAAGGCTTAAAATATATCACTTAGTGCATCCTTCTTCATAGGGGTTTCAACTCAGAGATCTGATGTAATTCTGAAGGTTTTATTTATACTCATGAGTTTGCTTTCTTTATTTTAAGTTTTAGTATTGTTCTCTGACTGTGTAGTCTTGGCATTTAAAATATCAGTGTCAAGGAGATAATCATTTCTGTTTGTGCCTATTCTTGAATGTCTATGAGTTTCCCTGGACTTGACAAATTTTCTCCTATAATTTTATTGAACTAATTTTTTTTGTACCAAGTTTTTATCTTTTATTCTTCCTCTAGATTACTGATTTTCTAGATTGGGCTCTTGAACATAAATCAGAGTTCTTGAAAATCATGACCTTTCTTATTTTTTCTTTTTTATTGGTTGAATGTAGTATTTCTACTGTTTTGTCGTCCATCCATGCTACTCTTATTTTGTTCAATCTAGTACACATGTGATGTTTTTCAGTTTTCCATCTCATGTTTTATTTTATTTTTTGAAATTTTTATTATTAACAATCATGATTTTGGTCTTTCTCTTTTATTTTGTTTTGATCTAATATTTCAGTATTATAACTACATTTCTCATCGATATGGTATTTATGTTCTTGTTTTTCTCTCTTTGAAATCATTAATTTTTTTTTCTTTGAGAAATAGATTTTGGAGAGGCTCATCCAACACCATGTGGTGTGGCACACCAAAGAGAGGCATACATAGATGTCACTAAGATGAGCAATTATGTGGTAAAGAGATGGGAGAAAACAAGAAGCAGAGTCGTGTATGCACCATGAAGAGAGGCATATGACAGCAGTGAGGAAGAGCCAGGCGTGAGAAACTTATGCTGCCACTGAGGCCATGGTGATTTTCATGATGTACAGGTGGTGACATCAGTGATGTGTGCACAGGAGAGCTGTCCCTGGTGACATGAGCAGAGGAAATCTGTGTGTGTGGGCAACCTACTCAGCTAACCCCAAGCCCAGATCCAAGGTTTTTAGTTGGCTCATACCAACATTTATCCAACTGATGATCTCCTGGAGCAAATGAAGTTGCTAGTCCTGTGGAACCAGAGCATCAGGATCTCCACGACACAGTCCAACAGCAAGATATCTGAGAAGAGTCTTGGTGAGCATCCAGTATTGATGGTGTAGCAGAATCTAGAGACCTAAAAACCAGAACAATGACTCATTGCAATGAATATTTGTGAGTAAAGCTGTTTGGACAAAACATTATATTGTGTGATGTACCACAGCTTACATGGTGAGGGTTTTCATTTATTTTAATTTTAATTTTTATTTTTGTTGGGGGGAAGAGAGGTTACAAAGGTAGAATGAAGGCAGAAACAGAAGGACTGAAGAATGGGATTGGGATACATGATGTAAAATTCAAAAGAATCAATAAAAATTATGGTAAACATTATTAAAAATAGATTTTAATTTTTTAATAATTTTTTATTTTTTGGCATTTTAACTAATTCACTAATTGGCTTCAGTATTTTTGTTTTTTGTCGGTTGAATCTGCTGTAACTTTACTTTTTAATTTTTTTAATTTTTTAAAATTTTAAAAATTTTTTATTCGATATATTTTTTATTTACATTTAAAATGTTTTTCCTTTTTCTGGACCCCCACTCCACGAAAGTCCCATAAGCCCTCTTCCCTCCCCCTGTTCTCCCATCCACCCCTTCCCACTTCCCTGTTCTGGTTTTGCCCTATATTGAGACACTGAGTCTTTCCAGAACCAGGGGCCACTCCTCCATTCTTCTTGTACATCATTTGATGTGTGGATTATGTTTTGAGTATTCCAATTTTCTAGGCTAATATCCACTTATTAGTGAGTGCATACCATGATTGATCTTTTGAGACTGGGTTACCTCACTTAGTATGGTGTTCTCCAGCTCCATCTGTTTGTCTAAGAATTTCATGAATTCATTGTTTCTAATGGCTGAATAGTACTCCATTGTGTACATATACCACATTTTTTGCATCCATTCTTCTGTTGAGGGATATCTGGGTTCTTTCCAGGTTCTGGCTATTATAAATAGGGCTGCTATGAACATAGTGGAACACATATCCTTATTACCTGCTGGGGAATCCTCTGGGTATATGCCCAGGAGTGGTATAGCAGGATCCTGTGGAAGTGATGTGCCCAGTTTTCTGAGGAAGCACCAGACTGATTTCCAGAGTGGTTGTACCAATTTGCAACCCCACCAGCAGTGGAGGAGTGTTCCTCTTTCTCCACATCTTTGCCAATACCTGCTGTCTCCTGAATTTTTAATCTTAGCCATTCTGACTGGTCTAAGGTGCATTCTCAGGGTTGTTTTGATTTGCATTTCCCTAATGACTAATGAAGTTGAGCATTTTTTAAGATGCTTCTCAGCCATCCGAAGTTCTTCAGGTGAAAATTCTTTGTTTAGCTCTGTACCTCATTTTTTAATAGGGTTATTTGGCTTTCTGGGGTCTAACTTCTTGAGTTCTTTGTATATATTGGATATTAGCCCTCTATCTGATGGAGGGTTGGTGAAGATCTTTTTCCAATTTGTTTGTTGCCAATTTGTCCTTTTGATGGTGTCCTTTGCCTTACAGAAACATTGTAATTTTATGAGGTCCCATTTGTCATTTCTTGATCTTAGGGCATAAGCTATTGGTGTTCTGTTCAGGCTCTTTCCCCCTGTACTGATGTCCTCAAGGGTCTTCCCCAGTTTAGTTTCTATTAGATTCAGAGTGTCTGGCTTTATGTGGAGGTCCTTGATCCATATGGAGTTGAGCTTAGTACAAGGAGATAAAGATGGATCAATTCGCATTCTTCTGCATGCTCACCTCCAGTTGAACCAGCACCATTTGTTGAAAAGGCTATCTTTTTTCCACTGGATGTTTTCAGCTCCTTTGTCGAGGATCCAGTGGCCATAGGTGTGTGGGTTCATTTCTGGATCTTCAATCCTATTCCACTGATGTGTCTGCCTGTCACTGTACCAATACCATGCAGTTTTTAATACTATTGCTCAGTCAGTAGTATTGCTTGAGGTCAGGGATACTGATTCCCCCAGAATTTCTTTTGTTGTTGAGAATAGTTTTTAGCTATCCTGGGTATTTTGTTATTCCAGATGAATTTGAGAAATGCTCTTTTTAACTCTATGAAGAACTGAGTTGGATTTTGATGGGTATTGCGTTGAATCTGTATATTGCTTTTGGCACAATGGCCATTCTAACTATATTAATCCTGCCAATCCATGAGCATGGGAGATCTTCCCATTTTCTGAGGTCTTCTTCCATTTCCTTCTTGATAGTCTTGAAGTTCTTGTCATACAGATCTTTCACTTGTTTGGTCAGAGTCACACCAAGGTACTTTATATTGTTTGTGGCTATTGTGAAGGGTGTCATTTCCCTAATTTCTTTCTCAGCCTGCTTATCCTTTGAATATAGGAAGGCTACTGATTTGCTTGAGTTGAGAAAAGAATACTGTTAAACCAGAAATTGCATTTGTATGTAAGGCTTGTAATGATCATATATATGTCCTTTGTGTAAGATTGTTCCTATTTTCACCATAGGACTTAGCATATTTTCTGAGTGAAGATTCTCTTCTCCTCCTTACATATGATCCTGGTCTGGAGATACATGTTGATGTTTCTGTTTCAAAGTCTTTTTATTTCTTCATGCTTTTCAACTGTTTGATCACCTCTCTTGTGATTTCTTGTGTCTTCCCATTCTTTTTGTATAGTAGTGTGTTTCCCTAGTTATACTGAATCTTCTCCATATTTATCACTCCTCCTCCTCCTCTTCTTCTTCTTTTTCTTCTTCTTCTTCTTCTTCTTCTTCTTCTTCTTCTTCTTCTTCTTCTTCTTCTTCTTCTTCTTCTTCTTCTTCTTCTTCTTCTTCTTTTCCTTCTTCTTGTTCCTCTCTTCCTCTTCTTTGTAGCAAACCATAAGTTTTATTTCACGGCAATGAATAAAATGTTTATTTATCTCTCTTTGTTTTGTTTTTCTTTTTTGAGACAGGGTTTTTCTGTATAGTCCTGGCTGTCCTGGAACTCACTCTGTAGACAAGGATGGCCTCGAACCCAGAAATCCACCTGACTCTGCCTCCCAAGTGCTGGGATTAAAGAAGTGCACCACCACTGCCCAACAAAGACTATTTATTATATGTATATGAGTAATACCAGAATAAGGCATTGAATCCCATTATAGATGGTTGAGAGTCACCATCTGGTTGCTGGGAATTGAACTCAGGACCTCTAGAAGAGCAGCCAGTGCTCTTAACTGCTGAGCCATCTCTCTAGCCCCTAAAATGTGTTTCAACAAATGATGTAGAAACACTTTCTGTAGGCCATCTAGCCTGCATATTGCAATTTTTCCATATCAACCTCCTTATTAGGTTAGATTATAGATCCATGCTGGTGTAATTGACATGGAGCAAAAAAGAAAATTAAAGTTAGGTAAAAACATACAAATATACCATGTAGAGGATAATGGAAAACAAAAGAAAACTATTAACAAAACAATGAAAATACTAGCCATACATGGTACAAAATTAAATATTTAAATTTTTAATTTTTATGTGCATCTGTGTGTCAATATTGTGGTATATTTGGGTATGTAAGTGTGTGAGAGTATGTGTGTGTCTGTATTTGCGTCTGCACTATGTATGTTTGGATGCTCCTATAGACCACAAAAATGTGTCACATCCTCTGGACCAGGAGTTACAGGTGGTGGTGAGCTGATAGATGTGGATGCTGGACATTATAATCAGAGTGTCTGCAAGGTCAGCAATTGCCCTTCATCCCTAAGACTTCTCTCCAGCCTCAAATTCAACTTCTAGAAAAGTATGAAGCATCAATTACTGACTTGTACATTTTGGATATGATTACATGTGCAGGTCAGGACTAATGTCCTTAGTATAGTGATGTCAGGAGACAATGTAGACCTTTATGAGGTAGTCCCTTATGAGAACTCCTTAAGAGATTAAGGGTACTACTACCTTTGGAAGAGGTTAAACTGCTCTTGTATGACACAGAGTTAGTTCTCAAAAGAGAGATTTTTAAGAATAAGCTGAACTCTGAATTGATCTCTAGTGTCCTGTCTTAAGATGATCTGTCTTCTAACTACATGGACTTTCACTATTTTGATGATATTGACTATGACCCCAACAAATTTAATATCTCTTCTTCTAAAGACTTTAATTTTTCTTTATTCAATAAATATATGTAAATTTATTATGGAATATATTATTGGAATAATATTAGTCTAGGAATTTTAAGTTCTAAGAAAATAGTATTACAGAAAAGTAAGGCCTAGCTCCCATAACATTTATTTGTGCATCATATGATTCCACAGATATATGTGGGACAGAGAAGAAAAATAGGGATTAGATAATTGTACCAATATGTGTCTATCCCAGAGAATGTGATTTCATGTTATTAAAAAAATAAAGTGGTAAAAGGTCATAAAGTGGCCAGGGTCATTCTATTTTAGGAGGTATATTTTAGACAAGAAGTATGAAGTATTTCAGACAAGGATGGCTTTTGTTTTGCCTCCTGAGTCTATAGCAAAACCAAACTTTCTTTCTTTTTTCCCATACTAGGCACCCTAAATGAACTTCCAAGTTTTCTTTTAAATTAAATAAACCCACCATCCAGATAGAAAGCTTGCTATTAGTTTTAACTGTTAAAACTAATGACATAAAATATGATCATCAATACATTGAACTCTCCTTGTAAAACATGGTATTTTTGACATGAAATGGTATTTGCAAACTAACATTAGCAAACAAATACCAAAGCAGTATATATGATCTAGTCATGTTGCAATTGAGTGATTTTTTCTCACATTAATAATGTAAGTATTTTATGGTAAATATATATTTTATATGAGGAAAATATGAAAAAGAAAATGACTCTAGTCAATAGTATTACAAAAGAAGGGAAAACAGGAGCCAGCTCAGCCAGGTACACAGGGAACAACAGACGGAAAGATTGCTCTGGACACAGTCGGCCTGGGTTCCTTGTACATGTAGGAGCTGGGCAGCTCTACAGCTGTCTGGGCACAGATCCTGCAAGGGAGCATTTGACCTGCAGGGAGTCCGGCTCTTGGGAGTCCTGCTCTCAGAGACCTGTGCCACATCTGACAACCAGGAAGATCCCACTTCCTGATACTCTCTAGAGAACTGGCAGGAGCAGGTTAATCACCATTTCCCCATCCATCAGATGTGGTAGATCTGTTCCACATCTGACACAGGGAAGATCCAACTTCCTGATACTCTCTGGAGAACTGGCAAGAACAGGTTATTTGGTAAGAATCATCCCACACCCCTAGAGGGACAGAGCTGCTTACTACCCAGCAACCTCCAGATCAGCACTCCTCTCCTTTTCCTTCTACCCCTTCCTCCTCCACTGCCACTGCCCCATTCCATTGGATATAGTAGACCTGTGCCCCTTCTGACATGGGAAGAGCCTACTTCATGATACTCTCTAGAGAGTGTGCAGGAGATTGGCATTTGAAAATTAGCAGGAGCAGTTCATTCAAGAACTGGCACCAATAGGTGCATTGGAACTGGTTGAAGCAGGGCATTCAAGAAGGAGCATCAGCAGAGCATTTGAAATCTGGCAGCAGCAGAACATTTGAGAAATAGCAGCCTGCAGGGCATTCAACCCTTGCCAAGTCTGTCACAGAAGAGACCCAATCACCTGATACTTCCTGGAGAATCAGATGTTTGCAGGGCTTTGGAGAGAAAGGGAATCCCAGGAGTACAGAAACACAGGCCTGCAGGACAGAGAAGGCAGAGACAGCAAGACCAGCTAACACCGGAGATAACAAGAAGGCCAAAGACCATTACACACAGTAACCAAGGCAACATGGCACCATCGGAACCCAGTTCTCCCACAACAGCAAATCCTGCATAGTCCATCACATCAGAAAAGCAAGAGCTAGATTTAAAATCACATATCATATTGTTGATGGAGGACTTCAAGAAGGACATAAATAATTCCCTTAAAGAAATACAGGAGAACATGTGTCAACAGGTAGAAGCACAATAATCCCTTAAAGAAATACAAGAGAATATGGATCAAAAGATAGAAGCCCTTAAAGAGGAAAAACAAAAATCTCTTAAAGAAATATGGGAGAACATGGCTCAACACATAGAAGCCCTTAAAGAGGCAACAAAAAAATCCCATAGGGAATTATGGGAGAACATGGGTCAACATGCAGAAGCCCTTAAAGAGGAATCACAAAAATCCCTAAAAGAAACACAGGAGAACATGGGTCAACAGGTAGAAGCCCTTAAAGAGAAACACAAAAATTCCTCAAAGAATTTCAGGAAAAAACAAACAAACAAGTGAAGGAACTGAACAAAACTATCCAGGATCTAAAACTGTAAATAGAATCAATAAGTGAGACATCTCTGAAGATAGAAAACCTTGGAAAGAACTCAGGAGTCACAAATGCAAGCATCAACAACAGAATACAAAAGATAGAACAAAAAATCTCAGATGCTGAAGATTCCATAGTAAAAATTGACTCAACAGTCAAAGAAAATGCAAAATGCAAAAATCTTGTAACACAAAACATTCAGGAAGTCCAAGACACAATCAGAAGACCAAATCTAAGTATTATAGGTACAGAAGAAAGAAAGGATTTACATCCTAAAGGCCCAGTAAATATCTTCAACAAACTTATAGATGAAAACTTCCCTAACCTAAAGAAAGAGATGTCTGTGAACATACAAGAAGCCTACAGAACTCCAATCAGCTTGGACCAGAGTAGAAATACCTCCTGTCACATAATAATCAAAACACCAAATGCACTAAACAAAGCAAGAATATTAAAAGCAGTGAGAGAAAAAGATCAAGTAACATATATAGGCAGACCTATTACAATTACACCAGACTTCTCACCAGAGATTATGAAAGCCAGAAGTGCCTGGGCAGATGTCATACATATCGGAAGAGAATGCAAATGTTAACCCAGACTACTATACCCAGCAAAACTTTCAATTACCATAGACTAAGAAAACAAGACATTCCATGAGAAAAGCAGATTTACACAATATCTTTCCACAAATCCAGCTCTGCAAAGGCAAATGGGTGGAAAATACCAACACAAGGCAGCAAACCACACCATAGAAAAATCAGCAAAGTAATCTTTCAACAAACCCAATAGAAGATAGATACACAACCAGAATTTCACCTTTAACTAAGATAACAGTAAGCAACAGTCACTTTTCCTTAATATCTCTTAATATCAATGGTCTCAAATCCACTATAAAAAGGCATAGACTAACAGACTGGATACATAAACAGGACCAAACGTTTTGGTGCATACAAGAAACCCACCTCAGTGACAAAGACAGTCACTATTTAGGAGTCAAAGGTTGGAAAATAATTTTCCAAGCAAATGGTCCCAAGAAACAAGCTGGAGTTGCCATTCTTATATTGGATAAAATTGATTTTTAACCAAAAGTTTTCAAAAAAGATAAGGAGGGACACTTCATACTGGTCAAAGGAAAAGTCTACCAAGATGAACTCTCAATTTTGAACATCTATACTCTGAACGCAAGGGCACCCACATTCATTAAAGAACCTTTAATAAAGCTCAAAGCACACATTGCACCACACACAATAATAGTGGGAAACTTCAACACCCCACTCTCAAAAATGGACAAATCATGGAATCAGAAGCTAAACAGAGATACAGTGAAACTAACTGAAGTTATGGATCTAATAGATATTTATAGAACATTCCACCCTAAAGCAAAGGAATATAACTTCTTCTCAGCACCTCATGGTACCTTCTCAAAAACTGACCATATAATTGGTCACAAAATGGGCCTCAACAGATACAGAAATATTGAAATTATTCCATGTATCTTATCAGATCACCATGGCCCAAGGCTTGTCTTAAGCTCGGAAAAAAAAAGCAATGGAAAACATGCATACACATGGATCTTGAACAATGCTCTCCTCAACGATGGCTTGGTCAAAGATGAAATAAAGAAAGAAATTAAAGATTTTTTAGAATTTAATGAAAATGAAGACACATCATACCAGACTTTATGGGACACAATGAAAGCAGTGCTAAGAGGAAAACTCACAGCTCTGTGTGCCTCCAAAAAGAGAACGGAGAGGGCTTACACAAACAGCCTGACAGTGCACGTGAAAGCTCTAGAACAAAAGGGAGCAAATACCCCAAAGAGGAGTAGACAGCAGGAAATAATCAAACTTAGGGCCGAAATCAACCAAACAGAAACAAAAAGAACTATACAAAGAATCAACAAAACAAGGAGCTGGTTCTTTGGAAAAAATCAACAAGATAGATAAATCCTTAGCCAGACTAACCAGAGGGCACAGAGACAGTATCCAAATTAATAAAATCAGAAATGAAAAGGGAGACATAACAACAGAAACCGTGGAAAGTCAAAAAAATCATAATATCCTACTACAAGAGCTTATACTTAACAAGGTTTGAAAACCTGGATGAAATGGACAACTTTCTAGACACATGCTAGGTGCCAACCTTAAAACAGGATCAGATAAATCATATAAATAGTCCCATAAGTCCCAAGGAAATAGAAGCAGTCATTAATAGTCTCCAATAAAAAAAAAAGCCCAGGACCAGATAGGTTTAGCAGAAAATTCTATCAGATATTCAAAGAAGAGTTAATACAGATACTCTTCAAACTTTTCCATGAAATAGAAACTCAAGGAACACTACCCAACTCATCCTGTGAAGCCACAATAATGCTTATACCTAAACCAAACAAAGACCAAACAAGGAAGGAGCACTTCAGACCTATCTCCCTCATGAACATACTGAACAAAATCCTGACCAACCAAATCCAAGAATGCATCAAAACTATAATTCACCAAGATAAGGTAGGCTTCATCCCAGGGATGCAGGGATGGTTCACTATACGGAAATCTGTCAATGTAATCCACTACATAAAGAAACTAAAGGAAAAAAACCACATGGTCATTTCATTAGATGCTGAAAAGACTTTTGAAAAAATTCAGCATCCTTTCTTTCTTTCTTTTTTTTTTTTACTTGTATGTAAAAACTTTTATTCACAGATTAACATCTTTTTTTAATTTATTGATATATTTATTTACATTTCAAATGATTTCCCCTTTTCTGGACCCCCACTCCCCGAAAGTCCCATCAGTCCCCTTCCCTCCCCCTGTTTTCCCATCCAACTTTTCCCACTTCCCTGTTCTGATTTTGTTCTATACTGCTTCACTGAGTCTTTCCAGAACAAGGGGCACTCCTCCGTTCTTCTTGTACCTCATTTGATGTGTGGATTATGTTTTGGGTATTCCAGTTTTCTAGGTTAATATCTACTTATTAGTGAGTGCATACCATGATTCATCTTTTGAGACTGGGTTACCTCACTTAGTATGATGTTCTCCAGCTCCATCCATTTGCCTAAGAATTTCATGAATTCATTGTTTCTAATGGCTGAATAGTACTCCATTGTGTATATATACCACATTTTTTGCATCCACTCTTCTGTTGAGGGATACCTTGGTTCTCTACAGCTTCTGGCTATTATAAATAGAGCTGTTATGAATAGAGTGGAACATGTATCCTTACTACATGCTGGGGAATCTTCTGGGTATATGCCCAGGAGTGGTATAGCAGGATCTTCTGGAAGTGAGGTGCCCAGTTTTCGGAGGAACTGCCAGACTGATTTCCAGAGTGGTTGTACCAATTTGCAACCCCATCAGCAGTGGAGGAGTGTTCCTCTTTCTCCACATCCTCGCCTACACCTGCTGTCTCCTGAATTTTTAATCTTAGTCTTACATTCTGACTGGTGTAAGGTGAAATCTCAGGGTTGTTTTGATTTTCAGCATCCTTTCATGATAAATGTCTTGGAGAGATCGGGAATCCAAGGCCCATACCTAAAGATAGTGAAAGCAATATACTACAAACCTGTAGCCAGCATGAAGTTAAATGGAAAGAAACGTGAAGCAATCCCACTAAAATCAGGGACCAGACAAGGCTGCCCACTCTCTCCCTATCTATTCAATATAGTACTTGAAGTCTTAGCTAGAGCAATCAGGCAGCAAAAGGAGATCAAATGTATACAAATTTGAAAGGAAAACAGTGATAAAAACTGTTTGGTATTGGTATGCAGACAGGCAGGAAGATCAATAGAATAGAATTGAAGACCCAGAAAAGATATCAGTATTTGCAGATGATATGATAGTATACTTAAGCAACCCCAAGACTTCCACCAGAGAACTCCTAAAGCTGATAAACAACTTCAGCAAAGTGGCTGGATATAAAATTAACTCAAACAAACCAGTAGCCTTTCTCTACTCAAAGGGTAAACAAGAGGAGAAAGAAATTAGGGAAATAACACCCTTCACAATAAGCCCAAATAATATGTCATACCTAGGTGTGACCTTAGCAAAGCAAGTGAAAGATCTATATGACAAGAACTTTAAATCTCTGAAGAAAGAAATAGACAAAAGTCTCAGAATGTGGAAAGATCTCCCATGGTCATGGATTGGCAGAATCAATAAAGTAAAAATGGCCATCTTGCAGAAAGCAATCTACAGATTCAATGCAATCCCCATCAAAATTCCAAATCAATTCTTCATAGATATAGAAAGAGCAATTCTCAAATTCATCTGGAATAACAAAAAACCCAGAACAGCAAAAACTATTTTCCACAACAAAACATCTTCTAGGGGAATCACCATCCCTGATCTCAAGCTCTACTACAGAGCAGTAGTGATAAAAACTGTTTGGTATTGGTATGCAGACAGGCAGGAAGATCAATAGAATAGAATTGAAGACCCAGAAATGAAACCACACATGTACAGTCACTTGATATTTGAAAAAGGAGCTAAAAACACCCAGTGGAAAAAAGACAGCATTTTTAACAAATGGTGCTGGATCAACTGGAGATCTGTATGCAGAAAAATGCAAATCGACCCATTCATATCTCCTTGTACAAAGCTCAAGTCAATGTGGATCAAGGATCTACACATAAAACCAGACACAGTGAAGCTTATAGAGGAGAAAGTGAGGACGAATCTTGAACATGTGGGCACAGGACCCTTTTTCTAAGAACAAGAATAGACAAATGAAACCTCCAACTGCAAAGCTTCTGTAAGGCAAAGGACACAGTCAATAGGACAAAATGGCAACAAACAAATTGGTAAAAGATCTTTAACAAGCCTACATCTGATAGAGGGCTAATATCCATTGTATACAAAGAACTCAAGAAGTTAGTCTCCAGAGAGTCAAATAACCCTATTAAAAATGGGGTACAGAGCTTATCAGGGAATTCTCAACTGAGGAAACTTGAATGGCTCTAAAACACCTAAAGAAATATTCAGCATCAAAACAACACTGAGATTCCACCTTATACCAGTCAGAATGGCTAAGATGAAAAACTCACGGGATAGCAGTTGCTGGAGAAGATGTGGGGGAAAAGGAACATTTCTCCATTTTTGGTGGGATTGCGAGCCGGTAAAAGCACCCTCGAAATCAGTTTGGTAATTGCTCAGAAAATTAGATGTAGTACTACCAGTGGACCCAGCTATACCACTCCTGGGCATATATCTAGAAGATACTCCTACATGTAATAAGGACACATGCTCCACTATGTTCATAACTGCCTTATATATAATAGCCAGAAGATGGAAAGAACCCAGATGTCCCTCAACAGAGGAATGGATACAGAAACTATGGTATATATACACAATAGAGTACTATTCAGCTATTAAAAACAATGAATTCATGAAATTCTTAGGCAAATCGTTGGAACTAGAAAGTGTCATCCTGAGTGAGGCAACCCAATCGCACAAGAACTCACATGGTATGCACTCACTAATAAGCGGATTTTAGCTCAAATGCTCAAAATAAACAATTTACAATTCACCCAGCTCAAGAAAAAGGAGGACTTAAGTGAGGGTGCTTTGTTTCCTCTACGAAAGGGAACAAAATAGTCACAGGAGCAATATGGGAGACAATGTGTGGAGCAGAGACTGAAGTAAAGGCCTCCCAGAGACTGCCCTATCTGGGGATTCATCCTATAAATAGTCCACAAACCCTGACACTACTATGGATGACAAGAAGTGCATACCAAAAGGAGCGTGCTATGGTTGTCTCCGGAGGGGCCTTGCCAGAGCCTTACAAATATAGAGTCAGGTGCTAACAACCAACTATTGGACTGAGCTTGGGGTTCCCAATGGAGGAGCTGGAGGATGGTCCAGAGGAGCTGAAGGGGTTTACAGTCCCATGGGAAGAACAATGATTTCGGCCACCCAGATGTCCCAAGACTCCCAGGGACTGAACCATCAACTAAGGGCACACATGGTTCCAGCCAAAAATGTGGCAGAGGAAGGCTGACTTGTAGGGCATCAGTGGGAGGAATGGTCCTTGGTCAGGTAAAGGTTCAACAGAGGACCGAACAAATGGAAACCGAGGTGGGGGGAGGAGGGAGTGTGTTGGGTGGAGAGGCATATATGTGGAAGCAGGGGGAAAGATGGGGAGGGGTTGGGGGTCTTAGTGGAGGGCGGATATCAGGAAAGGTTTTACCCTTGGTAATGCAAATGAAGACGATATTCAATAAAAAAAAATGCCAGTAAAAAAAAGAAAAAGAAAAAGAAAAACAAAAGAAGGGAAAACACAAGTCAGGTAAAGGAACCAGGAGCCAGGATGCCAGGACAGAGAAGTGGGAGTGGGTGGGTTGGTGAGCAGGGGGAGGGAGGGAGTTTTCTTGAGGGGAAACCAGGAAAGGGGATAACATTTGAAATTTAAATAAAGAAAATAATAAAAAAGGAACAAAAAGGAACCAGACAGTAGAAAAACCCCAGAAAATCAGAAACTAGGCACCCACTACATTATTGTTTGCAGCTACAATGTAATCTGTTCAATATGGATTCTTTTGCTTTGGTTTAAAAAATAATTCCTCCATTAACTCCTTGAAAATTTGATATATGCCTACAATCCACTTTCTTAATGACCCTCTCATAATTTAAAAGAGAAACATTTTTCATTTCAGTACAATAAAGTTTCAACGATATGAATATTTAAACATAAACTGAACAAGGACAACAATAGTTATGCTAGGGTGGAGGGAGCAACACCATGAGGTTTCAGTCAATATAAAGAATTGCAGGCTCTGGGCGGTGGTGGCGCACACCTTTAATCCCAGCCCTTAGGAGGTAGAGGCAGGTGGATTTCAGAGTTTGAGGCCTGTCTGGTCTACAAAGTGTGTTTCAGGACAGACAGGGCTACACAAAGAAGCCCTGTTTAGAAAAACAAAAACAACAAAAAACACAACCAAAAAATTACAGGCAATTAAGGAATTCTGAGAGCAAGAGCAAGAATCTTCCCCAGGGAAGAACATACCAGTTGGTTAACCACCACCCCAGGTTTTCAAAACGGTTGTTATTAGCTAAAGACATGGTAGCTCATATTTGTAATCCTAGTATTTAGAATGGTGAGCAGTAGGACCACACTGCAAACTGGAGACCATTCTTGGATTTATATGAGACCTTGTCTCTAGACGTAGCTACTATTATTCCCATTTAGTTAGTTAGAAAGTAGTATGTAGAGAATTTATAGACATGTTTAAGGTTACACTAGTAATAAAGAGATAGAGGCAAGTGTCTGCCCATAGATTTAAAGTTGATAGTCATGCTACTTTATAAGTTCTTGGAGTACAGTTTTGCTATCCTGTGTCAACATCTTTTAGTTGTAGTTGTAGGAGAGTCTGGAAAGCTATTTAAATAGTCAGCACAAAGGCATCAGGGGAAGCAATCTCCAGATTTATGTTAGATTGTATTATGAACCGTCTGCACCCTTGCTTTCAACATGTAAACTGCAATAATAACCACTTTATAAGGAGTGAAATAAATGTGAAATGTCTAAACAGCTCTCAGGATGGTGCCTACATGTTCTTTAATTAATGAGAGCAAAGCCTTCAGAGTGTGAAGAATAGAGACAGAGGAACTCCTTACCTTCCCTGTGTGATAAGGATCAGGACCTAGGTGTGTTGGCTTTTGGTAAAAAACAACTGGATTAGTCAAAGAAGGCAATGTTTTTGTCATACATGCCTGTGAATGCATGTTAGCATTCAAATCCCACTATAACCACAGTTAAGAATGGTTTTGAATTTTCAATGTATATTTTTACATACATACATACATATATACATACATATGTATATTTATATGGACCATACACACACACACACACACACACACACACACACACACACATACACACATGCAGCTGCACAACTAAGTATATACTCCCACCTTAGGATTATCTTTCTGCAGGGTACTAATCCCATTGCAGATCCTGGGAAGAAGGAACAATGTGCAAAGAAGAGGGCGTTTGAAATAGGGTCACTTAATTATCCATATTAGTTAGTCATTCTGTGGCTCCAGGTCTTTGTCATACTGACCCACCCTGTCATTTTATTAAGGAGAAGAGACACACCTGCCCAGAGCAGACTTCTTGACTTTTTAAAAATCTCACTTCATTAACTCACCTGCCCTACACCCTTATAAATCAAATTCAACTTCCAGGCAAACAGGAGTCTTTACATGCAAAGGGAGCACCACTTGACACTAGTCTTTGCTTCTGTGAAGGGAGCCAGCACAGAATATGCTACTGGTGATCTTCCTAGGTTAGGAGGCAACATGGTCAGCCTGAGACAGCAGGGGGCATCCAGGCTCCACAGCATGCCTAGGTTTGTTTACTATGAAAAAAGATTAGGATAGAACAAATTTGACTAAGTCCAGGCTAAGGTATAGCAATTTAATATTAAACTGTCGACAAACACTGGTGTGATTTCCCAAGATATTAAGTCCTAGTAAGGACCTGTAGCTATTAGATCCCAGAACAGACTCTGTTCGTCTCCATTCTAGAAGTAATAGTAGTCATTCTACATCTGTCCCTTCTATATTCTCTGGGTCGGCTTATTGAGTGTGTAGAACTTAATAGAGATGAGTAGAACTCATTGTGTTTAATATCTTAAACACAATGTAAAAGATTGCTTATACTAGGTAGCTGAATTGCAGTTAATGAACGATAGTGGTTAAAGCCAGAGACAGACTAGATTCTGAAAAGTATACACAGATATGGAAAGTAGGTGAAGGTCCCTAATCACTAAAACTCAGGGTCTTTCCCAAGCCAGAGATGAAGCACAAGAAGTTGTCAGCTGTACTGGGTCAATCAGGCATTTAGGGCCACAGGGGAAGAAAATATGGTTACCATACTGTCATTTTTATGTATATTCCTAATAAAGTAGTGTTGACTAATAGTCATGGCAGCAGCAACAAACTGTTCATTACCCTCACGGACATTGATGTTAGTCTCTCTCAGTCTCACTTGGATACGTCCCTTGGCAATAGGAGGCATGCTAAGGCTTTCTCTCTCTGGGTCAAGACACCACACATTTCTCAAGGTCCTTGCTCATATGACAGTTCTGACAAGTTCTGAACGAGCCTGATGTAGTATCATAAAAGGAGAGGAACTAGTGAACATAGTTTTGTTTGGCATCGTACCTGCTCTTATTCTCAGAAGATGGTCTACAAGGGCCTAGAGTACAAGTATGGAATGCTCTTCATTCTACAATACCCAGCGTCCATCATATATCCAGGGCTGTGGAAATGGAACAATTTGAAGCACTCTTCATGCTGGCTTTGCTAACTTCAGAGACATTGATTTATATCTTCATTTTGCAGACTGTTTTTCTGTTGTATCTAAACTAGTGGCACCCAGATTGTCATGTCTGGGTCTTTATCAGTATGACAGGGCTTTATATAATGACAGGTTCACATTTTCCCCCAACTCCAAAATGATGAAATCACGATCTAGGATGTGAGTCTGTACACTCTATAACAGCTTCTTCTTGTCTTTCTCATCCATACTCAGTGGTGTTCCTGAAATCTATGAATTCATTTTCCTGCTACAGGAACCAGGTGATAGTTTCTTTGAATTACTTTGCTTGCTTCATTGTTGATCACTATAGACACAAAATAAAGCCTCTGTTCATGACCTCCTGTCTCTAAGATTTTATGTGTTTGCTTTTGATATTAGAATATTCCTAGTATATGTCAAATGCTCATCCATAATTCATCCACATTAGCTGCTGTCTACAACTTCTCTTTTATCAATCTTTCCCCTTTCATCTATGATTTCACCACTAGCCCAATATAATGTCATGTTCTAAGGATGTTTCAGGCTGTGGAACTACAAATAAGAATCAAGTACTTATATCTAGCAGCAGTGAGCTGCAGACAGGTCTACAGGTCACTGATGGGGGTGACTCCACAGAAGTAGTCAGTTTCCAGAAAACCTGGTTGCAGATGGAATTCTATTTTTTCAGCATAAGCATATACAGTTTCATTATATATAATGTGATTAACAATGATTCCTTATATTATCAAATTCCATAAAAATGTTTAAATTTCAGTCTTCAATGCCAGATTTTGGTTATTAATTAAGACTTAGTTTTTTTAATTGAATATAATCTTTATTTACATTTCAAATGCTAAAACCTTTCCCAGTTTCCTCCCTCCCCGAAAACCCTCAACCCCTCCTCTCATCCCTTGCCTCTAAGTATATGCCCCTCCACCTGCCCCTCTCCCCTCCCCCACTTCAATTTCCCTTTGTTGGGGCATCAATTGAGCCTTCCCAAGACCAAGGACATCTCCTCCCACTGATGCCCAACAAGGCATTCCTCTGCCACATTTTTGACTGGAACCATGTGTAAACAGTGATTGATGGTTTAGTCCCTGGGAGTCCTGGGCGGCTGGGTGGCCGACCTCATTGTTCTTCCCATGGGGCTGTAAACCCCTTCAGCTCCTCTAGTATGGCCTCCAACTCCTCCATTGAGGACCCCATGCCCAGTCTAATGGTTGGCTGCTAGCATCTGCCACTGTATGTGTAAGGCTCTTGCAGGGACTCCCTGTAGACAACCATAACAGGCTTCTTTTGATATGCACTTCTTGTCGTCCATAATAGTGTCGGAGTTTGGTGGCTGTTTATAGGATGATTCCCCAGGTAGGGCAGTCTCTGGGTGGCCTTTCCTTCAGCTTCTGCTCCACACTATGTCTCCATTAATGCTCCTGTGAGCATTTTGTTCACTTTCGCAGAGGAATGCAAGCACTCCCACTTCAGACCTCCTTCTTCTTGAGCTTCTTATGCTGGGTGAATTGTAACATGTTTATTTTGAGTTTTTGGGCTAACATCCACTTATCAGTAAGTGCTTACCATGTGTGTTCTTTTGTGATTGGGTTACCTCTCTCAGGATGACCCTTTCTAGTTCCATCCATTTGTCTAAGAATTTCATGAATTCATTGTTTTTAATACCTGAATAGTATTCCATTGTGTATATATACACCACAATTGCTGGATTCATTCCTCTGTTGAAGGACATCTGGGTTCTTTTCAGCTTCAGGCTATTATAAATAAGGAAGGCCGCTATGAACATAGAGGAACATGTGTCCTTATTACCTATTAGAGCATCTTCTGGGTATATGCCCAGGAGTGGTATAGCTGGGTCAATAGACATAATATGTCTAATTTTCTGAGGAATTACCAAACTGATTTCCAGAGTGGCTTTACCAGGTTGCAATCCCACCAAAAAAAAAAAATGGAGAAGTGTTCCTCTTTCCTCACATCCTCTCCAGCCTCTGCTGTCCTTTGAGTTTTTCATCTTAGCCATTTTGACCAGTGTGAGGTGGAATCTCAGTGTTCTTTTGATTTGCATTTCCAAGATATGTAAGGATGCTAAACATTTCTTTACATGCTTTAGAGGAATTCATGTTTCCTCAGTTGAGAATTCCCTGCTTAGCACTGTACTCCATTTTTAATAGGTTTTTTGACTCTGTGGAGTCTAACTTCTTGAGTTCTTTGTATAATTGGATATTAGCTCTCTATAAGATGTAGGATTGGTAAGGATCTTTTCCCCAATTTGTTGGTTGCCATTTTGTTCTATTGAGCATGTCCTTTGCCTTAAAGAAGCTTTGCAATTTTATGAGGTCCTGTTTGCCAATTCTTGTTCTCAGAACTTAAACCATTGGAGTTATATTTAGGAAAATTTCCCCTGTGCCCAGTGTTCAATATTCTTCCCCACTTTGTCCTCTATAAGCTTCAGTGTGTCTGGTTTTATGTGTAGGTCCTTGATCTACCCGGGTCTTGAGCTTTGTACAAGGAGATAAGAATGGGTCCATTTGCATTTTTCTGCATGCTGACCTTCAGTTGATGCAGCACCATTTGTTAAAAATGCTGTCTTTTTTCCGACTGGATGTTTTTTAGCTCCTTTGTCAAACATCAAGTGACCATAGGTGTGTGGGTTCTTTTCTGGGACGTCAATTCTATTCCATTGATCTTCCTGCCTGTCTTAATACCAATACCAAACAGTTTTTGTCACTATTGCTCTGTAGTAGAGCTTGAGGTCAGGGATGGTGATTTCTCCCAGAAGATCTTTTGTTGTGGACAATAGTTTTTGCTATCCTGAGTTTTTTGTTATTCCAGATAAATTTGGAAATTACTCTTTCTAGATCTATGAAGAATTGATTTGGAATATTGATGGGGAATGCGTTGAATCTGTAGATTGCTTTTGGCAAGCTGGCCATTTTCACTATATTAATCCTGCCAATCCATGAGCATGAAAGATCTATCCATCTTCTGAGATCTTTGATTTCTTTCTTCAGAGGCTTGAAGTTCTTGTCATATCGACCTTTCACTTGCTTTGTTAGGGTCACACCAAGGTATATAATATTAGTTGTGACTATTGTGAAGGGTGATATTTCCCTAATTTCTTTCTCAGCTTGTTTATCCTTTGAATATAGGAAGGCTACTGATTTGTTTGAGTTAATTTTATATCCAGCTGATTATCAGCTTTAGGAGTTCTCTGGTGGAAGTTTTGGGGTCACTTAAGTATACCAACATATCATCTGCAAATAGTGATATTTTGACTTCTTCCTTTCCAATTTGAATACCTTTGACCTCCATTTGTTGTCTGATTGCTCTGGCTAGGACTTCAAGTACTGTATTAAATAGATAGGGAGAGAGTGGGCAGCCTTGTCTGGTCCCCGATTTTAGTGGGATTGCTTCAAGTTCCTCTCTAGGCCTTTTATCATGAAGGGATGCTGGATTTTGTCAAAAGTCTTTTCAAAATCTAATGAAATGACATATGGCTTTTTTCCCTTGAGTTTGTTTATTTAGTGGATTACATTGATAGATTTACATTTATTGAACCATCCCTGCATCCCTGGAATTAAACCTACTTGATCATGGTGAATTATTGTTTTGATGCATTCTTGGAGTTGGTTGGACAGAATTGTGTTATTTTTGCATTGATGTTCTTAAGGGAGATTGGCCTGAAGTTCTCTGTCTTTGTTTGGTTTAAGTATAAGCATTATTGTGGATTCATAGAATGAGTTGGGTTGTGTTCCTTGAGTTTCTTTTTCATGGAATAGTTTGAAGAGTATCGGTATTAGCTCTTCTTTGAAGATCTGATAGAGTTTCCCAATAAACCTATCTGGTCCTGGGCTTTTTTTGATGGGAGACTATTAATGACTGCTTCTATTTCCTCAGGACTTATGGGACAATTTAGAAGGTTTATCTGATCCAGTTTTAACATTGGCACCTGGTATGTATCTTGAATGTTGTCCATTTCGTCCAGATTTTCAAACTTTGTTGAGTATAATCTCTTGTAGTAGGATCTGATGATTTTTTGAATTTCCACAGTTTCTGTTGTTATGTCTCCCTTTTCATTAATGATTTTATTAATTTGGGTAGTGTATCTGTGCCCTCTGGTTAGTCTGGCTTAGGGTTCATCTAGCTTGTTGATTTTCTCAAAGAACCAGCTCCTTGTTTTGTTCATTCTTTGTATAATTCATTTTGTTTCTATTTGGTTGATTTCGGCCCTGAGTTTGATTATTTCCTGCTGTCTACTCCTCTTTAGGGTATTTGCTTCCTTTTGTTCTAGAGCTTTTAAGTGATCTGTCTGTCTGTTAGTGTAAGCTCTCTCCATTTTCTTTTTGGAGGCACTCAGAGCTATGAGCTTTCCTCTTAGCACTGCTTTCATGGTGTCCCATAAGTTTTGGTATGATGTGTCTTCATTTTCATTAAATTCTAAAAAGACTTTAATTTCTTTTTTTATTTCTTCCATGACCAAGCCAACATATCATCTGCAAATAGTGATAGTTTGACATGTTCCTTCCCAATTTGAATCACTTTTTTGTTGTTGTCTAATTCCTCTAGCTAGAAGTTCAAGTACTATATTGAATAAATATGAAGCGAGAGGGCAGCCTTGTTTAGTCCCTGATTGTAGTAGTTTCTCTCCATTTAGTTTGGTGTTGGCTACTGGTTTGCTGTATATTGCTTTTACTATGTTTAGGTATGGGCATTGAATTCCTGATCTTTCTAAGACTTTAAGCATGAAAGGATGCTGAATTTACTCAAATGATTTTTCAGCATCTAATGAAATGACCATGTGGTTTTTTTTCTTTGTGTTTGTTTATGTAGTGGATTACATTGATAGATTTCTGTATATTGAACCATCCTTGCATCCCTGGGATGAAGGCTACTTGATCATGGTGAATGAGAATTTTAATGTATTCGTTGATTTTGTAGGCAAGAATTTTATTGAGTATTTTTGCATTGATATTCAAAAGGGAAATTGTTCTGAAGTTCTCTTTCTTTGTTGGGTCTTTGTGTAGTTTTGGTATCAGCAAAATTGTGGCTTCATAGAATTTGTGGAATAGTTTGATGAGTATTGGTGTTAGGTCTTCTTTGAAGGTCTGATAGAGTTCTGCACTACAACTATCTGGTCCTGTGCTTTTCTTTTGGTTGGGAGACTCTCAATAACCACTTCTATTTCTTTAGGGATTATGGGATCATTTAGATGGTCTATCAGGTTCTGATTTAACTTTGGTATTTGTTATCTATCTAGGAAATTGTCCATTTCCTCCAGATTTTCCAGTTGTGCTGAGTATAGGCTTTTGTAGTAGGATCTGAGGATGTTTTTTATTTTCCTCAGTTTCTGTTGTTATATCTCCCTTTTCATTTCTGATTTTGTTAATTTGGATACTGTCTCTCTGCCCTGTGGTTAGTCTGGCTAAGGGTTTATCTATCTTTTTGATTTTCTCAAAAAACCAGCTCCTGGTTTTGTGGATTTTTTGTATTGTTCTTTTTGTTTCTATTTGGTTGTTTTCAGCTCTGAATTTGAGGATTTCCTGTCTTCTATTCCTCTTGGGTGTATTAGTTTCTTTCAGTTCTAAAGCTTTCAGGTGTGCTGTTATGCTCCTAGTGTATGCTCTCTCCAGCTTCTTTTTGGAGGCACTCAGAGCTATGAGTTTTCCTCTTAGCATTGCTTTCATTGTGTCCCATTAATTTGGGTATGTTGTGCCTTCGTTTTCATTAAATTCTAAAAAGGTTTTGATTTCTTTCCTTATTTCTTCATTGCCCAAGATATCATTGAGTAGAGCATTGTTCAGCTTCCATGTGTATGTGGGCTTTTTGTTGTTTTTGTTGCTATTGAAGAACACCTTTGCTCCCTAGTGATCTGATAGGAGGCATGAGATTAGTTCAATCTTCTTATATGTGTTGAGGTCTGTTTTGTGACCAATTATATTGTCAATTTTGGAGAAAGTATCATAAGGTGGTAAGAAGAAGATATATTCTTTAGATTTAGGATGAAATGTTCTGTAGAGATCTACTAAATCCATTTGTTCTAAAACTTTCGTTAGTTTCACTGTGTCTATGTTTAGTTTGTGTTTCCCTGATCTGTCCATTGAGGAGAGTGGGATGTTGAAGTTACCCAAAATTATTGTGTGAGGTGTAACCTGTCATCTGAGCTTTAGTAAAAAGCATTCTTTTATGAATGAGGGTACCCTTGCACTTGGGGCATAGATGTTTAGAATTGAGAGTTATTCTTGGTATATTTCCCTTTGATAAGTAAAGTGTCCTTCCATGTCTTTTTTGATGATGTTTGGTTGAAAGTCAATTTATCCAATGTTAGAATGGCTACTCCAGCTTGTTTCCTGGAACCATTGCTTGGAAAATTGTTTTCCAGCCTTTTACTCTGAGGTAGTGTTTGTCTTTAACACTGAGGTGCATTTCCTGTATGCAGCAAAATGCTGGGTGCTCTTTACATATCCAGTCTGTTAGTCTATATCTTTTTATTGGGGAATTGAGTCTATTGATGTTAAGAGGTATTAAGGAATAGTGATTGTTGATTCCTGCTTTTTTGATGTAATTTTTTTTTATTTGTGTGGTTCTCTTCTTTTGGGTTTGTAGAAAGAAGATTAATTTCTTGCTTTTTCTAATGGGTACTTTTCTTCTTTTTGTTGGTGTTTTCCATTCACTATTCTTTGAAGGGCTGGATTTGTGGAAAAATACTGTGTAAATTAGCTTTTGTATTGGAATTCCTTATTTTCTCCAACTATGGCCGTTGAGAGATTTGCTAGATATAACAGTCTGGGTTGGCATTTGTGTTTCCTTAGGGTCTGCATGACATCTGCCCAGGCTCCTTTGGCTTTCATAGTCTCTGGTGAGAAGTCTGGTGCAATTCTGGTAGGTCTACCTTTATATGTTACTTGACCTTTCCCCCTTACTGGTTTTAATACTCTTTTTTTTTTTGTTTAGTACATTTGGCATTTTAATTATTATGTGACAGGAGGAATTTCTTTTCTGGTCAAATCTATTTGGAGTTCTGTAGTCTTCTTGTATGTTCATGGACACCTCTTTTGATAGGTTAGGAATATTTTTGTTTATCATTTTGTTGAAGACATTTACTGCCCCTTTAAGTTGGAAATCTTCACTGTCTTCTATACCTATAATCCTTAGGTTTGTTCATCTCATTTTGTCCTGGATTTCCTGGATGCTTTGGGTCAGGAGCTTTTTGCATTTTGCATTTTCATTGATTGTTGTGTCAATGCTTTCTATGATATTTTTTGCATCTGAGAGTCTTTCTTCTATCTCTTGTATTCTGTTGTTGATACTTGGATCCATCACTCCTGACTTCTTTCCTAGGTTTTCTATGTCCAGAGTTGTTTCCCTTTGTGATTTCTTTATTGTTTTTACCTCCATTGTTAGAGCCTGATTTGCTGTGTTTTCATGTAGTTCTTTAAAAGATTCTCCCTGTTTACTTGTGTTCTCCTGTATTTCTTTAAGGGAGTTATTTATGTCCTTCTTGAAGCCCTCTATCAGAATCATGAGCAGTGATTTTAAATCCAAATCTTGCTTTTCTGGTATGCTGGGCTATCCAGGTTTTGCTGTTGTAGGAGAATTGGGTTCGGATGGTGCCATGTTGCCTTTATTTCTGCTGGTAATATTCCTATGTTTGCCTTTTGCCATCTGTTTATCTCTTGTGTTACTTGGTTCTGCTGTCTCTGGCTGATGCTTGTCCTGTGGGCATGCAAACCTGTCTCAGCACCCCTGCGTGAACGGCTGTCCCCTGGGACAGAGTATTACGTTGTTGCCCAGCTGCTGGGTATAGTTGGTGTCTGGACTGACTCTCTGCCAGCTGTTTTGCCACTTCTGGTCCCTGCCTCCTGGCTGTACCTGCCAGCTTGGTCACCAGGGAGAAGGTGGTGGCAGCCTGAGTTCCAAAGCTGGGAGTCAACTCCCTCCCTCCCTGCAGAATGGTACTCCTCTAGCAGGATAGGTGCATAGAGGACAGTGGAGATGCCTAGTCCCTGGATGCAGGCAGGGCCCAGATGGACCCAGCTGTTCTACCTCTCTTGGTTCCTGCATCCTGGCTGTACCTGCTGCTTGGTCACTAGAGAGAAGCTGGTGGCAGCCTGATCTCCAAAGCTGGAAGTCAATTCACTCCCTCCCTCCTCTGATAATTCTTAGAAGGGGGAACAAAATACCCAAAGGAGGACATACAGAGACAAATTGTGGAGCAAAGCCTGAGGGAAAGACCATCCCTACCTAGGGATCAATCCCATATACAGTTACAAAACCCAGACACTATTGTGTATGCTAACAAGTGCTTGTTGACAGGAGCCTGATACAGCTGTCACCTGGGAGGCTCTGCCTATTCATGAAAAACACAGAGGGGTGCACTGTCATTCAGCCATTGAACTGAGCACAGGGTCCCCAATAGAGGAGCTAGAGAAAGGACCCAAGAAGCTGAAGGTGTTTGCAGTGCCATAGGAGGAACAATAATATGAGCCACCCAGTACCCACAGAACTCCCAGGGACTAACCCATCAACCAAAGAGTACTCATGGAGGGACCCATGGTTCCAGATGCCTATGCAGCAGAGGATGGCCTTGTTGGACATCAATGGGAGAGGCCCTTGGTCCTGAAAAGGCTAGATGCCCTAGTATAGGAGAATGCCAGGACAGAGAAGTGGGAGTGAGTGGATTAGTAAGCAGGGGGAGGGGGAAAGTTTAGGGGATTTTCAGGAGGGGGACCAGGAAAGGGTAAAATATCTGAAATAAAAATAAAGGATATATCTAATTTTTTTTAAAAAAAAGAAAGTCCTTTGGAGGATATTTCTAAAAACTAGAGAGTCTCTGTCCCTAAAATTTGAAGATCAAGTTGAATCTGAAATGTCACTACAGATTGGAATCTTTCTTGTATATCTATAGTAAGAAAACAGATGTTTTTAGATTTTTGCATCATGGTTTTAATTCTGTTACCCTTCTCTTGATCTTTCAGATTACTTTGTAATCAATGGGTTTGTTGTTCTGGTATCTTTTATTAGTCTGCAATCCATCCTTGAAGTCCCAGGATTTGTTTACCTGTTAATCTTATCTCTTACATTTCATTCTATCTCTAACATTTATGTTGTATGCCTTTTGGTATCATTTTATTTTAAAATTTCAGCATCATCTCTAAGTTTTCTTTTTCTGTTGCTGCCTGTCATTTTTCTTCATATTTCTGTCCCTTAATTTATTTCCTATATGATTATGTGGTTTTTGTAAGTTTTTTGGAATCCTTTGTTATTTTTATAACCAAAATTTCATTTTTTTCTCGTTCATTATCACTGATATAAGTCTTTGAACTCACTATTTCTGAAGGTAACATCTTTGAAGCAGATATTCAGTCTAACCTTTGATGTTCTTGTGTTTCTGTGTTATATTGTATATATCTGTTGGGATTAATATTTCTATCATTAGATTTTGGTTTATTCACTAATTAATCATGATGAATAGCCTTTTCTTGGTGGGTATGACCCTGGTATTCTTCAGATAACAAATCATGAACTACAACAAAAAGCTACCCTTATCAGAGATATACTACTTTCTTAGTTACCCAACTTTCTGTAATATACCCCAAGAAAAGCAAGTTAAAAGGGGAAGGCTTTACTGTGAGTCATGGATTGAGGACAGTCTGTGGTGGTTGTAAAGTCTATTAATGGAGCTTAAGGTGGCTGGGTTGGTCACACTGACTGCAAGTTTATATGGAGACAATGTTGCATGTTTATGCTCAACTTGATGTCTACTTTTAACACAGTCTTTCCTACATTCCATTGGAAGATGTCTGACATGATCTTAATCACACACAAGAAATTCTTTACAAACATCCAGAGATGAAAATAATATTCATAACCCTTACAGGTGTACCCATAGGCCTGTCCTCAATGTGGTTTGGGATTTTTTCAGTCATCATTCAACACCAGAGTTAGCAAATAAATAAGATTAAACAAACATATTAAAATGTCCTAAAGTCAACTGTGATTCCACTGCTGTCAGGAGAACAGAAAATGAAAACAAAGACATGAATTAGTTAATGTATTATAAAAGTATTTTTAACAATAAGAAGAAAGAACACATAGAAATAGAAGCATAAAAACAGAAGCTTGAGAAGAAGATCTCAAAAAATGAAAAAAACCTCCCATGCTCATGGATCAGCAGGATTTTTTAAAAATATTTTTATTTTCTATATTCTTTGTTTACATTCCAAATGATTTCCCCTTTCCTGGATCCCCCCTCCCCATATGTCCCATAAACCTTCTTCTCTCCATCCATTCTCTAATCACCTCCCTCCTTTTTCTCTGTCCTTATATTCCCCTCCAATGCTAGATCAATTCTTTCCAGGATCAGGACCCTCTCCATACTTCTTCATGGGAGTCATTTGTTATGCGATTTGTGCCTTGGGTATTCAGGACTTCTGGGCTAATTAATTTCCACTTATCAGAGATTGCATTCCATGTGTATTCATTTGTGATTGGGTTACCTCACTTAGGATGATATTTTCCAGATCAAACCATTTGCCTAAAAATTTTGTGAATTCATTGCTTCTAATTGCTGAGCAGTATTCCATTGTGTAAATATACTATATTTTCTGTATCCATTCCTCCTTTGAGGGGCATCTGTGTCCTTTCCAGCTTCTGGATATTATAAATAAGGCTGCTATGAACATAATGGAGCATGTGTCTTTATTGCATGCTGGGGAATCCTTTGGGTATATGCCCAGGAGAGGTATAGCAGGATCCTCGGGAAGTGTCATGTCCCATTTTCTGAGGAAACGCCACACTGATTTCCAAAGTGGTTGTACCTTATTACAGCCCCACCAGCAGTGGAGGAGTGTTCCTCTTTCTCCACATCCTCGCCAACACCTGATCAGGAGGATTAATATAGTTAAAATGGCCATTTTGCCAAAAGCAATATACAAATTCAACGCAATACCCATCAAAATCCCAACTCAATTCTTCATAGAGTTAGAAAGAACAATTATCAAATTCATCTGGAATAACAAAAAACCCAGGATAGCTAAAACTATTCTCAACAACAAAAGAAATTCCGGGGGAATCAGTATCCCTGACCTCAAGCAATACTACAGAGTAAGTCTTAAAAACTGCATGGTATTGGTACAGTGACAGACAAGTGGATCAATGGAATAGAATTGAAGATCCAGAAATGAACCCACACACCTATGGCCACTTGATCCTCGACAAAGGGGATGAAAACATCCAATGGAAAAAAGATAGCCTTTTCAACAAATGGTGCTAGTTCAACTGGAGGTTAGCATGCAAAAGAATGGGAATTGATCCATCCTTGTCTCCTTGTACTAAGCTCAACTCCAAATGGATCAAGGACCTCCACATAAAGTCAGACACTCTGAAGCTAACAGAAAACAAACTGGGGAAGACCTTTGAGGACATCAGTACAGGGAGAAAGTTCCTGAACAGAACACCAATAGCTTATGCTCTAAAATCAAGAATTGACAAATGGGACCTCATAAAATTACTAAGTTTCTGTAAAGCAAAGGATACCATCAAAAGGATAAATCGGCAACCAACAAATTGGGAAAAGATCTTCACCAACCCTACATCAAATAGAGGGCTAATATCCAATATATACAAAGAACTCAAGAAGTTAGACCCCAGAAAACCAAATAACCCTATTAAAAATGGGGTACAGAGTTAAACAACGAATTCTCACCTGAAGAGCTTCAGATGGCAGAGAAACATCTTAAAAATGCTCAACTTTATTAGTCATCAGGGAAATTCAAATCAAAACAACTCTGAGATTTCACCTTACACGAGTCAGAATGGCTAAGATTAAAAACTCAGGAGACAGCAGGTGTTGGTGAGGATGTGGAGAAAGAGGAACACTCCTCCATTGCTGGTGGGGTTGCAAATTGGTGCAACCACTCTGGAAATCAGTCTGGCAGTTTCTCAGAAAACTGGGTACCTCACTTCTGAAAGATCCTGCTATACCACTCCTGGGCATATACCCAGAGGATTCCCCAGCATGTAATAAGGATATATGCTTCACTATGTTCATAGCAGCCCTATTTATAATAGCCCGAAGCTGGAAAGAACCCAGGTATCCATCAACAGAAGAATGGATGCAAAAAATGTGGTATATATACATAATGAAGTACTATTCAGCCATTAGAAACAATGAATTCATGAAATTCTTAGGGAAATGGATGGAGCTGGAGAACATCATACTAAGTGAGGTAACCCAGTCTCAAAAGATCAGTCATGGTATACACTCACTAATAAGTGGATATTAGCCTGGAAAACTGGAATACCCAAGACATAATCCACACATAAAATGAGTTACAAGAAGAACGGATGATTGGCCCCTGGTTCTGGAAAGACTTAGTGTAGCAGTATAAGGCAAAACCAGAACAGGGAAGTGGGAAGGGGTGGTTGGGAGAACAGAGGGATGGAAGAGGGCTTATGTGACTTTTGGGGAGTGGGGGACCAGAAAAGGGGAAATCATTTGAAATGTAAATAAAAATATATAGAATAAAATAGAAATACATTAAAAAAAACCAGAAGACTGAATTAAAGAGAAGATAGTGAAGAAGAAAGAAAGGAAAGTGAATAACAAGGGAAAGTGTTTAAGATTAAAAACAAAATCTGCCTACCAAATAACAAAAAGAGAAATACAAAAAGAATTGTGTTGATAAAAAGAATTAAGAATAAAAAATTATTATAATTGATTATAGAAATTTAAAAAAAATCTCTTCAAAAAATCCCTAAATTATTGGATCATCTTCTTATGTTCTCTTGGTGATGTTTGCCAGATAAAAAGCTCATTGGAATCTTCTTACCTCGTGGCATTTGGACAGGTGCTGATGCCAGACATATTAAGTGCCAGTTATTGTTTGATGTTGTATACTCTCAAGGAATAATTTACTTTTTCTGTACAGCAGGAATTGCTGCTATCCATATTTAACATCATATACTATGGTATTGGCAGATTTTCCTTTGCTTCCAAGACTCTAGATCTCCTATAACTTAGTAATAATGTTCTAGTATTTCAGAAATCTCTAATAGTGTTGAAGATTGGGGTTAGAAAAGGGAAATCTGGGCTAGCACACTGGTGGCCAGAGTCAGTATACCAACTGATACACATAAGATACACCTTATGAAAGAATATGATACAGAATTTCTGGTGGCTTTTGGGTCTTGACATGCTGATGAACTTCTAGTCCAAGAAACTTATTTTGAGATACAGGATGTGCTTCAGATTTCTCAAGGGAAGAGATCCGACCTTAAATAGAAGTAACTTTCCCATGATCAAGCTGCCAAAGAGATTTGGCAGAGCTACAGGCAGTGAGAACAAATTCACTTTATTGACATAGTGACAGCATAGTTAAAAATTTTACTTGGGACATCTGCACCTGGGTGCTGGGTGATTCCACTGCCCACTGTACAAGGCCTGCCAGAAGAGAGCTAGCCTCCCAGCAGCACTTTCACTTCTAAGCTTGTATGTGAAATCTCCACTTTCTCTCCAATAACTGTCTTGAGGGGGAATGGCTAGGATTGCACAGGGCATACAATCAGTGGAGCATCTGGGACAGGATCCTTGTGATCACTATCTGCAACCTGGAGCTGGGGTGGTTCCACAACCATCTGCACACAGATTCCACCAGAAGAGAGCTGGTCTCCCAGGTATGCTGACACAGGCTTACAGGCCCACAGGAGGGAAACCTCCAGCCAGAGACAGCAAGACCAACTAACACCAGAGATAACCAGATGGTGAAAGGTAACCTAAGAACCCTACCAGCAGAAACCAAGGCTACTTGGCAATATTGGAACCCAGTTCTCCCACCATAGCAGGTTCTGGATACTCCAACACATTGGAAAAACAAGAACTGGATTTAAAATCACATCTCATGATACTGATAGAGGACTTTAAGGACATAAATAACTCCCTTAAGAAATACAGGAGAACAGTGGTAACCAGGTAGAAGCCATTAAAGAGGAAACACAAAAATCCCTTAAAGAATTACAGAAAAACATAACTAAACAGGTGAAGGAACTGAACAAAACCATCCAGGATCTAAAGATCTAAAAATGGAAGTTGAAACAATAAAGAAATCACAAAAGGAGACAACTCTGGAGTTAGAAAACCTTGGAAAGAAATCAGGAATTGGTGCAGGATATTTTCTGTCCAATCACATTGAGTCAGTGGAAGGCCTGTGATTGGACAGGAAAGAGGAGGCAGAGTTAGGGGTTGGGAGGTCAGAGGGCAGGCACAGGGGTGCGCAGGGAGAGAGAGGTCACAGCAGGACCTGATGAACAATGGCTTGTGACATTTTTTCTGTGTGGTTCTTAAGGTTAGAAAAATTGGGATAAGACTTTTATCATTGTAAATTGGCATCTTGTAATTGTGAGTTTTATACATAAATTTTTTTGGCTTACTATCCAAGAATAAGAGTCATGCTTTACCAGATAATTTGGGTATTGAGAGCTCGTGGACTGGGGTGTTTAGGCAGGGTGTGGAAGTGAGAGGAACTTGGGGTTCCCTCCAGAGAGACTGCAAACAGAGGAATGGCTGAGTGAAATGGATCATTGTAGGCCTTTTGGCCTCACAGGGCCAGAGAGTTTGAGAGCCTAGAGACCAGCAGCTCAAGAGAGTCTACAGTGGTCTGAAGCTGCCACAGAGAGTTTTCAGGGCACAGGGTGTTCTGTTTGTAATATTTCTGTCTACAAGAAGTCATAGATGCAAGCATCACCAACAGAATACAGGATACAGAGGAGAGAATCTCAGATACAGAAGATACCATAGAAAAATGCAAAATGCAAAAAGCTCCTGACCCAAAACTTTCAGGAAATCCAGGACCCTATGAGAAGACCAAAGCTAAGGATAATAAGTATAGAAGAGAGCAAAGACTCTCAACTTAAAGGGCCAGTAAATATCTTCAACAAAGTTACAGAAGAAATTTCCCTAAAAAGAGAGATACCCATGGATATACAAGAAGTCTAGAGAACTTCAAATAGATTGGACCAGAAAAGAAATTCCTTTCATCATATAATAATTAAAACACCAAATGCACAAAAAAGAAAGAATACTAAAAGCACTGTGGGAGAATGGTCAAGTAACATGCAAAGGCAGATCTATCAAAATTACACCAGACTTCTCACCAGAAAACTAGAAGATCTTGGGCAGATATCATACAGAGCTTAAGAGAACACAAATACCAGTCCAGGCTACTATACCTACCAAAATTACAATACTCTCAATTACCACAGATGGAAAAGCCAAGATATTCCATGACAAAAAATTTACACAATATCTTTCCACAAATCCATCCCTTCAAAGGACAATAAATGGAAAACTCCAACACAAGGATGGAAACTACACCCTAGAAAAAGAAAATAAGTAATCTTCCATCAACAAACCCATAAGAAGATAGCCACATAAACATAACTCTACCTTTAACAACAATAATATCAGGAAGCAACAATCACTTTTCCTTAATATCTCTTAATATCAATGGACTCAATTCCCCAATAGAAAGACATAGACTAACAGACTGGATACATAAAAAGGACCCAACATATTGCTGCATACAAGAAACCCACCTCAGAGACAGATACTACCTCAAAGTAAAAGCTAGAAAGCAATTTTCCAAACAAATGGTCCCAAGAAACAAGATAGAGTAGGCATTCTAATCAACTTTCAACTAAAGTTATCAAAAAGATAAGTAAGGACACTTCATATTCATCAAAGGAAAAATCTACCAAGAAGAATTTTAAATCCTCAACATCTATGTTCCAAATGCAAGGGCACCCACATTCATAAAAGAAACTTTACTAAAGCACAAAGCACGCATTGCACATCACACAATAATTGTGGGGGATTTTAACATCCCACTGTCATCAATGGACAGATTAGGGAAACACAAACTAAACAGATACACAGTGAAACTGACACAATTTAGGAAACAAATGGATTTAACAGATATCTACAGAGCATTTTATGCCTGAAGCTATCTCCAGTGGATAAACAGGTGATATTGAAATATTAGTTTTCTCCAGTGATGTTTTACTGGGTGTACAAACCACTCTTTAAAACAAGCTTTCTTACAGAAACTTTGTAATTTTAAGAGGTCCCATTTGTCAATTCTTGAACTTAGAGCATACGCTATTGGTGTTCTGTTCAGGAACTTTCCCCCTGTACCGATGTCCTCAAGGGTCTTCCCCAGTTTCTTTTCTATTAGCTTCAGAGTGTCTGGCTTTATGTGGAGGTCCTTGATCCATTTGGAGTTGAGCTTAGTATAAGGAGACAAGGATGGATCAATTCCCATTCTTCTGCATGCTGACCTCAAGTTGAACCAGCACCATTTGTTGAAAAGGCTATCTTTTTTTCATTGGATATTTTCAGCCCCTTTGTGGAGGATCAAGTGGCCATAGGTGTGTGGGTTCATTTCTGGATCTTCAATTCTATTCCATTGATCCACTTGTCTGTCACTGTACCAATACCATGCAGTTTTTAAAGACTATTACTCTGTAATATTGCTTGAGGTCAGGGATACTGATTCCCCCAGAATTTCTTTTATTGTTGAGAAAGGACACCATCAAAAGGGCAAATAGGCAACCAACAATTTGGGAAAAGATCTTCACCAACCCTACATCAGATAGAGGGCTAATATCCAATATATATAAAGAACTCAAGAAGTTAGACTCCAGAAAACCAAATAACCCTATTAAAAAATGGAGTACAGAGTTAAACAAATAATTTTCACCTGAAGAACTTCGGATGGTGGAGAAGCATCTTAAAAAATGCTCAACTTCATTAGCCATTAGGGAAATGCAAATCAAAACAACCCTGAGATTTCACCTTACACCAGTCAGAATGGCTAAGATTAAAAATTCAGGAGACAGCAGATGTTGGCGAGGATGTGGAGAAGGAGGAACACTCCTCCACTGCTGGTGGGGTTGCAAATTGGTACAACCACTCTGGAAATCAGTCTGGCGGTTCCTCAGAAAACTGGGCACCTCACTTCCAGAAGATCCTGCTATACCACTCCTGGGCATGTACCCAGAAGATTCCCCAGAATGTAGTAAGGATACATGTTCCACTCCATTTATAACAGCTCTATTTATAATAGCCAGAAACTGTAGAGAACCCAGGTATCCCTCAACAGAAGAGTAGATGCAAAAAATGTGGTATATATACACAATGGAGTAGTATTCAGCCATTAGAAACAATGAATTCATGAAATTCTTAGGCAAATGGATGGAGCTAGAAAACATCATACTAAGTGAGGTAACCCAGACTCAAAAGGTGAATCATGGTATGCACTCACTAATAAGTGGATATTAACCTAGAAAACTGCAATACCCAAAACATAATCGACACATCAAATGAGGTACAAGAAGAAAGGAGGAGTGGCCCCTTGTTCTGGAAAGACTCAGTGAAGCAGTATTCGGCAAAACCAGAATGGGGAAGTGGGAAGGGGTGGGTGGGAGGACAGGGGGAGAGAAGGGGGCTTACGGGACTTTCGGGGAGTGGGGGGCTAGAAAAGGGGAAATCATTTGAAATGTAAATAAAAAATTATATCGAATAAAAAAATAAAGAATATATCAAATAAAAAAAAAGAATCAAAGAAAAAAATATATCGAATTAAAAAAAGATGTTTCTCCGCCATCCAAAAAAAAGAAAAGAAACAGAAGGAACTCTACCCAACTCGTTCTATGCAGCCACAATTATGCTGATACCAAAACCACACAAAGATCCAACAAAGAAAGAGAACTTAGGGCCAATTTCTCTTATGAATATTGATACAAAAATACTTAATAAAATTCTTGCCCCAACCAAATCCAAGAACACATCAAAATGATCATCCACCATGATCAAGTAGGCTTCATCCCAGGGATGGTTCAATATAAGGAAATCCATCAATGCTATCCACTACATAAACAAACTCAAAAAAAAATATGATCATCTCATTAGATGCAGAAAAAGCATTTGACAAAATCCAGCATCCTTTCATGCTAAAAGTATTGGAAAGAACAAGAATTCAAGGCCCACACCTAAACATCATTGAAGCAATATACAGCAAATCAGTAGCCAACATCAAACGAAATGAAGAGAAACTTGAAGCAATCCCACTAAAATCAGGAACTGGATAAGGCTGTTCTCTCTCTCCATATCTTTTCAATATAGTACTTGAAGTTCTAGCTAGAGCAATTAGATAACATAAGGAGGTCAAGGGGATAGAATTTGGAAAGGAAGAATTCAAATTATCACTATTTGCAGATGACATGATAGTCTACTTAAGTGACCCGAAAACCTCCACCAGAGAACTCCTACAGCTGATAAACAACTTCAGCAAAGTGGCAGGTTATAAAATCAACTCAAGCAAATCAGTTGCCTTCCTATACTCAGAGGATAAGCAGGCTGAGAAAGAAGTTACGGAAATGACACCCTTCAAAATAGCCACAAACAATATAAAGTATCTTGGTGTGACTCTAACCAAACAAGTGAAAGATATATATGACAAGAACTTCAGGTGTCTGAAGAAGGAAATCGAAGAAGACCTCAGAAAATGGAAAAAAATCTGCCATGCTCGTGGATTGGCAGGCTTAATATAGTTAAAATGGCCATCTTGCCAAAAGCGATCTACAGATTCAATGCAATCCCCATCAAAATCCCAACTCAGTTCTTCACAGAGTTAGAAAAAGCAATTCTCAAATTCATCTGGAATAACAAGAAACCCAGGATAGCTAAAACTACTCTCAACAACAAAAGAAATTCTGGGGGAATCAGTATCCCTGACTTCAAGCAATACTAAAGAGCAATCGTGTTAAAAACTGCATGGTATTGGCACAGTGACAGACAAGTGGACCAATGGAATAGAATTGAAGATCCAGAAATGAATCCACACACCTATCACTTGATCTTCGACAAAGGACCCAAAAACATCCAGTGGAAAAAGATAGCCTTTTCAACAAATGGTGCTGGATCAATTGGAGGTCAGCATGCAGAAGAATGCGAATTGATCCATTCTTATCTCCATGTACTAAACTTCACTCCAAGTGGATCAAGGACCTCCATGTAAAACCAGACACAGTGAAACTAATAGAAAAGAAAATGGGGAAGACCCTTGAGGACATGGGCACCTGGGAAAAGTTCCTGAACAGATCACCAATAGCTTATGCTTTAAGATCAAGAATTAACAAATGGAACCTCATAAAATTATAAAGTTTCTGTAAGGCAAAGGACACTGTTAAAAGGACAAAATGGCAACCATCAAATTGGGAAAGGATATTCACCAACCCCACATCTGATAGAGGGCTAATATCCAATATATACAAAGAACTCAAGAAGTTAGACCCCAGGGAAGCAAATAACCCTATTAAAAAGTGGGGTACAGATTTTAACAACGAATTTTCACCTGAAGAAATTCGGATGGCCAAGAGTCACCTTAAGAAGTGCTCAACATCATTAGTCAGTAGGGAAATGCAGATCAAAACCCTGAGATTTCACCTTACACCAGTCAGAGTGGCTAAGGTCAAAAACTCAGGAGACAGCAGGTGTTGGCGAGGATGTAGAGAAAGAGGAACACTCCTCCACTGCTGGTGGGGCTGTAAGATGGTACAACCACTGTGGAAATCAGTCTGCAGGTTCCTCAGAAAACTGGACATGACACTTCCAGAGGACCCTGCTATACCTCTTCTGGGCATATACCCAAAGGATTCCCTGGCATGCAATAAAGACACATGCTCCATTATGCTCATAGCAGCCTTATTCATAATAGCCAGAAGCTGGAAAGAACCCAGATGCCCCTCAAAGTAGGAATGGATATAGAAAACGTGGTATATTTACACAATGGAATACTACTCAGCAATTAGAAACAATGAATTCACAAAATTTTTAGGCAAATGGTTTGATCTGGAAAATATCATCCTAAGTGAGGTAACCCAATCACAAAAGAATACACATGGAATGCAATCTCTGATAAGTGGATATTAATTAGCCCAGAAGTCCTGAATACCCAAGGCACAAATCGCATAGCAAATGACTCCCATGAAGAAGTATGGAAAGGGTCCTGATCCTGGAAAGGATCGATCTAGCATTGGAAGGGAATATAAGGACAGAGAAAAAGGATGGAGGTGATTGGAGAAGGGATGGAGAGGGAAGTTCATGGGACATATGGGGAGGGGTGATCTGGAAAAAGGGAATTCATTTGGAATGTAAACAAAGAATATAGAAAATAAAAATATTAAAAAAATTTTCTCCATTCAATGAAAGAAAAAAAATAGAAAAATATTTAATTTCTCACTGTTAACTGCTATGGCAGCAATGATAAAAAGAGAATATAATGAATTAAAACTTGGAATAAATAATGAAAATATTGGAAATGAACAACAGAAGTACATATAAAAATGGAAACATCAAGTTGAACATAGTCCTTTCAAGGTGTGTTAAAAAATGTTTTGTAATTTTGATGGTATTGGCTTTAAATCTGTAGATTGCTTTTCGTAACATGACAATTTTTACTATGTGACTGTTAGCATTGTGTCTAAACTCCACCCCACAGTGACCTGACAACAACCAGGTGTGCCTTCCTCACTATAAAAGGGGCTGTTTGCCCTCTCCTGGCTTTTCTACCTCTTTGCTCCCCTGCTCTTTCCTTCCCCTTCTCTCTCCATGTCCTCATGGCTGGACTTTTTTCTATTTTATGTTTCTCTCCTCTGTGTCTGTCTGCCTTTCTCTGTGTTTACTACCTTATTCACTCCCTTACCAATGCCCTTAATAAACTCTATTCTATACTATACCATCATGTGGCTTGTCCCTCATGGGGAAGGGATTCCTTAGCACAGGCCCTCTGAGATACCCCCTTACCCCACAACTGACTGCACCTCCATATCCCCCATCTATTTTTCTTTTAATAAACACATAAGTGACTCCTACCAGTCCATGAGGATGGGACATCTTACCACATTCTGATACCTTCTTTAGTTTCGTTCTTCACAGGCTTGAAGTTTTGATACATATCTTCCACGTGCTGCATCAGGATCATTTTGATGCATTTTATGTATGTATGTCTATCATGAAGCCTGATTTTTCTGTGATTTATTTTCAAATACAATATTTTAAAATTTGTGTATAGGAGAGTTACTGAATTACTACTTAATCTTGTATGCAGCCCCTTCACTAATGGGATTTATTAACCGTAGGAGTTCCCTGGTTGAATTTTGAATGGTGCTTATTATATTTTATGTTACCTGCAAATAATGATACTGTGACTATTTTATTTCCAAATTAAATTCCTTTGATCTCCTGAAGATGCTTTATTGTACCAGCTAAAACCTCAATTATTATAGTGAATAGATTATAATATTCTCTGTATACGATCAGATTTGTCTTTTTCTTTGGTTTATTAGAATTTCTATAGGAAGAATACTGGATTTTTAAAAAAAACAGAAATGCTATGGGAATGCATTTTTTTAGTCCCAGGTATGGAATATAGTGCTGGGTCAGATTGTCCATAGCAGTGAACTACGACTGAATATTGGAAGCTGAGATCATGCACACAACAAATGATCTACACATTCAATATGCAGTGAATTTTGAATGTGATGAAACTCATCTGACCTTCTGGCCTTAAATCTGCCCAAATATTAAACTTAAAAATTAAATAGTTAGCAAAGATAATCTTTTTTATTCCCTAATAATTTGCTGTTGTTGCTGTTATGGATTTTATTTTATTTTTTTTTCTTTTACCTCCTTATTAGGAAGGATGTTATAGTGAGAAACTGAAATAAAATCATAACAACTGCCTTGAACAGATGAGCATACAATTAAGACTTTCAAGGCAGTTTCTCTGTTTTTCCAAATTTTGCTTTCCATAGAGTATATTACATGAATACACATGAACTTGATTTCCCTAACACACAAACATATTCTCTCTCTCTCTCTCTCTCTCTCTCTCTCTCTCTCTCTCTCTCTCTCTCTCTCTCTCTCTCTCTAAAAAGCAAGCCAATGGAAATTTAAAACAACTTAGACTGAGGTCAAGATACATTACTCCCCACAAAGCAGCAGTGTCACTATTCTGAAAAAAAAAAAAAACAAAACCACCTATACAACTCATTGAACATGGAGAAGCTGAGCTGTTGCCTACCTAGAACCTTTGTCCCTAAGACCTAGCTTCTTTGCTATAGAATGGCACTATAAATAATACCAAATTGAAAAAAATACCAAGATAGCCATATAACCTTCAATATACAATGCTGTCTTTCCTGCAAAATATGCTCGAGCTCTGGCAGCACATAGCTTCTTGTTTTAATACTTGACTTTGGAGCTCTGTCTTTTCATGCACTGCTGCTCTATGTAACATACAGTGAGAGAAATGATGCTTTCTAGAACATGGAAGATGAGAGAAGAATTATCTGAGTGAAAGCTATCCTTAAAACCTAAGGGCTAAAGAGATCAGGAAGAAACACAGACAGTAATGAAAATTATACTTTATTTACAAGGAGACTCTAGAGGGATAGGTGATCTTTAGTTGGCAGCAATTGTGTCCTGAATCCAGTCCACATAGTTGCAGACCTTGGTGTACACACCGGGATTGTCTGCCAGGGCACAGCCATAGCCCCAGGAGACAATGCCCTGGAGCTCTCCATTGCAGACCACAGGGCCACCAGAGTCACCCTGGGAAAGAAACACAGTGTATAAGAAAGGACATATGAAATAGTTCTTTTTCATATTAGTATATTAGTATATATACTAAACTCAATGCCTGCTCATTCTCTCTTGTTCCATTTATTTTTCCCCATAACCAGTCTGCTGTCCTCACTAATGTGTGGAAATACAAGGGAGATACGCCTTTATCATAGTACCACAACAGCATACTTTTTGCTTCCTACCACTAAGCTTCTAAGCCCCAGGCCCAACAGGAAAGAGGTATGGATAAGTGGAGGGTGGCAATCACCTGGCAGGCGTCCTTGCCTCCCTCTAGGAAGCCAGCACAGACCATGTTATCAGTGATCCTTCCAGGGTAGGAGGCTTCACAGTCAGCCTGAGGCAGCAGTGGGGCATCCAGGCACTGGAGCAGGTCTGGCTTATTGACTATGAAGAAAGGAAAAGAATGAAGACTTCAATATCTAGATAGCAATCCAGTGTTGAACCAGCTTGTAATCAATGGGATGTTTCCTATAGCATTGTTTCACAGAAATAATAGCTTTCCAATTTGAGAATATTTACCATTGTTATTTCTCTGGGAAAAATATTAGTTCATTCTGCATGTTCCTGGCCAGATGCTTAACATAAGTTCATTTGTTTGAAAAATTTCTCTAGAGTCTCATTCAGGACATAAATATACTGTGCTTCTGTAATATATTTATTGTTTTGAAGCCATTGGCATAATTTTAGGCAGGGGATGATTTCAGAGAATAAAAAAAAGTGATTAGTAGTAGGTAACAGATCCTACTCACCACCGAAGCTGAGGGTGTTGCCCCAGCCAGAGATGAGGCACTGAGTGCCTGCAGGTGCACAGGAGCTGGGCAGAGCCACAGTGGCCACTCTGGCATTGAGGGTCACAGGAGAAGAGAGCTTGATCAGCATGATGTCATTGTTCAGGGTCTTCCTAACGAAGTCCGGGTGCTTGATGATCTTGGTAGCGTTGACAAACTGCTCATTGCCCTCCAGGACATTGATGTTGTGTTCTCCCAGTCTCACTTGGATGCGGCTGTTGGGAAGAGGAGGAATGCCACAGTCAGTTACTCTATATCTCAAACATTATATGTTTCCCAAGGCCTACATGGTGAAGTGTCATATAAGAAGAATAGGGATTGTGGGTATAATTTTTTTTCTTTCTCAGAGAGATCTGGTGTACATGGGCTAATGTGAAGTTCTGCCATACAGACTGCTGTATATTCTATCTCATTCCAAAATATCCAGTACAAAGCACTACAATATCATTTGAAGTTCTCTTTGTCTACTAAGTCATTGTTCATTTCACACAGGAACTTTTTTTTAACTTTTTTTTATTCGATATATTTTTTTATTTACATTTGAACTTTTAATCTCAATTTTGTTTTGAAAAGACTCTCTACTGTTGCATGTAAACCAGAGTGTCAACACTGGGTATCTGACTATACTTAGCCTGATTCTGGGACAGTGTAGAGGCTCTTCTCAATAATCCACTCTACACTAATGAGTCACAAATGAGATCATGGGGCTGCGTAGTCAGTGTTTTAATTACTTTTCAAATAATCTTTTTCTGTGCTAATATCTACTTATCAGTGAGTGCATACCATGCTTGTTCTTTTGTTATTGGGTTACCTCACCCAGGATGATAGGGAGGGAGGGATCCATGACTCCAGCTGCATATGTAGCAAAGTATGGCCTTGTTGGATGTCAAAGGGAGGAAAGGGCCTGGGCCCTGAGAAAGCTTGATGCCCCAGTATAGGGGAATAACAGGACAAGGAAGTGGGAGTGGCTAAATTGGTGAGCAGGGGGAAGGGGGAATGAGACATGGTGTTTTCGGAGGAGAAACCAGAAAGGGGTTAACATTTGAAATGTATATAAAGAAATTAACTAATAATAAAAGAGTTAATAATGGGCAGGTAATTCACAGACCTAGTGTCAGCTGTTACACTAATGGAAAGACACTGCAATTAAAATTTCATTTTCATATTCAAAAATAATCATTTTCATCCACAGTTAAATTAAAAACCCATTTTATACACAGTTACTCAATCACATAAGATAATATAAAAAAAAATCTGGTGATCAAAATTAAGAATACCTGATCTTCCCAAGACTTTTAACATGAAAAGATGCTGAATTTTCTCAAATGCTTTTTCAGCATCTAATGAAATGACCATGTGGCTTTTTTCTTTGAGTTTGTTTGTTTATGTAGTCAATTATATTGATGGATTTTCATATATTGAACCATCCCTGAATACCTGGGATGAAGCCGACTTGATCATGGTGAACAATTATTTTGATGTGTTCTTGGATTTGGTTGGCAAGAATTTTATTGAGTATTTTTGCATAAATATTCATAAGGGAAATTGGTCTGAAGTTCTCTTTCTTTGTTGGATATTTGTGAGGTTTTGGTATCAGTGTAATTGTGGCTTCATAGATCGAGTTGGGTAGTGTTCTTTTCGTTTCTATTTTGTGGAATAGTTTGAAGATTATTGGTGGTAGGTCTTCTTTGAAGGTCTGATAGGGTTCTGCACTCAAACCATCTGGTCCTGTGCTTTTTTTGGTTGGAAGACTTTCAGTGACTGCTTCTATTTTTTAAGGGGTTATGGGACTGTTTCCATGGTCTATCTGATCCTGATTGAACTCTGGTATTTGGTATCTGTCCAGAAAATTGTCCATTTCCTCCAGATTTTCCAGTTGTGTTGAGTACAGGCTTTTGTAGTAAGATCTGAGGATTTTTGGATTTTACTCAATTTGTGTTGTTATACCTTCCTTTTCATTTCTGATTTTGTTAATTAGGATATTTTCTCTGTGCCTTCTGGTTAGTTTGACTAGAGGTTTATCTATCTTGTTAGTTTTCTCAAGGAACCAGCTCCTGGTTTTGTTGTTCTTTGTATAGTTCTTTTTGTTTCTATTTGGTTGTTTTCAGCCCTGAGTTTGATGATTTCCTGCCTTCTATTCCTCTTGGGTGTATTAGCTTCTTTCTGTTCTAAGGCTTTCAGGTGTGCTGTTATGCTTGTAGTGTATGTTCTCTCCAGCTTCTTTTGGGGGGCACTCAGAGCTATGCGTTTTCCTCTTAGCACTGTTTTCATTGTGTTCCATAAATCTGGGATGTTGTGCCTTCACTTTCATTAAATTCTAAAAAGGTTTTGATTTCTTTCGTTATTTCTTCCTTGCCAAAGGTATCATTGAGTAGAGCATTGTTCAGCTTCCATGTGTAGGTGGGTTTTTTGTTGTTTTTGTTGCTATTGAAGACCACCCTTTTTCCATAGTGATCTGATAGGAGGCATGGGATTAGTTCAATCTTCTTATATGTGTTGAGGTCTGTTTTGTGACCAATTATACTATCAATTTTGGAGAAGATACCATGAGGTGCTAAGAAGAAGGTATATTCTTTAGATTTAGGATGAAATGTTCTATAGATATCTATTAAATCCATTTTTGGTGCAAAACTTCTGTTAGTTTCACTGTGTCTCTGTTTAGTTTGTGTTTCTCTGATCTCTCCATTGAGGATAATGGGATGTTGAAGTCACCCACAATTTTTTGTGTGTGGTGTAACCTGTGCTTTGAGCTTTAGTAAAGTTTATTTTATGAATGAGGGTGCCCTTTCACTTGAGGCATAGATGTTTAGAATTGAGAGTTCTTCTTGGTATATTTTCCTTTGATGAGTACAAAGTGTCCTTCCATGTCTTTTTTGATGATGTTTGGTTGAAACATCATTTTGTCCTATTTTAGAATGGCTACTCCACCTTGTTTCCTGGAACCATTTGCTTGGAAAATTGTTTTCCAGCCTTTTGAGGTAGTGTTTATCTTTGACACTGAGATGCATTTCCTGCATGCAGCAAAATTCTGGGTCCTGTTTACATATCCAATCTGTTAGTCTATGCCTTTTTTACTGGGGAATTGAATCCATTGATGTTAAGAGATATTAAGGCACAGTTATTATTGATTTTTGTTATTTTTGATGTAATTTTTATGTTTGTGTGGTTATCTTCTTTTGGGTTTGTTGAAAGAAGATTATGATCAGGGACTAGAAATGACTGCCCTCATTCTCTCATATTTATTCCATATAGTACTTGAAGTTCTAGCTAGAGCAATTAGAAAACAAAAGGAGATTAAAGGGATAAAAATTGGAAAGGAATAAGTCAAACTATCATTATTTGCAGATGACATGATAGTATACTTATGGCACACAAAAACCTCTGCTAGAGAACTCCTACAGCTGATATACAACTTCAGCAATGCAGACGGATATAAAATTAATTCAAACAAATGAGTATCCTTCCTATACTCAAAGGATAAACAGGCTGAGAAAGAAATTAGGGAAATGACACCCTTCAGAATAGTCACAAACAAGATAAAGTATCTTGGTGTGACTCTAACCAAACAAGTCAAAGAGCTATATGACAAGAACTTCAAATCGCTGAAGAAAGAAATTGAAGAAGATCTCAGAAGATAAAAAATGTCCTATACTTGTGGATTGGCAAGATTAATATAGTAAAAATGGCCATCTTACCAAAAGCAATCTTCAGGTTCAATGCAATCCCCATTAAAATTCCAACTCAATTATTCATAGAGTTGAAAAAACAATTCTCAAATTCATCTGGAATAACAAAAAACCCATGATAGCTCAAACTATTTTCAACAGTAAAAACACTTCTGGTGGAATCTGTATCCCAGTCCTCAAGCAGTACTACAGAGCAATATTGTTAAAAAGTGGGTGGTATTGGTATAGTGATAGGCAGATAGATCAATGGAATAGAATTGAAGACCCAGAAATGAACCCACACACCTATGGTCACCTGATCTTTGACAAAGGGGCTAAAACCATGCAGTGGAAAAATCATAGCCTTTCAACAAATGGTGCTGGTTCAACTGGTGGTTAGCATGAAGAAGAATGCAAACCAGTCCATTCTTATCTCCTTGTACAAAGCTCAAGTCCAAGTGGATCAAGGACCTCCCCATAAAACCAAATACACTGAAACTAATAGAAAAGAAACTGGGGAATAGCATTGAGCACATCAGCACAGCATCATTTCCTGAATAGAACACAAATAGTTTATGCACTTAGATCAACAATTGACAAATGAGATCTCATAAAATTACAAAATTTCTGTAAGGCAAAAGACACTGTTAAAAGGACAAAGCGGCAGCCAACAAATTGAGAAAAGATCTTTACCAATCCTACATTCAACAGAGGGCTAATATCCAATATATACAAAGAACTCAAGAAGTTAGACTCCAGAGAATGAAATAACCCTATTAAAATGGGGTACAGAGCTAAACAATAAATTTTCACCTGAGGAATATCAAATGCCTGCGAAACACCTAAAGAAATGTTCAACATCCTTATTCATCAGGGAACTGCAAATCAAAAAAAATCCTGAGATTCCACATCATACCAGTCAGAATAGCCAAGATCAAAAACTCAGGGGACAGCAAATGTTGGAGAGGCTGTGGAGAAAGAGGAACACTCTTCCACTGCTGGTGGGATTTCAAGGTGGTAAAACAATTCTGGAAATCAGTTTGGCAGTTCGTCAGAAAATTGGGACTAATATTACTGGAGGACCCTGCTATACCACTCCTGGGCAAATACCTAGAGGATTCTCCAGCATGTAACAATGCTCCACTATGTTCATAGCAGCCCTATTTATAATAGCCAGAAGCTGGAAAGAACCCAGATGCCCCTCAACGGAGGAATGGATACCCAAAATGTGGTATTTACACAATGGAGTACTACTCAGCTATTAAAAGCAATGAATTCATGAAATTCTAAGGCAAATGGGTGGAACTGGAAAATATCATACTGAGTGAGTTAACCCAATCACAAAAGAATACACATGGTATGCACTCACTGATTAGTGAATATTAGCTCAGATGCTTGGAATACCCAAGACATGATTCACGTATGAAATGTAGCTCAAGAAGAAGGAAGAACAAAATATGGATACCCTGGCCCTTCTCTGAAGGGGGAACAAAATACCCACAGAAGGAGATACAGAGACAAAATGTGGAGCCGAATCTGAGGGAAAGACCATCTAGAGACTTCCCCACCTAGGGATCTATCCCATATATAGTCAAAAAATCCAGACACTATTATTGATGCCCACAAGTGCTTGATGACTGTAGTTGGATATAGCTATCACCTGGGAGGCTGTGCTAGTACATGGCAAATACAGAGGAGGACACTCTCAGCCAGCCATTGAACTGAGCACCGGGTCCCCAATGGAGTAGCTAGAAAAATGACCCAAGGAGCTGAAGGCCTTTGTAGCACCATAAGAGGAATAACAATATGAGCCACCCAGTAATCTCAGAGTTCCCAGGGACATAACCATCAACAAAAGCGTACTCATGGAGTTACCCATGGGACTAGATGCATAGGCAGCAGAGGATGGCCTTGTTGGATATCAAAGCAAGGAGAGGCCCCTGATCCTGGGAAGGCTCCATGCTCCAGTGCAGGGGAATACTAGGACAGGGGAGTGGGAGAAGGATAATGGGGGAACAGGCAGAGGGGAGATGGGTTATGAGACTTTCGGGGGGGTGAATCAGGAAAGGGGACAGCATTTGAAATGTAAAAAAGAATATATCTAATAAAAATTCTAAAAAAAATTAAGAATAAAACAATATTTGGGTGTATCATCCAAAGTCTTATGAAATTTCTTGTTATAGGACCAAGATACCAGATGAGAAAATCTTTGAAATTCCCCTTAGTTTGTATGGTAAGAGAATAGTCCTTTCTTCTTTTCAATTTGTATGCTTTTCTCTCATTCATATTAATATATTTATATTTATTTATTTATTTCTATGTGCGTGTAGGGGTACATGGTTGGTGAGACATTTTATTATGTGTTCATCCAAAGTCTTTGAACATGAGATTCTGTCAGCTCCTTCTTTCCTTTCTTCCTTTCCCTTTTCTCTACAATTGTATCACATCACTTGCACATGCAGATGACTACTGTAAAGTTGCCTCTATCTGAGCAATATTGTTAGGAAACCCTTATTTACCTTTTGTAGCAGTGAGCTGCAGACACCACCCACTGGTCATTGAGGAGGGCTCCTCCACAGAAGTGGGAGCCAGAATTCAGGGATACCTGGTAGGGGACAGAGTTCTCTTGGCAGACATAGCCTCCAACAATCTTGTCATCATCAGCAGCAGGGAAAGCTGCTAGAGTGGAAATATAGAGATGAGTCAAATTCAAGATGTTGGAGGGTGGATTGTTCAGTGTTTTAGAATTCTTTTTCCTTCCCACTTTTGTAGTATTACATTCTAAGCAGAATCTCTAACAGAAAGTAAAAGACAACAACACTAGTAAACAATGCAGTATTTGATGCCTGCCAGTGGCAAGAAATGCAGGAGACGTAACTAGATTCTAGTGGACATGGAACCTCTCAGAGTTCCCAAGAAAAATAGAACAACTGACTAAAGAACACAATTAATGGGATCCAATTAAATATTAGTGGTGTTGTCCAATGCTTACTTCTCTCTGAGTTTCCTCAAGAACTATACTTTGCATACCCATATTGTTGCTGTTGAGGAATATTCCTCTTGGGTCATTTTGTCATCCTCTGCTTGGCTTTCCTTTCAGCCTCTTTAATTAAGGCCATGAATTGAACAAAGTATGCTATAGAGAGTGAATTGCTATATACAGGTGCAAAGTTTGGGTAAAGTTGAGTTGGGAGATTATAAAAGTGGAAATAAGGATGCTGGAGAAGAAGTACGAAAGTACCAGACATATCAGTAGAACAGGAGTCATTGCTTGTTATTTAATTAGCAGAAGAGGACCACAGAAGACCAAACACTCACCAGCTGTTCCCACAAGGGCCAGGATCAGAAGAGCACTCATGGTGGCAAAAAGTAATGAATGCTGAAGCAGAGCAGACTTTTATATCTTTGAGGAGGGTAAAATCTGTTTCTTGATGTGGGGGTAGGAGATCCTTGATATTTCCTGAGTAAACACACCTGTATTTTCTCCTTGCTAAATTCTTACATCACCTCTTTTTGGAGTTCTTGGCATTAGGAGATCTTCAGGTGTCTAGAAAAATTTTATTCTCAGAGAAAATGTATAGATTCAGCTGATTCTTGAAAGAATGGATGCTAAATGAGGGAAACTGTAGTAATTTAACCTTTGACTACAGTGCTTCTCTCTAATAGACTAAATTTGTGGGTGTTAGATAAAAATGACTCTATGCCATTCTTGGCTAGCCCTTGATGAATAATGTTGCTTTAAGTAACTCTGAAGATGACCTGGTTTTGCTGGATAGAGGGGATTTTGGAAGAACAAACCTCCTCAAATTGTCTATCAGTTCTTCCTCAATATGTTGTTCTGGTCATGGCCAATCTTCTTAATAATAATAAGAAATAGAAAAATTCTGTGTACCAGCAATGGCACATCAATGATGTTGAGGAAGGACGTACAGATTTCCTAATACGCGTGGGATTTTATAGAATCTGCTTTCTATCAGGTCTTTGTTGTCAGATACCTGGGAGGGAGAATATGTGAGGTTTGAGTAGAAAATGTCTTACTTTGCAGTAAAGTAGAGAAGTACATGAATGCAAATAAATAGATAATATTGCTCACATAAACCATGATAATCCTAAGGAGTATCAGTGTTGCTCTGAATGTTTATGTTTAAATTATCTGCTGTATTCTGTCAAAGATCCTGTGTCGGAAGTCTTTGCTCAGTTTCAAGGCTAGAGTTTGAACAATGTTCAACATGACACCTCAATAAACATGAGATATGCTGAACAAATGAGAGAATTATGTATATTTATACTATATATGCAACAGTATATAATGCATGCTCAGTCAGTGATGATGCTCTACATAAAAGATTCTTTCTCTTTCTTTCTTTCCTTCTTTCTTTCCTTCTTTCTTTCCTTCTTTCTTTCCTTCTTTCTTTCCTTCCTTCCTTCCTTCCTTCCTTCCTTCCTTCCTTCCTTCCTTCTTTCTTTCTTTCTTTCTTTCTTTCTTTCTTTCTTTCTTTCTTTCTTTCTTTCTTTCTTTCTTTTCTTTTCTTTTCTTTTCTTTTAAATTATGTCATCCCCAAGATTTTGCTCTCATTTTATCATGGCACAAAACAGTCATAGAAGGTCAGTTCTTGATTTTATATGTTCTTTTTTCTATGTTAAAGACCTAATTGGAGTATCTTTCGCATTGGACATTTTACTGTCTACCAACCTGAGATATAGCAAAAAGTGCATTGAAGGTGATATCATGCTGGAAGAGTTATGAGTGTTCTGGATCTGTCCATTAACATGGGAGAAGCTTAGCTAAAATTGCGGCAATTGCATCGGTGGAGGAAATCTGATTGGAGGTTGGAGAAATTGGAAATCAGATGAAATTGCAAAAAATACCAACGTGGGCTTTGTAACATATGTTGTTGTTCTAATACTGGCTAGGGTGAGTGAGCATCACATGCCCAATCAACCACTCAGTTTTGTCATCTCTGTATCTTGTTTGTTATTCATTTGTTACTGCTATCATTTTTAAGTGGAACAACTCTCATATTGCCATTTCTCTCAGATTTTACAGAGTATTCACGTACATCCATTTTAAGAAGCATGTTAGTGTGAGGTATCAGGAAGGATTGATTTGCATTGATTAATTTTACAGAAAAATTATGTACAACTGGATTTCTGCCCCAAGGCCATTGGAAGATATGGAAACTATTGGAGCATGTGAGACTGGATCCAGGTGGCAGATAAGCAGTCTGCTGACCATCCACCAGCACTTCTCAATGGAACAAACTACTCTCCCATTTTCCTTCTGGTATTTGTCTGCATGTCATAGAAGAACACGAATGCACTATTTTCCATTTTCCTGATACTACACTCTTTCTCATTACACCAGATAAAGGGGGGTTATCCATGCATAGAAGGGGTTCTTTAAATATGAAAACAATGTGCGTGGTTGTTCTTGTAGTTAAATTAATCTCCAATTTGTCAGATCATCTCTGAATCATCCATTCCTCAATGCTTCTGTCTTTTAATAATCTATATTCCTACTATGGAATTGTAGGACAAGTTTTCCTTTATTCTCACCTCTGCTCTCCCATTATTTCTCCAGTATGTACTATATTAAAAAAGGAAGAACAGGTTATTGAGTCTTAAATATATAGAGCTACTACTAGCCAAAAATCTAATATTGATATAGATCATTGTATATTTGTACATAATTATGATTATATTGCATTATATTTTATAGGTCTTTCTATATTAATATAACATTAAGATTATATTTGTTCATAATATATCATATAGTAGTCACTTTAAAGGTATTGTATTATGTAATTCTTAAAAATGCAGTGCTAAGTTCTAGTCCTTTTGAAAGCTGTTAGTAAATCTATTTGGGATAATTGAGAAAATGCAAGATAGTCAACAGACAATAAAATTCAGTGTCATGCTAAAAACTACTCTATTTTATTTATGATTCAACAGATAGTAAATAGTGAGAAATAAAAACAATTGCTCCTTCAGGTGTACTGCGGTATAACTTCAGGTCAGGGATGGTGATTTCCTCAGAAGTTCTTTTATTGTTAAGAATTGTTTTTGCTATTCTGGGTTTTTTGTTTTTTTCAGATGAATTTGAGAATTGCTCTTTCCAGTTCTTTGTAGAATTATGTTGGAATTTTGATGGGGATTGCATTGAATCTGTAGATTGCTTTTTGTAGAATGGCCATTTTTACTATGTTAATTCTATCAATCCATGATTATAGGAGATCTGTAACTGCCTGCAATTACATTGAATGGTTACCAGGTTACCTGGAAGGAAAGCTGGGGTTAGAACAGAGTTGCGAGTTGCAAAAGAAACATGAAGCCAAGACAAAAAGTTTTTCTGACAAAGGCTCAAAGTTCAATGGGGGTCTCCAAATATATATAGGCGGGGGTGGGGTGGGGTGGCGTGGGTGGGAACCCTTCCCCCAAAGGCTGGAAACTCTTGAAGAACCAGTTCCTTGCTCTGCAGGTGGCTAGTGCCTCTCTGGAAACTGCAGGTTTTTGGAGAACAATGAACTTCACCTTGGTCTGAGCACTCCACCCTAGGTGGAGAGGTTATGACTAACACAGGAATTCCAGGTCGAAGGCTGGGAGAGGAACTTCACCTTGGTCAATGTCAAGTTCCTGCCAGGTGGCATGGCACCCCAGTATAGCTCTCTACATAGATCTCTCCATTTTCTGAGGTCTTCTTCAATTTCTTTTTTGAGAAACTTGAGTTTTTTTTCATATAGATCTTTCACTTGTTTCGTTAGTTACCCCACGATATTTTATATTGTTTGTGACTATTATGAAGGCTGTTGTTTCCATAATTTCTTTCTCAGCCTATTTATCATTTGTACAAAGAAAGACTACTGATTTATTTGAGCTAATTTTATGTCTAGCTACTTTGAAGTAGTTGTTTATCAGCTGTAGAAGTTCTCTGGTAGAGTTTTGGGATTGCTTGTTCTAACATTCTGTTATCTGGGTAGGAGCAGCCTTGTGTTAGCGATGGTTCAAGTGAGTAAGGGATCATGATAAGGAAAGAGATTGAGACAAAGTGCAAGATAAAATATAAATTTGGTGTCCAAGCTCTGCCAAGGAAAAAAAATGATATGTGGACTCACATTTTTAACTTGTCTCCTAGGGACATCTGACTTGCTTTCCAATAACCTTTTAGATGCCACCTGTGGCAAACCTCACACTTCACAGTTTCCATTTATTTTTAAAGCCTTGATATCATAGGCCAATTTAAGATAGTTTGTGGGTGATAATGAATCTATCTGAGGCATAGTATCTTCCTTATTAATTTAAATTCCTTTTTATTAATATATCATCATTAAGCAGTTTAAAAAAGGAATTTGAAGCTCCATACATCAGCAATACAGTACATTACTCTTGTCTGAAACATCTGGAAATGCTGCCAGAAATTTTGCAAATGAAACAGTATTCCACTTATGTATTACCCAGTGAGTCATTTAATGAGATTCAGTGTACAGGGGGAAGGTCTCTGAGTATCTATTCTATTATGTAGCAAAGCCAGGCACATCAGGGATGCATATAAAAGAAATTAACAGACATCTCAGGCAAGTATCCCCTGTGCATCCTGCTGTCTATTTCCTGTACCATGTAATTGGCATGCCCATTTGCATCACCAGATTCTGATCTCAGACTTTTGCTCCTTGCGAAGCACCTCTAGAACATTTGTTTATTATCTAATTTGAGAGTGCTCAGTTATGAACTTTACTTGTTCTTAGCCCTCAACCACATTTTCATTAGACTAACCTAAAAAATAAGTACATACTGTAACCAGCTTCCTCAATTAGCTCAAAAATTAGACATACTGTCAGAAGCTTAATATTCCCTGTAGGCAGGTGATGTCTCAATGAATTTCAAAGCTGTGAATCTGTCCTTGTTAGAACAGTGCTGTAGTACTTCTATAGGAAAATGTAGGTTGAATTAAGTCTGATAAAAGAGTGTCTCTGAAGGATCAAGGACCTCCATATAAAACCAGACACACTAAAACTAAAAGAAAAGAATCTGGGGAAGACCCTTGAGGACATAGGCACAGGGGAAAAGGTCCTGAACAGAACACCAATAGCTTATGCTCTAAGATCAAGAATTGACAAATGGGACCTTATAAAATTACAAAGTTTCTGTAAGGCAAAGGACACCATCAAAAGGACAAAACAGCAGCCAACAAATTGGGAAAAGATCTTCACCAACCCTACACCAGATTGAGGGCTAATATCCAATATATACAAAGAACTCAAGAAGTTAGACCCCAGGGAACCAAATAACCCTATTAAAAATGGGGTGCAGACCTAAACAAAGAATTTTCACCTGAAGAAATTTGGATGGCCGAGAAGCACCTTAAGAAATGCTCAACATCATTAGCCATTAGGGAAATGCAGATCAAAACAACCCTGAGATTTCACCTCACACCAGTCAGAATGGCTAAGGTTAAAAACTCAGGAGACAGCAGGTGTTGGCGAGGATGTGGAGAAAGAGGAACACTCCTTCACTGCTGGTGGGATTGTAAGATGGTACAACCACTATGGAAAAACTGGGCATGACACCTCCAGAGACCCTGCTATACCTCTCCTGGGCATACACCCAGAGGATTCCCCAGCATGCACTAAGGAGACATGTTCCACTATGTTCATAGCAGCCTTATTTATAATAGCCAGAAGCTATAAAGAACCCAGATATCCCTCAATGGAGGAATGGATACAGAAAATGTGGTATATATACACAATGGAGTACTATTCAGCAATTAAAAACAATGAATTCATGAATATTTTAGGCAAATGGATGGAACTGGAAAATATCCTAAGCGAGGTAACGCAATCACAGAAGAATACACATGGAATGCAATCATTGATAAGTGGATATTGATTAGCTCTGAATACTGACGATACAATTAGCATATCAAATGATTCCCATGAAGAAGGAAGAAGAGGGCCCTAATCCTGGAAAGGCTTGATCCAGCATAGTAGGGGAGTATCAGGACAGAGAAAAGGGAGGGGGAAAGACAGGAGAATGGATGGAGAGAAGAGGACTTATGGAACATATGGGGCGGGGGGGGGGGGACTGGGAAAGGGGAAGGCTTCTAGAATGTAAACAAAGAATATAGAAAATAAATTTTTTTTTAAAAAAAGAGTGTCACTGAAAAGAATATAGAATATCAGAGTTGTTCCATAGTTTTAATATTGAGTCTATTCATGACTTCTTTTCAATGTGTAATCTCTCTACTCAATTCTCTGAACAGAGACTGACTATTGTTCAAATACTTCCCCATATGTAATATAGGCTAGAGATATCTGTCTTAAACTACTTGATTCTATAAGGTAGGGAAGTTTTAACCTTTGATATAGATTGTTAATATAACCATGAAGTTGCTGAATACAGACTACTAAAAGCATGAAAATAGCCAGCATGCAATAAGGACACATGCTCCACTATGTTCATAGAAGCCTTATTTATAATAGCCAGAAGCTGGAAAGAACCCAGATATCCCTCAATGGAGGAATGGATACAGAAAATGTGGTATGTATACACAATGGAGTACTATTCAGCAATTAAAAACAATGAATTTATTAATCTTTTAGGCAAATGGATAGAACTGGAAAATACCATCCTAAGCGAGGTAACGCAATCAGAAAAGAATAAACATGGAATGCAATCATTGACAAGTGGATATTAATTAGCCCTGAAGCTCTGAATACTGAAGATCCAATTAGCATATCAAATGATTCCCATGAAGAAGGAAGAAGAGGGCCCTAATCCTGGAAAGGCTTGATCCAGCACTGTAGGGGAGTACCAGGACAGAGAAAAGGGAGAGGGAAAGATAGGAGAATGGATGGAGAGAAGAGGACTTATGGGACATATGGGGAGGGGGGAACTGGGAAAGAGGAAAGCTTTTGGATTTTAAACAAAGAATATAGAAAATAAAAGTATATATAAAAAAAGCATGAAAATGAGTGTCAAAGTCATGACCGATAGAAGAAAGGAGAATGTGGTATAGGTCAATTTGTGAAACATTGAAGAAGTTCCTACTTAAACTTTATTTTCCACACTCCAAAGAACTTTCTAAAAATGAGCCTTGCTGGAAAGAAGAGTCAAGTGAAAGCCTACAGTACAAACCATGTCTGTTTCTTTCTCTCCCATATTGTTTTATTCTCTAATTCTGATTCCAATGGCCCTTTGATATTATCTTTCCATATGATGAATTATTCTAGATTTGAGAATCATCATGAGATGTTATCTGGCCCATTCAAGTTGGTATGGCCATAGAGTCTCTTATGCTTTTACACAGGAGCGTGTTGTATCTGAGAGGATTCACCCAGCAGATGATTGAGGAAGATACAGATACCCACAGCCAAACAGTAGAATGATCTTGGGGAAGAAGTAGAGAATAGGAGGAAGGATTGCAGGCCCTCAAATGATTATGAAGCCCACAAGAAGACCAAAAGTGTTAACTAACCTGGACTCATGGGGAACTCAATCTGAACCACCAATGAAAGAACATTCACGGGCTGGACCTATTCCTTGCGTCCCCCCCCCCCCAAACACACACACACACACACACATTCACACACACACACACACACACACACACACACACACACACACACATGCACCTTGGTCTTCAGGAGGGTCCTGAACTGCAGGAATGGGGGTTATCCCCAAACCTTTTGCCTGTATGTGGGATATATTCCTCAAGCTGTGCTGCCTTGACTGGCATCAATGGAAGTAGAAGCACCTAGCCTTGTAGAGACTTGAAGAGCCTGGGCATGGGGTGTACCCAAGGCTTCCCATATTGCTCAAAGGAAAACTGAAGTAATATGAAGGGGATGGAAATTGGGATGGAATGACCAAGGAGGGGGCAGTGACCAGGATATAAAGTGAGTAAATTAAAAAAAAATTAAATAAATAAACTTAGAAAAGAATAATTATCAGCTCATAGTTACTAGGACCAGGTACGATGTTTCTTCACAATTATTTGTAGGTCATAGAAAAATCCACCTACCTATCAATACCATATCTTCCTCAAAGTAAATGAATTAAGTTTCTCATGAAGACAGTTTATATCTAAGGACCATGGCCAGTTCTTACCACCCAGCCTCTATATGTCAGCCTAAGAGGGCCATGGTGCATTGATGGAGTCTATATTTCCAACACTTTGGCCAAGCCTCCTTTTGAGATTCAACTCCTTTCCTTTTCTGCAAGAAATGTTCCCTTATCACATGTACCTCACCTACTCACAGAGTAGACAAACAGAGCAGAGATAATGGAAAACTCTGGGAAGGGGAAACACACAGGTGTGCTTGTACAGAAGCAGTGCGGCCCTCCCCTTAGTACCTCCTCCCTGCATTGGCCTATAAAGGCAGGCTTCCCCAGAGTGCTCAGTACCTTCTGCCACAATGAGTGGACTTCTGTTCTTGGCCCTTGTGGGAGCTGCTGGTAAGTTACATTCCTTTACCCAAGTTCTGCTCTTCTGTCTCCCCAAATCCCTGCAAAACACCAACAAAGGTGCTATTCCCCTATGTCGACTGCAATTTCCTCATTCTTCCTCCAGCAGCAGCTCTGCTTCCAATCTTTCAAGTTTCTCTGTAAGCCTAAAGTTTCTTATAACTTCCACTCTCATGTATGATGTGGGCTGAGAGTCTAGAAAGGAGAGCATGTGGAGGTTCCTGAAATATACCAGCAGGCCTCTTGTATGGGACCAGCAGTTGGGGGATATTGCAGTAAAGTCTATCTTTACAGAGGAATACTCCGAAGTTTTTAATTGAAATCCTTATTTCTTACTGATAAATGTCTTAAAATTCTTTTACTGTGAGTCTGGGACAATGAGTTGGGATTATGCAGGACATTTCTTCACTTTACATATTTTTTTTAAAACTACAAAAATGCCTTTAAGACTTATAAACATGCAATCAAATTAAAAATGATATTTGGCAATTATATTACATACATCATCCTATATAATGCCGGATACACACTTGGGCTATAAAATCACGTGGGTACATAAAGCTCTACCACCCAGACTATTTTCTTTTCTTTTTTTTTTATTATTCGATATAATTTTTTATTTACATTTCAAATGATTTCCCCTTTTCTAGCCCCCCACTCCCCGAAAGTCTCGTAAGCCCCCTTCTCTCCCCCTGTCCTCCCACCCACCCCTTGTTCTTGAAAGACTCAGTGAAGCAGTATTAGCCAGACTATTTTCTAAGATAGTCCCAACCACTCTTTTAACCTCAGGATATCTGTGAACATTGAACTTAAGTTCAAGGTAGGTAGTGGATTAGAATATTATCTGTGCTCGCTATTCCTGCCAGCATTGCTTGCCTTGTATCTGACAAGTCTTAGAATGCACTCAGCTACTGAGTATTTTTCAAAGTCCCGAGTGTTCTCTATGTTGGTCAAACATTTTTATGCCTACTGACAATACAGTATTACCTTCTTGCCTTCATTTATTATGCTAAGGATTCTTTTTTTGTAATTTATTTTTTTATTGAATATCGTCTTCATTTACATTGCCAATGGTAAAACCTTTCCCGATATACCCCTCCCCTAAGACCCCAAACACCTCCCCTTCCTCCTTCCCTCTGTCTCCACATATATGCCTTTCCACCCAACAGACTCCCTCCCTCCCCTCGGTTTCCCTTTGTTCAGGCCTCTGTTGAACCTTTACCTGACAAGGACCATTCTTCCCACTGATGCCCAACAAGGCCTTCCTCTGCCACATTTTTGGCCGGAACCATGTGTGCCCCTTTGTTGATGGTTCAGTCCCTGGGAGTCTTGGGGTGTCTGGGTGGCCGAAATCATTGTTCTTCCCATGGGTCTGTAAACCCCTTCAGCTCCTCTGGACCATACTCCGGCTCCCTCATTGGGGACCCCATGCCCAGTCCAATAGTTGGTTGTTAGCATCTGCCTCTGTATTTGTAAGGCTCTGGCAGGGCCCCTCTGGAGACAACCATGGCATGCTTTTTTTTGGTATACACTTCTTGTCATCCATATAGTGTCAGGGTTTGTTGACTGTTTATAGGCTGAATCCCCAGGAAGGGCAGTCTCTGGGTGGTCTTTACTTCAGTCTCTGCTCCACACATTGTCTCCCTTATTGCTCCCGTGGCTAGTTTGTTCCATTTATTAGAGGAACTGAAGCACCCTCACTTAAGTCCTTCTTTTTGAGCTTGGTGAATTGTAACTTGTTTATTTTGAGCTTTTGGGCTCACATCCGCTTATTAGTGAGTGCATATCATGTGTATTCTTCTGTGATTGGGTTGCCTCACTCAGGATGACACTTTCTAGTTCTGTCCATTTGCCTAAGAATTTCATGAATTCACTGTTATTAATAGCTGAATAGTATTCCATTGTGTATATGTACCATAGTTTCTGTATCCATTCCACAGCTGAGGGACATCTGGGTTCTTTTCATCTTCTGGCTAATATAAATAAGGCAGCTATGAATATAGTGGAGCATATGTCCTTATTACATGTAGGAGCATCTTGGAGGTATATGCACAGGAGTGGTATAGCTGGGTCCACTGGTAGTACTACATCTAATTTTCTGAGGAATTGCCTAACTGATTTCTAGTATGCTAAGGATTTTTAATAGCTGAAAGTTGACAGAGGCCTAAGGGCTCCACCTTCCAGCACCTTGATGAATTGTCTTCTCAGTGGTCTTCTTGTCTTTATTCAAGTTGCTTTCCCTGTGGATGATGATGACAAGATCGTTGGAGGATACACCTGCCAAGAGAATTCTGTCCCCTACCAGGTGTCCCTGAACTCTGGCTACCACTTCTGTGGAGGTTCCCTCATCAGTGACCAGTGGGTGGTATCTGCAGCTCACTGTTATGAAACGTAAGTTGTAAACCCTGACAATGTCATTTTTTTGTAACACACAAATGACTGTTCTATAGGCATAGTATAAGATGAGAAAACAGCTGTGGTTATATGTGAATGGGAAGAATCAGAGAAGATAGATTATTATTATTATTATTATTATTATCTGTAACATATTTCATGAGCTTGGGGAGAATAATGGTATGGAATAGGAAGTCTTGATATCCATAAACCATGCAAAATAAATCACAGGTAGAGATAATGAGAAAAAGAAAAAGAAAAAGAAAAGTTGATTTCAATATAGAAAGAATAAAACATGAAGTCACAGAATGTTGGTTAGGATGTGGAGAGAGAGGAACACTCCTTCACTGCTGGTGGGAGTGTAAGATGGTACAACCACTCTGGAAATCAGTCTGGTGGTTCCTAAGAAAACTGGGCATGATACTTCCGGAGGACCCTGCTATACCTCTCTTGGGCATATACTCAGAGGATTCCCCAGCATGCAATAAGGACACATGCTCCACTATGTTCGTAGCAGCCTTATTTATAATAGCCAGAAGCTGGAAAGAACCCAGATATCCCTCAGTGGAGGAATGTATACAGAAAATGTGGTATATATACACAATGGAGTACTATTCAGCAATTAAAAACAATGAATTCATGAATTTTTTAGGCAAATGGAAGGAATTGGAAAATATCATCCTAAGCGAGGTAATGCAATCACAAAAGAATACACATGGAATGCAATCATTGATAAGTGGATATTAATTAGCCCTGAAGCTCTGAATACTGAAGATACAATTAGCATATCAAATGATTCCTATGAAGAAGGAAGAAGAGGGCCCTAATTCTGGAAAGGCTTGATCCAGCATTGTAGGGGATTACCAGGATAGAGAAAAGGGAGAGGGAAAGATAGGAGAATGGATGGAGAGAAGAGGACTTATGGGATATATGGGGAGGGGGACTAGGAAAGGGGTAGGCTTTTAGAATGTAAACAAAGAATATAGAAAATAAATTAAAAAAAAGAACAAAAGAAAAAAAAGAATTTCCCAAGTAGTAATACTGTATCATATATAGTACATTGCTAAACTCAGAGTTTTCAATGAGCATTGAAAATGTGTAACTATGAATTACCGTTTCAATTAGTTTCACTATACAAAGAGACATGAGGGTCAATTTCTATACCAGATGATGTCACACCTGAACTTGCATTATAAATATATAAAGTAGTATATAATTAGACAAACACACAAATAAGTAAATATGAAATGGTAAAAGCACAACTTCACAAAGGGCTTAAATAAAAACCCTTGAAGAAGCTGGTAAAGGTCTTTAAAATGGGTACCTGAGTCTTGTAGAAATAAATTCTATCTCAGTTTTCAAAAAAATAGCTTAAAATGGCTTTATTTTCCATTTTCTTCACTTGTTATTCTTAAACTCTATTAGGGGTTGGGTAATACTGTTCACAATTTGTGCTCTCAGTCTTTTTTTTTTTATTGGATATTTTACTTATTTACATTTTAAATGTTATGCCATTTACCAGTTTCCCCCTGCAAACCCCTCAGCTCTTTCCCCCTTACCCTGTTTCTATGAGGGTGCTTCCCCACCCTCCTACCCACACCTGCCTCAGCACCCTAGCATTCCTCTACACTGGGGCATCAGGCCTTCACAGGACCAAGGGCCTCCACTCCCATTGATACCAGATAAGGACCCTTTAGCTCTGTCAGTCCTTCCAGTAACTCCTCTATCATAGTCCCTGTGCTCAGTCCAGTTTTTATTGAGAGCATCTGCATCTGTATTGGTCAGGATCTGGCAAAGCCTCTTAAGAGTCAGCTGTATTAGACTCCTGTCAGCAAGCACTTCTTGGCACCAGCAGTGGTGTCTATGTTTAGTGTCTGCATGAGGGATGGATCCACAGGTGGGGGCAGTCTCTGGATGGCCTTTCCTCCAGTCTCTGCTCCCCTGTTTGTCTCTGTATTTCCTTTAGACATGGGTAATTCTGGGTTAAAATTATGTAGATGGGTGGGTGTTCCCATTCCTGAACTAGGAGCCATGACCAAACTCTGGATATAGTCTTGACAGGTTCTCCCTCCCCTTTGTGGGGTATTTCATGGGCTCTCAATCTTGGGTGTGGGTGAAATAGATAAAAGGAATTGCATAGCCTCACATTCTAGAATGTGACTAATTAGGTCTGCAGTTGGGTTTAAGAGAGTAAACTTCACACAAGATCTCAGAATTCCGTTGTCAATGTTTAAATACCAGATGTTGAACTTTCTTCCTGAAACAAAATCTTTCAAAAAGATTTGCAGATCAAATTTCCAGTGTATTATGAACAAGAACACAGTGGAAGGAACAGTGCTTTAAATGACCCTCAATGACATAGGCCTGTACATTTTATAGGTATTATAATGGGAGCCATCTACACTGCGGTCCTCCTCAGTCCCAGTACCACATCTGCCCCTACAAAAGAAAAGAGAATGTGACCAAAAAAGCGCACGCACCATTCCTACTCTTCTACAATAGTACAGCATGGTGTTTTACTCTGCTTAGTCACACAAGTGTGAGGACCTTGAGAACCTTGTGATGTTTGAGTCAAAGAGAAACAGACTGTGGCATTCCATCTCTTCCCAACAGCCGCATCCAAGTGAGACTGGGAGAGCACAACATCAATGTCCTGGAGGGCAATGAGCAGTTTGTCAACGCTGCCAAGATCATCAAGCACCCGGACTTCAATAGGAAGACTGCAGACAATGACATCATGCTGATCAAGCTCTCCTCCCCTGTGACCCTCAATGCCAGAGTGGCCACTGTGGCTCTGCCCAGCTCCTGTGCACCTGCAGGCACTCAGTGCCTCATCTCTGGCTGGGGCAACACCCTCAGCTTCGGTGGTGAGTAGGAACTGTCACCTATTACTAATCTTTGTTTTTTTTTAATGTATTCACCCCATCCCTGGCAATAAAATGGTAAATATATTAGATATGCATAGTACATTTATGTCCTGCAAGACATTGTAAAGAAATTTACACAAACAAATGAACTTATTCTAAGTATCTGGCCAGGTGCATGCAGAATATAATATTGATTTTTTAAGGAACGATAACAGCAGTAAATATTCTTGAGTGGGAAAGCTATTCTTTCTGTAAAATATAAGGTTATAGAAAACAGTCCATTGCTTGCAAGCTGGGATAACTCTGGATTCCTGTCTGGATATGGCAGTCTTCATTTTGTCCTTTCCTCACAGTCAATGACCCAGACCTGCTCCAGTGCCTGGATGCCCCACTGCTGCCTCAGGCTGACTGTGAAGCCTCCTACCCTGGAAAGATCACTGATAACATGGTCTGTGCTGGCTTCCTAGAGGGAGGCAAGGACTCCTGCCAGGTGATTGCCACCCTCCACTTATGCAAACCTCTTTCCTGTTGGGCCTGGGGATTGGAAGCATAGTTGTGTGAAGCAAAATGTAAGCTGTGGTGGTACTATGGGAAATGAGGGGACTCCCTTGGATTTCAACACAGTCTTTAAGACAGCCGATAGGCTATGGGGGATAAGAAATGGAAGAAGGGAGCATAAACTGGTATTGAGTTTACTATGTGTAGCTCTATTTCACATGCTCTTTCTTATGCACTGTGTTCCTCCTTCCCAGGGTGATTCTGGAGGACCTGTGGTCTGCAATGGAGAGCTTCAGGGTGTAGTCTCCTGGGGCTATGGCTGTGCCCTGCCAGAAAATCCTGGTGTGTACACCAAGGTCTGCAATTATGTGGACTGGATTCAGGACACAATTGCTGCCAACTAGAGATCTCCTATCTCCTTGAAGTACCTATGTCAATAAAGTGAAATATTCATCACTTCCTGTGTTTTTGCCTCATATGTTTAGCTTCTTGTTTTAAAGCTTTCTTTCTTTCTTTTTGCTTGCTTTCATTAGAAATAATTTTTTCACTTGTGTTCTGAAGGGCGCACCACACTTTAAAATATATTTTGCATATCCAGAGTAAGTAAAGGGACAACAATTCCAAGGATAAATATTTCAATATAATATGAGCTGCCAGCATACATCATATTCCAGACCTAGCACATTATGCTGGTAGGACACCCGGGTAGATTGACGTGTTCATTGTAGACTGTCTTGATGTCTATGTTTCTCTTTTGGTAGCATAAGAATAACTTCTTATACACTAGAAGCTAGCATTTCAGTGTAAATGTTCACTTGACTTCTTGGTAAGCGATGAGTTGACTATGGGCTTATTTTCATAATCATGATGTGCTGTTGTTTTCTGGAGAGGAGTGTATAATCTTGGTATTAGTCCTGACATTTTCGTGATTGCTCTGGTTTACCTTTTAAAGAGAAAAAAGAATAGAACACAAAATTTTGTTTTTATGGAAGCGAAGAGCATGTATATTCATACAAAGTGTTTGTTTATTTATTTATTTATTTATTTATTTATTTATTTCCCCCTTCCCTTCTCTCTCTTCCTCTGGCTACTGCTTGATCTGGGGCCTGCTTACCTAGGCCCCTGCTTGCTCAGGCCCCCACTTGCTCTGGGCCTGTTCTGGCCCCTGCTCTGGCCCTGCTTGCTCTGGCCCACAGGTTTTTTATTTGTTTCTTATTGTGGATGGTTGAGAGGCACCATGTGGTCGCTGGGATTTGAACTCATGACCTCCAGAAGAGCAGTCAGTGCTGTTAACTGCTGAGTCATCTCACCATCCCTACAATGTATTTTATTAAAAACAAAATGTTCAGTTAAAGAGAAATTGGACCCAAAGTGGTCCATGACAAACTGCTCAATGCAGTGTTCCAAGGTCTGTAAAGTACTTGTTCTAATGTAATTTCAGTTTCTGGGTATAATATCTTGACTCAAAGCAAACCAAACCAACACCAAATAACATAAAATAACAGCATAAACCAATTAGAAAAAGCAAAATTAACTTTTTCTTTCCACTTTTAAGTTTGCCAGTTAATAAGGTTTTAAGGTATAAGTACAGATGAGTTACATCAGATTCACAATTCAATGCAAATGGAATATATAGATTATTTGTTGTGTGTTTAATCTCAGCTAACATTCTCCACTTTTACACTACTTGGATTCCATGCCTCAGGAATTACATCACTCATAATGAACTGGTCATTCCTACATCAAATAACACTCAAAATATTATCCCATAAACATTGACACAGGCTATGTACCTGTTACACATCACTTTTTAGTTGATGTTATATTGTGTCTAACTGAAATTAAAATTGTCATGGTACTCAATTTCTTCATCAACCTGCCTCCATAAGAATAGATAATGCTGGATTCATTTGCATTGAAAGCATTTAGTCTGTTTCCTCAATACAGAGCTCAATATTATGTTTGCTTACTCTAAACTTCAAATCTCTTGGGTATTACAGTGAAGCTTGGATTTTGCTTAAACACAGTCTGGAATCTGGGAGATCTTGGAAACAAATAAAAACCTCCTTAAGTCACAGAATGTCAACAATGCCAGCAGCAGTCAGTGCCTACTTTTCAAAGAAAGGATACTCATAGTGAATGCAAACTGGAGGGATAACCTGCTCTAAGTTTGGACTCAGCACCTGCCCAAGAGGCCATAAACACCACAGATCCCTGCATCATGTGATGCGAATTCACCTGTCAAACATCGATAATAAATATCTTATCAGTAATTTAATTTTTGTTCTTTAAAGCCTGATTTTTGTTTTCCCTTTTCATTTTGAAGTATTTCCACTGCATGATATTTTAATATAATATTTTATTCTTTTAAAGGTGTTTTTCAGCCTTTCTCTTTTTATTGGACACACAGTATTATTTATATCTTAAAATGTGTTATTTGTTATTCACTTTCTCTCTTTTCTCAGTTTCCATTCTCTCTCACACTTTAACTGTCCCTTAATATTTGTATTATTTTGTTTTCTTCTTCACCCCAATTGCAGTTTCTACTTCCTCCACTTCTCTCACTACACTCCTGTATCCTAGTCTTTACCCCAGATACACTTCTGCCCCACCATCTCAAATAAATAACAAGAATAAAAAGAATGAAAGTATAAAACAACACAAAAGTAAACAAACAAAAAACAATAAAAGCCAAAAAAGTAGCCCTTTCTAGGCTATTTATCAAACTTGGCCTAACATGTTCTAAAATTCCAAGCACAAAGCCTCATACCAAGGCTTGATGATGTAACACAGTAAGAGGAAAATGATCCCAAGCACATTCAAAAGTGTCAGGAACACCCCAGTATGCAAACACAGATACACAGAAATCAATGAAATAATTCCTAATGAAATTCTCCTAGTCTCAAAGATTGGTGACTAAATAGTACAAGTGTCATAAGAGGGTTGCCAACCAGCAACTGATAGCAACAGATGCAGAGACCCACAGCTACACAGTAGATGGTATCAAGATACTGCATAAAGAGAAACTGGTAGAGGAAGGAATGTAGGAGAAAGAGGGGTTATTGTGGCAGGTACCCTTCCAAGCTAGAGATTCACACTCCTTTTGGTTTGCACCTGTGCCCAGAGAGGATCTTCTGGATCTGTCTTCTGGATTACCATCTACTCAGCCCACAATCAGTTGCTGCTTGACCCACAAGTGTTCTGACACATCCAAGATCAACAGGATCATAGGAGCAGAGGATCAATGGCTTGCAGAAGGGATAGGCTCTAGACAATGGCAGCAAGACCAGTTAACACCAAAGATAACCAGATGGCAAGAGGCAATTGCAAGAATATACACAACAGAAACTAATACTACTTGGCAACATCAGAACCCAGTTCTTCCACCACAGCACATTCTAGATATCCCAAAACACCTAAATAGCAAGATTCATATAAAAAAATTTCATCACCTGAAAATGATATAGGAATGTAAGAAGGACATAAATAACACTCATAAAAAAGTCAAGAGAACACAGGCAAAGAAGTAGAAGCACTCAAAGAGAAAATACATAAATCTCTTAAAGAAATATAGGAAAGGTCTGTAGTTGGAGCCAATCCTCTGCTATAGGGCTCCTATATTGGCTGGCTTTGTGTGTCAACTTGACTCAGGCTGGAGTTATCACAGAGAAAGGAGCTTGAGTTGGGGAAGTGCCTCCATGAGATCCAGCTGTGTGCATTTTCTCAATTAGCGATGGAGGGCTCATTGTGGGTGGTGCCATCCCTGGGCTGGTAGTCTTGTGTTTTATAAGAAAGCAGGCTGGGCAAGCCATGCAAGCCAGTGAGAAACGTCTCTCCATGCCCTCTGCATCAAGTCCAGCTTCCTGACCTGCTTGAGATCCAGTCCTGACTTCCTTTGGTGATGAACAACAGTGTGGAAATGTAAGCTGAATAAACCCTTTCCTCCTAATTTGCTTCTTGGTCATGATGTTTTTGCAGAAATAGAAACCCTGACTAAGACAGCTCCATACCCAAGTAGCACTGTGGGAGAATAAGCCTCCCAGTACAGGGAGGGATGTAAGTGCATGTAGGACTACCACTGCTTCACTAACAAACCTGCCCAGAATGTTTTGGACACAGGAAGAGAGGGGCTGCCTGCAGCAGTCTTCTGATTTCTGTCTCTGCCCAGAGCTGATCCTGGGCCATAGAGCTACGTACACAAATTCTGCCAGGAGAGAGCTGAGACCAGGAATATCTACACGTCTCTGAGCACAAGTAAGACCATCACTTCTCTTCAAATTTCTGGCCTAAGAGGGACCAGCACAGAGCCATCAGGACACAGGAACCAAGGATCAGTTAGGGACAGGGTCCTTCTGGTTTCTGTCTGCATCCCAGAGGTGACCCTATACCACAGTTATCCATACTTGAATTCCTCCCAGAGATAACAAGTCTCCTAGGAGTACTGACACACAGACTTTCAGGACAGACAAGTCACAGTCAGAGACATCAAGAACAGCTAACAGAGGAGATAACCAGATGGGGAAAGGAAAGCACAAGAACATACACAAGAGAAACCAAGGCTACTTGGCACCATCAGAACCCAGTCCTCTCACCACAGTGAGCCCTGGTTACCGCAACACACAAGAAAAGCAAGACGCTGATGACTCTGATGACTAAATAGTACAAGTGTCATAAGAAGGGTGCCATCCAGAAACTGATGGCAACAGATGCAGAGACCACAACAAACCAGTAGATAATGCCAAGATAACCTATAAAGAGGAATTTTTAGAGGAACAAATATAGGAGAAAGTGGGATAATAGTGGCAGTTACCTTTCCTAGCCAAACATGCATATTCCTTCTGGGTTGCACCTGTGCCCAGAGAGAATCTTCTACTCTGGATTACTACCCACCCAGCCCACAATCAGTTGCTGCTTGACCCACAGGGGTTGTGAAACATTCAGGATCACAGGATCATAGGAGCAGAGGATCACAGGCTTGCATGAGGGATAGGCTCTAGACAATGGCAGCAAGGCCAGTTAACTCCAGAGATAACCAGATGGCAAGAGGCAATAGTAAGAACACGTGCAGCAGAAACTAATACTAGTTGGTGACATCAGAACCCAGTTCTTCCACCACAGCAAGTCCTGGATACCCTAAAACACCTAAATAGCAAGATTTATATCTACAATCTCATCACCTGAAGATGATAGAGGACTTTAAAAGGGACATAAATAACACCCTTAAAGAAAGACAGGAGAACACAAGTAAAGATGTAGAAGCCCTTGAAGATGAAATACAGAAATCTTTTGAAGAAATACAGGAAAACACATTCAAACAGGTGAAAGAACTGAACAAAACCACCCAGAATCTAAAAATGGAAATGGAAACATTAAGTTAAGCACAAAGTAAGATAAACCTGGAGATGTAAAATATGGGAAAGAGAGCAGAACTCACAGATGCAAGCATGACCAACAGAATACAAGAGATAGAAGAGAGAATCTCAGGTATAGAAGTTAACATAGAAGTTATGGACAAAAAAGTCAAAGAAAATACAAAAACCCAAAAAGCTCTTAATTCAAAACATTCAAGAAACCCAGGAGACAATTAAAAGTACAAACCTGTGTATACTGCATATGGAAGAGATTGAAAATTCCAAACTCAAAGTGCCAGCAAACATCTTCAACAAAATTATAGAAAAAAACTTACCTAACATAAAGAAAGAGATGCCAAAAATACACAGGAAACTTACAGAACACCAAACAGATGGGACCAGAGAAGAAATTCTTTCTGTTACATAATAATTAAAATACCAAATGCACAGAACAAAAAAAGAATATTGAAACAGTGAGGTCAAAAGTTCAAGTAAAATATAAATGTAGACCTACCAGAATTATACCAGACAAAATAAAATAAAATAAAAGAATTATACCAGACTTCTCAACCAAGACTCTAAAAGCCAGACCACCTTGGGCAGTTTTCATATAAATCCTAAGAGAACAAAAATTCAAGCCCAGGCTACTATACTCAGCAAAACTCACAACATCTGTAGATGGAGAAAACAAGGTATTCTAAGGCAATATTAAATTTAAACAATATCCTTCCATTAATTCTGTCCTACTGAGAATAATGTAACCAAAAGTCCAAGAAAAGGAGGGAAACTACACCCAAGAAAAAGTAAGAAATTAGTCTTTTCTCAACAAACCCAAAAGAAAAGAAATAAATATAATTCCACCACTAACAACAAATATAACAGGAAGCAACAATATTTGGTCCATAATAATCGTATCATCAAAGAATTCAGTCCCTTATCAAAAGACTAATTGACTGGGTACTTAAACAGGACCCAGCATTTTGGGGAATACAGGAAACATACCTAAGTAACAAATGCAGTCACTACCTCAAAGTAGAAGACTGGTAAAAAATTTTCCTAGCAAATGGTCCCAAGAAACAAGCTGGGCTAGCCATTCTAATATCTAATAAAATAAATTTCAACCAAAAGTTCTCAAAAAAGGTGGGGAAGGACTTTACATACTTATCAAAGAAAAACCAAACAAGATAAACTCTCAATTCTGAAGATCTATGCCCCAAGTGCAAGTGCAGCCACATTTGTAAAAGAAATGTTACTGAAGCTCAATGAACACTGATCTTCACACAATAATAGGAGATTTAAACACCCCGCTCTCACTAATGGACAGATCATAGAAACAGAAACTAAACAAGGACACAGTGAAACCAGTAGACATTATAAACTATATTTGTTTTAACAAATATTACAGAAAATTTCACCCTAAAAGAATAGAATATACCTTCTCAGGACCTCATGGTACCTTCTCAAAAATCTACCATAAAATCAGACACAAAACAAACCTCAACAGATACAACAACATTGAATTTATCCCATGTATTCTATCAGACCACCATGGACTAAGGCTGGTCTTCAATATCATCAAAAAAAAAAATAGGAACCCCACATAAACATTGAAGCTGAACCACTGTCTGCTCAATGGTAACTTGGTCAGGGAAGAAATAAAGAATGAAATTAATGACTTTTTAGTATTTTTTGAAAATAAAGGCACAATATTTCCAAACTTATGAGATATAAAGAAAGCCATGCTAAGATGAACACTCATAGCCCTGAATGCTTCAATAAACAAATTGGAGAGATCATACACTAGCAGCTTAACAGTACATCTGAATGCTCGGAGAACATAAAGAAGCAAATATACCCAAGGGGAGAAGACAGCAGGAAAATATGAAATTCAGGGCTGAGCTCAACCAAATAAAAACAAAGAGAACTATACAAAGAATCAGCAAAAGTAGGGGCTGGTTATTTGAGAAAATCAACAAGATAGACCCTTTGCCAAACTAACTAGAAGGCACATAGACAGCATTCAAATTAAGAAAAGCAGAATGAAAATAACAGAAACTGAGGAAATTCAAAAAATAATCAGATTCTATTCCAAAGGCCTATATTGAACAAAAACTGGTAACTCTGGATACAATGGATGATTTTCTGGTCAGGTAGCAGGTTCCAAAGTTACATGAGGATCAGATAAATTATTTAAACAGTTCCACAATGGCTAAGGAAATAGAAGCAGTTAATAGAAGTCACCCAGGCAAGAAAAACACCCAGGCACAGATGGTTTTAGTATAGAATTCTGTCAGACCTTCAAAGAAGACCTTATACCAATACTTCTCATACTATGCCACAAAATAGAAACAGAAGGAACACTACCCAATTCTTTCTATGAAGCTACAGTTATGCTGATAATTAAACCACAAAAGACCCAACAAAAGAATAAAATTTCAGAACAATTTCACTTATGAATATTGACACAAAATTAAACAATATAAGCCTTGCAAAAAATCCAATAACACATCAAGACACTCATTCACTATGATCAAGTAGGTTTCATCCCAGGAAGGCAGGGATAGTTCAACATAGGGAAAAACCATCAATGTAATCTACTATATAATGAAAGGCAAAGAAAATGCCACACAATCATATCATTAGATGTTACAAAAGCCTTTGACAAAGTCCAACACCCCTTATTTTAAAAGTACTGGGGAGATCAGGAATTCAAGGTCCAAACATAAACATAATGAAAGAAATATACAGCAAACCACTAGCCAACATCAAACTAAATGGAGAGAAACTCAAAGCAAACCCATTATGATCCGGAGATAAGCAAGACTGCCTACTTTCTTCCTATTTATTCAATATAGTATTTAAAGTTCTAGGCAGAACAATTAGAAAACAAAAGTCAATCAAAGGGATACAAATTGGAACAGAGGAAGTCAAGATAACAGTATTTGAAGATGATATCATAAGGACCCTACTAATTCTACCAGAGAGCTCTTAGAGTTGAGAAACAACTTCAGAAACATAACTAGATACAAAATTGAGTCTAACAAATAGGTAGTCTTCTTTTATTCAAAGAATAAATGGACTGAGAAAGAAATTATGGAAAGAACACCTTTCATAATAGTCACAAAAACATAAAAGTCTCAGTTTGACTCTAACCAAGTAAGTGAAAGATCTATATGACAAAAACTTCAAGTCCTTTACGATAGAAATAAAAAAAGATCTCAGAAGATGGAAAGATCCCCCATGCCCCATGGATTGACAGAATTAATATAGTAAAAACTTTCATGATTCTGAAAACAATCTGCTGATTCAATGCGATACCCATTAAAACTTCAATTCAATTTTTCATAGAGTTAGAAAGAACCATTCTCAAATTCATTTGGAATAACAAAACCTCCAGAATAGCAGAAATTATTTCCAATAATAAATGACCCTCCAGGAAAACACCATCCCCAATTTTAAGCTGTAATATAGAGCAAGAGTGATGAAAAACAATCAAACAAACCATGGTTCAGCAAAAGGCAAGTAGATCAATGGAATAGAACTGAAGACCCAGAAATGGACCCACATACCTATGGTCACTTGATCTTTGACATAGAATCTAAAATCAGTGGAAAAAAGACAACATAATCAACAAATAGTGCTGATTCATCTGGAGGTCAGCATGTAGAAGAATGCAAATTGATCCATTCTTATCTCAAGTCCAAGTGGATCAAGGACTTCCACATAAAACCAGATAGACTGAATCTAATAGACTAGTAAGTGGGGCAAAGCTTCCAAATCATTGTCAGGGGGCAAAATTTTATGAACAGAACACCAATGGTAATTGGCAAATATCAACAACTGACAAATGGGACTTCATAAAACTGAAAAGCTTCTGTAAGACAAAGGACACTGTTATTGGACAAAATGACAAACCACAGATTGGAAAAGTTTTTTACTAACCCTAAATTCAATAGAGGGCCAATACTCAAAAGTTAGAACCAAATAACCTTATTAAAAAGAGTACAGAGCTAAGCAGAGAATTTTCAACAGGAGAATCTCAAATAGCTGAGAAGCACTTATAGAAATGCTCAACATCTTTAGTCATCAAGGAAATGCAAATCAAAGCAGTACTGAAGTTCTAAGTCACACTAATCAGAATGGTTATGATCAAATGTACAGGTGAAAGCAGATTCTGGCTAGGATGTAGAGAAAGAGCATTCCTCCATTGCTGGTAGTACTGCAAGCTGGTACAACCACTTTGGAAATCAATCTGCCTGTCCTTGAGAAAACTGGAAATAGTTCTACCTGAAGGCTCAGCTATAACATGGTCTCTCTTTTTCTCTGTCTCTTTGTCTTTCTCTCTCTGTTTCTGTGTCTGTCTGTCTGTCTCTGTCTTTGTTTCTCTTTGACTCTGTCTCTGTCTCTCTTTGTCTCTCTGCCTCTCTCTATCTGTGTCTGTCTCTGTGTGTATATGTGTGTTTGTGTGTATGTGTTTATCCAGTGCTATAGGGTTGTCCTAACTCTGGTTCCTAGCCATGCAGGCAGTGGCCGGAATGGGCTCTCTCTCATAGCATGGGCCTGAATTTGAACTAGTCATTGGTCGTCCACTTCTATAAGCTTAGAACCACTAATACTCCAGCACTTTTTTTTCACTCAGAACAGATAGTAGGTTGAATGGTTTTTCTGAAGGGTTGATGTCCAAGCCCTACTGGTTATAAAAGATGGCCAGATAGGGCTCCATATCTTGAATTATTAGGAAATCTAGCTAGGCTCACTCCTTTTGATTCCACAGAGTGTTTCCACTGTAGTAGTTTTATACATCATTCCAAATGCCCCCAGTTCTACTCATCCCTCTCAGTGGTCTCTCCATCTTGTCCTTCCTATTGCCATTCCTGCCTGCCTACATTCCACCTCAAAAATCCATTCTATTTATTTTCCCTAGAAAGATCCTGGTATTCTCTCTCTCTCTCTCTCTCTCTCTCTCTCTCTCTCTCTCTCTCTCTCTCTCTCTCTCTCCCTCTCTCTCTTTCTTTCTTTCTTTCTTTCCTCCTTCTTCCTTTCTTTCTTTTCCTTCCTCCCTTCTTTCTTTTCTTCTTTCCTTCCTTCCTTCCTTCCTTCCTTCCTTCCTTCCTTCCTTCCTTCCTTCCTTCCTTCCTTCCTTCCTTCCTTCTTTCCTTTCCTTCTATTTTCTTATTTTTATTAGATAATTTCTTTACATACATTTAAAATGTTATCCACTTTCTTGGTTTCCCCTGCTATCCCATACCCCTACTGCCTGCTCACCAGCCCATCCACTCCTGCTTCCCTGTCCTGTCATTCCTCTATACTGGGGCATCTAGCCTTCTCAGGACCAATGGCTTCTCCTCCCTTTGATGTTCAATAACGCCATACTCTGCTAAATACACTTTGTCTCTTTTCTCCTCCCATGGATATTTTGTTCCCCATTCTAAAAAGGACCAAAGTATCCATACTTTGATCATCATTTTGAGTTTTGTTTTGTCTGTGAATTGTATCTTGGGTATTCCAAGCTTCTGGGGGTAATATTCACATATCAGTGAGTGCATATTATGTGTGTTCTTTTGTGATTGGGTTATCTTACTCAGGATGATATTTTCTAGTTCCATCCATTTGCCTAAGAATTTCATGAATTCATTGCTTTTAATAGCTGAGTAGTATTCCATTATATAAATGTACCACATTTTCTGTATCCATTCCCCTCTTGAGGAACATCCTGATTCTTTCCAGCTTCTGGCTAGTATAAATAAGGATGCTATGAACATAGTGGAGAACGTGTCCTTATTACATGTTAGAAAATCTTATGGGTACACACCCAGGAGTGTTACAGCTGTGTCCTCAGGTAGTACTATGTCCAATTTTCTGAGGAACTGCCAAACTGATTTCCAGAGTGGTTGTACCAGCTTGCAATCCTACCAGCAATGGAGGTAGGTTCCTCTTTCTCCTCATCCTCACCAGCACCTGCTGTCACCTGAGTTTTTGATCCTAGATATTCTGATTGGTAGGAGGTGGAATCCCAGTATTGCTTTGATTTGAATTTTCCTGAAGACTAAGGATGTTAAATATTTCTTTAGGTGCTTCTTGGCCATTTGGCATTCCTCAGTTGAGAATTCTTTGTTTAGCTTTGTACCCCATTTTTAGTAGGGTTATTTGGTTCTATGGAGTCTAACTTCTTGAGTTCTTTGTATATATTGGATATTGTCCCTCTTACAGATATCGGGTTGGTAAAGATCTTTTCCAAATCTGTTGGTTGCTGTTTTGTCCTATTGACAGTGTCCTTTGACTTACAGAAGCTTTCTAATTTTATAAGGTCACATTTGTCAGTTCTTGATCTTAGAGCATAAACTATTTGTGTTCTGTTTTGGAAAGTTTCCTGTTCCCAAGTGTTCAAGGCTATTTCCCATTTTCTTTTCTGTTAGTTTTAGTGTATCTGGTTTTACGTGGAGGTCCTTGATCCACTTGAACTTGAGCTTTGTACAAGAAGTCAAGAATGGATTGATTTGTATTCTTCTGCATGCTAACTACCAGTTGAAACAGCACCATTTGTTAAAAAGGCTATCTTTTCCCCACTGGATGGTTTTAGATCATATACCATTATCAGGCAGGCTTCATTCCAGAGAAACAGATGTGGCTCAGCATATGAAAACCAATTTTGTATACATGTAAAAATGTTGAAAAAATAACTACATGATCAATTGATTTCATCCCCCAAAAAGTCTGTGACAAAGACCAGCCAAATTCCCATTAAAAGTCTTAGAGTTCATGCCTCTTTCCCATTTTCTCTTCTAATAGATTCAGTGTATCTGATTTTATGTTGATGTCCTTGGTCCACTTGGACTTGAGCTTTGTGCAGGGTTACAAATATGGGTCTATTTTCATTTTATAACATACAGTCAGCCAGTTAGATCAGCACCATTTATTTAAGATGCTTTCTTTTGTCCATTGTATATTTTTGGCTTCTTTGTTAAAGATCAAGTGTCCATAAGTATGTGGCTTTATTTCTGGGTCTTTAATTGAACTCCATTGATCAACATGTCTGTCTCTTTACCAATGGTCAGAAGTGGCTGACCACTGCTGTTGAATTAGAGAAGGCTGAATGAAACTTAGGAGAAGGGCAATCCTGTAGGAGGGCTAGTAGTCTCAATTAAACTGGACCGTTTTGATCACTCAAACACTGGTCCACCAAACAGGCAGCATTCACCAGCTGATATAAGGCTCCCAACACATATATAGAAGAAGACTGCAGGGTCTGCATTCATTCAGAGGTGATTCACCTAACCCTTGAAAGACTGGAGTTTAGAGGTCAGGTGTGGTGGGGTGTGGGGACATCCATGAGGAGACATTGGGTAGGGAGGAGGTATGGGATGTAGAATAGTCGGAGGGAAGACAGGGGTAGAGGGGGCTAAAATATGGAGTACAAACAAATAACTGAATGAGATTCAAAATGTGTTCATTTTAAATTTTCCAAAGAAACACTATTCAGGTAAATGCTACTGTACATCAAGTAGGTTACAACATACCAACAATTAAACTAAACTAAAAACATTGGCAGAGTAGTATAATGCATGGTCTCAAAGTATGTTCTTTTGTTTCTTTTTTAAATTAATTAATTTACTAGTCATTTCACAACCCTATTAAAGGAACCTCTCTTCTCCTGGGTCTTCCTCACACATGCCTCTCTTCTTAAAACCGTCCCCTTCTTCTCTGACAAGGAGGAGTCCCTTTCCCAGAGAGCAGCAACCCTCACTGTCACCTAAAATCTCTGCAGGAATAGGACAGACAATGAAGTCCACTTCTATAAGAAGTATTCACTGAAAAAAAAATCCACATTGTATGGAAATATCTGAGAAGCACTTAAATTCTCAATATCACTACTCATTAGGGAAAAGCAATGCAAAACTATTTAGAGATTTCTTCTTATAGCAGTCAGAATGGCCAAATCAGTAAAATAAAAAAGACCACCCATGCTGTCAAGAATGTACCATGAAAGGTACACTCATCTGTTGCCAGGGGTTGTGGACACTTGTACAGCCACTATTCAAATCAGTGTAGCACTTCCTTTGGAAGGTGGGAAGTGATCTGCCTCAAGATCCAGCATTCTTGAACTTATACCAAAAGGATCATTCATCCTACTACAGATTCATTTGTTCAACCATGTGCATTGCTGCTTTATTCATAATAGTGAAAATTATAAACAGTCTAGGGGTTAATCAATGGATTCTTGGATAAAGAAAATATGATACATTAATGCAACAGAATATTATTCAGGTGTTTACAAAAATAATAGAAACTTTGCAGGTAAATGGATGGAGGAAAAAATCATGAGTTAGGTAATATGAAAAAAAGACAAGTATAACATGCATTTGTTTATATCTTAATTTTAACTGTTACTTTGATGTGACACCTACAATACACCTAACCTCAGCATTTCAGTATAGAGAAAGGATGGGGCCTTGATGAACATCTAGCAAGGAAAATGAGGGACTGCAACAGATGAGTCTAATTTTAAGGGAGGAAAACAGGGAGAAGTTGCTAAAATTATGAGCCATTAGAATGATCATAGGGAAACATAATATGATAGAATCTACCTAACATACATTTACTTATAAGGACAATCTAAAATGTCCAATTAAATATAAATGTAATTGGCCTAAAAGAGAAGATATAGAACTCCATGTTATATCTCTTGTAGCCCTAAGTGCCATTAATGTGTTCCATTCGTCTAATACAGTAGTTAGTCAATGAAACCTTGTTGAACCCACCGAGCAACTTAGCTCTTGCCATGGCTCTCAGTTGCCCAAATTGAAGGTAAATCCTGACAAGTAATGAAAACACCTACACAATATTCTTTTGTTTTTTTATTTAATTTTTATCGTGTATTTTATTTATTTGCATTTCCATTTGTATCCTGCTTCCTGATTCCCCCTCCCCAAGTTCCCTATGCCACCCCATTTTCCCCTGATACTATGAGCATACCCCCCATCTCCCGGCTCCAGCCTCACTGCCCTAGCATTTCTGTATGCTGGGACATCAAGTCTTCACAGAACTAAGGGCCTCTCCTCCCTCTGATGCCAGACAAGGCAATCCTCTGCTACATATGCAGCTGGAGCCATGGGCCCCTCCTTGTGTATTCTTGGGTTGGTGGTTTAGACCCTTGGAGCTCTGGGGGGGGGGTTCTGGTACATTGATACTATTGTTATTCTTATGGGGTCAGAAACTGCTTCAGCTCTCTCAGTTCTTCCCCTAACCCCTCCATTAGCAGTTCCTTGCTAAGTCTAATGGTTGGTTGCAAGCATCTGTATCTGTATTAGGCTCTGGTAGAGCCTCTCAAGAAACATCCATATCAGACTCCTTTCAGCAAGTAATTCTTTACATCAGCAATAGTGACTGGGTTTGGTGGCTGCATATGGCATGGATCCCCAGGTGGTCAGTCTCCGGTTGTTCTTTCCCTCAATCTCCTCCACTCATTGTGCCTTTATTTCCTTTAGACAGGAGAAATTCTGGGTTAAGAGAATTATGGGTGTCCTGTCCCCATCCCTCAACTGGGGACCATTGATATGGTCTCTTCAGGTTCTATCTCCCTATTTGTTGGGCATTTCAGCTAATGTCATCCCTGATGGGTCCTTGGAACTGCTTGCTTTCCTGTTGTCTGGGACTTTCTGGTGGCTACCCCCAGTTCTTCATCCCCCATTATTAACCTCTGCTCAATTTCCTGACCATCTGTACATCTCCCCTGTGTCCTTCCAAACCTGATTTTGGTCCCTTTTTTCTCTCCTGCTCTTCTCTTCCTCCCAGGTTCCTCCCACCCTCTACCTTCCATGATTATTTTGTTCCCCCTTCTAAGTAGAACTGAAGCGTCCACACTTTGGTCTTCCTTCTTCTTGAACTTCATGTATTATGGTGATTATGAGATTCCTTCCTAATACCTAATATTAGCGAGGACATACCATGTGTGTTCTTTTGTGACTGTGTTACATCTTTCAGGATGATATTTTCTAGTTTTAACCATTAATATGAGTAATTAGTACTCATATGTCCTAATGATAATGATAGCAAAAGGTAGTCTACTCTTCCAAAAGCCAAGGGAAAGCACCAATGCATCAACAAAATCTTGATATAAAATGATGACCTGCCTTCAAGATGCCCTAGTGCAGTAGTGTCACAAAGCTTATGGGAGTAAACAACCACTCTGTTTGGACTAAATGCCCACTGCATGATCTGTATGTAATCCATGTCGGACATTTTTGGGGTGTCCAGGAACCTAATGCCAGTAAGAAACAGGGAACCCAAATACTATTTCTCTGCTAAATGGAAGTAGTAATAATTCCTTATAACATTCAGCTATAATCATAAATAATACCTTGTTCAGCTATCATAAGTGAAGTTTTCTCCTTAAGTAGAAGGAAGGAAATATAGAAATCAATGCCTGCACAATATGTGACACATTTGTGACACTCAGTCCTATATGAGATATCCCTTCCCTCAGTGCTTAGGGAACCCTGTGGAAGAGAAGGAGGAAAGATTTTAGAGTCAGATGAACTGGAGGACTCAAGGCCTGTGATCACTGCAGGATAATCACCCATATGAATTTGCAGAGGCTAATGGACTATGCACAGTGCTTGCATTGGTAATGCAGCAGGTGTGGTCCTAGAGCTGAGCCTGCAGTGGACAGAGACCCCATTCCTATCCCTGAAGTTATCTCCAGTGGATAAACAGTTGACATTGAAATATTAGTTTTTTCGAGTGGCGTACAAACTACTTTTTAAAGCAGGCTTCCTTCCACTTAGTAAACACAAAGGAAAGCAATTGTGTCTTTAGATATTATAAAGGTTCTTTGATTCATAATGTTTAGTTATAGCTTTTTTGAAACTTATAAGTCTTTGCATACATATTATGACCTCTAGAAATATGTTTATATGGGATTACTTTGTGCATGAACTTAAGAACTTATGTTTCTCCAAGTTGTTTACAACCTTATTTTTTTCTTCTTTGAGTTTATTTACTTCATCCTATTCTGGTTTGGTTTTATTTACTTCATTATGATCCTTCAAAATCATGTTTATTATGTAACAAGAAATAGAAAGAGAGTAGATTTGCCTTGGTGTAAGATATGGAGACTCTGGAAGGTGTAAGAGAGGAAAAACCATAATGTAAATGTATAAAAAAATTCTCCATTCTGGTCTTGTTGGTCGTCAAAGGGAAGAGAAGCTCTCAGTCCTGAGAAGGCTAGATGACCCAGTATAGGGTAATGCCAGGACAGGGAAGAGGGAGTGGGTAGGCTAGTAAGCAAGGAGAAGGGGGATGGGATAGGGGATTTTTGGAGCAGAAACCAGGAGAGGGCATAAATAAAGAGATATTTCATTTGAAATAATAAATTTGAAATGTAAATAAAGAAAATATCTAATAAAAATTCTCCATTCAATGACAGAAAAATATAGAAATATATCTACTTTCTCTATGTGAACTGCTATGCCACCTATGATATAAAGAGATCGAAATAAATTAAAATTTGAAATGAATAATGTGAGTGCATACCCTGTGTGTTCTTTTGTGATTGGGTTATCTCTCTCAGGATGATATTTTCCAGTTCCATACATTTGTCTAAGAATTTCATGAATTCATTGTTTTTTAAAAGGCTGAATAGTACTCCATTGTGTATATATACCACATTTTCTGTATCCAGTCCTCTGTTGAGGGAAATCTTGGTTCTTTCCAGCTTCTGGTTATTATAAATAGGGCTGCTATAAACATAGTGGAGAGTGTGTCCTTATTACGTGCTGGGGAATCTTCTGGGTATATGCCCAGGAATGGCATAGCAGGGTCCTCCTGTAGTATTATGTCCAGTTTTCTGAGGAATTGCCAAACTGATTTCCAGAGTGGTTGTACTAGCTTGCAATCCCACTAGCAGTGGAGAAGTGTTCCTTTTTCTCCACAACCTCTACAGCACCTGATGTCTCCTGGGTTATTGATCTTAACCATTCTGATCCGTGTGAGGTAAAATCTCAGGGTTGTTTTGATTTGCATTTCCCTGATGACTAAGGATGTTGAACACTTCTTTAGGTGCTTCTCTACCATTTGATATTCCTCAGGTGAAAATTCTTTGTTCATCTCTGTACCCCATTTTTAATAAGGTTATTTGGCTCTCTGGAGTCTAACTTCTTGAGTTCTTTGTATATATTGGATATTAGCCCTCTGTTGGATGGAGGGTCTGTAAAGATCTTTCCCAATTTGTTGGTTGTCATTTTGTCCTATTGACAGTGTCCTTTGCCTTACAGAATCTTGGTAATTTTATGAGGTCCCATTTCTCAATTCTTAGGGCATAGGCTATTGGTGTTCTGTTCAGGAAATTTTCCCCTGTGCCTATGTGCTCAAAGGTCTTGCCCAGTTTCTTTTCTATTAGTTTCTGCCTGATTTTATGTGGAGGTCCTTGATGCACTTGGACTTGAGCATAGAACAAGGAGATAAGAATGGATCAATTTACATTCTTCATGCTAACTGCCAGATGAGCCAGCACAATTTTGATATTAGCCCAGAAACGTGGAATACCCAAGACACATTTCATATATCAAAGGATGCCCAAGAAGGAGGAAGAACAAAGTATGGATACTTGAGTCCTTTGTAGAAGGATATGCAGAGACAAAGAGTGGAACAGAGTCTGAGGGAAAGACCATTCAGATACTACCCCACCCAGGGATTCATCCCATATATAGTTACAAAACCTAGACACTATTGTAGGTGCCCACAAGTTCTGGCTGACTGGAGCCGGATGTAGCTGTCACCTGGGAGGCTCTGCTAGTGCATGAGAGGAGACACTTTCAGTCAGCCATTGAACTGAGCATAGGGTCCCCAATGGAGGAGCTAGAGAAAGGACCCAAGGAGCTGAAGGGGTTTGAAGTGTGCCACTGGAGGAACAACAATATGAGTCACCCAGTACTCCCAGAGCTCCCAGGGACAAAACATCAACCAAAAAGTACACATGGGAGTTACTCGTGGCTCCAGACTCACAGGCAGCAGAGGATGCTCTTGTTAGACACCAAAGGGAGGAGAGTCCCTTGGTTCTAGAAAGACTTGATGCTGTAGTGTAGAGGAATACCAGGACAGGGACATGGGAAAGGGTTGATTGTAGAAGGGTAGATGGATTATGGGATTTTCGGGGGAGGGAGAACCAGGAAAGTGGACAACATTTGAAATGTAAATAAAGAATATATCTAATAAAGAAGAGAAATGAGTAATGAAAATATTGCAAATGAAGAACAGAAGGACACTGAAATTGAAAATGTGAAATTGAAAATAGTCTCTCAAGATGTGTAAAAATTAGTGGTGTAATTTTGATGAGGTTTGCTTTGAATCTCTAGATTGATTTTGGTAATATGACAATTTTTACTATGTGAGTCATACCAATCCCATGAAGATGGAACATCTTTCCACCTTCTGATTCCTTGTTTAGTTTTGTTTTTCAAAGACTCGAATTTTTGTGTATGTCTTCCACTTACTTCATTAGGATTATCCTGTTATATGTATTTTTTATTCGATATATTTTTATTTACATTTCAAATGATTTCCCCTTTTCTAGCCCCCCACTCCCCGAAAGTCCCATAAGCTCCCTTCTCTCACCCTGTCCTCCCACCCACCCCTTCCCACTTCCCCGTTCTGGTTTTGCCGAATACTGCTTCACTGAGTCTTTCCAGAACAAGGGGCTACTCCTCCTGTTATATTTTATATTACGTATCATGATGGGGATTTTATTCTGTGACTCTTTTCAACAAACAAGTTTTAAAAAATGTGTATATAGGAAAGGTACTGAATTACTGGCAATCTTTTGTCCAGCCTCTTCCCTAATGGTATTTATCAGTTGTAGAAGTTCCCTGGTTGAATTTTGAGTGGTGCTTATTTATAATTTATATCATCTGCAAATAATTATACTGTGATTGTTCTCTTTCTAATTTAGATTCCTTTGATCTCCTGAAGTTGCTTTATTGCACCAACTAAAACTTCAATTTCTATCATGAATAGATTCAGAGTGGAGAGCCTTGGCTTTTTCATTTTTTATTAGAATTTCTATAGTAAGAATTTTGTACTATTTAAAAACAAAGAAATGCTATGGGAAAACATTTTGTTTTAATCCCAGGTGTGTAATACAGTGCTGCTTCAGATTGTCTATGGCCTCAAACTATGATTGGAGAGCAGAAGCTGAAATCAAGTATATAACAAATGGTCTACACATCCAGTATGCACTGACTTTTGAACGTGAGATAACTCATCTGAACTTGCCTTAAATACTTCCAATTACTGAACTTAAAAATGAAATAGCTGGGAAAGATAATCTTTCTTTCCCTAACTGCTTGTTGTTATTTTTGTTGTTTTTTTACATTATTTTTCTTTTGTTTTGGTGTTGGTGATAATGAAATGGCCAGAAACTGAAATAAAAACATAACAACTGTCTTGAACAGATTTGCATACAAGTAATATTTTAAGGAAATTACTCTTTTTTGAAAATTTTGTTTTTCATAGAGTATATTGTATGCATATACATGGTCATGATTTCCCTAACACACAAAAATGTTTACTTTTTCTCTTTCTCTAAAAAGCAAGCCAATGGACATTTAAAAGAGCTTAAACAGGTGCCAAGGTTATACATTCCTCTCCACAAAGCCACAGAGTCACTATTGGCGAAGAAAATACCTACACAACTTATTGAGCATAGAGGAGTTGAGCTGTTGCCTGTGTAGAGCATTGGTCCTTCAGGGTTAGCTTCTTTGTTATAAAATGGTACTATAAGTATTGCCAAAGGAGAAACAAACAAACAAAAAACCCAAAACAGCCATAAAACCTACAAAACCATAAAACCTTAAAACAATCCTTTCTTCCATGCAAAATATACCTAAGCTCTGGAAGCACATAGCTTCTTGTTCTAAGATATGACTTTGGAGATTTTTCTCTTCATGCACCGATACTACATGTATCTTACGTTGAGAGAAAGGATGCTTTTCAGAACACTGAAGATAAGAGATGAATTATCTGAAATGAAAGCTATCCTTAAAACCCAAGGGCTAAAGAGATCAGGTAGAGACTTTGACAGTAATGAAAATTTCAATTTATTGACAAAAAGACTGCAGAGGAATAGGAGATCTTTAGTTGGCAGCAATTGTGTCCTGAATCCAGTCCACATAGTTGCAGACCTTGGTGTACACACCAGGATTGTCTGCCAGGGCACAGCCATAGCCCCAGGAGACAATGCCCTGGAGCTCTCCATTGCAGACCACAGGTCCTCCAGAATCACCCTGGGAAAGAGGAACATGGTGCATGAGAAAGGGCATGTGAAATAGGGCTGCTTATATTAAACTCAAGACATGTTTAGTCTATCTTGCTCCATTTCTTTCCCCCAATAGCCCATCTGCTTTCCTAAAGACTGTGTTGAAATCCAAAGGAATCCCCTCATTTCCCATAGCACCACCACAGCTTACATTTTGCTTCACACTACTATGCTTCAGAGCCCCAGCCCGAAAAGAACAGAGGTTTGGATAAGTGGAGGGTGGCAATCACCTGGCAGGAGTCCTTGCCTCCCTCTAGGAAGCCAGCACAGACCATGTTATCAGTGATCTTTCCAGGGTAGGAGGCTTCACAGTCAGCCTGAGGCAGCAGTGGGGCATCCAGGCACTGGAGCAGGTCTGGGTCATTGACTGTGAGGAAAGGACAAAATGAAGACTGCCATATCCAGACAGGAATCCAGAGTTATCCCAGCTTGCAAGCAATGGACTATTTTCTATAACCTTATATTTTACAGAAAGAATAGCTTTCCCATTTGAGCATATTTACCACTGTTATCCTTCATGAAAAAAATAGTAGTACATTCTGCGTGTTCTTAGATCATACTTGAGATAAGTTCATTTGCTGTGCAAATTTCTCTAGCATCTCTTGCAGAACATAAATGTACTGTGCACCTTTATCATATTTACTGTTTTGAAACCAGTGGGGTAATTTCAGGTAGGGGGTGTTTACAGAGGATACAAACAAAACGATTATTAATAAGTGACAGGTTCTACTCACCAGCAAAGCTGAGAGTGTTGCCCCAGCCAGAGATGAGGCACTGAGTGCCTGCAGGTGCACAGGAGCTGGGCAGAGCCACAGTGGACACTCTGGCATTGAGGGTCACAGGGGAGGAGAGCTTGATCAGCATGATGTCATTGTTCAGGGTCTTCCTAACGAAGTCGGGGTGCTTGATGATCTTGGCAGCGTTGACGAACTGCTCATTGCCCTCCAGGACATTGATGTTGTGCTCTCCCAGTCTCACTTGGATGCGGCTGCTGGGAAGAGGAGGAATGCCACAGTCTGTTTCTCTAGTTTCCCAAGATCTACATGCTGAAACATCATACGAGAAGAATAGGGAATGTGGATACAATTTTCTTTTCTTTCTCAGAGATATGTGGTATACACGGGCTAATGTGATATTCTGCCATGTAGACGACTCTAAATTTGATCTTATTCCAAAATATCCAGTACAAAGAACTACAGCATCATTTAAAACTCTCTTTGTCTACTAAGTCTTTGTTCACTTCTTACAGGAACTTTTATTCTCAATTTCCTTTTGGAAGGATGCTCTACTTTTGCATTTAAACCATAAATGTCAATGTTGGGTAGTTTTTATTCATAGCCAAATTTTGTGACAGCATAGAAGCTCATTCTTGAGATTCCACTCTTCACTAGTGAGTCACGATTTAGCCTATGAGGTTGTGTAGTCAGTGTTTTAATTACTTTTTAAAATAATCCTTTTCATATGCAGTTAAACTAAAAGACTTTTTTTATATACACTGTTACTCAATCTCATAATAATATAAAAATATCTAGTCATAAAAATTAAGAATAAAGCAATATTCAGGTATATTTTCAAAAGTCTAAGAAAATTTCTTTTTATAGGACCAAGTTACCAGATGAGAAAATCTTTGTGAAATTCTTCATTAGTTTGTATGATGAGAAAATAGTCCTTTCTTCCTTTCAAGATGTTAATATATTTATTTATTTATTATTTATTTATTTCTATGTGTGTGTAGGGGTACATGTAGTATTGGTGAGACATTCTGTTATGTGCTCATCCAAAGACTTTGAACGTGAAATTCTGTCAGCTCCTTCTTTTCTTTCTACCTTTCCCTTTTTTCTCCAACTGTATCTCTTAGACATACAGATGCCTTCTGTAAAGGTGCCTCACTGAGTGTAATGTTGTTAGACAACTCTCACTTACCTTTTGTAACAGTGAGCTGCAGACACCACCCTCTGGTCATTGATGAGGGCTCCTCCACAGAAATGGGAGCCAGAGTTGAGGGATACCTGGTAGGGGACAGAGTTCTCTTGGCAGACATAGCCTCCAACAATCTTGTCATCATCAGCAGCAGGGAAAGCAACTAGAGTGGAGATATAGAAATGAAGTAAATTCAAGATGTTGCAGGGTGGACTGCTCAGCGTTTTAGTATTCCATTTCCTTTTTACTCTTTTTTGTAGCATTCTGAGCAGAATCACTAACAGGAAGCAGAGAAACAGCAATTCCTGTAGGCAACAGAGGATTTCTTGGCATTCAGTGGCAAGAAATGCAGGACAGATAACTAGATCCTAGTGATCTCAGAACTCTTCAGAGTTCCAGAGAAAAATAGATATTACCAAAGAACCCAATTAGTGGGATCCAATTAAACGTTAGTGGTGTTGTCCTGCTTTTCTCTGAAATTCCTCAAGAAGTATGCTTTGCATAGCCACACTGTTGCTGCTGAGGAATATTCCTCTTGGTTCATTTTATTCATCCTCTTTTTGGCTTCCCTTTCATCCTCTATAATCAAGGCCCTGTATTCAACAAAGGATGCTATAGAGAATGGATTGATACAGACAGGTGTGGAGTTTGAGAGATTATAAATGTGAAATTAGGATGTTGGAGAAGAAATATCAACACAAGCGTGAAAGTAGCAGACATGAAAATTAAACAGGCTTCGTTGCTTTTTATTTGATTAGAAAATCAGGACCACAGAAGGCATCAAACTCCCCAGCAGTTCCTACAAGGGCCAGGATCAGAAGAGCACTCATGGTGGCAGGGAGTACCGAATGCTGAAGGAAAGCACACTTTTATATTCTTGAGGAGGGAGAACTCTGTTTCTTGAGGTGGGGGTGGAATAACTTTGATATTTCCTAAGTAAACACACCTGCATTTTCTTCTTCTTAGATTCTTACATCACCTCTTTTTGGAGTTCTTGGCATAAGGAGACCTTCAGGTGTCTATAAATATTTTATTCCCAGAGAAAATGGATGGAATCATCTCATCTTGCAAGGATAGATGATAAAATGAGAGCAACAGAGGTAGGCTAGCCTTTGGCTACTGTGACCCTCTGTAATAGACTAAATTTGTGGGTGTTAGGTAAGAATGACTCTATGGTATTCTCAGATAGCCATTGATGAATGTTTGTTGCTTTTGGTAACTTTGTAGAAAACCTGGTTTTGATGAATAGTGGGGCTCTTTTAAGAACAATCCTTCTCAAATTGTCTTTCAGCTCTTCCTCAATTTGTTTTTCTGGTCATGGCTAATCTGCTTAATAATAAGAAGAAATCAAAAAATTCTATGTACCAGCAAAGGCACATCACTGATGTAAAAGAAGGAGGTACAGAATTTTCAATGCGTGTGGCCTTTTAGAGAATCTGCTTTCCATCAGGTTCTTTGCTGTCAGGTATGTGGGATGGAGAATGTGTGAGGTTTAAGTAGAAAATATCTTAATTTGCAGTGAAGTAGAGAAATATATGAATACAAGAGCAAATAAATAATATTGTTCAAATAAACCATGAAAATCCTGAGTAGAATCAGTATTGCTCTGAATTATGTTAAAAATATTTACTCTGTATTCTATCTCAAAGAGCCAGTGTTGGAAGTCTTTGCTCATTTTGAAGACTAGAGTTTGAGAAATGTTCTTCATGACATCTGAATAAATGTGATGTGTGCTGAAAAAATGAGAGAATTATGGATGTTTATGTTATATATGTAAGAGAATATAATGCTGTACTTAGTCAGTGATAAATCTCCACCTATGAGATTCTGTTTTTTGTTTGGTTATGGTTTTCAATTAAATCATCCCTAAAAGTTAGGTCTCATTTTAACATAGCAAAAACCAGCCATAGAAGGTCAGTACTTGATATTGTGCATACTTGTGTCTATTTTTAAGACTTAATTGGAGTATCTTTTCTACCAGATGTTTTACTGTCCACTGACTCCAAATATAGCAAAAAGTACCTTGCAGGTGATATCATGTTTGATGTCTTTGAAAAGTGGTGATAGTTCTGCAGCTGTCCATTAACAATGGGAGAAGCTTAGCCGAAATTGTGGCAATTGCTTCTGTGGGGAAAACTTATTGGAGGTTGGAGAAATTGGAAATCAGACAAAACTCTAAAAAAAAATGCCAACATGGGCTTCTTAACATATGTTGTTGTACTAAAACTGGCAAGGGTGAGTGAGTATCACATGCCCAATCAACCACTCAGTTTTGTCATCTCTGTATCTTGTTTGTCATTCATTTGTACTGCAGTCATTCTGAAGTGGAACATCTCTCACATTGCTATTTTTTTCATATTTTTCAGAGTATTTACTTACTTTCATTTTTCACAAGCATCTTGATATGAGGTATTCAGGAAGGAATGATTTGCATTAATTAATTTTACTAGAGAAATTACCTACAACTGGCTTCCTGTCACAAGGCCATTGGAAGATATGGAAACTATTGGAGCATGTGAGACTGGATCCAGGTGGCAGATAAGCAATCTGCTGACCATCCACCAGCACTTCTCAATGGAACAAACTACTTTCCCATTTTCCTTCTGGTATTTGTCTGCATGTCATAGAAGAATGCACTATTTTCCATTTTCCTGATACTGCACTCTTTCTCACTACACCAGATAAAGGGGGGTTATCCATGCATAGAAGGGGTTCTTTAAATATGAAAACAATGTGCATGGTGGTTCTTGTAGTTAAAGTACTCTCCAATTTGTCAGATCATCTCTGAATTATCCATTCCTTAATTCTTCTGTCTTTTAGTAATCTATATTCCCACTATGGAATTTTAGGACAAGTTCCCCTTATACTCACCTCTGTTCTCTCATTATTTTTCCATTATGTAACATATCCACCATGTTGCACTTTTGTGGCTTTGAAAATAATGTGCTTCCTATACCAAATATTGCTTGCTTTATAGGGATGATACCTTTTGAGTATTTCTATTAGGTAAAGGATATTTAGTTACAGTCTCTGACCTTATGTATACTCCTAGGTAATCAGATATTTGCACATACCTCCTCATTGTATCCCACTTACTAATCTTCACCTTTCATGTTTGTATTAAAGCTATGCATTTATCAATTGTTTGATTTCCAAATGTATGGAATAATCTATATACATATTTTGAACAAAATCTTGTGAGGGAGCTGCTTATTGGTTGAGTTTAACTTCAATTTTTTCTGTGTGACATAACTCAAATCCAATATGATTTATGTAGAGATATTTGAGTCCAGAAACATGGCTGCTCTGGCAAGTGATCATATCCAAAGGTATGATATGGCCAGAATGCAGACATACCTTGGGTTAGAGTATATCTGACTGGAACATGGACAAAACCTTAGTACATGCCTTTAATCCTTAACAATGAGTGTAATGTTAGACTGTAGGAGGAAGCAGCCATGTTTAAAAGTGACATCTTTTGATGAGTAATATATCAGAGAAAATGAGGAATCAGAGAGATATTTGAAAGCAATCAGAGATGCTCATAGGAGACTAGGAAAGTAAGAGAGTCTACTTAAGAGCAGTGAGAGAGGAAAAGCTGTGGTGTGTGGTGTGTGGAAAATGATGTGTGCATATGGCAGTTTTACTTTGACAGTTTTAAGGTGACAGATTACAGAAAGAACATGCTAGACAAAAGTGAAGACAGAATTACTCAGAGAAAGAGCCATTTGCCTAGAATTGATTGCCAACATTAGTTTGAGTACAGACAGAACAATTCAGTCAGAAGGTGAGATGATGGATTTTACCAGTCAACTTGGAAGATCAGATTGTAGGGCAGCAATAAGCTTCCACGTTGAGGTCTGGTGATAGTTGGAACAGAAAAGGAAATGCTCTGGGCTCAACCCAATATGTGTGGTCACACAACTTGCATAAGGTGCTCATCTCATTACTTTATCTGTGAAAAAATAAATATTTTCAATTATGTATATATATATATATGTATATATATCCATCATATATAAACTTATACATGTACAAATAATTATTTAGGATTAAAGTTTGCATTTTATGAAAGTCATAGGTTTTTTCATAATGACAGTTCACATATGGACAATTCTTGAACTCTATATTGAATTTTTTTGACTAACTCTTCATTAGTCTAAGTTCATTAAAGCAATTTCAATAAACCCAGATAGTGAATAAAGACTGACTGACAAAGCTTCATTATTTCATTATAGTAGATTGTCAATCTTTATTGATCAGAACACTATATTGGTGTTGAATTTAAGATGGGCAACAGAAAGCAGGCAATGAGTGTATGTGGGCATGTATTAGACTGACCATTGTGACTGGACACCTAACATGAGTAACTTAAAAGAGAATTATTTATTTTGAACCACAGATTCAGAAGTTCCATGACATAGTCCCTGGCCATTTATACCTTTGATAAGTTTGAACAATTTTTTTCTATGGAATCACCTGGTGACTCAGTGTGTGGGAGGATATGGAGAGCCTAGGAGGGTGACCTTAGCTGAGATTTCTATCGATGGGGATGTAAAGACTTACCTCCATTAGCAACGCAGTACTGTCAGTGGAAGGAGGGGAACATCAAGCCACTCACAAAACCTTCAGTCCAAAATTTGTTCTGCCTATGATATGTGAAGATGGAGTAGAGACTGAGAAAACATCCAACTAATTCTGTCCCAACTTGAGACCCATTTCATGGGAGAGAGCCAAAACCTGATACTATTAATGATGGCTATGCCTACAGACAAAAACCTAGCATAACTGTTTCCTGAGAGGCCTTGTCCAGCAGCAAATGTAAATGGATGCAGAGACTCACAGTTAAATATAAGTTGGAGCTTGAGAAGTCACAAAAAACAGGTTGGGGGCAGAATTGAGGAAGCCAGGGGTGTCATGATCATAGCAAGAATATCTAGAGAGCCAACTAACCTGGGGCCATGGGGCTTTATAGAGACCATATTGCCAACCAAAGAGCACACAGGAGCTTGACCTAGGTCCACACCTTTGAAGTAGATTTGCAGCTTGGTCTTTATATGGATCTCCTAGCAATTGGAAAAGAGACTGTTTCTGACTCTTTCTGCCATTGGATCCCCTCCCTTCACCTGAAAGACCTGTTGGACCTCAGGAGAAGAGGAGGTGCTTAGTCCTGCTGGGAATAAGTGTGTGGTGGTATAAAAAGGTCTTTCTTATTTTACTAGAAGTGGAAGGAGTGATGGGGAGGGGATTTGCAAGAGAGGTACTGAGAGAAGAGAAGGGTGGGGACTGTGATTAGAATGTTATATGACTAAAAGTAAATTATGAAAAAACTCTTATTATCCCAACCCTTAAATGGAATATATAGAAACTTAAATTACAATATGGCTGTACAATCTTATTGAGAAAGATAGATGCCTTACCTGCTATAACCAAAGCAGTAAATCATCTTTAGATAAATTGTACATACTGCACATGCCATACCATTGTATTGCAGAAATTTATATTTCCTGGGAGAATTCATATAAATACAAACACATTGAATTCAATGAAGCCTTGACAATAGTCAGTATAGATGAGGCTGAGATGCTGAGACATAATTACTCCAGTATGTTGCTTGATCTTACCTCAGACTGCCGCAATGCTACCTCTTCAAAAATCTTGTTCCAGGTCAATTTGAAAATAGCTAGCTAGCTAATCCAGTATCAAAGACCGATCCAATTAGGATTCCAGTTAAGCCCTGAAATTTCTTACCATGCAGAGACTGTACAGCAAATACTATAGCCAGAATCCTTAAGACTTACCAATATTTTCATTTTTTTTTTTTGGAGGGAAAGTAAGCAAGGGAAAATGATGGTCCAAATCATCAGAAAGCAATTTTAAGAGAGTGATGCCTGCATTCTCCATAGGCAGGATGGATGATTTATTGTCATTTGATGAATTTTTCATCATTAAAAGGATGGATTTAATCAAATAAGGAGGATTGGATGCAAGTTGTTAATGGAAACAAGCTATAGTATGTTAGACTCAGGGATTTCTTTATTTATTTTTCTTTTTAAATGCTTTCTCTCATGCTAGGTGGAAAAGAGGGGAGAATGAGTGAACAGGAAAAATAGACAGTATAGGAATAATATAAGAATAACAGAAAAGAAGGGCAGGTTGTCAAGTCCTACACTGTAGAGCTACTACTAGCCAAAATTTTTATATTGGTACAGATGATCTTTGTATATTTGTACATAATTATGATTATATTTGGTTATATTTGTTTAGATCCTTCTTAATTGATACAAAATTAAGGTTATATTTGGTTATGACATACCATATATTGGCCCTTTTTGAGGTATTGTACTATGTAATTCTTAAAATTTACTGTTTAGTTCTAATTATTTTGAAAGCTGCTAGTATAATCTGTTTGGGATAATTGAAAATTGCAAGATAGTCGATAGAAAAAAATCATGGTCACGTTAAAAACTACTCTAGTTTATTAAAGGTTCAACAGATAGTAAATAGCTAGAAACAAAACACTTGCTCATTCATGTATACTGTAAATAAATGGCCTTTAAAATCCCCAGAGGTACAAAGAACATGGCATTTAAAGATTATTTATTAATAAAAGGACTTAAGAATGATAGAGGTCTACTCCTAGTGGGCCCCCCCTCCCCCCGTTCTACTTCAAAGAAGATAATGGACATCACAGGACCTCCATATGGAGTTTACTTCAAAAGTTAGCAAGCTAGCTACTAAGCAAAAAAAAAAAAAATGCCCTTGGTTCAACTGCAGACAAAATACTGTCCAAACTGGATAAATGAGATGCAGGGAAGTTGATTGTCAAGCTTTGTAAGACAAAACTCATCTATTTGAGTTAATTTTATATCCAGCCACCTTACTGAAGGAAACAATGAAAACCTTGTTTATCAGCTGTATAAGTTCTCAGGTAGAATTGATGTGGTTGCTTATGTATACTATCATATCATGTGCAAATAATGACATATTGGCTTCTTTATACAATTTCTATCTCCTTGATCTCCATTTATTGTTTTATTGCTCTGGTTATAACTTTGAGTATGTATGATATTGAATAGACCTGTTGATACTGCTCATCCTTGTCTTGTCCTGATTTAAGTGGGATTACTTCAAGGGACTTTCCATTTAATTTGATATTGGTGGTTGGTATACTGTATTTACTATGTTTTACTTATGTATTTACTATATGTTTTACTATAGTGTACTTGTCATTGAAACAGAATGTAAACAGAGACAGAATGAAATTAATAGAGGTTATGAAACAAAGGGGTTTAACCGATATTTACAGAACATTTAACACTAAAAAATAATATAACTTCTTCTCAGTACCTCATGGAACCTTCTCCAAAATTGACCATATAATCAATCACAAAACAGGCCTCAACCAACAATTGAAATAATCCCATGCATCCTGTCAGATTATCATGGTCTAAGGCTCGTCTTCAATAATAAGAAAAGCAGCAGAAAACCCACATACTCATTGAAAGTGAACAACTCTCTACTCAATGATAACCTTGTCAGGGAAAAAATAAAGAAAGAAATTAAAGATTTCCAGGAATTCAATGAAAATGATCACACAGCATACCCGAACTTATGGGACAAAATGAAATCAATGCAAAGAGGAAAATTCGTAGCACTAAGTGCCTGGGTAAAGTAACTGGAGAGAGCCTTAACTAGCAACTTAATAATACAACTGAGAGCTCTAGAACAAAAAGAAGCAAAAACACCCAAGAGGAGTAGAAGGCAGGAAATAGTTAAACTCAGGACCAAAATCAACTAAATAGAAACAAAGAGAACAATGTAAGAATCAACAAAACCAAAAGCTGGTTCTTTAAGCAAATCAACAAGATAGATAAACCCCCAGGCAAGCGATATAAAGGACCTAGAGAAATGATCCAGATTAACAAGGTCAGAAATGCAATGGGAGACATAACCACAGAAATAGAGGAAATTCAAAAAAATCTTCAGATTCTACTACAAAAGCCTATACTCAACAAAACTGGAAAATCTTGAGGAAATGGATGATTTTCTAGACAGATACCATGTATCAGTGTTAAATCAAGAGCAGGTAAACTATATGAACAGGCCCTTAACCCCTAATGAAATAGAAGTCATTGAAAACCTCCAAACAAACAAACAAACAAACAAAAGAGCCCATGTCCAGCCGACAGTCCAGAGTTCTACCAGACCTTCAAAGAAGAGCTAATACCAATACTCCTCAAACTATTCCATAAAATACAAACATAAGGAATACGAATTCCTTCTGTGAAGGCACAGGTACTCTGAAACCTAAACCACACAAGAACAACAAGAAAAGAGAGCTTCAGACCAATTTTGCTTATGAATATCGATGCAAAAATATTCAATAAAATTCTTGCAAACCAAATAAAAAACCACATCAAAATGATCATTCACCATGATCAACTAGGCTTTATCCCAGGGATTCAAGATTGGTTCAATATATGAAATTCCATTAACGTAATACTCTATAAAAACAAACTCAAAAAATCACACGAACATCTCATTAGATGCTGAAAAAGCATTTGTTAAAATACAAAATGCCTTCATGTTACAAGTATTGGAGTGATCAGGAATTTAAGGCCCATACCTAAATATAATAAAAGCAATATACAACTTCTAATCTTTTAAATGTCAATGCAACAGATAACACAGCTGCTAAAATGTGCTAAGAAAGTTGTTAAGGAAGCAAGACCCTTCACATTAGCCACAAATAATAAAAAATATCTTGGGGTAACTCTAACCAAACAAATGAAAAGACCTGTGTGACAATAACTTCAAGATTCTCAAGAAAGAAATTGAAGAACATCAGAGGAAGGGAAGATCTCCCATAATCATGGATCAGTAGGATTAGCACAGTGAAAATTACCATTTTACCAAAATCAATCTACATATTCAATGGAAACTCCATGAAATATTTAACACATTCTACAGATATTGAAAACACAGTTTCTGACTTCATATAGAAAAGCAAAAAACCCAAGATAGTCAAACAATTCTGAACAATAAAAGAACTTCTGAAGGCATTACAATCCCTTCAAGCTGTTTTATAAAACTATGGTAATAGAAATAAAATGGGATTGGTTTAGAACCAAACAGCTTGATGAATAGAGGCACATCAAAGACCCAGAAATAAAGCCATGCATATATGGACATTTTATTTTTTGACAAAGAAGTTAAAACCATATAAAGGAAAAGGGAGTCCATCATCAACAAACAGTTTTATATGTTTTGTTTTGCTTTGTTATGTACTTTTTTTTAAAGGATTTTTTTTCTTTATTGATATTTTTTATTTACATTTCAAATGATTTCCCCTTTTCTGGGTCCCCACTCGCCGCAAGTCCCATAAGCCCTCTTCCCTCCCCCTGTTCCTCCATCTACCCCTTCCTGCTTCCCTGTTCTGGTATTCCCCTATACTGTTGCACTGAGTCTTTGTTATGTACTTTTTGTTTGTTTGGTTTTTGTCTGTTATTTTTGGGGTAATTTGCAAGTACAGAGGTCAAATATGAGGAGATGGGGAGATGAGTGGGACTGGAGTGCATAATGTGAAACTCACAATGGATTGATAAAAGAGAAGGAAAATAAAATCAGTTACATGTTAAGTATATTACAGATCATTGTCTTACTGTTCTAACCTGCTGTCATCTGGGTATGAGCAGGCCTGTGTTAGACGTGGCTCAAGTGAGTGAGGGGTCATGATAAGGCAAGACATCGAAGCAAGGTGCCACGTAAAATGTAAATTTGGTGTTCAAGCTCTGCCAAGAAAAACTGGCAGGAGGAATCATATTTTAACTCGTCCCTTCGGGACATATGGCTTGCTTTCCAGTAGCCTTTTAGATGCCACCTGTGGCAAACCTCACACTTCACAGCAGTTTCCATATATTTTTAGAGCCTTGATAACATACGCCAATTTCAGATAGTTTCTTGGCCAATAATGAATCCATCTGAGTCATAGTATATTTCCTATTAGTTTAAGATAATTCCCTTTTATTAATATGTCATCATTAAGCAGTTTTATAAAGAAATTGAAGCTCCATACATAAGTAATACAGGACATTACTGTTGCCTGAAATGTCTTGAAAAGCTGGCAGACATTTTACAAAAGGGACAGTACTCTGCTTAGACATTACCCCATGAGCCATTTAATGAGATTAAGGGTACAGAGGGAAGGGCTTTGAGTATCAATTCTATTGTATAGCAGAGCCAATGATGCCAGGGATGGATATGGAAGATATAAACAGACCTCACAGACAAGTATACCCAGTGAGTCCTGCTGTCCATTTTCTGTACCATTCAATTGGCATGCCAATTTGCATCACTAGATTCTGATCTCAGAGGTTTGCTCTTTGAGAAGCATCTCTAGAACTTTTGTTTATTTTCTAACTTAAGAGAGTTCAGTCATGAACTTTGCTTGTTCTTATCCTCCAACAACACTTAGATCAGACGAACCTAAAAAGTAAGTACATATTGTAGCCAGCTTCCTCAGTTAGCTCAAAAGTTAGATATACTCTCAAAAGATTTATCAATAGACTCCCTATAGGTAAGTAATGTCTCAATGAATTTCAGTGCTGTGAATCTGTCATTGTTAGAAGAGGTTCACAGTACTTCTACAGGACAATGTACTCAGAATTAAGTCTGATAGAAGAGTGGCACTGAAAAGAATATAGAATGTCAGAGTTATTCCACACTTTTAATATTGATGTCTATTTATGACTTCTTGTAAATGTGTAATCTCTCTAATCAATTTTCTGAACAGATATAAGACAGACCATTGTTCAAGTACTTCCTCATATGTAATCTAGGCTAGAGATGTCTGTCTTAAAGTTGATTCTATAAGGTAGGGAAGTTTTAATCTTTAATATAGATTATTAATATAACCATGAAGTTGCTGAATACAGGCTATTAAAAGCTTGAAAATGAGTGTCAAAAGTCATGACTGAGAGAAGAAAGGAGATTGTGGTATAGATCCATCTCTGAAACATTGAGGAAGTTCCTACTTTATTTTCCACACTCCAAAGGACATTCTAAGGATGAGCCTTGCTGGAAAGAAGAGTCAAGTGAAAGCCTACAGTACAAACCATGTCTGTTTCTTTCCCTCCCATATTGTTTTATTCTCTAATTCTGATTCCAAAGGCCCTTTGATATTATCTTCCCATATGATGAATTATTCTAGATTTAAGAATCATCATGAGATCAGACTCTCTTATGCTTTCATACAGGAGCATATTGTCTCTCAGAGGATTCAGCTGGCAGATGATTGAGAAAGATACAGATGATTGAGAAAGATGATGCAGAAAGATAGTGTCAAACAGTAGATGGAACTTGTGGAAGAAGTTGAGACGAGGAGGAAGGATTTCAGGCACTCAAATGATTATGTAGTCAACAAGAAGACCAAAAGAGTCAACTAACCTGGACTCATGGGGAACTCATAGTCTGAACCAACAATGAAAGAACATTCACGAGCTGGATCTAGGTCTCTCTCTCTCTCTTTCTCTCTCTCTCTCTCTCTCTCTCTCTCTCTATCTATCTATCTATCTATATATATATATATATATACACATATACATATATACATATATACATATATGATGTGCAGCATGCTCTTCATGTGGGCCCTGAACAACTGAAATGGGGGTTATCCCAATAGCTATTTCCTGTATGTGGAATATGTTCTTCATTCTGGGCTGTCTTGACTGGTCTAATGGGAGAGCAAGGATCTAGACTTGCAGAATCTTGATGTGATTGGGTTGGGGAGATACCCATGGCACCCCCTACTCCTCAAAGAAAAAGAGGAGGGGGGAAGAGGGAAGTAAATTTGGAGAGAGTAACCACGAGGGGGACAGTGACCAGGATGTAAAGTGAATAAAGTAAAAAATAAAATAAATAAATTTAATAAAGTATTACAATTAGCTCATAGTTACCAGAACCAGATACAATCCTTTTCCACATTGATTTCTAGGTCATAGAATATCCACCTACCAACCAATACCATAATCTTCCTCCAAGTAAATAAAATAAGTTTCTCATAAAGACAGCTTATATTAAAGACCATGGCCAGTTCTAACCACCTAACCTCTATATGTCAGCTTAAGAAGTCCATGGAGCATTGATGGAGTCTATATTTTCAATACTTTACCCAAGCCTCATTTTGAGATTCAACTCCTTTCCTTTCCTGTAGGAAATGTTACCTTATCTCATGTACCTCACCTACTCACAGAGTAGACAAACAGAGCAGAGATAATGGAAGAGTCTGGGAAGGGGAAACACACAGGTGTGTTTGTACAGAAGCAGTGCAGCCCTCCCTGAGTACCTCCTTCTCCCTGCATTGGCCTATAAAGGCAGGCTTCCCCAGAGTGCTCAGTACCTTCTGCCACAATGAGTGGACTTCTGATCCTGGTCCTTGTGGGAGCTGCTGGTGAGTTACACATCTTAACCCAGGTCCTAAAATCCTTGCAAGACACCATCAAGGATGCTATTCCCCCTTTGTCTACTGCAGTGTCCTCTTTCTTCCTCCAGCAGCAGCTCTGCTTCCAGTCTTTCAAGGTTCTCTGTAAGCCTCAAGTTTCTTATACCTTCCACTTTCATGTATTATGTGGGCTGAGAGTCTAGACTGTGGAGGTTACTGGGAATGTACCAGCAGGCCTCCTGTGTGTCCAGCAGTTGGGGGATATTACAGCCAAGGCTATATTTACAGAGGAATACTCTTAATTTTAAGTTAAAATCCTTATTTAATGAAGATAAATGTCTTAAAATTATTACCTTATGAGTCTGGGACAATTGAATGGTATTATACAGGACTTTTGTCCACTTTACATATTTTTCAAAACTACCAAAATGACTTTCAGACTTATAAACCTAAAAATCACATTAAAAATAATCTTTGGCAATAATATTATTTCTCTCTGTCCTATGTAATACCTGAAATTTATTTGTCCTTTTTATACACACTTGGGCTCTAAAATCTTGTGGGTTCATAAATCACTACATACCCCAAATATTTTCTAAGATAGTTCCAACCACCCTAAGTTCTTTAAACTCTTTTAGCCTCAGCAGGGCTCTGAATGATGAATTTGAGATCAAAGAAGGTAGTGGATTATACAATTATCTATGTACCCTAGTCCTGCAAGCTGACAGCAATGTTTGTCCTGTCCCTGGCAACCAATTAGAATGTACTCAGCTACAGATTATTTTTGTATGTCCTGAGTGTTCTGTAGGTTGGACAAACATTTTAATGCCTACTGACAATACAGTGTTACCTTCTTGCCTTCATTTATTATACTAAGGATTTTGTTTCAGGATTCTTAATTAGCTGAAAGTTGACAGAGGCCTAAGGGCTCTACCTTCCAGTACCTTGATGAATTGTCTTCTCAGTGTTCCTCTTGTGTTTATACAAGTTGCTGTCCCTGTGGATGATGATGACAAGATCGTTGGAGGATACACCTGCCAAGAGAATTCTGTTCCCTACCAGGTGTCCCTAAACTCTGGCTACCACTTCTGTGGAGGTTCCCTCATCAATGACCAGTGGGTGGTGTCTGCAGCTCACTGTTACAAGTCGTAAGTGATGGGACCTCACTGTACAGAAGACACACTTGATTGTCCTAAGACCATAGCACAATATCAGGCAAGAAATGTGGTTGTAGGTGAATGGGAAGAATCAGAGAAACTATATTACTGCCTGAAACTTATTTCATGAGTTTGGGGAGAATAATGGTACAGAATAGGAAGTTTTGGTATCCATAAACAATCAAAAGTAATTACAAGTACTGATAATAAGAACAAGAAAACTTGATTTTATAATAGAAAGTATGAAGCATGAAGTCACAGAAAGACTTTCACAAATAGTAATACTATGTCATATACAGGACATTGCTAAACTCAGAGATTTCAATGAGTGTTGACAATGTATAAGCTTATTTTTTTATAAAGTGTAAGCTTATTATGACTTTCAGTTTCAATTAATTTTACTATATACAGAGATATGAGGGTCAATTTCTATACCTGCTGATGTCACACATGAACTCACATCATAAAAATAAGTAAACAAATATATAATTATACAAACACACAAAATATCAATATGAAATGGAAAAGCACAACATGACAAAGGGCCTTTATATTCTCATTATAAAAACCAATGAAGAAGCTGGCAAAGGTTTTCACAACTGGTACCTTATTCCTGTAGCAATGAATTGTATTAGAGTTTTCAAAAATAGAGGTTAACATGGCTTTATCTTTCATTTTATTCACCTGTGGGTCTTATACTCAACAAGGGGGTGAATAATATTGTGTATTATTTGGGCTCTCAATCTTGAGTGTGGGTGAAAGAGATAAAAAGACATTACTAAGACATAGTGTGCATAGATTGTGACTAGTTGGGATTGCAGTTGGGTTCAAGAGAGTAAAGCTCACACAAAATCTCAGAATTCCATTGTCAAGGTTTAGACAACAGATATTGATCTTTCTTTCTGAAATGAAACTTTTCAGAAAGATTTGGAGACCAACAATTCAAGTGAATCATGAACAAGTACATAATTGCTGAAGAACTAAAAATGAGCTTCAGTGACATAGCCTGTATATTTTATATATATTACAATGACAGCAGTCTACACTGTTGTTCTTCATATCAGCCCCTTTACCCCATCTGCCTCTACAAAAGAAAAGGAGAGTGTGACAAAGAACAATGTATGCACCATTCCTGGTATTCTATAACACTACAGTAAAGTCTTCTATTCTGCTGAACCTCACAAGGACCACTGGGAACCTTATGGTATTTGAGTCAAAGAGAAACAGACTGTGGCATTCCTCCTCTTCCCAACAGCCGCATCCAAGTGAGACTGGGAGAACACAACATCAATGTCCTGGAGGGCAATGAGCAGTTTGTCAACGCTGCCAAGATCATCAAGCACCCAGACTTCAATAGGAAGACTGCAGACAATGACATCATGCTGATCAAGCTCTCCTCCCCTGTGACCCTCAATGCCAGAGTGGCCACTGTGGCTCTGCCCAGCTCCTGTGCACCTGCAGGCACTCAGTGCCTCATCTCTGGCTGGGGCAACACCCTCAGCTTTGGTGGTGAGTAGGATCTGTCACCTATTAATAATATTTTTTGTATTTTCTGTAAATACCACCTATCTGAAATTAACCAACTGGTTTGAAAACAGTAAATAAGTTAGAGGTGCACAGTACATTTATGCCCTGCAAAAGATTCTAGAGAAATTTACACAACAAATGAACAGATCCCAAGTATTTGGCCTGGAGCATGCAGAATGTACTATTATTTTTCTTGAAGGATAGCAGCAGTAAATATGCTCAAATGAGAAAGCTACTCTTTCTGTAGAACTTTAGGTTATAGAAAATAGTCCATTGCTTGCAAGCTGGGATAACTCTGGATTCCTGTCTGGATATGGCAGTCTTCATTTTTTCCTTTCCTCACAGTCAATGACCCAGACCTGCTCCGGTGCCTGGATGCTCCACTGCTGCCTCAGGCTGACTGTGAAGCCTCCTACCCTGGAAAGATCACTAATAACATGGTCTGTGCTGGCTTCCTAGAGGGAGGCAAGGACTCCTGCCAGGTAATTGCCACCTTCCACTTATGCAAACCTCTTTCCTGTTGGGCCTGGGGATGGGAAGCATAGTAGTGTGAAGCAAAATGTAAGCTGTGGTGGTACTATGGGAAATGAGGGGACTCCCTTGGATTTCAACACAGTCATTAGAAAATCAGATGGGCTATGTGGGAAAAAATGGAACAAGGGAACCTAAACATACATTGAGTTTATTATGTGCAGCTCTATTTCACATGCCCTTTCTTATCCTCTCTGTTCTTCCTTCCCAGGGTGATTCTGGAGGACCTGTGGTCTGCAATGGGGAGCTCCAGGGTATAGTCTCCTGGGGCTATGGCTGTGCCCTGGCAGACAATCCTGGTGTGTACACCAAGGTCTGCAACTATGTGAACTGGATTCAGGACACAATTGCTGCCAACTAGAGATCCCCTACTCTTTGCTGTCAGTATGACAATAAAGTGGAATAGTCATCACTTCCTTTGTTTCTGCCTCAAGTCTTTAGCTCTTTGGTTTAAAGCTTTCTTTCATTAGAAATAATTTTCTTCACTTAAATGTTCTGTAGGGTATTCTACACTTCAAAATAAATTTTGCATATGCATAGCACATAATGAGACAATAATTACAAGGATAAATATTTCAATATCTTATGAGCTGCTAGTATACATCATATTCTAGACCTAGCACATTTTGCTGGTAGTCTACCAGGGTAGAATGCCATGTTGTGGCAGACTGTCTTGTGTCTGTGTTTCTCTTTCGGTAGCATGAAGAGTTCTTGCTGTACAATAAAGGCTAGAACTTCAGTGCAAATGTTCTATCTAGGCAACAACTTGACTTCTTGGTAAGCAATGAGTTGGCTATGGGCTGTTTTCCATAACTGTGACTTGCTGTTGGGTTATGGGGAGAAGTATATAATTGTGGCATTAGTCTTGATGTTTTGGTGATTCCACTGGTTTAAATTTATGGTTTAAATCTAGCCTTTAATGGCTGAGTCATCTCTCTAGCCCTACTCGTTTAAATTTAAAAGAGGAAAAAAATGGAGCACAAATTTATGTGTTTATGCAAATGAAGAGGATGTATATTTATGCAATGCATTTTATTAAAAAATAGATTCAATTAAAGAGAAATTGGGCCCAAAGAATTACATGGCAATCTGTTCAAGGCAGTGAGTGTCCTAAGGTCTTTAAGAGTACTTGTTTTGCTCTAATGTAATTTCAGTTTCTGGAAATAACATCCTGACTCAAAGCAAACCAATCCAAAACCAAATAATATAAAACAACAGCATAAACCAATTAGGTAAAGAAAAATTCATTTTTTTAAACTATTCTACTTTTAAGTTTATCACATGATCACTTCATTTGATACTGTAAAATCTGTGACAAAATCCAGCACACATGTTAAATGTCTTGGAGTGATTAGGGATACAAAGGACACACATGGACCTAATAAAGGCTTTTTACAACAAGTTGGCAGTCAACATCAAATTAAATGGAGAGAAACCTAAGGCATTTTGTACCCAGACTTTTTACTACTTTATGTGTTCCTATTCTATCACCCTTCTCCACAGTTGTCTCTTACAATCCCCAAACACTATGTAGGAGAGAAAAAGACTAGAGGCAAGGGTACAACAACATTGTTAGACTACATCTTGCTGATTAGCTGCATTGAGTTCTTTGGGCCAATTCTCTTCATTGTAAGCATATCTTCAACTTGCATCTAGCACCCAGGAATTTTTGTGTTTCCTCCTTTTATGTTCTTCATTTCTAATATTTCCATACTTTATCTCAAAAAATTCTTTATAAAGTTCTCTTCCTTTGCCATTGATGATATAGCAGTTGACTTTGAATCATTTAAATATACTTTTATTGTTTTCTTTCTTATAGCTTTTATTCAAACAATAGATTTATATTATGGTTTACCTGCTCCACCTCCTCCAAGAGCCTCCATATCTTCTCTCCAGTCAAATATACTCTCTTTCCATTTATTGTTACAAAATAAACAAGCATCTGAAGAATCATAAAAAAATAAATGAAAATAAACAAGAATAGGACAAAATAAAGAAACTAACAGAAAGAAAAAGCACAAGACACATATAGAGACTCGGCAAAACATAGATTCATGCACACAGGAACCTTTAAGACTATAAAAGTGGAATTCCTAAATTTTATGCAAATATTCTATTAGATGAAAAAATGAAGTGTGTCTAAATATTATGAATCAAAGAAACACTAAAAGCTCTAAAGCTCACTGTTTTCAATTTGTATTTGTCAGTTACTGTTGGGAAGGAAGCCTGGTTTTTTGTTTGTTGGTTGGTTTTGTTTTTTAGTTTTTTCTATCTCAGTAATCAGAAAGACATATTTGATGGTTTAGTAAGAATAAAATAAACTAAATATATTTTTCAATTACATATAAATGGAACATTTAAAATTATAAAGCAAAACAAAACAAAACAACAAAAACTCTGAAAATCTAATGTGAGAACACAAACCCCCCAAACCAGGAAAATAAAATACCCCTCAAAAAACTCCTGAAAAATTACAAAACCGTAAACAAATATCCCACCTCCCTTGCCTTTATAGGGTGCTCCCCCATCCACCCTCTACTGTCCTCCTGCCCTGGCATTCCCCTACACTAGGGCATCGAACACCTTCAGGCCCAAGTGCCTCTCTTCCCACTGATATCCAACAAGGCCACCCTCTGCCACAAATGTGGCTAGCACCATGGGTTGTTCCATGTGTATTTTTTGGTTGTTGGTCCAGTTCCCTGGAGCTCTGGGGGTCTGGCTTGTTGACACTCCTGCTCCCACCAAGGGGCTGCAAATCCCCTTGGCTCCTTCATTCCCTTCTCTAACTCCTCCATCAGTGACCCCTGAGCTCAGTCCAATGGTAGGCTGAAAATTTCTACCCCTGTATTTGTCAGACTCTGGCAGAGCCACTCAGGAGACAGCCATATTAAGCTTCCGTGAAAGCTAGAAGATCCTGGGCAGATCTCATACAGACCCTAAGAGAACACAAATGCCATCCCAGACTACTATACCCAGCAAAACTCTCTATCACCACCGAAGGAGAAACCAAGCTATTCCATGACAAAACCAAATTTACACAATATCTTTCCACAAATCCAGCCCTACAAAGGATAATAGATGGAAAACAGCAACACAAAGAAGAACATGTGAAGAACATTGCTAAACTACACCCTAGAAAAAGCAAGAAAATAATCTTCTTTCTACAAACCCAATAAAAGATAGCCACACAAACAAAAAATAACATCAAAAATAAGAGGAAGCAATAATAACTATTCCTTAATAGATCTTAACATCAATGGAATCAATTCCCCAATAAAAAGACATAGATTAACAGATTGGAGAACCAAATAACTTGATTAAAAAATAGGGAAAAGAGCTAAATAGAGGTGTTGGCTATTGGTTTGCTGTATATTGCTTTCACTATGTTTGGGTATGGGCTTTGAGTTCCTGATCTCTCCAAGACTTTTATCATGAATGGATAATGAATTTTGTCAAAAGCTTTTTCAGCATCTAATGAAATGACCATGTGGTTTTTTCTTTGAGTTTGTATATGTAGTGGATTACATTGCTGGATTTCCATATATTGAACCATCCCTGCATCCCTAGGATGAAGCCTATATGATCATGGTGAATTATTGTTTTGATGCATTCATGGATTCATCTGGCCAGAATTTTATTGAGTATTTTTGCATCAATGTTCATAAGGGAAATTGTTCTGAAGTTCGCTTTCCTTGTTTGGTCTTTGTTTGGTTTAGGTATAAGTGTTATTGTGGCTTCATAGAATGAATTGAATTGTGTTCCTTGTGTTTCTATTTTGTGAAATAGTTTGAAGAGTATCAGTATTAGATGTTCTTTGAGATCTGATAGAATTCCCCACTAAACCCTTCTAGTCCTGGGATGACCATTAATGACTGCTTCTATTTCCTCAAGAGTTATGGAACTTTTTAGTTGGTTTATCTGATCCTGTTTTAACACTGGCACCTGGTATGGATCTATAAATTTATGAATCTATGAATCTAGAAAATTGTCAGTTTTGTCCAGATTTTCCAATTTTGTTGAATATACGCTCTTGTAGTAGGATATGATGATTTTTTGAATTTCCACAGTTTTTGTTGTACTGCCTCTGTGTTCTTTGCTTAGTCTGGCTAAGGGTTTACCTATCTTGTTGATTTTCTCAAAGAACCAGTTCCTGGGTTTGTTGATTCTTTTTTCTTTTTGAAAAGCATGTTCCTTTATTGAAAAAGGAATTAAAAATGTTTTATGATAAAATTGAAAATTTCCATGGAAAATATTTCTGATCAAATTGAAGAGATATATAGAAAAACACGTTAAAATTGACAATTTTCATGGAAAATTGAAGAGTAAAGTGGTAGACATGAAAAACATTGCTAAACTAATTGAAAAAGGAAGTAGCCACATTTTAAGACAGAACTGAAGATTCATGTGGAAAATATTTCTGATAAAATTGTAGAAAAACGTAGAAAAACATGTTAAAAACCAGCATCTTGCTTGTTAGTGGCTCAGTGTCTGAGAGATTTCAGAAGACCAGGTTAGTTGAGGCTGCTGGTCTTCCTATGAGGTCACCCTCCTCCTCAGCTTCTTCTAGCCTTTCCCTAATTCAACAATAGAGGTTCCAGACTTCAGTCCAATGGTTAGGTGTAAGTATCTGTATCTGTTTCAATCAGCTAGTGGTTGAGCCTCTCAGAGGACAGCATGCTAGGCTCCTGTTTGTAAGCACATCATAGCATCAGTAATAGTGTCAGGCCTTAGTGTCTCCCCATGAGGTAGATCCCCAGTTGGGCTGGTCATTGGACCATCTTTCCCTCAGTCTCTTCTCCATTTTTTGTTCCTGCAGTTCTTTTAGAAAGGAACACTTCTGGGTGACAGATTTTGACTGTGGGATGGTAACACCATCCTTCATCTTGAAGCCTTGTCTATGTTTTAGTGTTGGACATTATGAGGAACATTTTAGTGAAAAGGAGAAAGGGGAGAAATGAAAAATATAAAATGTGTGTATCAAGTATCAAAGGGGCACCAGGAAGTAGAAAAGAGCTAACTCTTTTGTTCAAGGAAATAAATGGATTAAGAGAATTTTAACTATAGGAAAAGATCCCACTCATCTAAGCTTACTATTTATGGTTTTGCAGTTAAACAAGGGAGAATTCTATCTAGGTGTTACTATTATGTTCTTAATTTTAATCTGAAATGAATTACATTCCAGAAATGGAGTATACACAATTTTGATTTAGATCTTGAGGAGCAGTGGCCATGAAAGCTTAGGCCCAGGTATGGTATAGCACACAGCTTGAAAGCCAGGAGACAAAGGCAAGCAGATCTCTGAGTTCAAGGCCAGGCTAGGGTAAAGAAATTTCTAGGTGAAGAAAACCTTAAGTCCAAGCATGGTGGTACATGCCTTTGATCCCAGCATTGAGGACACAGAGCCATGCAGATATCTGATTTCATGGTCAATCTACAGAGCAAGTTCCAGGACAGCCAAGCTCAGGCAGTGAAGGAGCTGGGAAACAGAAAACATGTAATAGTGTAATAGGACAAGGGGCCAAGTTTCAGCACCAGCAAGCAGCAGAATGTAGCAGCTTTGGTCATGTGACTCTGGCTTTAGAGTGAGGAATAGAAGGGACTACTGGGACAATAGATTCTGGTCAGCTGGAGCTAAGAAATTATCAGTGATTACGAAGAAACCAGCATCACTGAGGTGAAATGTGTTTTCTGAGAAAAAATACTCAATAAAATTCTGGCCAGCTGAATCCAAGAATGCATCAAAACAAAAATTCACCATGATCATATAGGCTTCATCCCAGGAATGCAGGGATGCTTCAATATATGGAAATCCATCAATGTAATTCACTAATTATGAAAATCTACTAATTACACTAATCAAAAAACATTTTGAGATTTTATGAGGTCCCATTTGTCAATATTTGATCTTAGAACAAAAGCTATTGGTGTTCTGTTCAGGAACTTTTCCCCTGTGCCCATATCCTCAAGGGTCTTCCTCAGTTTCTTTTCTACGAATTACATATTTATGAATATGTAGTAAGTCCATATTAGTAAGTCCAGCTGCAACATGAGGTACGGTCCTGGCTACATCTGGAACATTTGCTGTACCTCATGTTGCAGCTGGACTTACTATATGTAAGAATCACAATGATGATAATAGTTTTAAAGGCATGAAAGGTCCATGGAGAGCCACTGAAGCTTGGCAGTGTGTGAGGTCAGGCCACTGGTGAAAGTGCAGCCTTAGTTACAGTTGACAGCCTAGGACTGAATGGGTTGTGCAAAGAAGTTGAGGCTTGACACCATAAAGAGCGCCTATGAAAGTCTATTGGTGAAGCCTAGTTGCAAGGAGAAACCCCAGAATATTAGAGATTCTAGTACCACCCATGAAATGTCTACCAGACACAGCAGCAGCAGTGGAGTAGAGTCAACCAGAGCTTAGAATGCTACAGAGGGCAGAGATGGAGAAATGACCCAAGCCCTTTCAAGATGCACAGAAGATTGTGTGTGGATCCCAGACACTGGAACTAGAAGCTGTAAAGTTAAATTTGTCTTGGAGACCCCAAGATGATAGAGATATCAGAGCCATGGGATGCCTGCTGAGGAAAGATGCTAACAGGGACTGGAAACAGCCCAGGAGAAAGAAGTTTGTTGCAGTCAATAGCAAAGAAGTTGGAGATCTGAAGAGTGTTTTGACATCGGACATGGAGATGCAGCATTTGGAGTTTGCCCAGCTGGCTTTTGGTCTTGAATTCATCCAGTATTTCCCCACTATGAAATTTTGGAATAGTAATGTATATCCTCTGATGTTGGAGGTATGTGATCTGCTTTTTTAAATTTTGATTTTATAGGGCATTACATTTAAGTGGTTGGATGAACATCAGAAGAGACTTTGAACTTTGGACTTTTAGCATTATTGAGACTGTAATAGACTCTGGGGGATGTTTGAAGTGGATTCAATGTATTTTGCATTATGCTAGGTATGGCCACCATAGAGTCATAGGTCTGAACAAGCCTATGGGAGCCAGGGAGTAGCATATAGTGATTTGAATATGTATGACCCAGAAAATGGTACTATTAGAAGGTGAGATCTTGTTAGAGTAGATGTAGCTATTTTGGAGGAAGTGTGTCACAGTGGGGGTGGTGTTTGAGTCCCTTCTCCTAGCTGCCTGAAAGCCAGTTTTTTCTTGTTTGCCTTTGGAACAAGATGTAGAACTCTCAGCTCCTCCAGCACCATACCTACCTGGATGCTGCCATGCTTCCCACCATGATGATAATGGACTGAACCTCTGAACCTGTAAGCCAGCCCCAATTAAATGTTGTCCTTTATAAGAGTTGCCTTGGCAGCATACAGGCACTGGACCAAGGCCCCAGGCACATATATTGAGGGGTCTGACTGGTCTAGCCTCAGTGGGAGAAGATGTACCTAATCCTTGAGAGACTTGAGGCTCCAGGGAGGGGTGATTAATTAAATAGTAGGCATAAAAATAATTCTGAGTTGCTAGAAAGTGGAATTATAAATATTTTCAGGTAAAACTGAAGACTTACATGGAAAATATTTCTGATAAAATTCAAGAAATATATAGAAAAACATGTTAAAATTGACTATTTCATGGAAAATTATACATATAAAATGGTAGACATAAAACCCTTTCTAAATTAATTGAAGGTGGAATTAAAAACATTTTGAGATTTTATGAGGTCCTATTTGTCAATTCTTGATCTTAGAACAAAAGCTATTGGTGTTCTGTTCTAAAACTTTTCCCCTGTGCTCATGTCCTCAAAGGTCTTCCCCAGTTTCTTTTCTATTAGTTTCAGTGTGTCTGGTTTTATGTGGAGGTTCTTGATCCACTTGGAGTTGAGCTTAGTACAAGGAGATAAGAATGGATCAATTCCGCATTCTTCTTCATGCTGACCTCCAATTGAACCAGCACCATTTGTTGAAAAGGCTATCTTTTTTCCACTGGATGTTTTCAACCCCCCCTTTTTTTTAATTCGATATAATTTATTTACATTTCAAATGATTTCCCCTTTTCTAGCCCCCCCACTCCCCGAAAGTCCCGTAAGCCCCCTTCTCTTCCCCTGTCCTCCCACCCACCCCTTCCCACTTCCCCGTTCTGGTTTTGCCGAATACTGTTTCACTGAGTCTTTCCAAAACCAGGGGCCACTCCTCCTTTCTTCTTGTACCTCATTTGATGTGTGGATTATGTTTTGGGTATTCCAGTTTTCTGGGTTAATAACCACTTATTAGTGAGTGCACACCATGATTCACCTTTTGAGTCTGGGTTACCTCATTTAGTATGATGTTCTCTAGCTCCATCCATTTGCCTAAGAATTTCATGAATTCATTGTTTCTAATGGCTGAATAGTACTCCATTGTGTAGATATACCACATTTTTTGCATCCACTCTTCTGTTGAGGGATACCTGGGTTCTTTCCAGCATCTGGCAATTATAAATAGGGCTGCTATGAACATAGTAGAGCATGTATCCTTATTACATGGTGGGGAATCCTCTGGGTATATGCCCAGGAGTGGTATAGCAGGATCTTCTGGAAGTGAGGTGCCCAGTTTTCGGAGGAACCGCCAGACTGATTTCCAGAGTGGTTGTACCAATTTGCAGCCCCACCAGCAGTGGAGGAGTGTTCCTCTTTCTCCACACCCTCTCCAACACCTGCTGTCTCCTGAATTTTTAATCTTAGCCATTCTGACTGGTGTAAGATGAAATCTTAGGGTTGTTTTGATTTGCATTTCCCTAATGACTAATGAAGTTGAGCATTTTTTAAGATGCTTCTCCGCCATCCGAAGTTCTTCAGGTGAGAATTCTTTGTTTAACTCTGTACCCCATTTTTTAATAGGGTTGTTCGGTTTTCTGGAGTCTAACTTCTTGAGTTCTTTATATATATTGGATATTAGCCCTCTATCTGATGTAGGATTGGTGAAGATCTTTTCCCAATTTGTTGGTTGCCGATTTGTCCTCTTGATGGTGTCCTTTGCTGTACAGAAACTTTGTAATTTTATGAGGTCCCATTTGTCAATTCTTGCTCTTAGAGCATATGCTATTGGTGTTCTGTTCAGAAACTTTCTCCCTGTACCGATGTCCTCAAGGGTCTTCCCCAGTTTCTTTTCTATTAGCTTCAGAGTGTCTGGCTTTATGTGGAGGTCCTTGATCCATTTGGATTTGAGCTTAGTACAAGGAGACAAGGATGGATCAATTCGCATTCTTCTGCATGCTGACCTCCAGTTGAACCAGCACCATTTGTTGAAAAGGCTAACTTTTTTCCATTGGATGTTTTCAGCCTCTTTGTCGAGGATCAAGTGGCCATAGGTGTGTGGGTTCATTTCTGGATCTTCAATCCTGTTCCATTGATCCTCCTGCCTGTCACTGTACCAATACCATGCAGTTTTTAACACTATTGCTCTGTAGTATTGCTTGAGGTCAGGGATACTGATTCCCCCAGATTTCCTTTTGTTGCTGAGAATAGTTTTAGCTATCCTGGGTTTTTCGTTGTTCCAGATGAATTTGATAATTGCTCTTTCTAACTCTGTGAAGAATTGAGTTGGGATTTTGATGGGTATTGCATTGAATCTGTATATTGCTTTAGGCAAAATGGCCATTTTAACTATATTGATTCTACCGATCCATGAGCATGGGAGGTTGTCCCATTTTTTGAGGTCTTCTTCCATTTCCTTCTTCAGAGTTGAAGTTCTTGTCATACAGATCTTTCACATGTTTGGTAAGAGTCACCCCAAGATACTTTATACTGTTTGTGGCTATTGTGAAGGGGGTCATTTCCCTAATTTCTTTCTCAGCCTGCTTATCCTTTGAGTATAAGAAGGCCACTGATTTGCTTGAGTTGATTTTATAACCTGCCACTTTGCTGAAGTTGTTTATCAGCTGTAGGAGCTCTCTAGTGGAGTTTTTTGGTTCACGTAGGTAGACTATCATGTCGTCTGCAAATAATGATAGTTTGACTTCTTCCTTTCCAATTTGTATCCCTTTGACCTCCTTATGTTGTCGAATTGCCCGAGCTAGTACCTCAAGAACAATATTGAAAAGATAAGGAGAAAGGGGGCAGCCTTGTCTGATCCCTGATTTCAGCGGGATTGCTTCAAGTTTCTCTCCATTTAGTTTGATGCTGGCTACCGGTTTGCTGTATATTGCTTCTACTATGTTGAGGTATGGGCCTTGAATTCCTGTTCTCTCCAAGACTTTAAGCATGAAAGGATGCTGAATTTTGTCAAATACTTTTTCAGCATCCAATGAAATGACCATGTGGTTTTGTTCTTTGAGTTTGTTTATGTAGTGGATTGTATTGATGGATTTCCGTATATTGAACCAACCCTGCATTCCCGGGATAAAGCCTACTTGATCATGGTGGATGATCCTTTTGATGTGCTCTTGGATTCAGTTGGCAAGAATTTTATTGAGTATTTTTGCATCGATGTTCATAAGGGAAATTGGTCTGAAGTTCTCTTTCTTTGTTGGATCTTTGTGTGGCTTTGGTATCAGCGTAATTGTGGCTTCGTAGAAGGAATTGGGTAGTGTTCCTTCTGTTTCTATTTTGTGTAATAGTTTGAAGAATATTGGTGTTAACTCTTCTTTGAAGGTCTGGTAGAATTCTGCACTGAAACCATCTGGTCCTGTGCTTTTTTTGGTTGGAAGACTTTCTATGACTCCTTCTATTTCTTTAGGCATTATGGGACTGTTTAGATGGTCTAGTTGGTCCTGATTTAATTTTGGTATTTGGTATCTGTCAAGGAAATTGTCCATTTCTTCCAGATTCTCCAGTTGTGTTGAGTACAGGCTCTTGTAGTAGGATCTGATGATTTTTTGGATTTCCTCAGCTTCAGTTGTTATATCTCCCTTTTCATTTCTAAGTTTGTTAATTTGGATACTTTCTCTGTGCCCTTTGGTCAGTCTGGCTAAGGGTTTATCTATCTTGTTGATTTTCTCAAAGAACCAGCTCCTGGTTTTGTTGATTTTTTGTATGGTTCTCTTTGTTTCTACTTGATTGATTTCGGCCCTGAGGTTGATGATTTCCTGCCTTCTACTCCTCCTGGGTGAAATAGCTTCTTTTTGTTCTAGGGCTTTCAGGTGTGTCATTAAGCTGGTAATGTATGCTCTCTCCATTTTCTTTTTGGAGGCACTCAGGGCTATGAGTTTTCCTCTTAGCACTGCTTTCATTGTGTCCCATAGATTTGGGTATGTTGTGTTTTCATTTTCATTGTGTTCTAAAAAGTCTTTAATTTCTTTCTTTATTTCTTCCTTGACCAAGGTATCATTGAGTAGAGTATTGTTCAGTTTCCACGTGTATGTGGGTTTTCTGTTGTTTCTGTTGCTATTGAAGACCACTTTTACTCCATAGTGATCAGATAGGAGGCATGGGATTAGTTCTATCTTCTTATATTTGTTGAGGTCTGTCTTGTGACCAATTATATGGTTGATTTTGGAGAAGGTACCATGAGGTGCTGAGAAACAGGTATATTCTTTTGTTTTAGGATAGAATGTTCTATATATATCTGTTAAATCTAATTGGTCCAAAGCTTCAATTAGTTTCATTGTGTCCCTGTTTAGTTTCTGTTTTCCTGATCAGTCCATTGAGGAAAGTGCAGTGTTGAAGTCACCCACAATTATTGTGTTAGGTGCAATGTGTGCTTTTAGTTTTAATAAAGTTTCTTTTACGAAAGAGGGTGCCCTTGCATTTGGGGCATAGATGTTCAGGATTGACAGTTCTTCTTTTTGTATTTTTCCTTTGACCAGCAAGAAGTGTCCCTCAGGGTCTCTTTTGATGACTTTGGGTTGAAAGTCAATTTTATCTGATATTAAAATGGCTACTCCAGCTTGTTTCCTGAGACCATTTTCTTGTATATTCATGGGCATCTTTCTCTTTAGGTTAGGGAAGTTTTCTTCCATAATTTTATTGAAGATATTTGCTGGCTCTTTAAGTTGTAAATCTTCACTCTCATCTATGCCTATAATCCTTAGGTTTGGTCTTCTCATTGTGTCCTAGATTTCCTGGATATTTTGGGTTACAAGCTTTTTGCATTTTGCATTTTCTTTAACTGTTGAGTCCATGGTTTCTATGGAATCTTCAGCATCTGAGATTCTTTCTTCTATCTCTTGTATTCTGTTGTTGATATTTGCATCTATGTCCCCTGATTTCTTCCCAAGGCTTTCTATCTCCAAAGTTGTCTCCCTTTGAGTTTTCTTAGTTGTTTCTACTTCTGATTTTAGATCCTGGATGGGTTTGCTTAGCTCCTTCACTTGCTTGTTTGTGCTTTCTTCTAATTCTTTAAGAGATTTTTGTGTTTCCTCTTTAATGACCTCAGCCTGTTGACCAAAGTTCTCCTGTATTTCTTTAAGTGTTTTTTGTGTTTCCTCCTTATTGCCTTTTGAATTCTCCTGAATTTCTTTCAATGACTTTTGTGTTTCCCTTGCAAGGGCTTCTAACTTTTGATCCATTTTCTCCTGAATTTCTTTAAGCATGTCCTTCATGTGTTCCTGTACCAGCATCATGACCAGTGATTTTAAATCCAAATCTTGTTTTACTGGTGCGATGGGGTATCCAGGACATGCTGGTAGAGGAGAATTGGGTTCAGATGTTGCCATATTGCCTTGATTTCTGTTAGTGACGTTCCTGTGTTTGCCTTTTGCCATCTAGTTTTTACTGGTGTTACTTGGTCTTGTCAGTGCTGGACTCACCAGTGCAAGCTGCCTCTTCCACGTTGGCCTCTGGTGCACAGCTTACCCCCTGCACTGCCTGTAGACAGGGTGCTGCTGCCCAGGCTGATCAGATCCAGAAGCAGGCACCTGAAGGCTCCCGCTGGGGCCCGCTGGATTCACTGGAGCACACTGCCTTCTCCTAGCTGGCCGCCCGGAAGCCCTGCTAGCCTCTTGTAGGACCTGGAGATGTGGTGCGGCCCCCCAGGCTGATCTGGATCCGGAAGCGGAGAGAGTTGAGCTGAGGGCTCCCACCTGAGGCCTTGCCCCAGATTGTGTCTGTGGACCAGATGGAGCCCGTGTGTACCCCCAGGGAGCGCTGATGGTGTATGCTGCCGGGACCTCCCCTGTGTTCTGCTCACTCCGCTGGGCAGCCGATCCCCCAACCGGGCTGGTGCACACAAGGTTAGCCTGGCTGCCCAGGCCCTGAGTCCATGCAAAAGCCTGGGAGGCCAAGGTCTGAGCAAAGTTCCCCTAGGGCTATGACTGTTAATTGGGTCTGCCAGGTGACCCGGATGGCGGGCGTGCAAGCCTGCGCTCCCTGAAAGCGAAGGGAGAGTCTGCTGTGCTAACAACCTCCTGGGCGGGTTGACTCACAGATGGCCCACCAAGCCGCCCAGTTCTTGGGGTCAGTCCTGTGCCTTTTGGGGCCTAGACCCCCGCTTTGTTAGCCTCAGGCTATGCCTGTTACGGGTCTGCCCGCCAGAGCTCTCTGTCGTCCTGCAGGCAAAATGGCGGCGCGTGCGCAGGCCCGGGCAAAAAACCTCCTGGCTGGGTTGGCACCCTGATGGCCCCCCGAACAGCCCAGGGCCTGGGTGTAGGCCAACGCCGGTTGGGCTCAGACCCCCGAGGTGTTGGCATTGGATTATGTTTGTGTACTTCAGTCTGTCTGATCTCTGGAGTCTGAAAGCAAGATGGAGATGAGCCTCTCCTGACTGGCGGGAGGCCGAGTTCTGAAGTGGCTTCCTTGCAGCGAAAGGCGCTGCACAACCGCAGCTGCTTGCTGACCGGCTGGTCAGCGAAGGTCAGTGGTCGTGGGCGCAGGGCCTAACTGGACCCTGTGTAGCCTTGGTTCCACTGCTGATGGCCCTTCAGCTGGACCAACCACTGCTGCACTGCCGCCGCTGCTGCCCAATCCACCTCAACTCCTTTGTTAAAGATCAAGTAACCATAAGTGTGTAGGTTCATTTCTGGGTATTCAATCCTATTCCATTGGTCCACTTGACTTTTACAGTACCTATACCATGCAGTTTTTAACATTGTTGCTCTGTAGTAAAGTTTAAAGTTAGACCCCAGGGAACCAAATAACCCTATTAAAAATGGGGTACAGACCTAAACAAAGAATTTTCGCCTGAAGAAATTCAGATGGCCAAGAAGCACCTTAAGAAATGCTCAACATCATTAGCCATTAGGGAAATGCAAATCAAAACAAGTCTGAAATTTCACCTCACACCAGTCAGAATGGCTAAGGTTAAAAACTCAGGAGACAGCAGTTGTTTTGGAGGATGTGGAAAAAGAGGAACATTCCTCCACTGCTGGTGGGATTGTAAGATGGTACAACCACTCTGGAAATCAGTCTGGCGGTTCCTCAGAAAACTAGGCATGACACTTCCGGAGGACTAGGCTATATCACTCCTTGTCATATACCCAGAGGATTCCCTGCATGCAATAAGGACACATGCTCCACTATTTTCATAGCAGCCTTATTTCTAATAGCCAGAAGCTGGAAAGAACCCAGACATCCCTCAATGGAGGAATGGATACAGAAAATATGGTATATTTACACAATGGAATACTACTCAGCAATTAAAAACAATGAATTCATGAATTTTTTAGGCAAATGGTTGGAACTGGAAAATATCATCCTAAGTGAGGTAACCCAATCACAAAAGAATACACATGGAATGCAATCACCGATAAGTGGATATTAATTAGCCCAGAAGCTCTGAGTACTCAAGACACAATTAGCATATTAAATGAATCCCATGATGAAGGAAGGAGAAGGCCTGATCCTGGAAAGGCTTGATCCAGCATTGTAGGGGAGTACCAGGACAGAGAAAAGGGAGGGGGTGATTGAAGAGTGGGTGGAGAGAAGAGGGCTTATGGGACATATGGGGAGGTGGGAACCGGGAAAGGGGAAAGCATTTGGAATGTAAACAAACAATATAGAAAATAAAATTTAAAAAAGAAATGAAACAGCTTAACTAGACAAAAAACATTTTGAGAAAAAATCAGAGATTTACATTGAAAATATTTCTGATAAAATGGTAGAAATATATAAAAGATGTTAAAATTGAAGATTATCATGAAAAATAATGCAGATAGAATAGTGGACATAAAAAATTACTAACTTAATTGAAAGAGAAATTACAATCATTTCTGATCAAATTGATGATGTACATGAAAAATATTTCTGTTAGTCTATGTCTTTTTATTGGGGAATTGAGCCCATTAATGTTAAGAGATATGAAGGAATAGTGATTGGTGCTTACTGTTATTTTTGATGTTATTTTTATGTTTGAGTGAATATCTTCGTTTGGGTTTGTTGGAAGAAGATTACTTTCTTGCTTTTTCTAGGGTGTAGCTTTCCTCCTTGTGTTGGTGTTTTTTATCTCTTTGTAGGGCTGGATTTGTGGGAAGATACTGCGTAAATTCGGTTTTATCTAGGAATATCTTGGTTTCTTCATCTATGGTGATTGAGAGTTTTGCTGGGTATAGTAGTCTGGGCTGGCATTTGTGATCTCTTAGGGTCTGTATGAAATCTGCCCAGGATCTTCTAGCTTTCATGGTCTCTAGTGAGAAGATCCAAAATTCCTCCCTGTGCTCTCCCAGATGCTCCCTTCCAGGGGGAAGGTAGTGATCTTACTTTGAGCTCAGAAGTGAAAGTGTTGCTGGGAGACTAACTCTTTTCTGTCAGGGTCTGTGCACAGAAGGCCATGGAACCGCCTGGATCCCTGGTACAAATGGTGGCAGGAAGAGTTCTGTCCCAGCTGCTCCAATGATCTTATGCCCCATGTGCTCCTAACCATTCCCCTCCAGAGAGAAGGTGGAGATTTCACCTCTGCACTCAGGTTTGGTCTTATCATTGTATTCTGGATTTCCTGGATGTTTTGGATTACAAGATTTTTGCATTTTGAGTCAGGGTTTTTCTATGGTATTTTCAGCACCTGAGATCCTTTCTTCTATCTCTTATGCTGTTGATGATTTTATCTATGACTCCTGATTCTTTCCAAGGTCTTATATCTCCAGAGTTGTCTCACTTTGTAATTTCTTTATTGTTTCTACTTCCATTTTTAGATCCTGGATGCTTTTGTTCAGTTCCTTCACTTGTTTATTTGTGTTTTCCTGAAATTCTTTAAGGCATTTTTGTGTTTCCTCTTTAAGTGCTTCTACCTTTTGACCCATGTTCTCCTGTATTTCTTTAAGGGATTTTTGTGTTTCCTCTTTAAGGACTTCTACCTTTTGAACCATGTTCTCCTGCTTTCTTTCTTTTTTTTTTAACTTTTTAAAAAATTTTCTATATTCTTTGTTTTTTTAAAATTTAAAAAAGATTTATTTACTCTATGTTGGTGAATACATTGTGGTTCTCCTTGCACACACCAGAAGAGGGCATTGGATCATATTACAGATGGTTGTGAGCCACCATGTGGTTGCTGGGAATTGAACTCAGGACCTCTGGAAGAAAAGCCAGTGCTCTTAACCACTGAGCCATCTCTCCAATCCCCAAGGTAACTCTTATAATGACAACACATTTAATTGGGGCTCTCTTACAGGTTCAGAGGTTCAGTCTATTATTATCAACGCAGGAGCATGGTAGCATCCAGGCAGGCATGGTGCAGGAGGAGCTAAGAGTTCCACATTTTCATCTGAAGGCTGCTAGTAGAACACTGACTTCCAGGCAGCTAGGATGAGAGTCTTTTTTTTTTTCTATATTCTTTGTTTACATTCCAAATGACTTCCCCTTTCCCAGATCCCCCCTCCCCATATGTCCCATAAACCATCTTCTCTCCATCCATTCTCCAATCACCTCCCTCCTTTTTTTCTCTGTCCTTATATTCCCCTCCAATGCTAGATCAATCCTTTCCAGGATCAGGACCTTCTCCACACTGCTTCATGGGAGTCATTTGTTATGTGATTTGTGCCTTGGGTATTCAGGGCTTCTGGGCTAATTAATATATACTTAACAGAGATTGCATTCCATGTGTATTTTTTTGTGACTGGGTTACCCCACTTAGGATGATATTTTCCAGATCAAACCATTTGCCTAAAAGTTTTGTGAATTCATTGTTTCTAATTGCTGAGTATCATTCCATTGTGTAAATATACCACATTTTCTGTTTCCATTCCTCCTTTGATGATTTCCTGCCTTCTACTCCTCCTGGGTGAAATAGCTTCTTTTTGTTCCAGGGCTTTCAGGTGTGTCATTAAGCTGTTAGTGTATGCTCTCTTCATTTTCTTTTTGGAGGCACTCAGGGCTATGAGTTTTCCTCTTAGCACTGCTTTCATTGTGTCCCATAGATTTGGGTATGTTGTGTCTTCATTTTCATTAAGTTCTAAAAAGTCTTTAATTTCTTTCTTTATTCCTTCCTTGACCAAGGTATCATTGAGTAGAATATTGTTCAGTTTCCACATGTATGTGGGTTTTCTGTTGTTTTTGTTGCTATTGAAGACTACTTTTACTCCATAGTGATCTGATAGCAGGCATGGGATTAGTTCGATCTTCTTATATTTGTTGAGGTCTGTCTTGTGACCAATTATATGGTCGATTTTGGAGAAGGTACCATGAGGTGCTGAGAAAAAGGTATATTCTTTTGCTTTAGGATAGAATGTTCTATATATATCTTTTAAATCTAATTGGTCCAGAGCTTCAATTAGTTTCATTGTGTCTCTGAGACCTCAGGACTGGAACCTAAGCTCCGTGCTGCTGGAGTTTTCCTGTTTTCTTTAAGGGAGTTATTTATGTCCATCTTGAAGTCTTGTATCAACATCATGAGATGTGATTTTAAATCCATTTCTTGCTTTTCCAGTGTTTTTAGGTATCCAGGATTTGATGTTATGGGAGAACTGGATCAGATGGTGCCATGTTGTCTTAGTTTATGTTGGTAATATTCTTGCATTTGCCTTTTCCCGTCTGGTTATCTCTGGAGTTAGCTAGTCTAACTGTGGCTTATCTGTTCTGCAAGCCTGTTTATCTGTACTCCTGGGATTCCCATTCTCTCTGTGAACACAGGTATATATGCACTCCTGGGAGACCAGCTCTATTGGGATGGTATTTGTGTATGTAGCTCTGTGTCCCAGGATCATCTCTATGCTTTAAGGCCTCTCCACAGTCCTGGGAGTTTAGCTATCTCCCTGCTCCACCTGGATATGGAGCACTGTGCTCCCAGGTCTCTCCGCACTCCAAGAGCCATGAGTGAAGCTGGTTCTCAAATGCCCTGAGCACAGCTGGTTTCCAAATGCCCTGAGTGCAGCTGGTTCTCTACGATGTATCAGGAAGTGGCGTCTTCACTGTGACAGAGCTAGCAAGAGTCTTCCCCAGCAGAAAGGACAGGCAGGGGAAGGGGCAGAAGGCCAGCAATGTTATTCTTGAACATACACCAAAAGGATCATTCATCCTACTACAAATTTATTTGTTCAACCATGTTTATCAATGGTTTATTCATAAGAATGAAAATTATAAACAGCCTAGGTGTTAACCAATAGATTCATAGATAAAGAAAATATGATACATTTACACAATAGAATATTATTCAAGTGTTTAAATAACCAGAAAATGTTCAGGCAAATGGATGGAGACAAAAAATCATCATGAATCAGGTAACCTAGACTGAAAAAAGACAAGTGTAACATGTATTTGCTTATATGTTAATTTTAGCTGTTCCTTTGATAAGAAAGTTACAATCCATCTAAATACAGAACTTAGGAATAGAGAAAGGATGGAGACATGAAGTAAATTCCCCCTAGGAAGATGGGGACTGGAACAGGTGGATCAAATGTTTAGGGAGGAAAATCACAGAGAAGTTGCTAGAATTAAGAAATATTTGAATGGTCATATGAAAACCTAATACGATAGAATCTATCGTACAAATGTACACTTATAAGGGAACTATAATTGAAATTGTCAAGTAAGAGAGGATAAAGAGCACCATTTGATACCTTTTGCCACTGTTTGTGCATTGAATAGGTTCTGTACATCTAACCAAGCTGTCAGGCAAAGATATACCACTGGACCTTCCTAGCAATCTAGGCTGTTTCTCAGGCTATCAGTTGCTCTCTACAAACTGATAAGTCCATACTAGTAAGTCCCAAACCTACACAACTCTCTTAACAAGGAAAATTCAGATCAATCTTGCTTATGAATAGCGATGCAAAAATACTCAATAAACTTCTTGCAAACCAAATCCAAGAATGCATCAAAACCATCATTATGCAAAAGGAGAGAACCACAAGCACATAAAACCATCTGCAAACATAAACATAACAGGAACCAACAGTAATCTCTTTTTAATATCTCTAAATATTAATGGGCTCAGCTCACCTATAAAAAGACATAAGCTACCAGACTGGATACACAAACAAGATCCAAAATTGTGCTGCATACAAAAACACATCTCAATAATAAATACAGAGAATATCTCAGAATAAAAGGATGGAAAAAGGTTTTCCAAGCAAATGGTGCAAAGAAACAAGCTGGAGTTGCCATTCTAATATCCAATGAAATAGACTTTCAACCAAAAGTTATCAAGCATGATGAGGCATGACACTTCATATTCATCCAAGGGAAAATGCTCCAAGGGAAAGTCTCAATTTTGAACAACTATGCCCCAAATGCAAAGGCACTCACATTCATAAAAGAAACTTTACTAAAGCTGAAAATACACATTGAACCATACACAATAATAGTGGCAGACTTCAACACCCCACTCTCATCAATGGACAGGTCATTGAAACAGAAACAAAACAGAGACACAGTGAAACTAATAGAGGTTATGAACCAAATGGATTTAACAAATAACTACAGAACATTTCACTCTAAAACAAAAGAATAAGCCTTCTTCTCAGCACCTCAAGGAACCTTCTCCAGAGTTGACCAACAACCCTGAGGGTCACAAACAACCCTCAACCAATACAAGAAGATTGAAATAATCCCATCCATCCTATCAGATCACCATGGCCTAAGGCTGGTCTTCAATAACAACAAGAACAGTAAATAGCCAATATACACAGGAAACTGCAGAAGTCTCTACTCAATAATAACTTGGTCAGGGAAAAAAAGAAAGAAAGAAATTAAAGACTTTCTAGAATTCAATGAAAATGATGACATAACATACCCAAACTTATGGGAAAAAATGAAAGCACTGCTAAATGCTGGTAAAGAAACTGGAGAGATCTTATACTAGAAAAAAAATCTAGCCAGGTGGTGGTGGCGCATGCCTGTAATCCCAGCACTCTGGGAGGCAGAGGCAGGCAGATTTCTGAGCTTGAGGCCAGACTGGTCTACAGAGTGAGTTCCAGGACAGCCAGGGCTATACAGAGAAACACTGTCTCAGGGGAAAGAAAATCCAAAAAACAAACAAAAAAAAAACAAAACAAAAAAAAAACAAAGAAAAAGAAAGAAAAAGAAAAAGATCTAATTACATAATCCACTACACAAACAAACTCAAAGGAAAAAACCCCACATAATCATCTCCTTAGATGCAGAAAGATCATTTGATAAAATACAACATCCCATTCATGTTAAAAGTATTGTGGATATCAGGAATTCAAAGCCCATACATAAACATAATAAAAGCAATTTACTGCAAACCAACACCCAATATCAAATTCAATGGAGAGAGACTAGAAGCAATCCCACTAAAATAGGGAACAAGGATGTCTACTCTCCCCATATCTATTCAATATAGTACTTGAAGAGCTAGTTAAAACAATAAGACAACAAAAAGATATCCAAGGGATACAAATTAGCAAAGAAGAAATAAAGGTATTACTGTTTGCAGATGATATGATAGTATATATGACACAAAAATTCTACCAGAGAACTTCTCCAGTTGATAAACAACTTCAGTAAAGTGGTCAGATATAAAATTAACTTAAATAAATCAGTAGCCTTCCTTTATACATATGATAAACAGGCAGAAAAAGAAATTAGGGAAACAACTCCCTTCACAATAGCCACAAATAACAGAAAATATCTCAGGGCAACTCTAACCAAAGAAGTGAATGATCTTATGAATGAAGTTATGCAAATAACTTCAAGCCTCTCAAGAAAGAACCTGAAGATCTCAGCAAATGTTGAGATCTCCCATGCTTATGGATTGGCAGAATTGACACAGTAACAATGGCCATCCTACCAAAGGCAATCTACAGATTCAATGCAATCCCCATCAAAATCCCAACACAATTCTTTAAAGGCATGGAAAGAGCAATTCTCAAATTCATCTAGAAAGGGAAAAAACACATAATATCAAAAACAATTCTTTTTTATTCAATATAGTCTTTATTTACATTTCAAATGATATCCCCTTTCCTAGGTTCCCCCACCCTGAAAGTCACATAAGCCCTCTTTCCTCCCCCTGTTCCCAATCACCCCCTTCCCATTTCCCTGTCCTGGCATTCCCCTACACTCCTTCACTGAGCCTTTCCAGGACCAGGGGCCTCTCCTTCCTTCTTATTGGGTATCATTTGATATGTAACTTGTTTCTTGGGTATTCCAAGCTTCTGGGCTAATATCCACTTATCAGTGAATAGATACCATGTGTGTTCTTTTGTGATTGGGTCACCTCACTCAGGATGAATGACACTCTCCAGTTCCACCCACTTGCCTAAGAATTTCATGAATTCATTGTTTTTAATAGCTGAGTAGTATTCCATAGTGATCAAAAACAATTCTTAACAGTAAAAGAATTGTTGAAGGAAATCATCATAACTGATCTTAAGCTATACTATAGAGCAATAGTGATAAAAACTGCATGGTATTGGTACAGAGACAGACACATTGATCAGTGGAATAAGACCAGATATATTGAATCTAATAGAAGAGAAAGTGGGAAAGATCATTGAACTTATTGGCACAATGGGAAATTTCCTAGACAGAACTATAATTGCTCACTAAGATCAAGAATTGATGAATGGGACCTCATGAAACTGGAAAGCTTCTGTAAGGCAAAGGACATAGTCAATAGGACAAATTGGCAACCTACAGTTTGGGGAAAAAGTCTTCACTAATCCCACATCCAATAGAGAGCTAATATCCCAAATATATAAAGAACTCAAGAAGATAATCACTAAAAAAATAAACAACCCAGTTAAAAAAATGGGGTATAGAACTAAACCAAGATTTCACAACTGAGGAACCTCAAATAGCTGAGCAGCACCTAAACAAAAGTTCAAAGTCTTTAGTGATCAGAGAAATGCAAATCAAAATGACCCTTAGATTCTGCCTTACACCAATCAGAATGGCTAATGTCAAAACATTAGAAGATAGTACATTTTGGCAAGGATGTTGAGAAAGAGGAACACTCTTCCACTGCTGGTGGGATTGCAAATTGGTACAACCACATTAGAAAACAATGAATTCATGAAATTCTTAGGCAAATAGATGGAGCTGTAGAACATCATACTAAGTGAGGTAAGCCAGACTCAAAAGATGAATCATGGTATGCACTCACTAATAAGTGGGTGTTAACCTAGAAAACTGGAATACCCAAAACATAATCCACACATCAAATGAGGTACAAGAAGAACGGAGGAGTGGCCCCTTGTTCTGGAAAGACTCAGTGAAGCAATATAGGGCAAAACCAGAACGGGAAGTGGGAAGGGTTGGGTGGGAAAACAGGGGGAGGAAAGGGGGCTGATGGGACTTTCGGGGAGTGGGGGTCCAGAAAAGGGGAAATCATTTGAAATGTAAATAAAAAATATTTCAATTAAAAAAAAAAAGAAAAAAAAAGAAAAAAAAAAGAAATCAATCTGGAAGCTGGGCGGTGGTGGCGCACGCCTGTAATCCCAGCACTTGGGAGGCAGAGGTAGGCGGATTTCTGAGTTTGAGGCCAGCCTGGTCTACAGAGTGAGTTCCAGGACAGCCAGGCTACACAGAGAAACCCTATCTTGGGGGAAAAAAAGAAGAAAGAAATCAATCTGGAGGTTCCTCCTAAAATTGGAAATAGATGTACATGAAGACCCAGCAAACCACTCTTGGAAATATACCCAAAAGATGTCCCCCAAGGCCACAGGGACACATGTTCCACTATGTTAATAGTGGCCTTGTTGGTGATAGCCAGAAGCTGGAAACAACCCAGGTGTCCCATGACAGAAGAATGGATACAGAAAATGTGGTTCATTTACACAATGGCATACTACTCAGCTATTAAGAATAAGGACATCCTGTGTTTTTCAGGAGAATGGACGGAACTAGAAAATATCATTCTGAGTGAGGTAACACAAACTCAAAAGGATATGCATAATATGTACTCACTAATAAGAGGATATTAGCCAAAAAGAGAATACAGAATATCCAAGATACAGTCCACAGAACTCAAATAGATCAACAACCTGAAGTTTCCAAATGAGGATGCCTCAATCCCACTTGGAGGGAGAAGAAAGCAATCACAAGGCAGGGGGAGGGTGGAACATAGGTGGGAAAAAGGAGAGGGGTAAGAAGGGGGGAATGTGATCTGGTATTGGGTGAGGGAAAGGGAATGGAGACCTAAGGGCCAGCAGGAAACATGGAAATAGGCAACCTCGGGAGGTAGGAGGTGGGGGGACCCTCCAGAATATACCAGAGATCTGGGAGATGAGAAACTCTCAGGACTCAAAGGGAGGGATGTAAGTCTGTACAGTGGGGAGAGGTAACTTGTAGAGCCCAAGTCTCCCAGAAATACAGGGCATCAAGTGAGGCATGGGGTTGCCATCCCACAGTCAAAACTCTGAGCTGTAATAGATTCTGTCTGAAAGAAATTCAAGGATTAAAATGGAGAAGATCCTGAGGAAAAGGAGATTTTTGACAGGCCCAAAGTGGGATCCAGCTCAAGAAGAGGTTCCAAGGCCCCAAGGACTGCCCTCTGAAAGATCCAACAGGCCGCTGAAAGAGTCAGATGCAGTGATAATAACATTGTATTATCATAGAATGCAAATGTCTTCTTCCCTCCAAGGGAAGTTTCTTTCAGCTAGAGACAGAATTCACAGAATATTTTGGCACTTTCTCAATAGGAACTATTGGTTATATTACTATCTTTCAGTCCTGTAGCTGATTTTCATCTTCTCCAGGAAATTGCTCTTTGTATTATAAGAAGAGAATAAATATTTTCATGTTTAAAAAAAAGGGAGTCAGATGTAGATATTTACACCCAATCAAGGGACAGAAGCTGCTGACCCTTGTGGTTGAATTAGAGAAAAGCTGCAAAAAGCTGAGGAGAAGGGCAACCTTGTAGGATCAACAGAAATCTCAATTAACGTGGACACCTGAGACCTCTCAGACACTGTACCACTAGCCAGGCAGCATACACCAGCTGATATGAGGCCCTCAACACATGTACAGCAGAGGACTGCTGGGACTGGGTTCAGACAGAGAAGATTCACCTCAGGAGACTGGACGCCCCAGGGAGTTTAGAGGTCTGGTAGGGTGGAGCATGTGGGGGTGGGACTTCCTTGTGGAGACAGGGGCTGTGGAGGAGGTATGGAATGGGGAACAGTCTGAGGGTGGACCAGGATTGGGATAAATCTGGAGTGTAAAATAAAATTAAATAAAATTTCAAAAAGGAAGAGAGACAGAAAATAACAGTCATGGAATGGTAAATAAAAAATAAAAGAAAAATCAGAAAAGAAAAAAAGAAAGAACACTCCACTGGCTCTCTTTTTCCCCTCTCTCTGCTCCCATGGGCTCACGGAGCCCTCTCTCTCTCTGCCCTTCTCTTTCCCCCTCCTCAGTCCTCATCGCTTTGCTCCTGTCTGACTCTTTCTACCCCTTTTCTCCTTCCCCTTTCCCCAAATAAATCTTCTTTATAACAAGAAAATAGAACATTCAAATGATGAAAAGAATGGTTTAAAATGAAAACCACCCTTAAAACTTGAAGGCTAAGAAAAGGCTAAGAGATGAGGCAGAAACAAAGACAGTGATGAAAATTTCACTTTATTGCCATAGTGACTGCAAAAAGATAGGTGATCTCTAGTTGGCAGCAATTGTGTCCTGAATCCAGTCCACATAGTTGCAGACCTTGGTTTACACACCAGGGTTGTCCTTCAGGGCACAGCCATAGCCCCAGGAGACAATGCCCTGGAGCTCTCCATTGCAGACCACAGGGCCACCAGAGTCACCCTGGGAAAGAGGAACATGGTGCATGAGAAAGGGCATGTGAAATAGGGCTGCATATAGTAAACTCAAGACATGTTACTTCTCATGTTTTCATTTCTTTTTCTCCACAGCCCATCTACTATCCCCACTAATGTGTCGAAATCCACAGGAGATCCTCTTATTTCTCTTTTATCATCACACCACAGCACGCTCTCTGTCTCACACCACTAAGCTTTGAAGCTCACTCCCAGAACAGAGGTCTCAGTAAGTGGAGGGTGGCAATCACCTGGCAGGCATCCTTGCCTCCCTCTAGGAAGCCAGCACAGACCATGTTATCAGTGATCCTTCCAGGGTAGGAGGCTTCACAGTCAGCCTGAGGCAGCAGTGGAGCATCCAGGCACTGGAGCAGGTGCTCCATTTAGTTTGATGTTGGCTACCGGTTTGCTGTATATTGCTTTTACTATGTTTAGGTATGGGCCTTGAATTCCTATTCTTTCCAAGACTTTAAGCATGAAAGGATGCTGAATTTTGTCAAATGCTTTTTCAGCATCCAATGAAATGACCATGTCATTTTTCTTTGAGTTTGTTTATGTAGTGGATTGCATTGATGGATTTCCGTATATTGAACCAACCCTGCATTCCCGGGATAAAGCCTACTTGATCATGGTGGATGATCCTTTTGATGTGCTCTTGGATTCGCTTGGCAAGAATTTTATTGAGTATTTTTGCATCGATGTTCATAAGGGAAATTGGTCTGAAGTTCTCTTTCTTTGTTGGATCTTTGTGTGGTTTTGGTATCAGCATAATTGTGGCTTCATAGAAGGAATTGGGTAATGTTCCTTCTGTTTCTATTTTGTGAAATAGTTTGAAGAGTATTGGTGTTAGGTCTTCCTTGAAGGTCTGATAGAATTCTGCACTGAAGCCATCTGGTCCTGGGCTTTTTGTGGTTGGAAGGCTTTCTATGATCCCTTCTATTTCTTTAGGGGTTATGGGACTGTTTAGATGATTTATTTGGTCCTGATTTAATTTTGGTATTTGGTATCTGTCTAGGAAATTGTCCATTTCATCCAGATTCTCCAGATGTGTTGAGTACAGGCTTTTGTAGTAGGATCTATGATTTTTTTAATTTCTTCAGTTTCTGTTGTTATATCCTCCTTTTCATTTCTAATTTTGTTAATTTGGATACTTTCTCTCTGCCCTTTGGTCAGTCTGGCTAAGGGTTTATCTATCTTGTTGATTTTCTCAAAAAAAAACAGCTTCTGGATTCATTGATTCTTTGTATAGGTTCTCTTTGTTTCCACTTGAATGATTTCAGCCCTGAGTTTGATGATTTCCTGTCTTCTACTCCTCCTGCATGAATTAGCTTCTTTTTGTTCCAAGGCTTTCAGGTGTGTCCTTAAGCTGCTAGTGTATGCTCTCTCCATGTTCTTTTTGGAGGCACTCAGGGCTATGAGTTTTCCTCTTAGCACTGCTTTCATTGTGTCCCAAAGATTTGGGTATGTTGTGCCTTCATTTTCAATAAATTCTAAAAAGTCTCTGATTTCTTTCTTTATTTCTTCTTTGGCCAAGGTGTCATTGAGTAGATTATTGTTCAGCCTCCAAGTGTATGTGGGCCTTCTGTCATTTTTGTTGCCATTGAAGACCACTCTTACTCCATAGTGATCTGATAGGAGGCATGGAATTAGTTCAATCTTTTCATATTTGTTGAGGACTGTCTTGTGACCAATTATATGGTCGATTTTGGAGAAGGTATCATGAGGTGCTGAGGAAAAGGTATATTCTTTTGTTTTAGGGTGGAATGCTCTATAAATATCAGTCAAGTCCAACTGGTCCAAAGCTTCAATTAGTTTTATTGTGTCCCTGTTTAGTTTCTGTTTTCCTTATCGGTCCATTGAGGAGAGTGGAGTGTTGAAGTCACCCACAATAATTGTGTTGGGTGAAATGTGTGCTTTGAGCTTTAGTAAAGTTTCTTTTACGAATGAGGGTTCCCTTGCATTTGGCGCATAGATGTTCAGAATTGAAAGTTCTTCTTGGTGGATTTTTTCCTTTGACCAGCAAGAAGTGCCCTTCTGTATCTCTTTTGATGACTTTAGGTTGAAAATCAATTTTATCTGATATTAGAATGGCGACTCCGGCTCGTTTCCTAAGACCATTGGCTTGTAAAATTGTCTTCTAGCCTTTTACTCTAAGGTGGTTTTTGTCTTTCACAATGAGGTGTGTTTCCTGTATGCAGCAAAATGTAGGGCCTTGTTTCTTTATCCAGTCTGTTAGTCTACGTCTTTTTATTGGGGAGTTGAGTCCATTGACGTTAAGAGATATTAAGGAGTAGTGATTATTACTTCCTGTCATTTTAGATGTCATTTTTATATTTGAGTGGTTATCTTCTTTTAGGTTTAACGAAAGAAGGTAACTATCTTACTTTTTCCAGGGTGTCGTTTCCCTCCTTGGATTGGAGTTTTCCTCCTATTATTCTTTGTAGAGCTGGGTTTGTAGAAAGCTATTGTGTAAATTTGGTTTTGTCATGGAATATCTTGGTTTCTCCATCTATTGTGATTGAGAGTTTTGCTGGGTATAGTAGTCTTGGCTAACATTTGTGTTCTCTTAGAGTCTGCATGAGATCTGCCCAGGATCTTCTAGCTTTCATGGTCTCTGGTGAGAAGTCTGGTGTGATTCTGATAGATCTTCCTTTATATGTTACTTGGCCTTTTTCTCTTACTGCCTTTAATATTCTTTCTTTGTTTAGTGCATTTGGGGTTTTAATTATTATGTGGTGAGAGGTATTTCTGCTCAGATCCAGTCTGTTTGGAGTTCTGTAGGCTTCTTGTATATTCATAGGTATCTCTCTCTTTAAGTTGGGAAAGTTTTCTTCCATAATTTTGTTAAAGATATTTGCTGGCCCTTTCAGTTATAAATCTTCACTCTCATCTATACCTATAATCCTTAGGTTTGGTCTTCTCATTGTATCCTGGATTTCCTGGATGTTCTGGGATACAAGCTTTTTGCATTTTGCATTTTCTTTGACTGTTGAGTCAATGGTTTCTATGGTATCTTCGGCATCTGAAATTCTTTCTTCCATCTCTTGTATTCTGTTGTTTATATTTGCATCTATGGCCCCTGATTTCTTCTCAAGGTTTTCTATCTCCAAAGTTGTCTCCCTTTGTGATTTCTTTGTTGTTTCTACTTCTGTTTTTAGATCCAGGATGGTTTTGATCAGTTCCATCATTTGTTTGTTTGTGTTTTCCTGTAATTCTTTAAGAGATTTTTGTGTTTCCTCTTTCATGACTTCTACCTGTTGACTCAAGTTCTCCTGCATTTCTTTAATTTTTTTTTTTTTGCGTTTCTTCTTTATTGGCTTCTGTCTCTTGAGCCTTATTCTCCTACATTTCTTTAAGTGATTTTTCTGTTTCCATTATACGGGTTTCTAGCTTATTCATGTTCCCCTGTATTTCTTTAAGAGATTCATTTATGTCCTTTTTTTTTCCCAACGGAAACTGAGGAAATCCAAAAAATCATCAGATCCTACTACAAGAGACTGTACTCAACACAACTGGAGAATCTGGAGGAAATGGACAATTTCCTTGACAGATACCAAATACCAAAATTAAATCAGGACCAACTAGAACATCTAAACAGTCCCATAATGCCTAAAGAAATAGAAGGAGTCAGAGAAAGTCTTCCAACCAAAAAAAGCACAGGACCAGATGGTTTCAGTGCAGAATTCTATCAGACCTTCAAAGAAGAGTTAACACCAATACTCTTCAAACTATTCCACAAAATAGAAACAGAAGTAACACTACCCAATTCCTTCTACGAAGCCACAATTACGCTGATACCAAAGCCACACAAAGATCCAACAAAGAAAGAGAACTTCAGACCAATTTCCCTTATGAACATCGATGCAAAAATACTCAATAAAATTCTTGCCAAGCGAATCCAAGAACACATCAAAAGGATCATCCACCATGATCAAGTAGGCTTTATCCCGGGAATGCAGGGTTGGTTCAGTATACGGAAATCCATCAATGCAATCCACTACATAAACAAACTCAAAGAAAAATGACATGGTCATTTCATTGGATGCTGAAAAAGCATTTGACAAAATTCAGCATCCTTTCATGCTTAAAGTCTTGGAGAGAACAGGAATTCAAGGCCCATACCTAAACATAGTAAAAGCAATATACAGCAAACCGGTAGCCAGCATCAAACTAAATGGAGAGAAACTTGAAGCAATCCCACTGAAATCAGGGACCAGACAAGGCTGCTCCCTTTCTCCTTATCTTTTCAATATTGTACTTGAGGTACTAGCTCGGGCAATTCAACAACATAAGGAGGTCAAAGGGATACAAATTGGAAAGGAAGAAGTCAAACTATCATTATTTGCAGACGACATGATAGTCTACCTAAGTGACCCAAAAAACTCCACTAGAGAGCTCCTACAGCTGATAAACAACTTCAGCAAAGTGGCAGGTTATAAAATCAACTCAAGCAAATCAGTGGCCTTCCTATACTCAAAGGATAAGCAGGCTGAGAAATAAATTAGGGAAATGACCCCCTTCACAATAGCCACAAACAGTATAAAGTACCTTGGGGTGACTCTTACCAAACATGTGAAAGATCTTTATGACAAGAACTTCAAGACTCTGAAGAAGGAAATGGAAGAAGACCTCAAAAAATGGGAAAACCTCCCATGCTCATGGATCAGTAGAATCAATATAGTTAAAATGGCCATTTTGCCTAAAGCAATATACAGATTCAATGCAATACCATCAAAATCCCAACTCAATTCTTCACAGAGTTAGAAAGAGCAATTATCAAATTCATCTGGAACAACAAAAAACCCAGGATAGCTAAAACTATTCTCAGCAACAAAAGAAAATCTGGGGGAATCAGTATCCCTGACCTCAAGCAATACTACAGACCAATAGTGTTAAAAACTGCATGGTATTGGTACAGTGACAGGCAGGAGGATCAATGGAACAGGATTGAAGATCCAGAAATGAACCCACACACCTATGGCCACTTGATCCTCGACAAAGGGGTTGAAAACATTCAATGGAAAAAATATAGCCTTTTCAACAAATGGTGCTGGTTCAACTGGAGGTCAGCATGCAGAAGAATGCGAATTGATCCATCCTTGTGTCCTTGTACTAAGCTCAAATCCAAATGGATCAAGGACCTCCACATTTATGTCCTTTTTGTGTTCTTCTAGCAGCATCATCATAAACAGTGATTTTAAATCCAAATCTTGTTTTTCTGGTGTTTATGCATAATCAGGGCTTGCTGATGTTGGAGAGCTTGGTTCAGATGCTGCTATATTGCCTAGGTTTCTGTTCATAGCGTTCCTGTGTTTGCCCTTTGCCATCTTGTTATTTCTGGCGTTAGTTGGTCTTGTCTCTGGCTGGTATTTGTGCTTCCTGTGAGGCTATATGGCTATTTATGCAACACTGGTTGGCTGGGTTTCCCCTGTTACAGATTGCTAATGTGCTGCCCTCCTCTTGTGTGTCCTTGCAGCCCTAGCATGCCTTGCCCCAGGTTGTCTGTGTGAACCAGGGGGTGCCCATTTGCTCCTTTAGTGAGTCCTGATGGTCTATGCTGCTGCGGGACCTTTTCTGAGTGCTGGTCACTATGCTGGGCAGTCTATCTCCCAATCAGGTTGGTGCACACAAGGCTAGCCTAGCTGCTGAGGCCCTGAGTCTAGGCAAAAGCCTGGCAGGCTAAGGCTCAAGCAAAGTTCCCCTTGGGCTATGAGTGTTAATTGATTCTGTCAGGTGGCCAGGATGGCAGCGTGCGTGCTCTCCCTGAAAGTGCTGGGAGAGTCTGCTTGGCTAACAACCTCCTGGCTGGGTTGGCACACAGATGGCCCCCGAAGCAGCCCAGGGCCTGGGGTCAGTCCAAGGCCTGTCTGTCTTAGACCCCCAGCTATGTTAGCCTCGGGCTATGACTCTTAGCTGACTTTGCCTGCTAGGACTCAAGGATGCAAATTGACTCATTCTTATCTCCCTGTATAAAGCTCAAGTCCAAGGGGTTAAAGGAACTCCACATAGAACCAGATACACTGAATCTAATAGAAGTGAATGTGGGGAAGAACCTGGAGCACATGGGCACAGGGGAAATTTTCCTGAACAAATCACCAGTAGCTTATGCTTTAAGATCAAGAATTGACAAATGGGACCTCATAAAATTACAAAGTTTCTGTAAGGCAAAGGACACTGTTAAAAGGACAAAACGGCAATCATCAAATCGGGAAACCCCACATCTGATAGAGGGCTAATATCCAATATATACAAAGAACTCAAGAAGTTATACCCCAGGGAACCAAATAAGCCAGTTAAAAATGGGGTACAGATCTAAACAAAGAATTTTCACCTGAAGAGATTCGGATGGCGGAGAGGCACCTTAAGAAGTTCTCAACATCATTAGTCATTAGGGAAATGCAGATCAAAACAACCCTGAGATTTCACCTTACACCAGTCAGATTGGCTAAGGTCAAAAACTCAGGAGACAGCAGGTGTTGGCGAGGATGTGGAGAAAGAGGAACACTCCTCCACTGCTGGTGGGGCTGTAAGATGGTACAACCACTTTGGAAATCAGTCTGGAGATTCCTCAGAAAACTGGACATGAGACTTCCAGAGGACCCTGCTATACCTCTCCTGGGCATATACCCAAAGGATTCCCCAGCATGCAATAAAGACACATGCTCCATTATTTTCATAGCAACCTTATTTATAATAGCCAGAAGCTGGAAAGAACCCAGATGCCCCTCAAAGGAGGAATGGATACAGAAAATGTGGTATATTTACACAATGGAATACTACTCAGCAATTAGAAAGAATGAATTCACAAAATTTTTAGGCAAATGGTTTGATCTGGAAAATATCATCCTAAGGGAGGTAACCCAATCACAAAAGAATACACATGGAATTCAATCTCTGATAAGTGGATATTAATTAGCCCAGAAGCCCTGAATACCCAAGGCACAAATTGCATAACAAATGACTCCCATGAAGAAGTATGGAGAGGGTCCTGATCCTGGAAAGGATTGATCTGGCATTGGAAGGAAATATAAGGACAGAGAAAAAGGAGGAAGGTGATTGGAAAAGGGATAGAGAGAAGAAGGTTTATGGGACATATGGGGAGGGGGGATCCGGGAAAGGGGAAGTCATTTGGAATGCAAACAAAGAATATAGAAAATAAAAATATTAAAAAAATTTTAATTTGTATTCCTTTGCCCTTCTTATGTTTTCTAATTTCTCTAGCTACAACTTTGAGTACTATATTGATAAATAGGGGGAGAGTGTTCATCCTTATCTTGTCCTTGATTTTACTAGGCTTTCTTCAGGATTCTCTCCATTTAATTTGATGTTAACTTTTGGTTTGCAGTATGTTCCTTTTAATTTGTTTAGGTATGGGCCTTGAATTCCTGATCTCACCAAGACTTTTAATATGTAGAGGTGTTGTATTTTGTTAAAGGCTTTTTCTGTATCTATTGCGATGACCATGTGAGTTTTCTCTTTGAGTCTGTTTATATAGTAGAATCATTGATGGATTTTCATATATTAAACCATCCCTGCATCCCTGAAGGGATGAAGGTCGTGAAGCCTAGTTGATTGTGGTTAATGACCATTTTTATGTGTTCTTGGATTCTGTTTGCTAGAAATTGTGTATTTTTACATTCATATTCATACCTGAAATTGCTCTGCCATTCTCTTTCTTTCATAGATCTTTGTGTGGTTTAGGTATAAGAGTGTGACTTCCTAGAAGGAATTAGATAATGTTTCTTCTGTTTTTATGTCATTGAACAGTTTGAGGAGTATTAATATAAGGTTTTTTTTGAAGGTCTGTTAAAATTTTATACTAATCCCATCTGGTCCTTGGCTTTTCTTAGTTGAGAGATTTTAATGACTGCTTCTGTTTCCTTAAGGATTGTGGGACTGTTTAGATACCTGATCATGATTTAATATTGGTACATGATATCTATCTAGAAAACCACCCATTTAATCTAGATTTTCTAGTTTTGTTGAATATAGGCTTAGGTAGTAAGATCTGATGCTTTTCAATTTCCTAAGTTTCTGTTTTTAAGTCCCCCTTTTGTTCCTGATTTTCTTAATTTCCATACTGTCTCTGCACCTTTTAGTTAGTTTGGCTAAAGGTTTATCTATCTTGTTGATTTTCTCAAGGAACCAGTTTCTACATTTCTTGATTCTTTGTCAAGTTCTCTTGACTGGATGATTTCAGTCAAGAGTTTGACTATTTTTTTGTCTTCTACTCTTCTTTGGTGTGTTTGCTTGTCTTTGTTCTAGAACTTGCAAGTGTGCTGTTAAGTTGCTAGTGTAGGGTCTCTCCAATTTTTTTTAAATTATGGCACTTAGTGCTATGAATTTTCCTCTTATCAGTGCTTTTATTGTGATCCAAAAGTTTGAATATGCTATACTCTCATTTTCATTAAATTCTAGAAAGTCATTAATTTCTTTATTTCTTCTCTGACCAAGTTATTGAATAAAGAGTTGTTCAGCTTCCGTGAATATGTGGGCTTTCTCTTGTTTTTATTGTTATTGAAAATTAGCCTTTGTCCCTGATGATCTGGTAGAATGAATCAGATTATTTTGATATTCTTGTTTCTTTTGTGGTTTATTTTTTGTAATTATAATGTCAGTTTTGGAAAAAGTATCAGGTGCTGATTAAAATTTATATACTTTTATTTTAGGGTAAAATATTGTGTGGATATCTGATAAATCCATTTGACTACCTTGATGTTTTGATTTTTGTTTTTGGGGTTTTTTTTTGTCCTTCATATCTATTTTGTTTATTTTCTTCATCAAGACCCATCTGTTAGTGTGCCTAAGAACCATATCTTTGATTCATTGGTCCTTTATAATTTTCTTTTTATTTTTTCTATTTTGTTGATTCCAGACCTGAATTTGGCTATATATTATCATGTAATCTTTTGAGATATTATTTCTTCTATTTCTTGTAGAGCTTTCAGGCAAGCAGATAAGCTACTAATGTGAGATATCTCCCCATTTTTATATAGGCAATAAAAGTTGTGAACATTGCTTTCAGAACTGGCAAGTACTTTTAATGTAAATAAAGCCATGTGAGTTCAGTAAACTCCCACCTTTCTTCCCAGATACCCCTCAAAGAAATTCCACTACATAGGAATATTCCAGAGCAATATGCACTTCCAGATCTAAGAAGAGAAATTCCTTCTGTCCTTGGTTGGCCCCCATTATCCAGTGTGGCAAGAAATAGGACTCTATCAGAGAAATTGAAAACTTTTTGATTGTGTTCTTTCATGACAAATTACAGAAGGAAAATAAGTGTGTAGTTTGTCCCATTTGGACTTCTGGGTTGATTGTCAGCAGTGCAGTTAGCTGCCAACTGCACTCAGTCTCATATGAAAAAAAATTTCCATATCTTTCTATGGTTTGTAGCAGCATGCCAATTTTAGATAATTGCTCTGTTAAAACAGAATCCATCCAAATCACTTCTTTCTGAATTCCATACATGAACATGATTGTAGAAGATGAAACTATTTGAACAGTCTGAAAAACCTGACAGGCATGGCAATATGGCAGAACTTCCTCTTAGTAATGAGCCCTGGAGCGAATAAAAGAGAAGCAGCATGCAGAGATGACAGCACTGAGTGGCTGTTAAGGGATGTGAAACTCACCCAGGCATGCCAATAATAGGTGCATGCCTAGGACAACATATGCTATAAGGATCATGCTAGCATTTTTTGCAGTTTCTTTTTATTCCAATTTCTCTAGCCTTCAGTTAATTTTCCATTTCAGACCCAATTGCCACAATTTCATCTAAGCTCAACCCATGTTAATGGACAGCTCCAAAACCATCACTAGTTTTCATGGGGCACAAGCATGATCTCACCTCCAATGTACATTTTCCTATATCTTTGCTCAGTGGAGAGGAAAGCATCTGATAGGAAGGATAGATTTATTCTAAAGAAGTTAGACTCCAGAAAACCAAATAACCCTATAAAAAAATGGAGTACAGAGTTAAACAAAGAATTTTCACCTGAAGAACTTCGGATGGTGGAGAAACATCTTAAAAAATGCTCAACTTCATTAGTCATTAGGGAAACGCAAATCAAAACAACCCTGAGATTTAACCTTACACCAGTCAGAACGGCTAAGATTAAAAATTCAGGAGACAGCAGATGTTGGCGAGGATGTGGAGAAAGAGGAACACTTCTCCACTGCTGGTGGGGCTGCAAATTGGTACAACCACTCTGGAAATCAGCCTGGCGGTTCCTCCGAAAACTAGGCACCTCACTTCCAGAAGATCCTGCTATACCATTCCTGGGCATATACCCAGAAGATTCCCCAGCATGTAATAAGGATACATGTTCCACTACATTCATAGCAGCCCTATTTATAATTGCTAGAAGCTGGAAAGAACCCAGGTATCCCTCAACAGAAGAGTGGATGCAAAAAATGTGGTATATATACACAATGGAGTCCTATTCAGCCTTTAGAAACAATGAATTCATGAAATTCTTAGGCAAATGGATGGAGCTAGAGAACATCATACTAAGTGAGGTAACCCAGACTCAAAAGATGAATCATGGTATGCACTCACTAATAAGTGGATATTAACCTAGAAAACTGGAATACCCAAAACACAATCCACACATCAAATGAGGTACAAGAAGAAAGGAGGGGTGGCCCCATGTTCTGGAAAGACTCAGTGAAGCAATATAGGGAAAAACCAGAACATGGAAGTGGGAAGGGTTAGGTGGGAAAACAGGGGGAGGGAAGGGGGCTGATGGGAATTTCCGGGAATTGGGGTCTAGAAAAGGGGAAATCATTTGAAATGTAAATAAAAAATATATCAAATAAAAAAATCACAAAAAAAAAAAGAAAAAAAAAAGAGTATCTTGGCTTAGTAATTGTATATTGGATGCATCCCAGGTGGGGCAGTCTCTGGAGCAGTGACTGTAATTTTTGTTAGTCTCTGCTCCACACATTGTCTTTGTATCCCCTCCAATGCGTATTTTGTTCTCCCTTCTAAGGAAGACTTTGGTATTCCTTCTTCTTGAGCTTCATGTAGTCTATGAATTATGTCTGGTCTCCTGGGCTAATATCCACTTATCAAGGAGTGCAAACCATGTGTGTTTTATTGTGACTGGGTTACCTCACTCAGGATAATATTTTCTAGTTCCATCCATTTGCCTAAGAATTTCATGAATTCATTGTTTTTAATAGCTGAGTAGTACTCCATTGTGTAAATGTACCACAATTTCTGTATCCATGCCTCTGCTGAGGGACATCTGGGTTCTTTCCAGCTTCTGGTTATTATAAATAAGGCTGATCTGAACATAGTGGAGCATGTGTCCTTATTAAATGTTGGAGCATCTTCTGGGTATATGCCCAGAAGTGGTATAGCTGAGGCTTCGGGCTATATCCAGTTTTCTGAGGAACTGCCAGAATTATTTCCAGAGTGATTGTACCAGCTTGCAGTCCCACCAACAATGGAGGAGTCTTCTTCTTTCTCCACAACCTCGCCAGAATCTGCTATCACCTGAGTTTTTTATCTTAACCATTCTATCTGGACTGAGGTCGAATCTCATGGTTGTTTAGATTTAATTTCCCTGATGACTAAAGATGTTGAACATTTCTTTAGGTGCTTCTTGGGCATTTGAAGTCCCTCAGTGGAAAAGTCTTTGTTTAGCTCTGTTCCCCATTTATTAATAGGATTATTTGGTTCTCTGGAGTCTAACTTCTTGAGTTCTTTGTATATATTGGGTATTCACCCTCTATGGGATAAAAGGTTGGTAAAGATCTTTTCACAATCTATTTGTTGCTGTTTTGTCCTAGTGACAGTGTCCTTTGCCTTACAGAAGCTTTGTAATTTTATGAGGTCCCATTTGTCAATTCTTGATCTTAGAGCATAAGCTATTGGTGTTCTGTTCAGGAAATTTTCCCTTGTGCCTATGTGCTCCAGGTTCTTCCCCACATTCACTTCTATTAGATTCAGTGTATCTGGTTCTATGTGGAGTTCCTTTAACCCCTTGGACTTGAGCTTTATACAGGGAGATAAGAATGAGTCAATTTGCATCCTTCTACATGTTGACTGCCAGTTGACCCAGCACCATTTGTTGAAAAGGCTATCTTTTTTTCCACTGGATGGTTTTAGCCCATTTGTCAAAGATCAAGTGACCATAGGTGTGTGGATTCATTTCTGGATGTTCAATTCTATTCCATTTATCTTCATGTCTGTTTCTATAGCAATACAATACAGTTTTTATCACTATTGCTCTGTAGTAGAGTTTAAGGTCAGGGATGGTGATTCTGCCAGAAGTTCTTTTATTGTTGAGAATAGTTTTCACTATTCCTGGGTTTTTTGTTATTCCAGATAAATTGGGAAATTGCTCTATCTAACTCTATGAAGAATTGAGTTGGAATTTTGATGAGGATTGCACTGAATCTGTAGATTGCTTTAGGCATGACCGTCATTTTTACTATATTAATCCTACCAATCCATGAGTATGGACAATCCTTCCATCTTCTGAGACCTTCTGTGATTTCTTTCTTCAGAGACTTGATGTTCTTCACATGCAGATCTTTCACTTGCTTGCTTAGAGTCACACCAAGGTATCTAATATTATTTGTGACTATTGTGAAGGATGTTGTTTTCCCAATTTCTTTCTCAGCCTGTTTATCCTTTGAGTAGAGGAATGCTACTTATTTGTTTGAGTTACTTTTTTATCCAGCCACTTTGCTGAAGTTGTTTATCAGGTTTAGGAGTTTGCTGGTAAAATGTTTAGGGTCACTTAATTATATTATCATATCATCTGCAAAAAGTGATATTTTCACTTCTTCCTTTCCAACTTGTATCCCTTTGACCTTCTTTTATTGTTTAATTGCTCTGGCTAGGAAATTGAGTACTATATTGAATAGATAGGGAGAGAGTGTGCAAGATTGTCTAGTTGCTGATTTTAGTGGGATTGCTTCAAGTTTCTCTCCATTTAGTTTGATGTTGGCTACTGGTTTGGTATATATTATTTTTACTATGGTTAGTTATGGGCCTTGAATTCCTGATCTTTCAAAGACTTTTATCATAAAGGGGTGTTGAATTTTGTCAAATGCTTTCTCAGCATCTAATGAAAAGATCATGTAGGTTTTTTTTTCTTTGAGTTTATTTATATAGTGGATTACGATGATGGATTTCTATATATTAAACAACCCCGTATCTATAAGATGAAGCCTACTTGATCATGATGGATTAGCTTTTTGATACATTCTTGGATGCAGTTTGCAAGAATTTTATTGAGTTTATTTTTTGCATCAATGTTCATAAGGGAAATTTGTCTGATGTTATCGTTATTTGTGGGGTCTTTAAGTGTTTTTAGGTATCAGAATAATTGTGGCTTCATAGAGCGAATTGGGTGGTGTTCCTTCCATTTCTATTCTGTGGGATAATTTAAAGAGTGTTAGCATTAGGCCTTCTTGGACAGTCTGATAAAACTCTGAACTAACCCATATGGTCCTGGAATTTTTTTGGTTGGGAGAATATAAATGACTGTTTTTATTTCTTTGGTGGTTATGAGACTGTTTAGATCATTTATCTGATCCTAATTTAACTTTGGTACCTGCTATCTGTCTAGAAAATTCTCCATTTCATCCAGATTTTCCTGTTTTGTGAGTATAGGCATTTGAAGTAGGATCTGATGATCTTTGGGATTTCCTCAGTTTCTGTCATTATGTCTCCCATTTTCATTTCTTTATTTTGTTGATTTGTATACTGTCTCTGTGACCTCTGTTTAGTTTGACTAACTAAGCATTTATCTATCTTGTTGGATTTCTCAAACAACTATCTCCTGGTTTGATTAATTCTTTGTATTGTTCTTTTTGTTTCTACTTGGCTAATTTCAGCCCTGAGTTGGATTATTTGCTGCCATCAACTTCTCTTCAATGTATTTACTTCTTTTTCATCTAGAGCCTTCAGATTGCTGTCAAGTTGCTCATGTATGCTTTCTCCAGTTTCTTTTTGGAGGCACTCAGACCTATGAGATTTCATCTTAGCACTGTTTTCCTTGTGTCACATAAGTTTCGGTATGTTGTGACTTCATTTTAATTAATATTTAAAAAGTCTTTAATATTTTTTATTTATTTCTTCCTTGACAAAATTATCCTTGAGTAGAGTGTTATTCAGCTTCCACCTGTATGTGGGCTTTCTGTTGGTTTTGTTGCTATTGAAGACCAGCCTTAATCTGTAGTGAGCAGATAGTATACATGGGATTATTTCAATCTTCTTATATCTGTTGAGGTCTGTTTTGTGACCAATTATATGATCAGTTCTGGAGACGTTTCCATCAGGTGCTGAGAAGAAGGCATATTCTTTGCTTTTAAGATAAAATGGTCTATAGATTTATCTTAAAACCATTTGGTCCATAACTTCTGTTACTTTCAGTGTTTCTCTGTTTAGATTCTCTTTCCATGATCTGTCCATTGATAAGAGTGCAGTGCTGAAGACTCTCACTATTATTGTGTAAGGTGCAATGTGTGCTTTGAGCTTTAGTAAAGTTTCTTTTAGGAATGTGGTTGCCTTGCATTTGGAACTTAGATGTTCAGAATTGAGAGTTATTGCCAGAGTTTTCCTTTAATGAGTATGAAGTGTCCTTCTTTATCTTTCTTGGTAACTTTAGGTTGAACATTGATTTTATTCAATATTAGAATAGCTACTCCAGCATAATTCTTGGAAAATTATTTCTCAGCCTTTTACTTTGAGGTAGTGTCTGTCTTTGTCACTCAGGAAGGTTTCCTGTATACAGCAAAATGTTAGGTCTTGTTTACATATCTAGTCTGTTAGTCTATGTCTTTTTATTAAGGAACTGAGTCCACTGATATTAAGAGATATTAAGGAAAAGTGATTGTTATTCCTGTTATTTTTGTTGTTAGAGGTGGAATTATGTTTATGTGGCTATCTTCTTTTTGGTTTGTTAAAAGAGGATTATTTTCTTGCTTTTTGAGGGTGTAGTTTCCCTCCTTTTGTTGGAGTTTTCCATTTATCATCCTTTGAAGGGCTGGATTTGTGGAAAGATATTGTGTAAATTTGTTTTTGTCATGGAATATCTTGGTTTTGCCATCTATGTTAATTTGGAATTTTGCTGGGTATAGTAACCTGGACTGGAATTTGTGATCTCTTAGGTTCTGTATGACATCTGCCCAAAATCTCCCAGCTTTTATAATCTCTAGTGAGAAGTCTGGTGTAATTCTGTAGGTATGCCTTATATGTTACTTGACCTTTTTCCCTTATTGCTTTTAATATTCTTTCTTTGTTTTTTGAATTTTGTGTTTTGATTATTATATAGCAGGGAGTATTTCTTTTCTGGTCCAATATTATTTGGGATTCTGTGGTTTCTTGTGTATTCATGGGAATCTCTTTCTTTTTTTTTTTTTAAATTTTATTCGATATATTTTTTATTTACATTTCAAATTATTTCCCCTTTTCTGGTTCCCCACTCCCCAAAAGTCACATAAGCCCCTTCCCTCTCTCTGTTCTCCCACCCTTCCCTTCCCACTTCCCTGTTCTGGTTTTGTCTTATACTGCTACACTGGGTCTTTACAGAACTAGGGGCCACTCCTCCGTTCTTCTTGTACCTCATTTGAAGTGTGGATTATGTTTTGCATATTCCAATATTCCAAGCTAATATCCACTTATTAGTGAGTGCATACCATAATTGATCTTTTGAGACTGGGTTACTTCACTTAGTATGATGTTCCCCAGCTCTATCCATTTGCCTAAGAATTTCATGAATTCATTGTTTCTAATGGCTGAATAGTACTCTATTGTGTAGATATACCACATTTTTTGCATCCATTCTTCTGTTGAGGGATACCTGTGTTCTTTCCAGCTTCTGGCTATTATAAAGAGGGCTGCTATGAACATTGTGGAACATGTATCCTTATTACATGCTGGGGAATCCTCTGGGTATATGCCCAGGAGTGGTATAGCAGGATCTTTCGGAAGTGACATGCCCAGTTTTCTGAGGAACCCCAAGATTGATTTCCAGAGTGGTTGTACCAATTTGCAACCCCACCAGCAGTGGAGGAGTGTTCCTCTTTCTCCACATCCTCGCCAACATCCGCTGTCTCCTGAGTTTTTAATCTTAGCCATTGTGACTGGTGTATGGTGAAATCTCAGGGTTGTTTTGATTTGCAATTCCCTGATGACTAGTGAAGTTGAGCATTTTTTAAGATGTTTCTCCACCATCTGAAGTTCTTCAGGTGAGAATTCTTTGTTTAACTCTGTACTACATTTTTAATAGGGTTATCTGGTTTTCTGGGGTCTAACTTCTTGAGTTCTTTGTATATATTGGATATTAGAGCTCTATCTGATATAGGGTTGGTGAAGATCTTTTCCCAATTTGTTGGTTGCCGATTTGTCTTTTTGATGGTGTCCTTTGCTTTACAGAAACTTTGTAATTTTTTTTTTTTCAGTTTCAAGTTATTTATTTTTTTTCTTTTTTTTTTATGAATCTTTTTTTTTATTCGATATAATTTATTTACATTTCAAATGATTTCCCCTTTTCTAGCCCCCCCACTCCCCGAAAGTCCCGCAAGCCCCCTTCTCTTCCCCTGTCCTCCCACCCACCCCTTCCCACTTCCCCGTTCTGGTTTTGCTGAATACTGTTTCACTGAGTCTTTCCAGAACCAGGGGCCACTCCTCCTTTCTTCTTGTACCTCATTTGATGTGTGGATTATGTTTTGGGTATTCCAGTTTTCTAGGTTAATATCCACTTATTAGTGAGTGCATACCATGATTCACCTTTTGAGTCTGGGTTACCTCACTTAGTATGATATTCTCTAGCTCCATCCATTTGCCTAAGAATTTCATGAATTCATTGTTTCTAATGGCTGAATAGTACTCCATTGTGTAGATATACCACATTTTTTGCATCCACTCTTCTGTTGAGGGATACCTGGGTTCTTTCCAGCATCTGGCAATTACAAATAGGGCTGCTATGAACATAGTAGAACATGTATCCTTATTACATGGTGGGGAGTCTTCTGGGTATATGCCCAGGAGTGGTATAGCAGGATCTTCTGGAAGTAAGGTGCCCAGTTTTCGGAGGAACCGCCAGACTGATTTCCAGAGTGGTTGTACCAATTTGCAACCCCACCAGCAGTGGAGGAGTGTTCCTCTTTCTCCACACCCTCTCCAACACCTGCTGTCTCCTGAATTTTTAATCTTAGCCATTCTGACTGGTGTAAGATGAAATCTTAGGGTTGTTTTGATTTGCATTTCCCTAATGACTAATGAAGTTGAGCATTTTTTAAGATGCTTCTCCGCCATCCGAAGTTCTTCAGGTGAGAATTCTTTGTTTAACTCTGTACCCCATTTTTTAATAGGGTTGTTTGGTTTTCTGGAGTCTAACTTCTTGAGTTCTTTATATATATTGGATATTAGCCCTCTATCTGATGTAGGATTGGTGAAGATCTTTTCCCAATTTGTTGGTTGCCGATTTGTCCTCTTGATGGTGTCCTTTGCCTTACAGAAACTTTGTAATTTTATGAGGTCCCATTTGTCAATTCTTGATCTTAGAGCATAAGCTATTGGTGTTCTGTTCAGGAACATTCCCCCTGTACCAATGTCCTCAAGGGTCTTCCCCAGTTTCTATTCTATTAGCTTCAGTGTCTGGATTTATATGGAGGTCCTTGATCCGTTTGGAGTTGAGCTTAGTACGAGGAGACAAGGATGGATCAATTCGCATTCTTCTGCATGCTGACCTCCAGTTGAACCAGCACCATTTGTTGAAAAGGCTATCTTTTCAGAACAAGGGGCCACTCCTCCGCTCTTCTTGTACCTCATTTGATGTGTGGATTATGTTTTGGGTATTCCAGTTTTCTAGGTTAGTATCCACTTATTAGTGAGTGCATACCATGATTCATCTTTTGAAAAGACTCAGTGAAGCAGTATAGAACAAAATCAGAACAGGGAAGTGGGAAGGGTTGGGTGGGAATACAGGGGGAGGGAAGGAAGGGGACTGATGGGACTTTCGGGGAGTGGGGGTCCATAAAAGGGGAAATCATTTGAAATGTAAATAAATATATCAATAAATTAAAATAAAAGAAAGAAAATTTAGAGGGGGGTAGAGATATAGCTAATTGGGTAGAGTTCTTGAATAGCATGCTTGAACCCCTGGGTTCAATCCCAGCACCATAAAAGCTGCCTAATAACTTGCACTTGTAACCTTAGCCCCTGGGAGAATCAACAGTTCAGTGTCATGCCCAGCTACAGTGAATTTAAGGCCAGTATGAAGTACATAAGATTCTGTTAAAAAATAGGGGAAAATGCAAAGAAATACAAAATTGGTCTCACGGAAGATGGTGCAGTCAATAAAGTGCTTGCAGTAAAAGTACAAAAAAAAAAAAAGGCTATCTTTTTTCCATTGGATGTTTTCAACCCCTTTGTCCAGGATCAAGTGGCCATAGGTGTGTGGGTTCATTTCTGGATCTTCAATCCTGTTCCATTGATTCGCCTGCCTGTCACTGTACCAATACCATGCAGTTTTTAACACTATTGCTCGGTAATATTGCTTGAGGTCAGGGATACTGATTCCCCCAGAATTTCTTTTGTTGTTGAGAATAGTTTTAGCTATTCTGGGTTTTTTGTTATTCCAGATGAATTTGAGAATTGCTCTTTTTAACTCTATGAAGAATTGGGTTGGGATTTTGATGGGTATTGCATTGAATCTGTATATTGCTTTTGGCACAATGGCCATTTTAACTATATTAATCCTGCCGATCCATGAGCATGGGAGGTTTTTCCATTTTTTGAGGTCTTCCTCTATTTCCTTCTTCAGAGTATTGAAGTTCTTGTCATACAGATCTTTCACATGTTTGGTAAGAGTCACCCCAAGGTACTTTATACTGTTTGTGGCTATTGTGAAGGGGGTCATTTCCCTAATTTCTTTCTCAGCCTGCTTATCCTTTGAGTATAGGAAGGCTACTGATTTGCTTGAGTTGATTTTATAACCTGCCACTTTGCTGAAGTTGTTTATCAGCTGTAGGAGTTCTCTTGTGGAGTTTTTTGGGTCACTTAGGTAGACTATCATGTCGTCTGCAAATAATGATAGTTTGACTTCTTCCTTTCCAATTTGTATCCCTTTGACCTCCTTATGTTGTCAAATTGCCCGAGCTAGTACCTCAAGTACAATATTGAAAAGATAAGGAGAAAGGGGGCAGCCCTGTCTAGTCCCTGATTTTAGTGGGATTGCTTCAAGTTTCTCTCCATTTAGTTTGATGTTGGCTACCGGTTTGCTGTATATTGCTTTAACGATGTAATTGCTGTTCTTTCCAAGACTTTAAGCATGAAAGGATGCTGAATTTTGTCAAATGCTTTTTCAGCATCCAATGAAATGACCATGTAGTTTTTTTCTTTGAGTTTGTTTATGTAGTGGATTGCATTGATGGGTTTCCATATACTGAACCAACCCTGCATCCCTGGGATAAAGCCTTCTTGCTCATGGTGGATGATCGTTTTTATGTGTTCTTAGATTCGGTTGGCAAGAATTTTATTGAGTATTTTTGCATCGATGTTCATAAGGGAACTTTGTCTAAAGTTCTCTTTCTTTGTTGGATCTTTGTGTGGTTTTGGTATCAGCATAATTGTGGCTTCATAGAAGGAATTGGGTAGTGTTCCTTCTGTTTCTATTTTGTGGAATAGTTTGAAGAGTATTGGTGTTAGGTCTGATAGAATTCTGCACTGAAACCATCTGGTCCTGTGCTTTTTTTGGTTGGACGACTTTCTATGACTCCTTCTATTTCTTTAGGGCTTATGGGACTGTTTAGATGATCTATTTGATCCTGATTTAATTTTGGTATGTGGTACCTGTCTAGGAAATTGTCCCATTTCGTCCAGATTCTCCAGTTGTGTTGAGTACAGGCATTTGTAGTAGGATCTGATGATTTTTTGGATTTCCTCAGTGTTGGGAAGCAGAGAGCTTGGCTCATCGTCCCAAGCTGAGCTGTTTGCACAGGTTTCTTGAGAGCAAAACATCCCATGGCTTAGCTTGATTCCTGCTTCCTGCCTGGTGTGGTGTGGACTTCCCATGTGCCTGACCTATGACTATAATTGTTTTCTCCTGTTCCTTCCCTGGCCTCTAGTATATATATTGCTAGTCTCTCAGTAAAGCTTTGGCATTCTCCTTGCAGAATGACCCGTGTCTGTGTTTTTTGTTAATCCCCTAGGCCTATGCCCGATACTCGGTACAAAGGCAGCACAGGTGCTGTCACCTCAGTTTCTGTTGTTATATCCCCCTTTCCATTTCTAATTTTGTTAATTTGGATACTTTCTTTGTGCCCTTTGGTCAGTCTGGCTAAGGGTTTATCTATCTTGTTGATTTTCTCAAAGAACTAGCTCCTGGATTCATTGATTCTTTGTATGGTTCTCTTTGGTTCAACTTGATTGATTTCAGCCCTGAGTTTGATGATTTCCTGTCTTCTACTCCTCCTGGGGGAATTGGCTTCTTTTTGTTCCAGGGCTTTCAGGTGTGTCATTAAGCTGCTAGTGTATGCTCTCTCCATTTTCTTTTTGGAGGTACTCAGGGCTATGAGTTTTCCTCTTAGCACTGCTTTCATTGTGTCCCAAAGATTTGGGTATGTGCCTTCATTTTCATTAAATTCTAAAAAGTCTCTGATTTTTTCTTTATTTCTTCTTTGGCCAAGGTGTCATTGAGTAGAGTATTGTTCAGCCTCCTTGTGTATGTGGGCTTTCTGTTGTTTTTGTTGCTACTGAAAACCACTCTTACACCATAGTGATCTGATAGGAGGCATGGGATTAGTTCGATCTTCTTGTATTCTTTGAGGTCTGTCTTGTGACCAATTATATGGTCGATTTTGGAGAAGGTACTATGAGGTGCTGAGAAAAAGGTATATTCTTTTGCTTTAGGGTGAAATGTTCTATAAATATCAGTCAAATCCAATTGGTCCAAAGCTTCAATTAGTTTTACTGTGTCCCTGTTTAGTTTCTGTTTTCCTGATCGGTCCATTGAGGAGAGTGGAGTGTTGAAGTCCCCCACAATTATTGTGTTAGGTGCAATGTGTGCTTTGAACTTTAGTAAAGTTTCTTTTATGAATGAGGGTGCCCTTGCATTTGGTGCATAGATGTTCCGAATTGATAGTTCTTGGTGGATTTTTTCCTTTGGCCAGCAAGAAGTGTTCCTCAGTGTCTCTTTTGATGACTTTAGGTTGAAAGTCAATTTTATCTGATATTAGAATGGCTACTCCGGTTCGTTTCCCGAGACCATTGGCTTGTAAATTTGTCCTCCAGCCTTTTACTCTAAGGTAGTTTTTGTCTTTGATATTTAGGTGTGTTTCCTGTATGCACCAAAATGTAGTATCCGGTTTCCTTATCCAGTCTGTTAGTCTATGTCTTTTTATTGGGGAATTGAGTCCATTGATGTTAAGAGATATTAAGGAATAGTGATTATTACTTCCTGTCATTTTTGATGTTATTTTTATATTTGAGTGGTTATCTTCTTTTGGGTTTGATGAACGAAGGTTACTATCTTGTGGAGTTTCCCTCCTTGTATTGGAGTTTTCCTCCTATTATTCTTTGCAGAGCCGGGTTTGTGGAAAGATATTGTGTAAATTTGGTTTTGTCATGGAATGTCTTGTTTTCTCCATCTATTGTGATTGAGAGTTTTGCTGGGTATAGTAGTCTTGACTGACATCTGTGTTCTCTTAGAGTCTGCATGAGATCTGCCCAGGATCTTCTAACTTTCATGGTCTCTGGTGAGAAATCTGGTGTGATTCTGATAGGTCTTCCTTTATATGTTACTTGGCCTTTCTCTCTTACTGCCTTTAATATTCTTTTTTTGTTTAGTGCATTTAGGGTTTTAATTATTATGTGGTGATAGGTATTTCTGCTCAGGTCCACTCTGTTTGGAGTTCTGTAGGCTTCTTGTATATTCATAGGCATCTCTCTCTTTACGTTGGACAAGTTTTCTTCCATAATTTTGTTGAAGATATTTGCTGGCCCTTTCAGTTTTAAATCTTCACTCTCATCTATATCTATAATTTTTAGGTTTGGTCTTCTCATTGTGTCCTGGATTTCCTGGATGTTCTGGGATACAAGGTTTTTGCATTTTGCATTTTCTTTAACTGTTGAGTCCATGGTTTCTATGGTATCTTCAGCATCTGAGATTCTTTCTTCCATCTCTTGTATTCTGTTGTTTATATTTGCATCTATGGCCCCTGATTTCTTCTCAAGGTTTTCTATCTCCAAAGTTGTCTCCCTTTGTGATTTCTTAGTTGTTTCTACTTCTGTTTTTAGATGCAGGATGGTTTTGCTCAGTTCCATCATTTGTTTGTTTGTGTTTTCCTGTAATTCTTTAAGAGATTTTTGTGTTTCCTCTTTCATGACTTCTACCTGTTGACTCAAGTTCTCCTGCATTTCTTTAAGGTTTTTTTTTGTGTTTCTTCTTTATTGGCTTCTATCTCTTGAGCTTTATTCTCCTGCATTTCTTTAAGTGATTTTTATGTTTTCATTATATGGGTTTCTAGCTTATTCATGTTCCCCTGTCTTTCTTTAAGAGATTCATTCATGTCTTTTTTGTGTTCTTCTAGCAGCATCATAACCAGTGATTTTAAATCCAAATCTTGTTTCTCTGGTGTGTTGGCATTACCTGCACTTGCTGATGTTGGAGAGTTTGGTTCAGATGATGCCATATTGCCTAGATTTCTTTTAGTAGCATTCCTGCATTTGCCCTTTGCCATCTTGTTCTCTGGAGTTAGTTAGTCTTGTGTCTGGCTGGTGTTTGAGCTTCCTGAGGAAGCCCAGATACTCTTGTGGATGCCAACAAGTGTTTGCTGACAGGAGGCTGATATCTCTGTCTCCCGAGAGGCTATGCCAGTGCCTGACAAATATGGAGGGGGATGCTCTCAGCCAACCAGTGAACTGAGCACAGGGTCCCCAGAGACCCTGAGTGTCTAGAGAAAGACTGAAGGAACTGAAGGGGTTTGTAGCTCCATGCGAGTAGCAACAATATGAACCAATCAGTAATCCCAGAGTTCCCGGGGACAAAACCACCAATCAAAGAGTACACATGGAGGGAACCATGGCTCCAAATGCATATGTAGCAGAGGATGGCCTTGTTGGATATCAGTTGGAGGAGAGGCCCTTTGTCCTGTTAAAGCTTGATTGCCGGTGTGGAGGAATGCCAGGACAGGGAAGCAGTAGTGGGTTAGTTGGTGAGCAGGGGTGGGGGGAGCGATGGGATATGGGTTATCTGAGAGGAAATCAGAAAAGGGGATAATATTTGAAATGTAAAGAAGGAAAATATTTAATAAAAAATACAGTTAAGAAAAGAAAAAAGTATTACTAATAATTCAGCACTCAATATCAAAAATCCCAGTGGATAATATTTTGTATTAATCAACTTACTATCCACGTGGCCTTCTCTAATCTATGGTTGATATGACTAGTGACACTCCATTAGAGAAAACCGATTTTTTTTCTTTCTAAGGTATCAATTGCAAATAACTTCTTTGATAGGGGAACTACTTTCACTCTTAATGCTGGGACCTTGTCTCTCCTAAATAGTATAGATTATAGTGTCTTTTTTTTTTAAATTTTTTTTAATTAGGTATATTTCTTATTTACATTTCAAATGATTTCCCCTTTCCTAGCCCCCCTACTCCCAAAAAGTCCCGTAAGCCCCCTTCTCTCCCTCTGTCCTCCCACCCACCCCTTCCCACTTCCCCTTTCTGGTTTTGCTGAATACTGCTTCATTGAGTCTTTCCAGAACAAGGGGCCATTCTTCCTTTCTTCTTGTACCTCATTTGATGTGTAGATTATGTTTTGGGTAATCCAGGTTTCTAGGTTATTATCCACTTATTACTGAGTGCATACCATGATTCATCTTTTGAGTCTGGGTTACCTCACTTAGTATGATGTTCTCTAGGTCCATCCATTTGCCTAAGAATTTCATGAATTCATTGTTTCTAATGGCTGAATAGTACTCCATTGTGTAGATATACCACATTTTTTGCATCCACTCTTCTGTTGAGGGATACCTGGGTTCCTTCCAGCACCAGGCAATTATAAATAGGGCTGCTATGAACATAGTAGAGCATGTATCCTTATTACATGGTGGGGAATCCTCTGGGTATATGCCCAGGAGTGGTATAGCAGGATCTTCTGGAAGTGAGGTGCCCAGTTTTCGGAGGAACCGCCAGACTGATTTCCAGAGTGGTTGTACCAATTTGCAACCCCACCAGCAGTGGAGGAGTGTTCCTCTTTCTCCGCACCCTCTCTAACACCTGCTATCTCTGGAATTTTTAATCTTAGCCATTCTGACTGGTGTAAGGTGAAATCTCAGGGTTGTTTTGATTTGCATTTCCCTAATGACCAATGAAGTTGAGCATTTTTTTTTATTATTCGATATAATTTATTTACATTTCAAATGATTTCCCCTCTTCTAGCCCCCCCACTCCCCGAAAGTCCCGCAAGCCCCCTTCTCTTCCCCTGTCCTCCCACCCACAAGTTGAGCATTTTTTAAGATGCTTCTCCGCCATCCGATGTTCTTCAGGTGAGAATTCTTTGTTTAACTCTGTACCCCATTTTTAATAGGGTTGTTTGGTTTTCTGGAGTCTAACTTCTTGAGTTCTTTATATATATTGGATATTAGCCCTCTATCTGATGTAGGATTGGTGAAGATCTTCTCCCAATTTGTTGGTTGCCGATTTGTTCTCTTGATGGTGTCCTTTGCCTTACAGAAACTTTGTAATTTTATGAGGTCCCATTTGTCAATTCTTGCTCTTAGAGCATACGCTATTAGTGTTCTGTTCAGAAACTTTCTCCCTGTACCGATGTCCTCAAGGGTCTTCCCCAGTTTCTTTTCTATTAACTTCAGAGTGTCTGGTTTTATGTGGAGGTCCTTGATCCATTTGGATTTGAGCTTAGTACAAGGAGACAAGATGGATCAATTTGCATTCTTCTGCATGCTGACCTCCAGTTGAACCAGCACCATTTGTTGAAAAGGCTATCTTTTTTCCATTGGATGTTTTCAGCCTCTTTGTCGAGGATCAAGTGGCCATAGGTGTGTGGGTTCATTTCTGGATCTTCAATCCTGTTCCATTGATCCTCCTGCCTGTCACTGTACCAATACCATGCAGTTTTTAACACTATTGGTCTGTAGTATTGCTTGAGGTCAGGGATACTGATTCCCCCAGACTTTCTTTTGTTGCTGAGAATAGTTTTAGCTATCCTGGGTTTTTTGTTGTTCCAGATGAATTTGATAATTGCTCTTTCTAACTCTGTGAAGAATTGAGTTGGGATTTTGATGGGTATTGCATTGAATTTGTATATTGCTTTTGGCAAAATGGCCATTTTAACTATATTGATTCTACTGATCCATGAGCATGGGAGGTTTTCCCATTTTTTGAGGTCTTCTTCCACTTCCTTCTTCAGAGTCTTGAAGTTCTTGTCATACAGATCTTTCACATGTTCGGTAAGAGTCACCCCAAGATACTTTATACTATTAGTGGCTATTGTGAAGGGGGTCATTTCCCTAATTTCTTTCTCAGCCTGCATATCCTTTGAGTATAGGAAGGCTACTGATTTGCTTGCGTTGATTTTATAACCTGCCACTTTGCTGAAGTTGTTTATCAGCTGTAGGAGTTCTCTAGTGGAGTTTTTTGGGTGATTATAGTGTCTTTAAGTTTTTATGTGAATTACTCCTGTTACATCTTGAATTTACTGTTACCTTCGTGTCGTACACCACCTCTGACACTTAAACATTTTTGTGCCCTTTAATTCATGGATCTGTGACTCTTGAGGTGGGAGGTTTAATGAAGACCTGCCATTTAGGGATGAGAGTTCCAAAAGTTTCTCACACTCTCAAAGATGTCTACTTGTAGATATCTGTGCTAATTGCTATCTACCTCAAGAAGAAAATTCTCTGATGAATTTTTTTTTCACTTTCTGCTCTGTGGGCATAGCAATATGTCATAGAGAATCATTTTTTTACTATCTTCATACAGCTGAATAATATTATGTTTTCCATGGGTCTATAAATTATCTAGCCTCAGTTCTTGTAAGGTCTAGTAGCATAAAGTACTGGTTTCTCCTCATGGTGTGGACTAGTATTATCTCTAAGGAAACAGATCTGATAGAATGAATAAATACAAATTCAAAGGAATTTTTCTGACTGGCTTACAGGCTGTGTTACAGTTAATCCAACAATGTCTGTCTGAAAACACAATGGACAAGAATCTTGAAGTTGTTTAGTATATGAGTTTTGCTGGTACAACATCCCAGATTCATCCTTGAGGATTCTGAGAGAGCTGCTGGTTACACATCTAGTTGTAATCTTAAGAGGTACATTACAATACCAGCAAATCAATCTCTTGGGATATTTTAGGATAGGCAAACTTGCCAGTGAATATGAGGGAAAGCAGGCAAAATGCAAAAGCCTACTTCTTCCATATTTTTTAAAAAGTAGTCTGATATTACATGGTGTGGCCCAGATATGAGGTTGGCTTTCTAAAATATCCAATCAAAAAATTGCTCAATGGCATACACAGTCATGAGTGAATATTCAGTCATGGAATATCCTAGGAACCCAAATGATTATTGATAATTTGAAACATAGGGATTTCTCATATGACTTCAGTTTAGAACATAATCTCTAATTAATAAAATTTATATATGGAGCTACTAGGGAAATAAAAATTGCAAGTGCAATGCAAAGAAGAGCAAATGGGATACAGACTGAAATCACCTGATTATGTGTGGCCAGCTTCATGATCACAGACTTTGACTAAATTGTCATTTTCCTGGGAGGAAGACAAAAATAACTTTCAGTACACAGAATGGATTATTGCATTTCATCAGAAATTAGCACATTTTATTAGAAAATATGAAAGTGTGATTTGAAAGAAATAGTAAGTAGAGGAGAAATAATGAGAGAGAAGTTGAGATTAAAAGAGGACATCTCTTAGACTTAAAAATGAGAGCATAAAATAGTAACAGACACAAGAGAAGACGAATGGATGACTAAGAGATGTTCTGAGAAGCTTTGAATGTACTTTAAATATGAAAAATGCACATATGTTATTTTCATATTTAAACTGTCCCTTCTCTACATGGAAGGCCACATTTGTGGCAAAGAGTTGTGTACTATTAGAGAAATGGAAAATTCCACTTTCATCTTCTTCCAGAAAGAGAAATGCCAGAAGGAAAATGGGTGTGTAATTTGTCGCATTGGGACCTCTGGTTTGATTGTGAGCATGAATTTAGTTGCCACCTCCACCCACTCCCACATGCTCTAATAATTTCCATATCTGTCCTATGGCCTTCAGGCAGCATGTCAGTTTTAGATACTTTCTCTGGTAAAGAGGAATCCATCCAAATCAATCTTTTCTGAACCTCACACTAACATGATTGAGAAAAAATGAGAGTATATGAACCATCTGAAAAACTTGACAGGCATGATAATGTGACAGACCTTCCACTTAGGAATGATCCCAGGAGCAAATAAATGAAAACACCATGGAGAGATGAGAACTCTGAACGGCAGTTCAGAGATGCAATACTCACATAGTCATGCCAGCAATATGACCATGAAGTGTCCTATGAGGCCTATGCTATCTAGCATTTTTCTTTTTTGCAGTTTCCTCTGATTTCCAATTTCTCCAGCCTCTGATCAGTTTGCCTCCCCAAACCCAATTGCCACAATTTTATCTAAACTTCCCCATGTTAATAGACAGCCCCAGAACCATCATGGTTTTTCAAGGAATGCAAAAATTATCTCATCACCAGTGTACCTTTTTCCTATATCTGGGGTCACTGGAGATAAAATCATCATAAATTCTTAAATTGAGTGTTATAAATAGGCACAAGCTGACCCACAGTCAGGTACTGCCCTTCAATGGATGGTTTGTCTTAGGGATGATTTAATTAAAAAAAAATAGCCAGTATTTCATACAAAAAGGTTCACCACTGACTGACCACAGCATTATACTCTTTATATTTATATTAGAAATATCCATAATCTTCCATTTCTACATGTATCTGATTTTTGTTCAGAAGTCAGGTTGAACATTGTTCCAACTCTATTCTTCTTAGTATTGACTTCTAGTGAAAATTATTTAATCTAGAATACAAGGTAGTTATTTTTAATAAAAACACAATGAGCACCTTTAAGCTCCTTAAGTTTATCATGGTATCATTTGCATATTCTCAAAGTTCCTGATTAGCCATCATCTGACATGAGAATGAGAGTCAAATATCCTGAAATGGATGCAGAACTTGATCTTTGTATTTATGTAATTCTCTTCTATACAACAAAGCAACACATTTCCTGTTTCAATTTTACACATTCTCTGCTAATCATGTTTGAACCACTAGAGCCTGATTAGAAACCATACAATTGAAAAACCCATATGTTTTAGGAACTCTATACCTCCTTACTTAGCATCACTGAGATTTCAGTGCTTGTCCATAGAGCTCCTCAATTTCTACATTTTCTTATGTAGAGTGACTGTTAAAATTTGAGGAATGACTGATAGACTATTTTTGTTGTTGTTCAAAGACACCCCCCCCACTACTACCAGAATCAGGCATTCTTACAATTATTGAATATTTTCTTCAAAGTTATGAAAAGCAATTTATTCTCATCAAGGGATATCTAAGAATCCCATAGGGTATTTGTTCTCTAACACCTATGAATTTACTCTATTAAACAGAATACTGTCGACAAAGGCTAGACTAAGACCATTTCTCTCATTCTAGTTTCCTTTCAAGAATCATGTTTCTCCCCATCTTCCCAGAGAAGAAAATTTTCCTTGACACCTGAAATCCAAAAAGAAGTGATGTAAGAATGTAGGAGGAGGAAAATACAGCTGTGTATGTTCAGGAAGCATCAATGCTATCCCACCCCCACCTTGAGAGGTAGAGTTCTCCCTCCTTAAGGATATAAAGTCTGTTCTCCTTCAGTGTTCCTTACCTTCTTCCACCATGAATGGACTCCTGACTCTGGCCCTTGTGGGAGCTGCTGGTGAGTTTCATGCTTCTATGATACAGGTTTTCTAATTAATTAGAAAACATGATTCCTCCTTCACAATTGTCTCTGCTGCCTTAACTCTGTTCTTCATATTCCTTATCCAGCATCCTATTTTCCACTTTTATAATCTCCCAAACTTTATGTTACACCAGTTTCTGTCAATACACTCTCTATAACATCTCGATTGTTGAATTCAGGGCTTTAATTAGAGGCTGAAATGGAGGCCAGAAGGGCAATTTCCTCAGCAGCAACTGATCTGGGATTCCATAACATCATAGTTATTGATGAATTGCAGAGAGCAGCAAGCAGTGGGGTAGACAACTACATTGTGATTGCATCCCACTTAATGAATTCTTTTTTCAATTCTTTTATTTTTTTCCTAGAACTCTGAAGAGTGGTGGGCCCACCAGCCTCTAGTTACTTGTCTTCCATTCCTTTTCTCAGGCACACATCAAATCTGGTGTTGCCTACTGGTGATTCTGTTCCCCTTCTTACTCTTAGTCAATCTACTCAGAAAATAATACTAAAAAAGTGGGGAGGGGGTGATATGGAATTGAGCAATCCACCCTTCAACATCCTGATAAATTTGATTCTCCTTTATATCTCTAGTTGCTTTTCCTGTGGATGATGATGACAATATCATTGGAGGATACACCTGCAAAGAGAATTCTGTTCCCTACCAGGTGTCTCTGAACTGTGGCTACCACTTCTGTGGGGGTTCCTTCATTAATGACCAATGGGTGGTGTCTGCAGCTCACTACCACAAAATATGAGTGATGGTTACCTGAGAACAGTGCCACTAGACTGAGACATTATCACGCCAGGCATCTGTGTGGACAAGTGGTCAAGCTGGAGGGGGAAGTGGATCACACAAAGGAGAGCAGGTTCTGAGAGAAGCTCATGTTCATAGCATTTGGATGAACACTGACACATAATAGGATGTTTCACCATCAAACACACACACACACACACACACACACACACCAAACAAACTAATATGAAATAGAAAGAAGAGTACAACTTGAAAGAAATAAAGGATAATTTTCTCAATATACAAACAAATGAGCTGGAAAAAATTTTCACAACTGGTACCTGTTTTTTATAGCAATAAATTACATCAGAGATTTCAAATTACAACTGAAGATGGCTTATCCTTCATTTTCTTCACCTGTTTCATACTCTATTATGGGATGAGTAATACTGCCCTCAAAATGGACTCAGCCTGCGTGTGGGTGAAAATATAAAAGATCATAGTCAAGACATAGACTGTTCAGTCTCATATCCTAGATTGTGAGTCAGTAGGTTTGGAGTGGTGATCAAGAGAATGAGCATGTCGCATGGTCTCTTATGTGTGAACTGTGAAAGTTCACATATTGACTCTTGTTTTTGAAATTTAACAGTACAACTCTCATTTTAAAAACAAATGAACATTAAAATCTGTTTGTTTTTTTAATCAAAAATCTTGATTGTTTGACTTTACCGAGCAAGGCTCTGGAGCCAGATGCTAGAGTGAAAGCCTGACATGTCAAAGAGGAAGAGAATGCACCCAGCTGCCCTTGCTTCACAATCAGCATCCCAAAAGGAAGTTCTAAACACCATCTCAAAAGTCCTTCATACTCTAGGTCCCTCCCTTCTGCTTCCTGTGTGCATTTCTATCTGTATTCCTGACTCTGCCTTACTCTCTGTTTTTTCCCTGTGTTCACTCCCGGTCAACAGGTTGCTTGTTCTGCCACTTGACCTGTGTTTAACTTTATATAATTATGATTACAATAATCAGAAAACCCTGAGATTGAAGGTTTGTGTTAGGGATTAACATACCACAACTAGAGACAGTTTTTCCCAGAGTTTAACCCAAGTTCAGGATTCATGTTGTGCATGGAAAGAGTTTCAAATAAACTCTTACTGTCATATCCTTATTTGTGGGTAGTATGTTAGAATAAAGAGCAGTCTAGCGGCGGTGGCGGCAGTGCAGCAGTGGCTGGTCCAGCTGAAGGGCCATCAGCAGTGGAACCAAGGCGACACAGGGTCCAGTTAGGCCCTGCGCCCACGACCACTGACCTTCTCTAGCCAGCCGGGCTGCAAGCAGCTGTGGATTTGCTGTGCCTTTTGCATCACGGAAGCCACTTCAGAACTCGGCCTCCCGCCAGTCAGGAGAGGCTTACCTTCATCTTGGTTTCGGACTCCAGAGAGATCGGACAGACTGAGGTACACAAACATAACCCGAGGCCAACATTGCGGGGGTCTGAGCCCGGCGAGCGTTGGCCTGTACCCAGGCCCTGGGCTGTTCGGGGGGCCATCAGGGTGCCAACCCAGCCAGGAGATTTTTTTGCCCTGACTGTTGCGCGCGCGCGCTGCCAGTTTGCCTACAGGACCCAGAGAGCTTGGGAGGGCAGAGACGGCTAACAAGCATAGCCTGAGGCTAACAAAGCGGGGGTCTAGGCCTCAACAGGCCCTGGACTGACCCCAAGAACTGGGAGGCTTGGTGGGCCATCTGTGTGTCAACCCGCCCAGGAGGTTGTTAGCCCAGCAGACTCTCCCGGTGCTTTAGGGGAGCGCGAGCGCGCACGCCCGTCATCCTGGTCACCTGGCAGACCCCGCTGACTGTCATAGCCCGAGGGGAACTTTGCTCGGACCTTGGCCTCCCAGGCTTTTGCACTGACCCAGGGCCTGGGAGGCCAGGCTAACCTTGTGTGCGCCAGCCCGGTTGGGGGATCAGCTGCCCAGTGGAGTGATCAGCATGCGGGTGAGGTCCCTGCAGCATACACCATCTGCACTCCCCGGGGGTGCACACGGGCTCCATCTGGTTCACAGAAACAATCTGGGGCAAAACACACTAGAGCTGCAAGGGCACCCAAGAACACATCAGCAGGCCAGCGGGGAGAAGACAGTGTGCTCCAGTGAATCCAGCAGGCCCCAGCGGGAGCCTTCAGGTGCCTGTTTTGGGATCTGAACAGCCAGGGCTATAGCGCTCTGTCTCCAGGAAGTGTGGGAGACCCGGTGTGCACCTAGAGGTAGTCTGGGAGCTCGCAGCATGGCTTGCTCCTGCAGACCAGAGCTTGGGTCCCAGTCCTGAGGCCTCTGGTGGGAGCACTCAGCTCAACTCTGTCCGCTTCCAGATCCAGATCAGCCTGGGCAGCAAAACCACATCTCCAGGTCCTTAATAAGTGGATATTAACCTAGAAAACTGGAATACCCAAAACATAATCCACACATCAAATGAAGTACAAGAAGAACGGAGGAGTGGCCCCTTGTTCTGAAAAGACTCAGTGACGCAGTATAGAGCAAAATCAGAACAGGGAAGTGGGAAGGGTTGGGTGGGAAAACATGGGGAGGGAAGGGGACTGATGGGACTTTTGGAGAGTGGAGGTCCAGAAAAGGGGAAATCATTTGAAATGTAAATAAATATATCATAAAAAAAAAGAGGCAAGAGAGGCTTCCGGGCGGCCAGCAGGGAGAAGACAGTGTGCTCCAGTGAATCCAGCGGGCACCAGCGGGAGCCTTCGGGTGTCTGCTTCGGGATCTGAACAGCCTGGGCAACAGCACCCTGTCTCCAGGCAGTGCAGGAGGTAAGCTGTGCACCAGAGGCCACCTGGGAAGGGGCACTTGCACTGGTGAGTCCAGCACTGACAAGACCAAATAACACCAGTGAGAACTAGATGGCAAAAGGCAAACGCAGGAACGTCACTAACAGAAATCAAGGCAATATGGCAACATCTGAACCCAATTCTCTTCTACCAGAATGTCCTGGATACCCCATCACACCAGTAAAACAAGATTTGGATTTAAAATCACTGGTCATGATGCTGGTACAGGAACACATGACGGACATACTTAAAGAAATTCAGGAGAAAATGGATCAAAAGTTAGAAGCCCTTGCAAGGGAAACACAAAAATCATTGAAAGAAATCCAGGAGAATACAAAAGCCAACAAGGAGGAAACGCAAAAAACACTTAAAGAAATACAGGAGAACTTTGGTCAACAGGCTGAGGTCATGAAAGAGGAAACACAAAAATCTCTTAAAGAATTAGAGGAAAGCACAAACAAGCAAGTGAAGGAGCTAAGCAAAACCATCCAGGATCTAAAATCAGAAGTAGAAACAACTAAGAAAACTCAAAGGGAGACAACTTTGGAGATAGAAAGCCTTGGGAAGAAATCAGGGGACAGAGATGCAAATATCAACAACAGAATACAAGAGATAGAAGAAAGAATCTCAGATGCTGAAGATTCCATAGAAACCATGGACTCAACAGTTAAAGAAAATGCAAAATGCAAAAAGCTTGTAACCCAAAATATCCAGGAAATCCAGGACACAATGAGAAGACCAAACCTAAGGATTATAGGCATAGATGAGAGTGAAGATTTAGAACTTAAAGGGCCAGCAAATATCTTCAATAAAATTATGGAAGAAAACTTCCCTAACCTAAAGAGAGAGATGCCCATGAATATACAAGAAGCCTACAGAACTCCAAACAGACTGGACCAGAACAGAAATACTTCCCGTCACATAATAATCAAAACACCAAATGTTCTAAACAAAGAAAGAATATTAAAGGCAGTAAGAGAAAAAGGCCAAGTAACATATAAAGGAAGACCTATCAGAATCACAGCAGACTTTTCACCTGAGACTATGAAGGCTAGAAGGTCCTGGGCAGATCTCATGCAGACTCTAAGAGAACACAAATGCCAGCCAAATCTACTATATCCAGCAAAACTCTCAATCACCGTAGATGGAGAAACTAAGATATTTCATGACAAAACCAAGTTTACCCAATATCTATCCACAAACCCAACCCTACAAAGGATAATAGGAGAAAAACACCAATACAAGGAGGAAAACTTCACCCTGGAAAAAGCAAGATAGTAACCTTTCATCAAACCCTAAAGAAGTTAAGCAATCAAATTTTAAAAATGACGTCAAAAATGATAGGTAGTAGCAATCACTATTCCTTAATATCTCTTAACATCAATGGACTTAATGCCCCAATAAAAGGACACAGACTTACTGACTGGATACATAAACAGGACCCTACATTTTGCTGCTTACAGGAAACACACCTCAGGGTCAAAGACAAACACTACCTTAGAGTAAAAGGCTGGAAGACAATTTTACAAGCAAATGGTCTCAGGAAACAAGCTGGAGTAGCCATTTTAATATCAGATAAAATTGACTTTCAACCCAAAGTCATCAAAAGAGACTCTGAGAGAAACTTCTTGCTGGTCAAAGGAAAAATACAACAAGAAGAACTCTCAATCCTGAACATCTATGCTCCAAATGCAAGGGCACCCTCTTTCATAAAAGAAACTTTATTAAAACTCAAAGCACACATTGCACCTGACACAATAATTGTGGGTGACTTCAACACTGCGCTTTCCTCAATGGACCGATCAGGAAAACAGAAACTAAACAGGGACACAATGAAACTAAATGAAGCTTTGGAACAATTAGATTTAACAGAAATATATAGAACATTCTATCCTAAAGCAAAAGAATATACCTTTTCTCAGCACCTCATGGTACCTTCTCCAAAATCGAACATATAATTGGTCACAAGACAGACCTCAACAAATATAAGAAGATCGAACTAATCCCATGCCTCCTATCAGATCACTATGGAGTAAAAGTGGTCTTCAATAGCAACAAAAACAACAGAAAACCCACATACACGTGGAAACTGATCAATATTCTACTCAATGATAACTTGGTCAAGGAAGAAATAAGCAAAAAATTACAGACTTTTTAGAACACAATGAAAATGAAAACACAACATATCGAAATCTATGGGACACAAGGAAAGCAGTGCTAAGAGGAAAACTCATAGCTCGGAGTGCCTCCAAAAAGAAAATGGAGAGAGCGTACATTACCTGCTTAATGACACACCTGAAAGCCCTGGAACAAAAAGAAGCTATTTCACCCAGGAGGAGTAGAAGGCAGGAAATCATCAAACTCAGGGCCGAAATCAATCAAGTAGAAACAAAGAGAACCATACAAAGAATCAACAAAACCAGGAGCTGGTTCTTTGAGAAAATCAACAAGATAGATAAACCCTTAGCCAGACTGACCAAAGGGCACAGAGAAAGTATCCAAATTAACAAACTTAGAAATGAAAAGGGAGATATAACAATGGAAACTGAGGAAATGCAAAAAATCATCAGATCCTACTGCAAGAGCCTGTACTCAACACAACTGGAGAATCTGGAGGAAATGGACAATTTCCTTGACAGATACCAAATACCAAAATTAAATCAGGACCAACTAGGACATCTAAACAGTCCCATAAAGCCTAAAGAAATAGAAGGAGTCATAGAAAATCTTCCAACCAAAAAAAGCACAGGACCAGATGGTTTCAGTGCAGAATTCTATCAGACCTTCAAAGAAGAGTTAACACCAATACTCTTCAAACTATTCTACAAAATAGAAACAGAAGGAACACTACCCAATTCCTTCTATGAATCCACAATTACGCTGATACCCAAACCACACAAAGATCCAACAAAGAAAGAGAACTTCAGACCAATTTCCCTTATGAACATCGATGCAAAAACACTCAATAAAATTCTTGCCAACCGAATCCAAGAACACATCAAAACGATCATCCATCATGATCAAGTAGGCTTTATCCCGGGAATGCAGGGTTGGTTCAATATATGGAAATCCATCAATACAATCCACTACATAAACAAACTCAAAGAAAAAAACCACATGGTCATTTCATTGGATGCTGAAAAAGCATTTGACAAAATTCAGCATCCTTTCATGCTTAAAGTCTTGGAGAGAACAGGAATTCAAGGCCCATACCTAAACATAGTAAAAGCAATATACAGCAAACCGGTAGCCAACATCAAACTAAATGGAGAGAAACTTGAAGCAATCCCACTGAAATCAGGGACCAGACAAGGCTTCCCCCTTTCTCCTTATCTTTTCAATATTGTACTTGAGGTACTAGCTCGGGCAATTCGACAACATAAGGAGGTCAAAGGGATACAAATTGGAAAGTAAGAAGTCAAACTATCATTATTTGCAGATGACATGATAGTCTACCTAAGTGACCCAAAAAACTCCACTAGAGAGCTCCTACAGCTGATAAACAACTTCAGCAAAGTGGCAGGTTATAAAATCAACTCAAGCAAATCAGTGGCCTTCCTATACTCAAAGGATAAGCAGGCTGAGAAAGAAATTAGGGAAATGACCCTCTTCACAATAGCCACAAACAGTATAAAGTATTTTGGGGTGACTCTTACCAAACATGTGAAAGATCTGTATGACAAGAACTTCAAGACTCTGAAGAAGGAAATGGAAGAAGACCTCAAAAAAATGGGCAAACCTCCCATGATCATGGATCGGTAGAGTCAATATAGTTAAAATGGCCATTTTGCCAAAAGCAATATACAGATTCAATGCAATACCCATGAAAATCCCAATTCAATTCTTCACAGAGTTAGAAAGAGCAATTATCAAATTCATCTGGAACAACAAAAAACCCAGGATAGCTAAAACTATTCTCAGCAACAAAAGAAAATCTGGGGGAATCAGTATCCCTGACCTCAAGCAATACTACAGAGCAATAGTGTTAAAAACTGCATGGTATTGGTACAGTGACAGGCAGGAGGATCAATGGAACAGGATTGAAGATCCAGAAATGAACCCACACACCTATGGCCACTTGATCCTCAACAAAGAGGCTGAAAACATCCAATGGAAAAAAGATAGCCTTTTCAACAAATGGTGCTGGTCCAACTGGAGGTCAGCATGCAGAAGAATGCGAATTGATCCATCCTGGTCTCCTTGTACTAAGCTCAAATCCAAATGGATAAAGGACCTTCACATAAAGCCAGACACTCTGAAGCTAATAGAAAAGAAACTGGGGAAGACCCTTGAGGACATCGGTACAGGGAGAAAGTTTATGAACAGAACACCAATAGCATATGCTCTAAGATCAAGAATTGACAAATGGGACCTCATAAAATTACAAAGTTTCTGTAAGGCAAAGAACACCATCAAGAAGACAAATCGGCCACCAACAAATTGGGTAAAGATCTTCACCAATCCTACATCAGATAGAGGGCTAATATCCAATATATATAAAGAACCCAAGAAGTTAGACTCCAGAAAACCAAACAACCCTATTAAAAATGGGGTACAGAGTTAAACAAAGAATTCTCACCTGAAGAACTTCGGATGGCGGAGAAGCATCTTAAAAAATGCTCAACTTCATTAGTCATTAGGGAAATGCAAATCAAAACAACCCTGAGATTTCACCTTACACCAATCAGAATGGCTAAGATTAAAAATTCAGGAGACAGCAGGTGTTGGAGAGGGTGTGGAGAAAGAGGAACACTCCTCCACTGCTGGTGGGGTTGCAAATTGGTACAACCACTCTGGAAATCAGTCTGGCGGTTCCTCCGAAAACTGGGCACCTCACTTCCAGAAGATCCTGCTATACCACTCCTGGGCATAGACCCAGAGGATTCCCCACCATGTAATAAGGATACATGCTCTACTATGTTCATAGCAGCGCTTCTTATAATTGCCAGAAGCTGGAAAGAACCCAGGTATCCCTCAACAGAACAGTGGATGCAAAAAATGTGGTATATCTACACAATGGAGTACTACTCAATCATTAGAAAGAATGAATTCATGAAATTCTTAGGCAAATGGATGGAGCTAGAGAATATCATACTAAGTGAGGTAACCCAGACTCAAAAGGTGACTCATGGTATGCACTCACTAATAAGTGGATATTAACCTAGAAAACTGGAATACCCAAAACATAACCCACACATCAAATGAGGTACAAGAAGAAAGGAGGCGTGGCCCCTTGTTCTGAAAAGACTCAGTGAAGCAGTATTCGGCAAAACCAGAACAGGGAAGTGGGAAGGTGTGGGTGGGAGGACAGGGGAAGAGAAAGGGGCTTATGGGACTTTCGGGGAGTAAGGGGCTAGAAAAGGGGAAATCATTTGAAATGTAAATAAAAATTATATCAAATAAATAAAATAAAATAAAATAAAAAGCTGCAAACGCTAGCAATCTGCTTCATAGCATTTAATAAAATGCATTTTGGTAAAGCCAAAAATAAAAGAGCAGTCTACATGCAGTTCTTACCTCATCACCAGTACATCATCACTCTCTCTCTCTCTCTCTCTCTCTCTCTCTCTCTCTAAAAAAAAATAAAAGAATGGAGACAGTGTCAAACAAAACTCTCCACTATCCATATTTTCCCCAGGATGTAATTATCACAATTACAAAAGAGTGAGGAGCTTGAGCAAATTGTGATGTCTTGATTCTTAGAGAAAATGACTGTCGCATTCCTCCTCTTCCCAACAGCAGCATCCAAGTGAGACTGGGAGAACACAGCATCAATGTCCTTGAGGGCAATGAGCAGTTTGTCAATGCTGCCAAGATCATCAAGCACCCTGACTTTGTTTAGGAAGACCCTGAACAATGACATCATGCTGATCAAGCTTTCTTCCTCTGTGACCCTGTGCACCTGTGATTCTACTCTTCCTTGTCACAATACCAGCACTGCAGTTCAATAGCAAACATGCAACATGAATAGGTAGTCGTCACATGATCCAGGCAAGGCAGCAAGGCTCCACAGAATAGGCACAAATCAGTGGAAATGGCCAGAAGGAGTCAGAAGATGGCAAGTTTTTTTGCTGATTTTCTCTCTATGAAATGAAGACCAGTCGGCGGCGGCGGCGGCGGCGGCGGCGGCGGCGGCGGCGGTAGCAGTGGCTGCTCCAGCTGAAGGGCCATCAGCGGTGGAACCAAGGCGACACAGGGTCCAGTTAGGCCCTGCGCCCACGACCACTGACCTTCGCTGACCAGCCGGGCGGCAAGCAACTGCGGTTCTGCGGAGCCTTTCGCTGCAGGGAAGCCACTTCAGAACTCGGCTGCCCGCCAGTCAGGAGAGACTCACCGCCATCTTGATCCCGGGCTCCAGAGATCGGTCAGACTGAGGTACACAAACATAATCCTAGGCCCAACACCGCAGGGGTCTGAGCCAGACGGGCGTTGTCCTGCACCCAGGCCCTGGGCTGTTCGAGTGGCCATCGGGGCGCCAACCCAGCCAGGAGTTTTTTTTTTTTTTTGCCCCGGCCGGTGCACGCGCCGCCATTTTGCCTACAGGAGCCAGAGTGCTCGGGAGGGCAGAGACTGCTAACAAGCGTAGCCTGAGGCTAACAAAACGGGGGTCTAGGCCCCAAAAGGCACAGGACTGACCCCAAGAACTGGGCGGCTTGGTGGGCCATCTGTGTGTCAACCAGCCCAGGAGGTTATTAGCACAACAGACTCTCCCGGTGCTTTCGCGGAGCGCGGACGCGCACGCCCGCCATCCGGGTCACCTGGTGGACCCAAATAACAGACATAGCCCTAGGGGAACTTTGCTCGGACCTTGGCCTCCCAGGCGTTTGCCTGGACTCAGGGCCCAGGCGACAAGGCTAACCTAGTGTGCACCAGCCCGGTTGGGGAAATCGGCTGCCCAGCGGAGTGAGCGGAGCACAGGGGAGGTCACAGCAACATTCACCTTCGGAGCTCCCTGGGGGTGCACACGGGTTCCACCTGGTCCACAGACACAATCTGGGGCAAGGCCTCAGGCAGAAGCCCCCAGCTCAACTCTCTCCGCTTCAGATCAGCCTGGTGGCCGCCACATCTCCAGGTCCCTCAAGAGGCTAGTGGGGGCTTCCGGGCGGCCAGCTGGGAGAAGTCGGTGTGCTCCAATAAATCCTGCGGGCCCCAGCGGGAGCCTTCAGGTGCCTGCTTCGGGATCTGAACAGCCTGGACAACAGCACCCTGTCTATAGGCAGTGCAGAGTGTAAGCTGTGCACCAGAGGCCAACGGGGAAGGGGCAGCTTGCACTGGTGAGTCCAGCACTGACAAGACCAAGTAACACCAGTGAGAGCTAGATGGCAAAAGGCAAACGCAGAAACGTCACTAACAGAAATCAAGGCAATATGGCAACATCTGAACCAAATTCTCCTCTACCAGCAAGTCCTGGATACCCCATCACACCAGTAAAACAAGATTTGGATTTAAAATCACTGGTCATGATGCTGGTACAGGAACACATGAAGGACATTGAGGAGAAAATGGATCAAAAGTTAGAAGCCCTTGCAAGGGAAACACAAAAATCATTGAAAGAAATCCAGGAGAATACAAAAGCCAACAAGGAGGAAATGCAAAAAACACTTAAAGAAATACAGGAGAACTTTGCTCAACAGGCTGAGGTCATGAAAGACGAAACACAAAAATCTCTTAAAGAAATACAGGAGAACTTTGGTCAACAGGCTGAGCTCATGAAAGAGGAAACACAAAAATCTCTTAAAGAATTACAGGAAAACACAAACATGCAAGGGAAGGAGCTAAGCAAAACCATCCAGGATCTAAAATCAGAAGTAGAAACAACTAAGAAAACTCAAAGGGAGACAACTTTGGAGATAGAAAGCCTTGGGAAGAAATCAGGGGACAGAGATGCAAATATCAATAACAGAATACAAGAGATAGAAGAAAGAATCTCAGATGCTGAAGATTCCATAGAAACCATGGACTCAACAGTTAAAGAAAATGCAAAGTGCAAAAAGCTTGTAACCCAAAATATCCAGGAAATCCAGGACACAATGAGAAGACCAAACCTAAGGATTATAGGCATAGATGAGAGTGAAGATTTACAACTTAAAGGGCCAGCAAATATCTTCAATAAAATTATGGAAGAAAACTTCCCTAACCTAAAGAGAGAGATGCCCATGAATATACAAGAAGCCTACAGAACTCCAAACAGACTGGACCAGAACAGAAATACTTCCCGTCACATAATAATCAAAACACCAAATGTTCTAAACAAAGAAAGAATACTAAAGGCAGTAAGAGAAAAAGGCCAAGTAACATATAAAGGAAGACCTATCAGAATCACAGCAGACTTTTCACCTGAGACTATGAAGGCTAGAAGGTCCTGGGCAGATCTCATGCAGACTCTAAGAGAACACAAATGCCAACCAAAACTACTATATCCAGCAAAACTCTCAATCACCATAGATGGAGAAACTAAGATATTTCACGACAAAACCAAGTTCACCCAATATCTATCCACAAACCCAGCCCTAAAAAGGATAATAGGAGGACAACACCAATACAAGGAGGGAAACTCCACCCTGAAAAAAGCAAGATAGTAACCTTTCATCAAACCCAAAAGAAGTTAAGCAATCAAATTTAAAAAATAACGTCAAAAATGATAGGAAGTAACAATCACTATTCCTTAATATCTCTTAACATCAATGGACTCAATGCCCCAATAAAAAGACACAGACTAACTGACTGGATACGTAAACAGGACCCTACATTTTGCTGCTTACAGGAAACACACCTCAGGGTCAAAGACAAACACTACCTTAGAGTAAAAGGCTGGAAGACAATTTTACAAGCAAATGGTCTCAGGAAACAAGCTGGAGTAGCCATTTTAATATCAGATAAAATTGACTTTCAACCCAAAGTCATCAAAAGAGACTCTGAGGGACACTTCTTGCTGGTCAAAGGAAAAATACAACAAGAAGAACTCTCAATCCTGAACATCTATGCTCCAAATGCAAGGGCACCCTCTTTCATAAAAGAAACTTTATTAAAACTCAAAGCACACATTACACCTAACACAATAATTGTGGGTGACTTCAACACTGCACTTTCCTCAATGGACCGATCAGGAAAACAGAAACTAAACAAGGACACAATGAAACTAATTGAAGCTTTGGACCAATTAGACTTAACTGATATATATAGAACATTCTATCCTAAAACAAAAGAATATACCTTTTTTTCAGCACCTCATGGTACCTTCTCCAAAATCGACCATATAATTGGTCACAAGACAGACCTCAACAAATATAAAAAGATAGAACTAATCCCATGCCTCCTATCTGATCACTATGGAATAAAAGTGGTCTTCAATAGCAACAGAAACAACAGAAAACCCACATACACGTGGAAATTGAACAATACTCTACTCAATGACACCTTGGTCAAGGAAGAAATAAAGAAAGAAATTAAAGACTTTTTAGAACACAATGAAAATGAAAACACAACATACCCAAATCTATGGGACACAATGAAAGCAGTGCTAAGAGGAAAACTCATAGCCCTGAGTGCCTCCAAAAAGAAAATGGAGAGAGCATACATTACCAACTTAATGACACACCTGAAAGCCCTAGAACAAAAAGAAGCTATTTCACCCAGGAGGAGTAGAAGGCAGGAAATCATCAAACTCAGGGCCGAAATCAATCAAGTAGAAACAAAGAGAACCATACAAAAAATCAACAAAACTAGGAGCTGGTTCTTTGAGAAAATCAACAAGATAGATAAACCCTTAGCCAGACTGACCAAAGGGCACAGAGAAAGTATCCAAATTAACAAACTTAGAAATGAAAAAGGAGACATAACAACGGAAACTGAGGAAATCCAAAAAATCATCAGATCCTACTACAAGAGCCTGTACTCAACACAACTGGAGAATCTGGAGGAAATGGACAATTTCCTTGACAGATACCAAATACCAAAATTAAATCAGGACCAACTAGACCATCTAAACAGTCCCATAAAGCCTAAAGAAATAGAAGGAGTCATAGAAAGTCTTCCAACCAAAAAAAGCACAGGACCAGATGGTTTCAGTGCAGAATTCTACCAGACCTTCAAAGAAGAGTTAACACCAATACTCTTCAAACTATTCCACAAAATAGAAACAGAAGGAAAACTACCCAATTCCTTCTACGAAGCCACAATTACGCTGATACCAAAGCCACACAAAGATCCAACAAAGAAAGAGAACTTCAGACCAATTTCCCTTATGAACATCGATGCAAAAATACTCAACAAAATTCTTGCCAACCGAATCCAAGAACACATGAAAACGATCATCCACCATGATCAAGTAGGCTTTATCCCGGGAATGCAGGGTTGGTTCAATATACGGAAATCCATCAATACAATCCACTACATAAACAAACTCAAAGAACAAAACCACATGGTCATTTCATTGGATGCTGAAAAAGCATTTGACAAAATTCAGCATCCTTTCATGCTTAAAGTCTTGGAGAGAACAGGAATTCAAGGCCCATACCTAAACATAGTAAAAGCAATATACAGCAAACCGGTAGCCAGCATCAAACTAAACGGAGAGAAACTTGAAGCAATCCCACTGAAATCAGGGACCAGACAAGGCTGCCCCCTTTCTCCTTATCTTTTCAATATTGTACTTGAGGTACTAGCTCGGGCAATTCGACAACATAAGGAGGTCAAAGGGATACAAATTGGAAAGGAGGAAGTCAAACTATCATTATTTGCAGACGACATGATCGTCTACCTAAGTGACCCAAAGAACTCCACTAGAGAGCTCCTACAGCTGATAAACAACTTCAGCAAAGTGGCAGGTTACAAAATCAACTCAAGCAAATCAGTGGCCTTCCTATACTCAAAAGATAAGCAGGCTGAGAAAGAAATTAGGGAAATGACCCCCTTCACAATAGCCACAAACAGTATAAAGTATCTTGGGGTGACTCTTACCAAACATGCGAAAGATCTGTATGGCAAGAACTTCAAGACTCTGAAGAAGGAAATGGAAGAAGACCTCAAAAAATGGGAAAACCTCCCATGCTCATGGATCGGTAGAATCAATATAGTTAAAATGGCCATTTTGCCTAAAGCACTATACAGATTCAATGCAATACCCATCAAAATCCCAACTCAATTCTTCACAGAGTTAGAAAGAGCAATTATCAAATTCATCTGGAACAACAAAAAACCCAGGATAGCTAAAACTATTCTCAGCAACAAGAGAAAATCTGGGGGAATCAGTATCCCTGACCTCAAGCAATACTACAGAGCAATAGTGTTAAAAACTGCATGGTATTGGTACAGTGACAGGCAGGAGGATCAATGGAACAGGATTGAAGATCCAGAAATGAACCCACACACCTATGGCCACTTGATCCTCGACAAAGAGGCTGAAAACATCCAATGGAAAAAAGATAGCCTTTTCAACAAATGGTGCTGGTTCAACTGGAGGTCAGCATGCAGAAGAATGCGAATTGATCCATCCTTGTCTCCTTGTACTAAGCTCAAATCCAAATGGATCAAGGACCTCCACATAAAGCCAGACACTCTGAAGCTAATAGAAAAGAAACTGGGGAAGACCCTTGAGGACATCGGTACAGGGAGAAAGTTTCTGAACAGAACACCAATAGCGTATGCTCTAAGAGCAAGAATTGACAAATGGGACCTCATAAGGTTACAGAGTTTCTGTAAGGCAAAGGACACCATCAAGAGGACAGATCGGCAACCAACAAATTGGGAAAAGATCTTCACCAATCCTACATCAGATAGAGGGCTAATATCCAATATATATAAAGAACTCAAGAAGTTAGACTCCAGAAAACCGAACAACCCTATTAAAAAATGGGGTACAGAGTTAAACAAAGAATTCTCACCTGAAGAACTTCGGATGGCGGAGAAGCATCTTAAAAAATGCTCCACTTCATTAGTCATTAGGGAAATGCAAATCAAAACAACCCTAAGATTTCATCTTACACCAGTCAGAATGGCTAAGATTAAAAATTCAGGAGACAGCAGGTGTTGGAGAGGGTGCGGAGAAAGAGGAACACTCCTCCACTGCTGGTGGGGTTGCAAATTGGTACAACCACTCTGGAAAGCAGTCTGGCGGTTCCTCCGAAAACTGGGCACCTCACTTCCAGAAGATCCTGCTATACCACTCCTGGGCATATACCCAGAGGATTCCCCACCATGTAATAAGGATACATGCTCTACTATGTTCATAGCAGCCCTATTTATAATTGCCAGATGCTGGAAAGAACCCAGGTATCCCTCAACAGAAGAGTGGATACAAAAAATGTGGTATATCTACACAATGGAGTACTATTCAGCCATTAGAAACAATGAATTCATGAAATTCTTAGGCAAATGGATGGAGCTAGAGAACATCATACTAAGTGAGGTAACCCAGACTCAAAAGGTGAATCATGGTATGCACTCACTAATAAGTGGTTATTAACCTAGAAAACTGGAATACCCAAAACATAATCCACACATCAAATGAGATACAAGAAGAAAGCAGGAGTGGTCCCTGGTTCTGGAAAGACTCAGTGAAACAGTATTTGGCAAAACCAGAACGGGGAACTGGGAAGGGGTGGGAGGGAGGACAGGGGAAGAGAAGGGGGCTTACGGGACTTTCGGGGAGTGGGGGGGGCCTAGAAAAGGGGAAATCATTTGAAATGTAAATAAATTATATCAAATAAAAAAAAAAGACAAAAAAAAAAAAAAAAAACAAGCGGCCAATAAACATGAAAAAAAAAAAAAAAAAAAAAAAAAAAAAAAAAAAAAAAAAAGAAATGAAGACCAGTGAAGAAGCAAAGTTTTGAGTGGTGTAGTGATGCAAAAGTGTTCTCACAATATTTGTGGGGTTCTCTTTATATTCTTTCTAAACATCACATTCCCTCTCAAATGTCTGTTTTCAGTAAAATCTCACATGATCTCTCATGAGACAGCTTCCAGAAAAACGTCAAATGATAACAACTGAATTGTTAAAGATACTAGAAATTTCCATTTCACTTGTCGTTTAGGGTCTGGGTTACTACACTCAATTTGTTTTCTACTTCCATCCATTTGTCTGCAAATTTCATAATGTCTTTGTTTTTAATAGTATTATATTGTGTAAATGAACCACATTTTAAAAATCCATTCTTCAGTTGAAAGATATCTTGATTATTTCACATTTTTGTCTAGTATGAATAATAGTGCTATGAATGTTGTTGATCAAGTGTCCTTGTAATATGGTGGAGTATCTTTCGAGTGTATGCCCACATTGATTTCCAGAGTTGTATAAGTTTACACTCCCACCTACAAAGGAGTTTGCTCCACATTCTCATCAGAATGTTCTATCCCTTGAGTTTTAAATCTTAGCCATTCTGTTGCATGTAAGGTGGAATTTCAGAGTCATTCTGACTTGCAGTTCCCTAATGACCAAGGGCTTTGAACAAGACTGTGAATGCTTCTCAGTCATTTGAGATCCCTCTGATAAGAATTCTTGGTTTAGCCTTGTACTCCATTTTTAATTGGGTTATTTGATTTTTTCATTGTCTAATTTCTTGAGTTCTTTACATATTTTGGATATGTGTTCTTTACATATTTTGGGTTGGTGAAGATCATTTCCAAATATGTAGGCTATCATTTTGTCCTATTGACAGTGTCCTTTGACTTACAGAATCTTTTCAGTATCATGAGGCTCTATTTATTAGTTGCTGACTTTAGTGCCTGAGCCAATGGTGTTCTGTTTAGGAAGGTGTATCCTATACCAATGAGTTCAAAGCTATTCTGCATTTTCTGTACTATTAGATTTAGTGTATCTGGTTTTAGGTTGAAAGTTTTGATCCATATGAACTTGAGTTTTGCAAGGTGATAAATATGGATCTATTTGTAATCTTCTACATGTTGACATCCAGATGGACCAGCACCATTTTTTGAAGATGTATGCTTTTTTCCACTGTATGATTTTTGGCTTTTTCATCAAAAATCAAGTGTCCCTAGGTGTGTGGGTTTATTTCTGGATTTTTGATTCAATTATACTGATTTACCTGTCTGTTTCTATACCAATACTGTGCAGTACTTATTATTATTGCCATGTACAAGAGCTTGAAGACAGGGATAGTGATACCTCCAGAATTTCTTTTAGTATTCAAGATTGTTTTTTAGCTGTTCTGGCTCTGTTTTTCCATATGAAGGTGGGGACTATTCTTTCAATTTATGAAAAGAATTGTGTCAGAATTTTGCACTGAATTCTATGAATGCACGGAATTGCATTGAATCTGTTGATTGCTTTTGGTTGCAATGGCTATTTTTAATACATTAATCCTAGGAATCCATGAGCATCTTTTGACATCTTCCTCAAAATTTTTCTTCAGAGTTGAAGTTCTTGTAATACAGGTCTTTAATTTGCTTGGTTATAGTTACACACAGACATTTTATATTATTTGTGCCTATGATAAAGAATATTATCTCCCTAAGTTTTTTCTCAGACCTTTTATCACGTGTATAAAGAAGGGCTACTGATTTATTCAAGTTAATTTTGTGTCTAGCCACTTTGTTGAAGAGAGTTTATATGCCATAGGAGTTCTCTGGTAAAAAACAAATGGGTCATTTATGAATAATAACTTATTATCTGTCAATAGTGATACCTTGATTTCTTCCTTTCTAAATTATATTCTCTGTGTCTACATTTTGTTTATTCATATGATGAATTACATTGATGGATTTTCCTATATTGAAGTAGACCTCCATCACTAGGATTCATTATGATGGATGGTGTTTTGGCTGTGTTCTTGGATTTGGTTTGCAAGTATTTTATTGAGCTTTTTCCCATCAATATTCACAAAGGAGGTTGGTCTGAAGTTCTTTCTTTGTGTTGTTTAAGAACCATGTGACTAGGGTCTTATAGAATAATTTCAGAAGTGTTCCTTCAGTTTCTATTTCATAGAATAGTTTGAGGAGTATTGGTATTAGCTCTTCTTTGAAAGTCTGGTAGAATTTTGCACTAAAACCATCTAGCCCTGGCTTTTTTGTTGGGATACTCTTAATGACTGCTTCTATTTCCTCAAGAATTATAGGACTATTTAGATAGTTCTAATCAGGGATACAATATCAGTCATACATTCCCTCTTGTTGAGAGTTTAAATAGTTCAAGTAGAGAGTGACAGGTTACCTCCAGGTTAGCCATCATAGATAGGAAATTGAAACAATCTAAATGCCTTTCAAATAAATGAGTGTATAATGAAATATGGTACCTATAGAATGTGGAAGATTATTTTCTTGAAAAATGAGATCATGAACTTTTCATGTCAATTAATTGGACACTGTAAAAGATCTTAACCTAAAAACCAATTGACAAATGATGAATACTATCTATCATTGTAGGCTCGTAGCTATGAATCTTAAATTATGAGTATGTGTTGTGGAATATGTAGGAAAAGTAAAAGATAAATAAATAAGAAATAAATATAAAAATAAGAAAAATAGACCTAAGAAGAAAAATAGAGGCCAATGTTAGGGTAGAGAAGTGAGAGGTCAATGAAGAAAGATTAACAAAGTACAAGAGATCTTATTTGGGGAAAAGGGGAAAATGACAGATGAGAGAGGGACATCTGATATAAATAAAGAACAAGATTCAGGAATGTAAGATAACAAACAGTAAGAATCTCTTAAAAATGTGTGTTTGTGTGTGTGTATGTGTGTATATATATACATATAAATATTACTATAAATACATAGTTAGATATAATGCTATGTATATTATTATAATAATACCATAACAATATTAGTATAATACATGATGTCACAGTAATATTATATATTGTATATTTTATATAATTATGTATTATGAATTTATATTTCACACATATTATCAAATAAATGAAATTTTCTATCTGGTACTAGGAATATACCCTCTAAGGGCCAAACACCATCTAACAAGATAATAAACACCCTGCCTTTGAAAATCCCTGTTTTGAGAAGTTCTCAGGGTTGTCAAAGACTCTGCTGAAACACTATAGACTGTTGCTTATTACACTTGGTTGTCCACAGAGATGGAAGGTTTAAGTCCCTTTTGTTGAAGACACCATACATTTAAAGCACAGGACCTCGAGGTCCCTGAGCTGATCTGATGTAAATGCCTTCTTTTTGAGGATTGGCTTTTATGATACCAGAAGGTGCTATGCAAGCCTTCAAACGAGAGAGGCAACAAACAATTCCATCCAGCCATAAATCCTATGAATTTTAAATCCATTAAATTTTAAAAGAGACTTGAATTCAAGATTTTCCAATTTAAAATATATTATTTATTCCTGAACAACATATGGGTTCATGAAAGTGTTCAGTAAAAAAAAAAAATAGCATATAAACATAAAAGACTATCAAGAACATTTTAACATGAACTTTCTGATACATGTTTTTTTCCTAATCGCTTTTATCATTTCAGCTACTGCTAAAATACTATTCTATTCAACATATTTGGAGATGTAGGCTACTCGCCACATATCAGTGGTAAAGAGAAATGACTTTAAATAAGATATATTTCCCACAGAACAAAATAAGAGATCAGAGATTCAGAAAGTAAGGAAGAATTCACTTTATTGGTATACTGACATCAGAGAGATTAGGATGTTTAGTTGGCAGCAATTGTGCTCTGAATCCAGTCCACATAGTTGCAGACCTTGGTGTACACACCAGGGTTGTCCTTCAGGGCACAGCCATAGCCCCAGGAGACAATGCCCTGGAGCTGTCCATTGCAGACAACAGGGCCACCAGAGTCACCCTAGGAGAGAGAAATACAGTATTGAAGTTAGAGGCATAAGGAAAAAAGACCACAGTACTCTGACTTGAAGATGCCATTCTAGCCTTGCTTTGCCTCCCTTGGTTAGCCCATCCTCTATTCTTGCCGGCATATTGAAATAAACTCCAGAATAGCCCTCCTCACTTTTCCCTGGAACCTTCTTGCCTTGTGCAATTGGCCATTCTAATCCCAATCCTACGAAAACAAATTATTTTTGGGAAAATGAATCCAATTACCTGGCAGGAATCTTTGCCTCCCTCCAGGAAGCCAACACAGATCATGTTATTGGTGATCTGTCCAGGATAGGAGGCCTCACAGTCAGCCTGAGGCAGCACAGGGGCATTCAGACACTGGAGCAGGTCTGGATTGTTCACTTTGAGGAAAGGATAAGAAAGAAAATGATTCAGACCAGGATAGATATGAGCATTTGAGTGGAGACAACTCTATGGATCCTGGAACATTGTTCAAGATATTAAGACTCAACAAGAAACTTAGGTCTCAGAATAGTCATTATTGATGTCCTCCCTGGAATTAATAATAGAACATTCTTCATCTGCTCTGTTTATATGCTGAAAACAAAATCGTTTTGTATGCAAATATCTCTTGAACCCACTACAGACCTTGGTGTTATTGGGTACTTGCAATGGTTTTGCATCTTAGGAGCCAATTGTTTCAGTGTAGAACCTTGCTTGCTTCTGCAAAGTTTTGAAGGAAGTAGATGAAGTGTTCTACTCACCACCAAAGCTCAAGGTGTTGCCCCAGCCAGAGATGAGACACTGAGTGCCTGCAGGTGCACAGGAGCTGGGCAGAGACACAGTGGCCACTCTGGCATTGAGGGTCACAGGGGAAGAGAGCTTGATCAGCATGATGTCATTGTTCAGGGTCCTTGAATTAAAGCTGGGGTGCTTGATGATCTTGGCAGCATTGACAAACTGCTCATTGCCCTCAACAACATTGATGTTGTGCTCTCCCAGTCTTACTTGGATGCGGCTGTTGGAAATAGAAGCATATTAGAATCTGCCACCCTATTACCTCCAAATAGCTCATAGGTATTGACCACTTTTTGCTGACTATATCTGGAAATGGGGAAGGGGCCTGGCTTAATAAGACAGAAGTAGGATAGTTGTGATGTGCAACTACAGTTGTGAAACCCAATTCCTTTCTACTTAAAAAAAAATGGAATATGCTTAGTGTGAAAGACTGCTGTGGGAATCTCCTCATAAGTATATCTCCTCCCTTTGCATACAACTATTTCCTTGTTTCTTCTTTTTTCCTATCTCTTTGTAAAGTATAAACCATCTTAAATCCTCTCCTCTTAAAAATAATTAATCTGATGGGTCTAGTCAAGTGTTGGATAAGACAGTCAAGATCCATGTAGCTTTGCTACTTTGCAATTTGCTATGAATTTACTTTCTAGGTTCGTTTCCTAGTCTTTCTCAATGAAAAACTGGCTGAACTGATGTGTATTCAGGTCTAACACTATCTATTATAGAAACTGACTCTCAATTCTCTCCAAGTAATTAAATTAGTCAAAAGACATTGTTTTAATAAGCTTACAGGTTATTGACATTCACTGAAAACTCTGAGTTTAGAACTCAGTGTTTCTCAGTGACAATATTAGTCTTTGAGAAAGTCTTTTTGTGACTTTGAATTTGGCTCTTTCTATCCCAAAGTCAACTTTCCTTGCTTTCAATATGTATATCACTGATTTAATTTTCATTGTTTGAGAGTGTGAAATGCTTCTTATTCTGTATACTAACTCTCCTCAAACTCATAAACATGTTTCAGTTGGTAATCTTTCTTTTCTGACTGTTTTCATTTCTTTACAATATTAGTTCTTGCCTAATCTCATACTCTGCTCTCAGAAAGGCCAAGTTTGTATTCTGTAGAGTCAGGGACCATCACTTACGACTTGTAGCAGTGAGCTGCAGATACCACCCACTGGTCATTGATGAGGGAACCTCCACAGAAGTGGTAGCCAGAGTTCAGGGACACCTGGTAGGGGACAGAATTCTCTTGGCAGGTGTATCCTCCAACGATCTTGTCATCATCATCCACAGGGAAAGCAACTTCAATGAAGAAAAGAAGATTATTGAGGAGAAAATTCATGAGGGAGCTGGAAGGTGGCTCCCCCAGAACTCTGACTAGGGGTCTTTAGTAAGTACAATAATAGAAGGCAAGAAGATAATGCTGTATTCCCTGTAGGGAAAAATTAAATAAATGTTTGTCCAACATAGAGTGCACTGTAGAAGAATACTCTTAAAATGAATTTTCAAACCTCATTATGCTTGAGATTATTATTTTAAAATTCTTATGCAGTAGAAAAATACTCTGTAGGTAACTACAGTTTGATAGGTTATGAGGGACAGGACAAGTGATGCTCTCAGCTTAGGAATAGGATGCAGAGATGGTTGATTCACTACCGTCCTTTATCTCCAGGTCATCATTAACTAATGTGTCTTACAGAGCTTAAAAAAATTTAACGTAGTTTGAACTGTATCTTCAAAATATCCAGAAGATATCGAAATTAATGTACCCACAAGCTTTATAGCTCATCTACATGTTAAGGACAAAGAGAAAGTAGGAAATCAGTCTGGTGGTTCCTCAGAAAACTGAACATGATACTACAGGAGGACCCTGCTATACCACTCCTTGGCATATTCCCTGAGGATTCCCCGGCATGCAATAAAAACATATGCTCCACTATGTTCATAGCAGCCTTATTTATAATAGCCAGAACCTGAAAAGAACCCAGATGTCCCTTAATGGAGGAATGGATACAGAAAATATGGTATATTTACACAATAGAATACTACTCAGCAATTAAAAACAATGAATTCATGAAATTTGTAGGCAAATGGTTGGAACTGGAAAATATCATCCTAAGTGAGGTAACCCAATCACAAAAGAATATACATGGAATGCAATCACTGATAAGTGGATATTAACTAGTCCAGAAGCTTTGAATACCCAAGACACAAGTAGCATATCAAATGAATCCTATGAAAAAGCAAGGAGAGGGCCCTGATCCTGGAAAGGCCTGATCCAACATTGTACGGGAGTACCAGGTCAGAGAAAAAGAGGGAGGTGATTGGAGAATGGTTGGAGAGAAGGCTTATGGGACATATTGGTAGGGGGGAACTGGGAAAGGGGAAAGCATTTGGAATGTAAACAAAGTTTTTAGAAAATAAAAAAACTAAGATTAAAAATTCAGGAGACAGCAGGTGTTGGCAAGGATGTGGAGAAAGAGGAACACTCCTCCACTGTTGGTGGGGTTGCAAATTGGTACAACCACTCTGGAAATCAGTCTGGCGGTTCCTCCAAAAACTGGGCACCTCACTTCCAGAAGATCCTGCTATACCACTCCTGGGCATATACCCAGAGGATTCCCCACCATGTAATAAGGAAACATGCTCTACTATGTTCATAGCAGCCCTATTTATAATTGCCAGATGCTGGAAAGAACCCAGGTATCCCTCAACAGAAGAGTGGATGCAAAAAATGTGGTATATCTACACAATGGAGTACTATTCAGACATTAGAAACAATGAATTCATGAAATTCTTAGGCAAATGGATGGACCTAGAGAACATCATACTAAGTGAGGTAACCCAGACCCAAAAGATGAATCATGGTATGCACTCACTAATAAGTGGATATTAACCTAGAAACCTGGATTACCCAAAACATAATCTACACATCAAATGAGGTACAAGAAGAAAGGAAGAGTGGCCCCTTGTTCTGGAAAGACTCAATGAAGCAGTATTCAGCAAAACCAGAACGGGGAAGTGGGAAGGGGTGGGTGGGAGGACAGGGGGAGAGAAGGGGTCTTATGGGACTTTCTGGGAGTGGGGGGGCTAGGAAAGGGGAAATCATTTGAAATGTAAATAAAAAATATATCGAATAAAAAAAAAGAAATGTAAAAAAAAAAGAAATGTTTTAATGCGGTAGGTAATACAGGATGTCAAACACACACACACAAAAGTAGGCTTTATATAGGACAGAGGGTTGTAATGTTATTCTGGAAGATGATTGAGTTTTTTTTTAAGTTTAATTGCATGTTTTTAAGTTTAATTGCATTGTGGTATGTGTGTGTGCGCGTGCGTGTGTGTGTGTGTGTGTGTGTGTGTGTGTGTGTGTGTGTGTGCAGAAATGCAGAAATGCAGAAATGTCCTTCCTAATAAAAAGTCATTATTCCAGACTCCTGTTAGAATTTTAGGATAATAATTTCCATGATAATGAAGATTTCAACTTTCAATTTAGAAGTGTTCCTCCTTTACAGACAACCTGAACTGAAATATCTCCAATATGTTGGACTCATGCAGAAAAACTGCTGATTCACATCCTGGAACCACCATATGCTTTCATTTCCGATCACGTAGTAAATGAGTGAGGAAAGAGTAATAAACTTTAGGTTTACAGAGAAACTTGAAGCAGATTGGAAGCAGAGCTGCTGCTGTATGAAGAAAACGGACATTAGAGTTTTGATAGGGTGAAAGTCATGGGCTTCATAGCTTTTAGAAGAAAGACCAGGATTTGAATGAAATCATTGAACTTACCAGCAGCTCCCACAAGGGCCAAGAACAGAAGTGTACTCATTTTGATAGGTGGTGACCACTTTCAGAAAGCCTGCCTTTATACCCCAGTGCAGGGAGAAGGAGGTACTAGGGAAGGCCCCATCTGCTCTTACACAAGCACAGCTGTGTGTTTCCCCATTCCAGAGACTTACATTATCTCTGCTCTGTTTGTCTATTCTGTAGGTAGGTTAGGTACATGTGATAAGGAAACTTCTCTTCATGGTGCAGAGAAGGATAACAGTTGTTTCTTGAAAGGAGGCTTTGCAAAAAACAGTGGAAATATAGACTGCTGCTACATCTTGGCCTTGTAAGACAGGTATAAGTTGATTAGATAGTAAAGAATGGCCTTCTTACCAGAAGGGGAACAGTATTTGAAATGAAAATAAATGAAACAATTAATAAAAAAGAATGACCTAATTTATTAGACATACCCTAACTTCATAGGAAACTTGTTTCATTTACTTGTGGAAGACCCAGTACTGTAAGGTGGGAAATAGTCCCATATCCAAGGCTCAGGACCATTGTAGGAATGGCACGACTATATGAGCAAGAGATTAGGGAGTTTTTCATGTGATTGTCTCCTTTAGTAATATAAGAAGATGTATCCATAAAGTCTCATAAATAAGACTGCCCAAATATGAATTGAACATGAACTACACGAATGGCTATATCATTGTAGATCAGAAAAAAAACCTACAATAATATAAACCTGCACAAAGAACAATATGAAACTGAGGAAAACTGGAATTGAAATACATGATCTTCCCCAGGATAGTGCATACTAAGCACACCAAATGGTTATCCAGTGCCAAATAGTCAGGCTTGAAACCACACATACAAGTAACTTTATATAGAATGAATTCATTTTAATCAGAAGCATTCATATTTATATGTATATATTACCATATATACATCTCTGGATGATGTTTCTTATTTATTTGTTCCTGGGTGTATGCATTTTTATATAAACATGTTTATTGAGAGCTTGGAAATGTTTGGTGAAGAAATATCAAATAAATGGTTTACTAAACTTCAGTGCTGAGGTAAAGCACCCCCCTACTCAACTCCCACCACTGCAAACATGCGTGGAATGTCTGTCATATTGCCATGTCTGTCAGAATTCTCAGACTGTTTATATAATTTCAATTTTCAGTATCATGGAAGTGTGAGGTATTCAGAAAGGATTGATTTGGATGGATTCTTTTTTTGCCACTATTTATTATTATTATTTTCTATATTCTTTGTTTACATTCCAAATGAATTCCCCTTTCCTGGTTCCTACCTACACATAAGTCCCATAAGCCCTCTTCCCTCCACCCACTCCCCAATCACCCTCCTCCCATTTCTCTATCCTGGTACTCCCCTACAATGCTGCATCAAGCCTTTCCAGGACCAGGGCTCTCTCCTTCCTTTTCTTGGGAATCATTTGATATGTGAATTGTGTCTTGGGTTTTCAGAGCTTCTGGGCTAATATCCATTTATCAGTGACTGCATTCCATGTGTATTCTTTTGTGATTGGGTTACCTCACTTAGGATGATATTTTCCAGTTCTAACAATTTGCCTAAGAATTTCATGAATTCATTTTTTTAATTGCTGAGTAGTATTCCATTGTGTAAATATACAACATTTTCTATATCCATTCTTCCATTGAGGGACATCTGGGTCTTTCCAGCTTCTGGCTATTATAAATAAGGCTGCTATGAACATAGTGGAATATATGTCCTTATTGCATGCTGGGGATCCTCTAGGTATATGCCCAGGAGTGGTATAACAGGATCCCCCAGAGGTGTAATGCCCAGTTTTCTGAGGAACTGCCAGACTGACTTCCAAAGTGGTTGTACCAGCTTGCAATCCCACCAGCAGTGGAGGAGTGTTCCTCTTTCTCCACATCCTCTCCAATACCTGCTGTCTCCTGAGTTTTTAATCTTAGCCATTCTGACTGGTGTGAGGTGAAATCTCAGGGTTGTTTTTATTTGCATTTCCCTAATGACTATTAATGTTAAACATTTCTTAACGTGCTTCTCAGCCATTCGAAATTCTTCAGGTGAAGATTCTTTGTTTAGCTCTGTACCCCATTTTTAAATAGGGGTTTTTGGCTCTCTGGAGTTTACCTTCTTGAGTTATTTGTATGTATTGGATATTAGCCCTCTATCAGATGTAGGGTTGGTGAAGATCTTTTCCCAATTTCTGGTTGCCATTTTGTCCAATTGACAGTGTCCTTTGCCTTACTGAAATTTTGTAATTTTATGAGGTTCCATTTGTCAATTCTTGATCTTAGAGCATAAGCTATTGGTGTTCTGTTCAGGAACTTTCCCCCTGTGCCCTTGTCCTCAAGGGACTTGCCTAGTTTCTTTTCTATTAGTTTCAGCATGTCTGGTTTTATGTGGAGGTCCTTGATCCACTTGGAGTTAAGTTTAGTACAAGGAGATAAGAATCGAAAAATTTGCATTCTTCTGCATGCTGACCTCCAGTTGAATCAGCACCATTTGTTGAAAAGGCTTTTTTCTACTGGATGGTTTTAGCTCCTTTGTCAAAGATCAAGATGACATGTAATAAAAACTTCCCAAGGACTCTGTAGCCAATAGGATATATTTTCTATGTGTATCTGAAGTCCAGGCTGGAGACATTGATATCTCAGCCAGTGTCAGACAGCATTCATGTTACCTATTTTGGCGTTCTCTTTAGTCTTTCTTCATGTCTGCAACCAAGCTTTGCAGGAGGTCTTCTGTGGTCAAGTCTAATCTTTATTACTTTTCATGGAATCTACAGCTTTTCTTCTCCTGTTGAAAGAAAGTAAAAAATGTCGGGTGGTGGTGGTGCACGCCTGTAATCCCAGCACTCTGGGTGGCATAGGCAGGCGGATTTCTGAGTTCGAGGCCAGCCTGGTCTACAGAGTGATTTCCAGGGCAGCCAGGGCTACACAGAGAAACCCTGTCTCAAAACCAACCAAATCCAAAAAAATAAAATAAAAAGAAAGAAAGAAAGAAAGAAAGAAAGAAAGAAAGAAAGAAAGAAAGAAAGAAAGAAAGAAAGAAAGAAAGTCAAGTATTTTTTTTCCAAAACACCACATTTTCTGCCTTCCATTATGAAGTTAAGACATCCTTAAAATAATTAGACTGGTCCAATTCAGCAGTTTTTTCCACATTCCAGTGTCTCAGCAGCTGTTGGTTTTTGCTCTCTATAATTTACAAAATTTATAATTACTAAAGCACTATTTGATATATCTCTGGATATCTTTGATACCCCTCTCTGTTTGTTAAGCATCTTTTTTAAAAATTAAAATATATTTTTGCAACTGTTTATCTTGTAGAATTGTGTGGTATATCTATAACATGCATTACATTGTATTCAAAGGAACAGACATCAAAGAGAATGAGTAAAACGTTTGCATTTTACTGAAGAAACATGCTGGAGTATTGTTAGTCTTATTTGTACAGGTATAATTATAATAGCCATAACTTCTAGTAAGCAAGTACAGAGTCAGCCTTTTAGAACTTTAAGCAGCAGCACATTGAAAAGAATCTTTACCTGAAGAACTTCGGGTGGCTGAGAAGCATCTTAAAAAATGTTCAACATCATTAGTCATTAGAAAAATGCAAATCAAAACAACCCTGAGATTTCACTTCACACCAGTCAGAATGGCTAAGATTAAAATCTCAAGAGACAGGAGGTGTTGGTGAGGATGTGGAGAAAGAGGAACACTCCTCCACTGCTGGTGGGGTTGCAAATTGGTACAACCACTCTGGAAATCAGTTTGGTGGTTCCTCAGAAAACTGGGCATGTCACATCCGGAGGATCCTGCTATACCACTCCTGGGCATATACCCACAGGATTCCCCAGCATATAATAAGGATACATGCTCCACTATGTTCATAGCAGCCCTATTAATAATATCCAGAAGCTGGAAAAAATCCAGGTGTCCCTCAACAGAGGAATGGATACAAAAAAATGTGGTATATATACAGAATGGAGTTCTATTCAGCCATTAGAAACAATGAAATCATGAAATTCTTAGACAAATGGTTGGAGCAGAGAATATCATACTAAGTGAAGTAACCCAGTCCCAAAAGATCAATCATGGTATGCACTCACTGATAAGCGAATATTAGCCTAGAAACTTGGAATACCCAAGACATAATCCACATATCAAATGATGTCCAAGAAGAACGGAGGAGTGGCCCCTGGTTCTGGAAAGACTCAGTGCAGCAGTATAGGGCAATACCAGAACAGGGAAGTTGGATAGAGTGGATGGGGGAACAGGGGGAGGGAAGAGGGCTTATGGGACTTTCGAGGAGTGGGGATCCAGGAAAGGGGAAATCATTTGAAATGTAAATAAAAAATATATTGAATAAAAAATAAAAATAAAAAAAAAGAAATCCTGAAAATGTATTTATCTTATGGTACATATAAATTTTCCAAACTCTGCAAAATGCAGCCTATCCATTTGGCAAATTTTATTTTTATTTTTTGTGGGTACCTTTTGGCTTATATCCTGCAGGTAATAGAGTTTGGTTACATAGAATAGATATGATATTTCCATATAATTTGTTTGTTTTGTTGCCAACATATAGAATTATCTTCTTTCAAACTTTTGCTGTTAACATGGCAGTTTCATATAAAATTCTGAAACTTTTATTGAACTTTGTACTAAGAGATGGTCAATCTCATCATTACCTTGTGTCTGTGGGCCTGCTAAGCCTCTATGGAATCTGATATGTTATACATAGATCTTATACAGAGCAGATGATTTCTATTTCTGCTTGTTGTAGTTGAATAGTGATGTTAATTCTGAATCATTCTTCAAAACAACTCTTTCCACATATTAAAAGTCAGTGACCTTATTAAGAAATTCAAGAAAACTTAATAATACAACTCTGATTTTTTAAGTGAATCATACAGGCTCTGAGACACCTTACTTTTTTTTTCTGACTTATAATTTCACTTTACTGATTAACTTGCAACAGTATAGAATGAAGTGGTTTCACATTGGTGTTCATTTTGTTATATAAAGAATTTTTCAATTTGTTCTTTTATTAATTGAAGTCTTTTACTCTTGGATATTTGCTGTTAATTTCTCCACAAAATTACCATAAGCTTTTTAACAATATTCATCTTATAAAAAATAATGAGGCAATTTCAGTAAAAAGTACCACAATTTCTGATGGGTCTATTCCTGTTAATTAGTAAAGTTTCATTTTTCCTTTTAGAATCAATTCAGGTCTTTAACTTATTTTTTTACTTTGTATGCTAGAAATATCCATTATCTTCTCTCTACATAAGAATCCCTGTGGGAGGATGAATAGAAGGCAATACAACTAAAATCCAAGCCATCGTTGGATCCTAACAGTCTACATGTGCATCTTGAACTTTCTTTTCTAGTAGAGCCAATTCCTTTTCAACTTCAGCTGTTAATTTTTTTAGACTATTTAAGGCCTTATTACCTTGTAAGCTTTAAAATAAATTATTTAGCTCTTGACTAATTAATCAAATTATGTGCTTTAAGTAATTAATATCTCCTAGCAATTTTTGAAAACCATTAAGAGTTCTTAATTGGGCACGCCTGATTTGTTCTTTCTGTGATAGATGAGATACATACTTTGTTATGCTTGTAGACAGGATCCTAGCATAAGTGTTGTTTGAGAAGCTCCACTCAACAGCAGACTGAAACAGATGTAGAGACCCACAGCCAAACATCAGAGCTCCAGAAGTCTTGTGGCAGAGTTGGAGGAAGAACTAATTAATCAGAAGAGAATAGAGACAGAGTGTCAACTATTATGGGCCCTTTAGGACTCCAAAAACTGTACCACTAGCCAAAGGGTGAGCATGGACTGGATATAAGGTTCCCACATGTTTGGTCTTCAAGCAACTGGAGTTGGTGTTGTTCTTAAATTTGTTGGCTGCCTGTGTGTCCCATTCCTTTAACTCTCACATTTTTCTGGCCTCAGTAAAATGGTTTGTACCTTGTCTTGTAGTCACTGATGTGTGGGAGATGGAGTGATGGTACCCAGGGGCGGTCCCTTTGTCAGAGGAGGAAGGGAGGAGGGAATGAACAAAGGGGATGAGAAGGGGAAACTGAGAGGAGGAGAGTCTGATATTGAGAGGTAAATTCAATAAAGTAAAATTTAAAAAGAATTTGGAATTGATCTCCCCTCATTTCTAATTTCTGTGGTAGAATTTCTTTGTATATTTTATATCCTAGATAATTAAGAGTCTTCTCTTTGTATTTTTTATTAGATACTTTCTTTATTTACATTTCTTTCTTTTTTATTCGATATATTTTTAATTTACATTTCAAATAATTTCCCCTTTTCTGGCCCCCCACTCCCCGAAAGTCACATAAGCCCCCTTCACTACCCCTGTTCTCCCATCCACCCCATCCCACTTCCCTGTTCTGGTTTTGCCCTATACTGCTACACCGAGTCTTTCCAGAACCAGGGGACACTCCTCCTTTCTTCTTGTACCTCATTTGATGTGTGGATTATGTTTTGGGTATTCCAATTTTCTAGGCTAATATCACTTATTTTTGAATGCATACCATGAGTGATCTTTTGAGATTTCACTTAGTATGATGTTCTCCAGCTCCATCCATTTGCCTAAGAATTTCATGAATTCATTGTTTCTAATGGCTGAATAGTACTCCATTGTGTATATATAACACCTTTTTTTATCCATTCCTCCGTTGAGGGACATCTGGGTTCTTTCCAGCTTCTGGCTATTATAAATAGGGCTGCTATGAACATAGTGGAGCATGTATCCTTATGACCTGCTGGGGAATCCTCTGGGTATATGGCCAGGAGTGGTATAGCAGGATACTCTGTAAGTAACATACCTAGTTTTCTGAGGAACCGCCAGACTGATTTCCAGAGTGGTTGTACCAATTTGCAACCCCACCAGCAGTGGAGAAGTATTCCTCTTTCTCCACATCCTCGCCAACACCTGCTGTCTCCTGAATTTTTAATCTTAGTCATTCTGACTGGTGTAAGGTGAAATCTTAGGGTTGTTTTGATTTGTATTTCCCTAATAACTAATGAAGTTGAGCATTTTTTTTTCTTATTCCACTTCCTCATTTACCTGTGTTAATTGAAAAGAGTAAAGCCAAAGATCTAATACACATTTATGCCTTGGAAAAATTCATGCTTAGTAATTATTTGAATGTTTCAATATCTTATTTCCACTGTCAGGATTCAAACATACCTGGGTCTGAGTCATCTATATTGAAGGGGAGCCTAGATATTAATTGACAATTATGCATCTTCATGCTTATAAGGTGTCGGAGACCAAACCCTAGAAAACCAGAGTTTCAACAGCCCTCACCTTGAAAGTTCATCGATCTTTAGGTGTACAACTGAACCACCCCCCACCCCCCTTCACACACGGCTGATCAACTGGTTCTCATCCTGGCCAAACACCTGGGATGGTCTGGGCGGCACCAGTATTCCAGGAAAGCTGCAGATGCCTCTAGTCAACTTCCACCCCAGGATGACCTTTTCTCCTTCTGTGCTTCTAGTATCCCCCTCAGCCTCTCCCTACTTCCTCTCACTGAGGGTTCAAAACCAGGTGTTTTGCATTTCATTAGAGAGGTCTTGACAAAGACACCCTGATTGCTTGGTCTCCCTCTTCTTTCTCACCCATTTCTCTCTTTTAGGCTTGGGTTCCCCCAGGCTCCCTGAATTACTAGGTCCCGCTGGTAGGGACAAGTGGCACCCTACATGGTGCTCTTCGAGGTACGAACTTTCGTTGATGGAAATCCCAAAGGAGAAGGCTGCCGCAGCAAAAGAGTCATTGGGGGGAGGTACTCTCACCGCTCATGGGAGAAAGTTTCCTTCAGTAAGTTTTCATTTCCATCCTATAAGAAATGGGCCATTTTCTAAAGAAGCGGTCTTCATTAGAGACCTGAAAGCTTCTTTCAGGGAAAGGGGAGTTGAGTTAAAAAGAAGGATTTGATCAAATTTTTTATAGATCATAGATGGTTCATTGTAGATGGACCAGAGATTCACTATAAAATAAGTGGCAAAAAGTAGATCGAGAACTAAAAATTGACCAGGCAGGGCCCTGACGCTGTTCCTGCCACCGCTTTTTCTTACTCGGGGCTCATTTATGATGTAATAGAGAGTGTGAATGAGGACCCTGATAGACAGCTTCAGTGAACTCGCTTTCCCCTAAAAAGAATTCTTTAAAACCTTCCTCGGTCGTTATAGACAGGTCTGAGTCCCTGCCATCCACTCCTGTGACTTCTCTTTATCCTTCACTCCTGAGGGATCCATCCCCTTCTGATATGCCATTAATTAATCCAATCTTTAAGAGACCCCACTATAAGGAGCCTTTAGGTCTTGAGAATATAGCGCCATGGAGGAGGAGACGGCTCCTTACCGTAATTCCGACCGACTGCCGCTCGCTCCAGCCCCTCCACATGGCCCACCACCCTATACCTGGCAATAGGCACCCAGCATGGCCCCTCTCAGCCAGGTTCCTCAGACCTTTACTGGGTCCAGGCAATCACCAGAGACCGTCCTATATTCAGCCTTAAAATAAATGGTAAAAGCTTTGAGGGCATCTTAGACTCAGATGCCAATTCTACTGTGATCTCGCAAAGTGCTTGGTCCCCCCACCTGGCCTTTGCAAGCCTCTCTGACCCATCTGCAGGGGATTGGACAATCAAAAAATACTGTCCAGAGCTCACAGTTGTTGACTTTGGAGGACAGTGAGGAAAATACTGGCTTTACTCAGCCCTTCGTGGTCCCTGGTCTGCCTGTTAACCTCTGGGGAAGAGACATTCTCTCTCAAATGAAAGTCCTTATGTGTAGTCCCAATGAGGTTATTGCTCAACAAATGCTTTCCCAGGGCTATCTCGCTGGACAGAGACTAGGTAAAAATGGACAGGGGAGATCCATGCCGGTAGCTACCGCTCCCAAGATGGATCACACAGACCTAGGTTACAATACACATTTTTCATAAGGGTCATTGCTCCCCCTGCATACCAGGTGGATAAGATCTCTCCCTGCTAAAAAATTGTCCGTAGCCATGGAGTTAGTGCAGGAACAGCTGGCCCGAGCTGAGTTCTCTGAGGAAGAAAATGTTCTTTGGAAGTCAGAGACTGCTGCTGACGTAGCAGGAGAAAAACTGCTCAGGGGCAGCATGAGAACCTGGACTGCAGAAAAATTCCTGGGCTCTCCTCCCCTCCCACCTCTCTCCACAGGTGTGTGTGTTCTCCTAGGCACATCCCTCCCCCCTTGTTAAATCTTAAACAAGAGAAAAAGCAGGTTTCAGAAAAGCAGTTTTTCCATGTGTAGAATGTGGTATAGAAAAAAAATGGTTGGAAGCTATTTCAAAACTCTCCTGGTAAGGATAGGAAAATGGGAGATGGTCCTGTTTTCTCTCTGAAACCTACTGAAGATCTCCTTAGTTCAGGTTAAGATATTTGGATCTCTTTGGGACATTAAGTTCCCTCGCTGTCTGTTGTTTGTCCTTGGTGCACCAAAACCTGTTCATATGTGTGTCAATTTGTGTTGTCCATTGTTTTGTTTGGCTGAATGATTGGTTGTTTTTATGTTTTAAGTTAAAAAGAAAAAAAATGGTAAAAAAGCTTTATCTGCCAGCAGTCCTGCCATTCTGCGATTTACACAGAGGAAGCTAATTCAAGGCGCCTCTTTTTCTTAAGTAAGAGTCAAAACACAGCTGGGGAAAAAAAGCCACTTTAGAGAAGGAAGCCTCAAGTTTGGGGAAAACTTTGGTTTAACTTATGAAATTCATGTAATTGCCTTATTCTTGTTTTTAATTGTTCTTAATGGTATAAGGTTTTACATATCTTGACTATAGAGTTATAAATTAATATATGTAATAAATTACATATAAATTATTATTATGATTTAAAAGGTATAGTGTTATTAAGAAAAGGTTAGTTTAAAACTAGTGATTCAGTGTCAGAGCCATCTTAACTAGCTACACGTGGCATGATACAACCCAGGAAATACAGGCCTCTAAGATGCTTCTAAATTGGCATGGTGTTTTGTGTGAATCTTGGCCTGGAGATTGGACTTATAAGAAGTACAATTTAAAATAATGTCTCTTTAATAAGTCACACTGCCATACACTTGAACATAAGAACTGGCAGGCGAACCTTGTGCTATATTAAGATAATTTTAAGTATGATACAGCTGTGGCCATTATAGGCTTATTGCCACTTTTTCACAAGCTTTTAGGATATAATGGTAGGAGCAAAATTTAACCCTCCAAGATTAAAAAGGAGATCTCATTGGAAATTTATTTGATATCAAACAGGCTCCATTGACTACTATGAAACTAGGATTGTTCCCAGAATCCTGTAATTACAGGTTCCTTTTGTTAGTCAATCCTCAAAATGTCCTTGCTGGACTGGACAGGCAGGTTGGGTCTGGTCTTAGATAAAATGCTCAGATGGATCCAGAAATGAATCCACACACCTATAGTCACTTGATCTTCAACAAAGGAGCCGAAAACATCCAATGGAAAAAAGATAGCCTTTTCAACAAATGGTGCTGGTCATTTGGAGATCAGCATGCAGAAGAATGCGAATTGACCCATTCTTATCTCCATGTACTAAACTTCACTCCAAGTGGATCAAGGACGTCCATGTAAAACCAGACACACTGAAAATAACAGAAAAGAAACTGCAGAAGACCCTTGAGGACATGGGCACAGGGGAAAAGTTCCTGAACAGATCACCAATAGCTTCTGCTCTAAGATCAAGAATTGGCAAATGGGACTTCATAAAATTACAAAGTTTCTGTAAGGCAACGGACACTGTTAAAAGGACAAAACGGCAACCATCAAATTGGGAAAGGATATTCACCAACCCTACATCTGATAGAAGGCTAATATCCAATATATACAAAGAACACAAGAAGTTAGACCCCAGGGAACCAAATAACCCTATTAAAAATGGGGTACAGATTTAAACAAAGAATTTTCACCTGAAGAAATTTGGATGGCCGAGAGGCACCTTAAGACGTGCTCAACATCATTAATCATTAGGGAAATGCAAATCAAAACAACCCTGAGATTTCACCTTACACCAGTCAGAATGGCTAAGGTCAAAAACTCAGGAGACAGCAGGTGTTGGTGAGGATGTGGAGAAAGAGGAACACTCCTCCACTGCTGGTGGGGCTGTAAGATGGTACAACCACTTTGGAAATCAGTCTGGAGGTTCCTCAGAAAACTGGACATGACACTTCCGGTGGACCCTGCTATACCTCTCCTGGGCATATACCCAAAGGATTCCCCGGCATGCAATAAAGACACATGCTCCATTATGTTCATAGCAGCCTTATTTATAATAGCCAGAAGCTGGAAAGAACCCAGATGTCCCTCAAAGGAGGAATGGATACAGAAAATGTGGTATATTTACACAATGGAATACTACTCAGCAATTAGAAACAATGAATTCACAAAATTTTTAGGCAAATGGTTTGATCTGGAAAATATCATCCTAAGTGAGGTAACTCAATCTCAAAAGAATACACATGGAATGCAATCTCTGATAAGTGGATATTAATTAGCCCAGAAGCTCTGAATACCCAAGGCACAAATCGCATAACAAATGACTCCCATGAAGAAGTATGGAGAGGGTCCTGATCCTGGAAAGGATTGATCTAGCATTGGAGGGGAATATAAGGACAGAGAAAAGGGAGGGAGGTGATTGGAGAATGGATGGAGAGAAGAAGGTTTATGGAACATATGGGGAGGGGGGATCTGGGAAAGGGGAATTCATTTGGAATGTAAACAAAGAATATAGAAACAAAAATATTAAAAAAAATTAAACACACACACACACACACACACACACAAAGAAGATGGTTAAGTTTGAGGAACTACCTATAACGCCCTTGCCAAGGACTCAAGGTGGGTCTTTGGGAAAAAAAAAAAGGAAAAGAAAAATAAGAAAGGAATTTACATTTGAAATAATGCAAGGCTTGGGGCTGCCTCAGTGAAAGCTAGTGAGGAAGCTTGTGTTTTTGCCTTGCAGGCCTCAACTAGGGAGTGTTTGGCTCAAAGAACATTCTTGAAATACTTATCCAGGTGTGGTTTCAAATCTAAGAAAGGTCAATAAGGCTATGAAATTTGGCCTGTCTACTCCATACAACATTATAGACATGAAGGGTTGTTTTTTGCTTTACATTCTGATAATTATAAAAGCATTTGCTTCTAACTTTAAAGAAGCAATAAAGCAATTTCATTAGAAGGTTTTTTTCCTCAAGGAATGGCTAGTAGCCTTACCTTAAGTGAGAAAAGATGTTTTGTCTCTGTCTCAATACAAGAAGCTAGGATCTTAAATTTTTCAGTGTATAATATTCATGGAATGTTTGTTACAGGCCTTTCTCCTAACTATGGACTTTTAGAATTTTTGCATAGATGATTTTTAAAGATTGTTAGGATATATTATTTGGCTTTATCTTATATTAACCTCATCTTAAGCTTGCCCGTGGAAGACCTAAACCTCTGTTTTCAAGGTAAAAAACGTTTGTTCTTTGTTTCAAACAGCAATCAAATTGGTTATTACAAAACATTGATGGTGATTCTAGTACATGGCAAGCCCTTTTTAGGCAAAATTAATAATTGTTATCTAAAAGATAAATTGTTAAAAATATGCCTCTATACATATTTTATATTGTTATAGATTTATACATGCATCCTATAAAAATGCATCTACTATGGGAGTAAAGCTCCTATAATTAGATCACATGTTTATTCTTTTAAGTGTCCCCTTGCTTCAGCACAGATAATTGAATTGGGTGCTGTAGCTGTTCTTTTTAAAAGGTTAAAAATCAAACTTTTGATTCATATATTAATAATATATATATATATAACTCATGGCTTACAATTGCTTGAAATTGTTTCTTTTTTAATGCTACTAATTCTTAACTTTTACAATTCATACAAATGCAATTCACAAAATTAATCTATTATGATATTGCTGAGATTCCTCATAATTCGCAGAGGCAAGATATTATGGAACAGGCCCATAGAACTTTACAACAATATTTTTATAATAAAAGAAGGGAGAATCACATCTCTATATGCCCCCAAAATTTAAAAATTTTAATGCCAGGGAACTCTGAGTATAGAGAAGAGGGCATGTTTGTGTTCTTTCTACAGGATGCCTAAGGAACATGCTAGCTGCCAGAGTATGCTGATGGTGAGACTTCTCCCTGGCTCTCCACCTTGTTCCCCAGCCTTTTGGGGCCCCTCCTGAGTCTTTTGTTGCTTTTGTCATTTGGCCCCTGGGCCTTTAAAAGATTAACCAGTTTCATTAAATCACAGATCGATTCTGCCTTAAACAGACCAGTTGCAGTTCACTACCATTGGCCTGACATCAGAAGCTCAGTCAAAGACCTCTCTTCTGCCAACTCTGAGGTAACAACCTTTGGCCTTCAGTTCTCCACCCTTGCTGCAGGCACAGAGCTTACTTGGTTCTGTAGGCTGTGGAAATGTCAATGACAGGGAGGGTGACCTCTGGCTCCTAATAGTGGCTGAGGGCCATAACCTGTAGAATAGCCAATGATGGGAAATATTGTGGTGCCCTGAGCCAGATGCATACTGCCTATTGGCTGCAGGGTGACTCCATGACAGGATTATTGTGAGTCTGCTACCTGGATGTCCTTCACGACCTCCAAGAGCCTGATGAAGCCATTGGAGTGGGATGTGATGCCAGGAGTGGGTGCAACTTACATAGCCTAAGGCAGAGGCCCTGCCCTACTAGGATCTAAAAAGGCCTAGTTACTGCGGTGCTGGAGGTGGAGGCAAAAACCACATAGCCTAAAACAGGCTCTCCACCGACCCTCTTTCCATAGCCACCCCCAAACTTAAGAAAGAAAAAAGGGGGATATGTTGGAGACCAAACCCTAGAAAACCAGAGTTTCAACAGCCCTCACCTTGAAAGTTCATCGACCTTTAGGTTTACAGCTGAACCACCCCCCCTTCTTCACACACTGCTGATCAACTGGTTCTCATCCTGGCCAAACACCTGGGATGGTCTGGGCGGAACCAGCATTCCAGGAAAGCTACAGATGCCTCTAGCCAGAGTCAACTTCCATCCCAGGATGACCTTTACTCTTTCTGTGCTTCTAGTATCCCCCTCAGCCCCTCCCTACTTCCTCTCACTGAGGGTTCTTAACCAGGTGTTTTGCTTTTCATTAGAGAGGCCTTGACAAAGACACCCTGATTGCTTGGCTTCCCTCTTCCTTCTCACCCATTTCTCTCTTTCAGGCTTGGGTTCCCCTTGGCTCCCCGAATTACTAGGTCCCACTGGTCGGGACAATAAGGAAAGAAAAATGCATTTTCAACACTGTTTGTACAATTCTTGATACAGTTTAAGAGGATAGTGATTGTCTACTGTGTGCAAAAAAAAAATCTGTATAGTTTCATGTAATTCACACTGGCTGATTGTCGTTTTCGCAAGTTGTGATTTGAGATTTGTGAAGAAAATCTTCGACCAACTTAGAAAATATCTATACTGCTTAAAAATAGATATTTTAGACATACAGTAACATTTCAAATGAGAAATCTTGGAGTATTTTGTTGAGGAAATTCATGTATAGAAATACTAATATTGCCTATTCACATATGAGTACATCTTTCTTGTATAGACCATTGTATTTCAGGTAATATAATTTAGACTAGAAACATATTCTGTTTTCCTGCTCTTTATAGAAAAAAATAATACTGCTAAATGAATGCCTAATGAACAGTATTGCAAAATATCTGTTTTAAAATGTCTTCTACAAGCACACAATTTAATGACACTAAGTTCATCTACTTGAATATTTATCATAATTTCTAATTAATGCATTTTCCCAAAGTATTCTGATATCCAGTGCTATTTTACATGACCTGAAGGTGTCCTACATATTTAAAAGTAAGGATATTTAATAAATACATAGCATAAGGCAGTAATTTTACTAATTGAAATTGTTTCACCCCAACTGCTAAGCACAGAATTGAAAGTGAGGTTTTGCTCAGGAATTACAGGAATAAGACAATTTGATAAGACCATATTGGTTCTGTGGAAATAATTATATCATTGTAAACTTAAAACTGTTAAAATTGACCTATTCATGTCTGGAAATGGCTACCTACACCATATGATGTATAGGGAGGATGAAGATCGATCAATTAATATAATTTTTTATTTTTTTAAATTTATTTTCTTTTTTTAAAATATTTTTATTCGATATATTTTTTATTTACATTTCAAATGATTTCCCCTTTTCTAGCCCCCCACTCCCCGAAAGTCCTGTAAGCCCCCTTCTCTCCCCCTGTCCTCCCACTCATCCCTTCCCACTTCTCCGTTCTGGTTTTGCCGAATACTGCTTCACTGAGTCTTTCCAGAACACGGAGCCACTCTTCCTTTCTTCTTGTACCTCATTTGATGTGCAGATTATGTTTTGGGTATTCCAGTTTTCTAGGTTAATATCCACTTATTAGTGAGTGCATACCATGATTCACCTTTTGAGTCTGGGTTACCTCACTTAGTATGATGTTCTCTAGCTCCATCCATTTGCCTAAGAATTTCATGAATTCATTGTTTCTAATGGCTGAATAGTACTCCATTGTGTAGATATACCACATTTTTTGCATCCATTCTTCTGTTGAGGGATACCTAGGTTCTTTCCAGCGTCTGGCAATTATAAATAGGGCTGCTATGAACATAGTAGAGCATGTATCCTTATTACATGGTGGGGAATCCTCTGGGTATATGCCCAGGAGTGGTATAGCAGGATCTTCTGGAAGTGAGGTGCCCAGTTTTCAGAGGAACCGCCAGACTGATTTCCAGAGTGGTTGTACCAATTTGCAACCCCACCAGCAGTGGAGGAGTGTTCCTCTTTCTCCACACCCTCTCCAACACCTGCTGTCTCCTGAATTTTTAATCTTAGCCATTCTGACTGGTGTAAGGTGAAATCTCAGGGTTGTTTTGATTTGCATTTCCCTAATGACTAATGAAGTTGAGCATTTTTTAAGATGCTTCTCTGCCATCTGAAGTTCTTCAGGTGAGAATTCTTTGTTTAACTCTGTACCCCATTTTTAATAGGGTTGTTTGGTTTACTGGAGTCTAACTTCTTGAGTTCTTTACATATATTGGATATTAGCCCTCTATCTGATACAGGATTGGTGAAGATCTTTTCCCAATTTGTTGGTTGCCGGTTTGTCCTCTTGATGGTGTCCTTTGCCTTACAGAAACTTTGTAGTTTTATGAGGTCCCATTTGTCAATTCTTGATCTTAGAGCATAGGCTATTGGTGTTCTGTTCAGAAACTTTCTCCCTGTACCGATGTCCTCAAGGGTCTTCCCCAGTTTCTTTTCTATTAGCTTCAGAGTGTCTGGCTTTATGTGGAGGTCCTTGATCCATTTGGATTTGAGCTTAGTACAAGGAGACAAGGATGGATCAATTCGCATTCTTCTGCATGCTGACCTCCAGTTGAACCAGCACCATTTGTTGAAAAGGCTATCTTTTTTCCATTGGATGTTTTCAGCTCCTTTGTCAATGATCAAGTGGCCATAGGTGTGTGGGTTCATTTCTGGATCTTCAATCCTGTTCCATTGATCCTCCTGCCTGTCACTGTACCAATACCATGCAGTTTTTAACACTATTGCTCTGTAGTATTGCTTGAGGTCAGGGATACTGATTCCCCCAGAATTTCTTTTGCTGTTGAGAATAGTTTTAGCTATTCTGGGTTTTTGTTATTCCATATGAATTTGAGAATTGCTCTTTCTAACTCTATGAAGAACTGAGTTGAGATTTTGATGGGTATTGCATTGAATCTGTATATTGATTTTGGCAAAATGGCCATTCTAACTATATTAATCCTGCCAATCCATGAGCATGGGAGATTTTTCCATTTTCTGAGGTCTTCTTCCATTTCCTTCTTCAGATCTTGAAGTTCTTGTTATACTGATCTTTCACATGTTTGGTAAGAGTCACTCCAAGGTACTTTATACTGTCTGTGGCTATTGTGAAGGGGTCATTTCCCTAATTTCTTTCTCAGCTTGCTTATCCTTTGAGTATAGGAAGGCTTTTGATTTGCTTGAGTTGATTTTATAACCTGCCACTTTGCTGAAGCCATAGGAGTTCTCTAGTGGAGTTTTAAGGGTCACTTAGGTAAACTATCATATCATCTGCAAATAATGATAGTTTTATTTCTTCCTTTCCAATTTGTATCCCTTTGACCTCCTTATGTTGTCAAATTGCCTGAGCTAGTACAATATTAAGAAGATAAGGGGGCAGCCCTGTCTAGTCCCTGATTTTAGTGGGATTGCTTCAAGTTTCTCTCCATTTAGTTTGATGCTGGCTACCGGTTTGCTGTATATTGCTTTTACTATGTTTAGGTATGGGCCTTGAATTCCTGTTCTTTCCAAGACTTTAAGCATGGATGGATGCTGAATTTTGTCGAATGCTTTTTCAGCATCCAATGAAATGACCATGTGTTTTTTTTTTTTTTGAGTTTGTTTATGTAGTGGATTGCATTGATGGATTTCCTTATATTGAACCAACCTGCATCCCTGGGATAAAGCCTACTTGATCATGGTGGATGATCATTTGTATGTGTTCTTGGATTCGGTTGGCAAGAATTTTATTTTTGCATCGATGTTCATAAGGGAAATTGGTCTGAAGTAATCTTTCTTTGCTGGATCTTTCTGTGGTTTTGGTATCAGCATAATTGTAGCTTAATAGAAGGAGTTGGGTAGTGTTCCTTCTGTTTCTATTTTGTGGAATAGTTTGAAGAGTATTGGTGTTAGGTCTTCTTTGAAGGTCTGATAGAATTCTGCACTGAAACCATCTGGTCCTGTGCTATTTTTGGTTGGAAGACTTTCTATGACTCCTTCTATTTCTTTAGGGGTTACAGGATTGTTTAAATTATCTATTTGGTCCTGATTTAATTTTGGTATTTGGTATCTGTCTAGGAAATTGTCCATTTCCTCCATATTCTCCAGTAGTGTTTAGTATAGGCTTTGGTAGTAGGATCTGATGATTTTTTGGATTTCCTCAGTTTCTGTTGTTATATCTCCCTTTTCATTTCTAAGTTTTTAATCTGGATACTGTCTCTGTGCCCTTTGGTTAGTCTGGCTAAGTGTTTATCTATCATGTTGATTTTCTCAAAGAACCAGCTCCTGGTTTTGTTGATTCTTTGTATGTTTCTCTTTATTTCTACTTAATTGATCTCAGCCCTGAGTTTGATGATTTCCTGCCTTCTACTCCTCCTGGGTGAAATAGCTTCTTTTTGTTCCAGGGCTTTCAGGTATATCATTAAGCTGCTAGTGTATGCTCTCTCCATTTTCTTTTTGGAGGCACTCAGGGCTATGAGTTTTCCTCTTAGCACTGCTTTCATTGTGTCCCATAGATTTGGATATGTTATGTCTTCATTTTCATTAAATTCTAAAAAGTCTTTGATTTCTTTCTTTATTTCTTCCTTGACCAAGGAATCATTGAGTAGAATATTGTTTAGTTTCCACATGTATGTGGACTTGCTGTTGTTTTTCTTGCTATTGTAGACCACTTTTACTCCATAGTGATCTGAGAGGAGGCATGGGATCATTTTGACCTTTTTATATTTGGTGATGTCTGTTTTGTGACCAATTATATGATCGATTTTGGAGAAGGTACCATGAGGTGCTGAGAAAAAGGTATATTCTTTTGCTTTAGGATAAAATGTTCTATATATATCTGTTAAATCTAATTGGTCTAAAGCGTCAATTAGTTTCACTGTGTCCCTGTTCAGTTTCTGTTTTCCTGATCGGTCCATTGAGGAAAATGCAGTGATGAAGTCACCCACAATTATTGTGTTAGGTGCAATGTGTGCTTTGAGCTTTAGTAAAGTTCCTTTTATGAATGAGGTTGTCCTTGCATTTGTATTATGCAAGTATACACAAGTATTATTCCCAGTTTTCTGAGGAAAATACACAAGTATTATGCCCAGTTTCCTAAGGAACTGTCAAACTGATTTCCATAGTGTTTTACCATGGCAATTCCACCAGCAGTGAAGGAGTGTTCCTCTTTCTCTTCATCCTTGCCTGCACCTGCTGTCTCCTGAATATTGTGAAGGTTGTCATTTCCCTAATTTCTTTCTCTGCCTGGTATCGTTTGAATATAAGAAAGCTACCAATTTGTTTGAGTTAATTTTATTTCCTGTCAGTTCGCTGAAGTTGTTTATCAACTGTAGGAGTTCTCTGATGGAGTTTATGGGGTCGCTTAAGTATACTATCATATCATCTTCAAATAGTGATAGTTTTACTTCTTCCTTTACAATTTGTATCACTTTGACCTCCTTTTGTTGTCAAATTGCTCTGGCTTGAACTTCAAATGGTATATTGAATAGATAGTGGAGAGAGAGGGCAGCTTTGTCTAGTCCCTGATTTTAGTGGGATTGCTTTGTTTCTCTCCATTTATTTTGACGTTGGCTACTCATTTGCTTCATATTGCTTTTACTACGTTTAGGCATGGACCTTGAATTCCTCATCTTTCCAAGACTTTTAACATGAAAGGATGCTGAATTCTGTCAAATGCTTTTTCAGCATCTAATGAATTGATCACGTAGGATTTTTTTTGAGTATTTTTATGTAGTCAGTTATCTTGATGGAATTCTGTATATTGAACCATCCCTACATTCCTGGGATGAAGCCTACTTGCTTGTGGTGATACATCATTTTGATGTTCACTTGGCTTATCACTGGCCTTCTGCTCCTTCTGCCTGCTACTACTTTCAGGTATTAAGCTTTGATTTTGAGCTCCTTATTGGGTGCTAAATATAACCCTGTTGACTATATTTATAGCTAGATGACTTCATAGAAAGTCTATATGGTTACATTTAGGACTCAGTAGGAGGCTTTTAAGTCCTTAATAGATAAGCTACAATTTATATAATTGCAGAGGGTAGGTATAGAGTAAGGAATTAGTTGGGAGTGAAGGCTTTCCTGAGGAAGAGGAAATAGACTATATAATTATCAATAAACATGGCTAGGATGATGGAGCAAAAATATCAGATGGAGAAGGGGAGGGAAGAGGTAGGTAAGGAAAGAAATATGGTGATGGATAGCTAAACTGAAGGCTAAATAGAATCTGTAAAAGAGAATATATCAAATTCTATTACAGTATAAGTATTTAAAAATTAATAAATCAAATAAATCTAGATGGAATCACCAAATATCAGTGGGAAAACACCAACTAGTCATCTCTCATCACAAAAAAATAGAAACCTTCCAGTGCCAAGAATGAGTTATATCTAACTGAGCTGTGTGCCAATGGAGCCCCATGGAAACACCCAAATAGCTAAGGCTATTGGCAAGACTATTGGCTTACAATAAATTGATGGTAAGACTCTATTGCTGAAGAGCAACATGTACACCTTTTTTAGGGTCAATCTAATTACTACCTAGAACCTTCTAAATCTGACTAATGGCCACAGTACTTAGAAAGTGTAGTGGCAATTCTGGAATTTTGTTTTCTTTTTTAAAAAATACAGAGATACTATAAATAAATATTATAATAATGTTTTCCCAAGTGTGAGCATATGAGGCTATTTAGCTAGCAATACCTGACTATTACTTTCTTCTTGCTCTAGCAGAGGCATGATTTTTCTAGTTGAATATAGCTTCTGTGATTGTGTGACATTTGGACTTCTGGGAACTTTTTGAAGTGAATATAAATTCTAGGACTCTAAGAGGAGGGGTGGGTTGTTGGTTGTTAGTTGTTTGCTGTTTCTTAAGTAGCTGCATGCAACAAAGAAACACCAACGATAAATTAGACATACTGACAGTGAAGATCAAACTTGCCTTAAGGAATTCAGTGCCTGCAATCAGCAGGAAGTTGTCTAGCAATCAATTTGCCCCCCTTCTCCCTTTCTCACCCCTTTATTAAGGAATCTCTCTCTCTCTCTCTCTCTCTCTCTCTCTCTCTCTCTCCCTCCCTCCCTTCCTCCCTCTTTCTCTCTCTGCCCCCATCCTTTTTACTTTCCTGTTTAATGTTAGGGGTTTATGTTCTGCTAGAGGAACATAGTAATAAAATGACATCTCACAATACCCTACTATATTTATAGATCAGTATTTTACTCAGTCATCATGAGAGTTTTCTCTTGCAGTAAATGAAAACAAGAATATAGAATCACAAATGGATGTTGTATGGAGAGTGAGAGAACATGTAACATTAAATCATAAACATGATGTCTCCATCATATCCCCATCCTCAGAGTTCCTGGAACTTGGCATAAAAAGACACAGAAAGATTGCAATAGCCAATGGACATAGAATACACATGCAAAAACACCCGAGGCCTTCTAGATACAACAGGACTGATACACATATGAACTCACAGAGACCTGTATGGGTCTAAGCCAGATTGTTTTCTGGCATGGAGAAGGGACATAGACAGAAGCCCCCATCCTTAATCCAGAAAATAGCTCCAAATGATAAATACATACAAAAGAAAATGTTGTTTTCTGCAACAGAAATTTCACTGGCATACAAACCATTTTTATAGGTGAACCCCGTGTATCTACACCAGTAAATAATCAACAGAAATGAAGTCAGCGGTATTTTTTTTTTTGTCTCATAAAGCTTGGCCTAAGCTTTATTTTTTTTAAGTTTACAGGATATTTTCTTATATATTAAGGGTTCCAATTTGGTGTTTTTATGGGATTTCTGTGTGTGTGACTGTATGTGGTTCTGGGTTCGTATATGTTTCTTATTGTGTTTCATTAGCTATTCACCCCATTTGTTTGTTTTTATCATATTCTAGTTGGTGTGATTTTTGTTTTTTTTTAATTTGAATACTTATTTTCTAATGAGAGAGAGGAGAAGAAGGAGGAGGAGAAGAAGAGGAAATGGTGTATATTTGGGTTGTTGGGTAGGCAGGAGGGTCTGAGAAGACTTCAGTGAGGGAAAACTGTGATCATAATGTAGTGGATGGAAAAATCTACTTTAAGGAGAAATTTAAATTTAAATAGGTTAAAGGAAATTAAGTAATAATAATAATAATAATAATAATAGTGAAAACTACTAAAATGTATAGATGAAAAAGAAAGGATCAAACAACATATAACCAAACCAGGAAGAGATCCAACAAAAATTAGGGGAGTTAGTACTTAGCTATCAATAACAACTAAATAAATATAAATGTTCTTTAAATTTAAAAGACTCAGAGTGGAACAAGACTGATGCATAAATTCATGGAGCTGACGTCAGTGATAGAGAATAATACTGTGTTTGCAAGAAAATGGATGGCACTTGAGATTTTCATGTAAAGCAAAATTTTCAAAACCACAAATATTGCATTGTTCAATCCCAAGATAAATATATACATAAAAGTAGAATGGCGATGATTAGAGGAAAAAAGGGGGTAAAGATTGAATATTGAGGGTGTCAAAGACTGTAATGGGAGAATCAATATGGAAAATGGGCAATATTAAATTGTCAGAGTAAGACCCACAATGTGGAATATTCTTTGTAACATTTTAGAAAAAAAGAAAAAGACAAGAAAATTAGGCAAGGTATTAAAAATGAGAATTCAGTATAATTACCAAGTAGCAAAAGAGCAAGAGAACAAAAGAATTCCTAATCTCTCAGGGGAGGCATGGCAGGGAAGCACCGCATCCTTATTTATTTGATTTTCTATTCAGATGTCTTGGAGATTAGAGTCATGTATGTTTTTTATCTTCATCACTTTCCACTTTCATAATTTCTCAAGGCTGTCTCAAACACCTGGTATTCTTTCCTTCAGCTTGAATATTCTTATTAGTAATAGTTTCCATTGTATATTTTCTGATTCATACAGTTTTCTACTACCAATGTGATTCTCTTTCATAATTTCTAACTCATGGTTAAATTTCTTAGTCTAGCCTTACACATGCCTAATTCATTCAATACTTTAGTTTATTATTCCTTATGATAATAATTAAATTGTTATATTAAAATCTTATTTCTCTTCACATATTATCCTCAGTTCTCTATACAACTAACTTTATCTTCTTTTTGTTCTCTTAAAAACATAAAACAAAAATGAAAGTCAGCAACCATAAATATTAATAACACACACACACAAATACACACACACACATACACATACACACACACATACAGCCTTAACAAAATGTACATTACAAAAGAGTGGATACTATTTTCTGTTGATCAATGTACTTCTTCACATGGCCTTCCCTAATCTGTGGTTGATACACTTAATGACACTCTATTAGAGAAAACTGATTTTTCCTTTCAAAGATATAGTTGTATATAACTTCTTGCATACGAGTGGGACCATGTGTTTACTTTCCCCTTTCAATACTGGGACATTTTCTGTCTTAAACTTGTACAAGTCATAATATAGGTTCCAATACCAGAAAATTATTGTCTCAGGATATTGTAGGATTTACCAACTCAGCAGTGAATATGAGGGAATGCAGGCAAAAAGCAAAAGCCTACTTTTGCCATGTGCTTTTAATTGGGCTGCCACTACAGGTGTGGTCCAGATCTGAGGTTGGTCTCCCATGCTATTTAATCAAGAAAATCACTTAATAGCATACTCAGATATGGAAGAAACTTTAGTTTAACCAACTAACTAGGCATCAAATTAACCATTGTTATTTTAAAACACAGAGAGCTCTCATTTATCTTCAAATTACAAATGAACTTCTCAATAAATTAAATCTCCAAATGGACATACCAAGAGCATGAAAACAGCAAGTTCTATATACACACAAGTAGAAAAACTTTGAGTGAGCTATGAAGAGATTTATTTAAAAATTACCTGATTATTTATGGCCAGCTTGGAATTATAGACATTTACTAAATTGTTATTTTGGTTTTTTTTCTTTTGAGAGAAAGACAAAAACAATTTATTCCTTGTACTTAGAGGAACATTGGATTTTTATCATCAGAAAATGTATCTTCTTGAAAAACATGAAAGTGTGATATGAAAGAAATAGTAGGTAGTGAAGAAATAATAAGAGAGAAGAGTTGCTTTACAAAAGAATATAACCTGTGTAACAATATTATTATTAAGTGTATGCCGGAAATTTATACTGTGGAAAAAAATGGTTTTTGGTTTATAGAGGAATGAAGTTTGTTGTTTGACTTCTAGTTGTAGAGGCTGAGAAACATAAGAACATGGGGCTATCATTCAGTCAACATCATATCAGGGATCCCTTGATGCACCCAGAAAACCACAATTGAATGTGACAGCTGAGTTGCCTTCTTAAACAAAACAGTTTCCTACAACAGACCCACTCTCAGCAGAAAGACATTAATCATGCTTACTGGCCTCTCTTTAAATCTACAATTGGTATGACAATTAGCACATGAGGAATCATCACTGTCACATTATGGTTTAGTAGATTTCCCCCAGCTACCTTCCTTATCTTCAGCCCCCTAGGTCCCTTGTAACCTCTCCCCTAGTTCCTTGTTCATGTTCCTTGTGTCCTTTTGCTCTCTCCCTGCCCTTCCTCAGCATCTATTGTTACCCTGTCTTAGCCACTTATCTAGCTTTAGGTTTTACTCACATAAAGCCATGTACCAATATTATTATAAATATATGCAGAAAATTTATACTGTGGCAGATTTGTTTTATACATAGCTTGTTCCACAATTACAATACAGACATAGTAGTATTTATTTACAACTTAAAACCATGTAAAAAGCATAGTAACTAGGCATTAAAATTCTATTCTAATCTTCTAGTTTAATCTTCCTACCTCACTGCTTGAATTTCCTCTTCTTTACTCTATGCCAGAATCCTTTCTCTTCCTGAAAGCACCACACTATTTTCATTATTGTCTAGTTATTGGCTTTTCCAGGCTTTATTGATAGGGCAGGAAATAAATTGTGAGCATTGTTTATTCAAACTTGAAATTAGAGAAACTTTTTTTACATTATTCACATTAAATACCAATAGCAGCCCCCTCTATCCTCTCTTCCCAGTCCTGCCCTTAGAAATCCTTCCCTGTAATCTCCCCTTCTTTAAAAAAAGGGTGAGAACCCCTTTGGTATAACTCTGCACTGGGACCCTAGTACTGGGACTTAGTACCTCCTCTCTCACTTAGGCCAACAAGCTGGTCCAGGTATGGGAAGGGGATCCAATGGTCCACAACAGTTTCAGAAACAGCACCTTCTCCAGTTTGTTTGGGTACCCACATGAACCCCAAGCTGCACTCTGCTATAAATGTGGCTGAGGAAATAGTTTTAGCCCCTGCATGTTCTTTGGTTGATGGTTCAGTCTATATGAGGCCTTCTTCTGTCAAATTTTTGACTGGAACCATGTGTGCCCCTTGGTTGATGGTTCAGTCCCTGTGACTCTTGGGGCGTCTGGGTGGCTGAAATCATTGTTCTTCCCATGGGGCTGTAAACCCCTTCAGCTCCTCTGGACCATCCTCCAGCTCCTCCATTGGGAACCCCATGCCCAGTCCAACAGTTGGTTGCTAGCATCTGCCTCTGTATTTGTAATGCTCTGGCAGGCCCCTCCGGAGACAACCAGGGCATGCTCCTTTTGGTATATACTTCTTGTCATCCATAGTAGTGTCGGGGTTTGTTGACTGCTTATAGGATGAATCTTCAGGTAGGGCAATCTCTGGGTGGCCTTTACTTCAAGGACAAGGTATTTTTAACCTAACCCTTACAATGCTGTATTCATCTTGAAAACATAGTAGGATAGAGAAATCAACATTTGGATAATATAAGAATAATCTTTTCATATGCACAGAAATATTATGCCTACAACCTAGAAATGGGTGTATAGAACAGTAAAAGATAAAAAGAAAAGGAATGGATGACTAAGAGACGATGTGAAAAAACTGGATAGTATTTTATATAAGAAAATGGTCATGTCAATTGCTTTCAGAGTTAAATAATCCCTTATACACATGGATTTACCCACTTATCCAGTGTGGTAAGAAATATACACATGGATTTACCCACTTATCCAGTGTGGTAAGAAATAGTGCACTATCAGGGTAAAGGAAAATTTTGCATTTGTGTTTTTCCATGATGGCAAATGCCAGAGGAAAATGGGTGTATAGTGTGTCCTATTGGGACTTCTGGTTTGATTGTCAGCAGAGAATTTAACTGCCACCTGCACCCAGTCTCACAATCTCTAATAATTTCCATATCCTCCTATGGCCTTGGGGAAGCATGCCAGTTCTTGATAATTTCTCTGGTTAAAAAGGAATCAATCCATATCAGTCTTTTTGAATACCACACACTAACATGAGTGTGAAAAAATAAAAGTAAATGAATAGTCTAAAAAATCTGACAGACATGGCAATATGGCAGATCTTCTACATAGGAATTAGCCCAGGAGAAAATAAATTAGAAATGGCATGCAGAGATGACAACTCTGAATGGTTGTTCAGGAGTGTGAAGATCACACAGTCATGCCAATTATAGGACCCAAACACATTCCATGAGGCCAATGTTGGCAGTATTGCCTTTTTCTTTCTTATTTCCCATTTCTTCAGCCTCTCATCAGTATTCTCTCTCAGACACAGTTGCTACAATTTAAGTCACATTTCTTCTATGTTAATGGACAGCTCCAGAACCATCACTATTTTTCAGGAAACTCAAATATGATCTCACCTCCAATTTACTTTTCCATATATCTGGGGTTAGTGGAAAGAAAAGCCTCTTATAGAACAGAAACTCCAATTGGGTAGTACAAATAGACAAAAGCTGACAAGCAACTAAGTACAGACCTTCCATTTCTAGTTTGTGCCCTACAAAATTGAAAGTTGAGTCTCAGTGATTACTTAATTTAAGAAATAATGGGGGATATACCACATTTTTTGAGTAACCCAGACTCAAAATGTGAGTCATGGTATGCACTCACTAATAAGTGGTTATTAACCTAGAAAACTGGAATACCCAAAACATAATCCACACATCAAATGAGGTACAAGAAGAAAGGAGGAGTGGCCCCTGGTTCTGGAAAGACTCAGTGAAACAGTATTCGGCAAAATCAGAACAGGGAAGTGGGAAGGGGTGGGTGGGAGGACAGGGGAAGAGAAGGGGGCTTACGGGACTTTCGGGGAGTGGGGGGCTAGAAAAGGGGAAATCATTTGAAATGTAAATAAATTATATCGAATAATAAAAAAAAGAAATAATGGGGGAGAAGTCTCATACCAGAAGATTCACCACTGACTGAGCTCAGCATTATAATCTTTTTACTTATATAGAAGAAATATCCGTACATCTTCCACTTCTATGTGTACCTTATTCTTGTTCAGAATTCAGGTTAAACATTGCTCAGATCTATTCTTCAAAATTATTATAGACTTCATGCACAGGCTATTTGACCTACAATAGAAGGTATATATTTTTTCTTTAAATACCGTAAATATATATATAATTATTTGTATATTTAATGTTTCCTGAGAATCCTTGATATGACATGAACGCAAGAGTGAAATACCCTGAAACTTATGCAGAAGTTGATCTTCTTATTCTACTAAAATTTAAGACATTTCCTACTCAAATTTCACATATTCTCCACTACAATTATTGACAAGTCAAGAACTTGGTTAAAAAAAGAGTTTTTAAAAGAATAAAATTTAATTACTATATGGACTGCTTCGTTCAGTTGCAATTTAATAACTGGTCAAAAAAAACTGATAAAATTTACCACTTATTGATTAATAAATGTGATATCTAGATAAATAGAAAATAAAATTAAAAGCTATACCACTCCTGGACATATACCCAAAAGATGCAGCAACATATAATAAGGACATATGCTCCACTATGTTCTTAGCAGCCTTATTTATAATAGTCAGAAGCTGGAAAGAACCCAGATGTCCCTCAGCAGAGGAATGGATGCACAATGGAGTACTACTCAACTATTAAAAACAATGACTTCATGAAATTCTTAGGCAAAGGATGGAACTAGAAAATATCATTCTCAGTGAGGTAACCCAACCACAAAAGAACACAAATGGTATGCACTCACTGATCAGTGGATATTAGTCCCAAAGCTTGTAATACCCAGATATAATTCAAAGATCACGTGAAGCTCAAGAAGAAGGAAGACAAAGTGTGGGTGCTTCACTCCCTCTTAGAAGGGATAACAAAACACTCACAGGAGCATATATGGAGACAAAGTGTGCAGTCTTTGTCTCCATATTTGAACAAAGACTCAAGGAAAGGCCATCCAGAGTCTTCCCTACCTAGGGATCCATCCCATATACAGTCACCAAAAGCAGACACTATGGTGAATGCCAAGAAGTGCATGCTGACAAGAGCCTGATATAGCTATCTCCTGAGAGGCTCTGCCAAAGCCTGACATATACAAAGATGGATGGTCTCAGCCAATCACTGAACTGATCATGAGGTGCCCAATGGAGGAATTAGAGAAAGGACTGAAGGAACTGAAGGGGTTTGCAACTCCATAGGAAAAACAACAATAGCAACCAACCAGAGCTCCCAGGGTCTAAATCACCAACCAAGGCGCTATGTTTCCAGATGCATATGTAGCAGAGGATGGCCTTGTCAGGCATCAATGGTAAAAGAGATCCTTGGTCCCATGAAAGCTGTATGGCCTAGTATAGGGGAATGTGAGGGTGGGGAGACAGGAGTGGGTAGGGGCACACCCTCATAGAGCAGGAAGACAGGGAATGGAGTAAGGGGTTTCTGGGGGTGGGGAATCAGGAAAGGGGATAACATTTGAAATGTAAATAAATACAATATCCAATAAAAAACAATACTGAAAAAATAAATCCTATGTAAGAACTAAAGATTTATTTTAATAAACCTGATTGTTCTCAACCTTCTAATTATCTAAATTGTACATCAAAGTAAATTGTGTTTATTGTATATTCAAGAATGAAACCTACCAGAAAAGATATCTCATGCTATACTGAGATTTTCCATTTCTAAAGGCCATTCTGTCCTGGTAGCTCATGGGCATATTTGGTATGTCTTGTTTTCTCAATAAGTATATCTCTTTTTCTTACTATATTAAGATCTATAGTAAAAAACATCTTTAATAAAATCTATAGTAAGATCGATAGTAAAACATCTTAAATAAAATTGTATCTCTGTTTCATGCTGAGTAATTGTGATTCACTGTGTTAAATGTTATTATGGCCCTAATCAAGTTCTATAAAAGAATATGTGAATATGTTATGCTGCTGTTGATTATATTACAGTTATATTTTCTATCCCTTGCCATACAGGAAAATGAAATAGACATTGGATGTGGTTGGAGGGATGGAACTGTGTATAGAGTGGATGGAGATGGGGGCAAGGAGCAGGGATCAGGTGAGGGAAAAATAGGACAGTGAGTCAAAAGAAGGCTTGGACAGACTGGAAATTGGTGGGTATGCTTCTCTGGGATATATCAGAGACCTGCAAAGGGGAAGACTCCCAGAAGTAAATGAGGGTGAACTATGCTGAGACTCCTAACAACTGGAGATATGGAGTCTGAAGTGGCCATCTCCAGTAGCCTTGTGGGCCTTCCAGTAGAGGACAGGGGCACCAATCCACCAACAATATATTCAACTAAAAGTTTGTCCTCCCTAAAGATGTGTGCAGTGACAAAGATAGAGCAAAGATTGAGGAATGGCCAACCAATGACTGGCCCACCTTGAGACACATCTCATGGAAGAAAGCCAAGCCCTGACATTTATATTAGTATTAATATATTAATACTCTGCTATTCTTGCAGACAGGACCATAGTGTAATTGTCTTTTGAGAAGCTACATCATGCAGCTGATGGAAACAGATGAAGAAAGCAACATACAGTGAAACTGGGGAGTGAAGTAGAAAATTTTGGTTTCTTTGGATACTTAGTTGTATCATATATTGTTTTTCTGTCTTATGACAGAATTTTTTGATGAAGCAGATACAAGGAAGGATATTTTTTTATTTGATATATTTTTATTTACATTTCAAATGATTTCCCCTTTCCTAGCCCCCTCTCCCCGAAAGTCCTGTAAGCCCCCTTCTCTTCCCCTGTCCTCCCACCCACCCCTTCCCACTTCCCTTTTCTGGTTTTGCCGAATACTGCTTCACTGAGTCTTTCCAGAACAAGGGGCCACTCCTCCTTTCTTTTTGTACCTCATTTGATGTGTGGATTATGTTTTGGGTATTCCAGTTTTCTAGGTTAATATCCACTTATTAGTGAGTGCATACCATGATTCACCTTTTGAGTCTGGGTTACCTCACTTAGTATGATGTTCTCTAGCTCCATCCATTTGCCTAAGAATTTCATGAATTCATTGTTTCTAATGGCTGAATAGTACTCTATTGTGTAGATATACCACATTTTTTGCATCCACTCTTCTGTTGAGGGATACCTGGGTTCTTTCCAACATCTGGCAATTATAAATAGGGCTGCTATGAATATAGTAGAGCATGTATCCTTATCACATGGTGGGGAATCCTCTGGGTATATGCCCAAGGAAGGATATTTTTGTTGAGAACAGACACATGGTATTTTCTGGGATTAGTCTGGAACAGGGCATTGATGTTTTGTTTGACTAGATGTTTGAAAGAACACTTGCTGTTTGGAAAGGGTATAAATATCACCTAACAGATAGTGGACAATCCTGTGTGGTATTGGTACAACTTACCATTCTTTGGTAGTCATTATTGGGCTTTCCTGATACTAATCTATGCTGACAATACTATATGGTATTGGTTGGTCTTGCCATTCTTTTCTGGTCATCATTTGTTCGGACTTCATAGGGAGAAACATACCAAAGAATGTTTGGTGGTGTTCTGTCAGCTTCTTGCCACTTTCCCAGACTCAGCTAATTGAGCCTTGTGGTTTCTTCTGGATCGTACTACTATTCCTGACAATGAATTGGTGTGCTTTGTGTGCACTTACCTGGGAAGATCAACTCTCCCACTTCCAGTTTTCCTCAGTGGCCTATACTTCTTTGTTATGCTTGAATCCTCATGGATGGTTTCCCATCTACTTAGGCATATCCTTTGATGTAGTACTTATTCAGTCCACATTTGGGCACTCATGTTGTTCAGACTTTATGGGTATAGATTCTGAATTTACTAGAAGACATCATCTCAAAGCAAACTCCCTAATCAAGCTCCGTAATCCTTTGGCACTTATATTCTTTTTACCCCTCTGATGCAAAGTACTTTGAGCCTTAGGTATGGTACTGTTTTGTAGATATATCCACTAGGACTGGGATGAGTTCCAAAACTCTGTATTTTGATTGATTGTGATTTTCTGTAGTGTTTATTATCTATTGCAAATATAATTTTCCTTGGTAAGGGATGAAGAATATACTTTCTGCATAAAGAGAAAAATTATTATTAAGCTGTCCATGCCACAATAGAAACAGCAGAAACACTCCACTCTGTAGCAACATAAAAGAAAAAAAAACCACTCAGTTTTTAGAGGAAGGGTTCAAGTATCATTTCTACATTTCTGCCCAAGCAGCTATGAAGAAGTCATTTCCTTTCAGATCTATAGGTACTTCTAATCTGAAAATAAGGTAACAGTATGTGTTCTATGTCCCTTTCATGAAAGAGAAGCAAGTAATAGAAATGAGCATGACCTCCAGAAAGGCCTTTTCAGAGCATGCCAGTCTAGAGTATGACTACCATGATCAATGATGACACATTAGCTATTGAATAAACTTAAAAAACAAATTCCAATTGTAAAACTCATTTGATCATGTATGAAAAGACAGAATGACAGGATAAATACAGGTTCATAAAACTACAATCTCCACCATTAAATATACGCAAAAATTAACCACTACTTCCAAATTTAAAATACAAAGATTTGACAATACTAAGCATTCAGTGAAGACTATGAAAATGTTCTACAGCAAAATCCAAAAGGCTGTACATTGGGAATAACACAGATATTCAAATGGAGAGTAGTTGGCTTGTTCAACATTTTTACTATTCTTATCTCAGTCTAGAGTATGAGACAATACTTAAACGACTACAGCAGTTCTTTAAGCCTATGATTCCCAACATCTTGGTGAAAGATATTATCAGTTTATTAATAGGATCACAAAATATTAGATAATTAAACTTCAAGCTTTAGCTGTAGACTGCCATTGTGTCATGCCCTTAAGTGTTTCTCCACAGATAGGTTCAGAGTGAGATCAATCAATCTGAATATGCCTCTGGCTAATGTGATTTTCCATATGATATTGAGGATAATCTTCTTGTGGTTCACCTGTCCAGTATATGATGGAATGTGGGGATACTAGAACAAATATCTCCTTTTCCTCTAAAGCAATATAAACACTTAACAGCAAGAAAATAAAAGAGCAACTGACATGCATTGGACTGAAACCTCTGGGTGATGTGCTAAGGTCAATGACAAATGTATACCAGAGCTGTCCGATGGTAGTGGAGGTTGAGGAAGAAGTCAAAAGACATTGAGAGACCTGCTGAAGCTCATGCTAAGTATGACCACAATTCTACCTGCAGCCTCACTGCTCAGGTTGGCCATAGACAAATATAGGCTTGCCTCCCAGCAAGCAGCAAAGCTCATTTGGAACAAGGTATCAAGAGACCTACCCATTGCCATGTCAAGAGGCACAGGCTGGAAGACATGACCAAAACCTGACTGCAACTGCTATGCTCTGGTGGACCATAGACACACAGGAGACTGATTGGCACAGTGACATGCATTGAGGGCAAGGGAAGACATCCACAGACCTGTCCACCACCAAGCCACACAGGCTCGCTGTAGACAGCTAGTGCCTGGCTTGCAAGCATACCATGTGGGACAGACAGAGGAGGTCGCTCAGATGCCCAGCAGCTACATGGACCCACTGGCTGTGGGAGCCACTGTAATATGTAAGTGTGTGGTAGACAGATGGGAGAAAAGAGAAGCAGAAATATTTGAGCCCTGTCAAGGGAGATGAAACTAGAAATGTGAGGGAGAAGAAAAATAGCTTCCTATGGGTACCTCACATTACCTTCTGAGACGGTGTTGAAGTCTCACCCTGTCACTAAGAGCCATGTCTGAGACCTTTGTTGTGCAACAACTGTGCATCATGCCACCACTAAAGACCATTAAGATGTCCCTGGGCTGGTGAGCTGCCTGAACCCACATGGATGTTTAGGGGTTGTGCTGAACTGGCCCACAGTCACTTGCTGCTGTTGTTCAGTGCTGGCCCTGCCTTGGTAGTATATGTTTCACCTGGGCAGCACTATGGATCTGGCCACATTGTCTGGGGCTCAAGCTCCACCTTGGGATCCATTTCAGGTGCAGATTTCAAACCCCAACACTATTGATGGTGCAAAGATGTGCTTACAGACAGGAGCCTGGCATTATTGTTCTCTGTACTCTGAGAGGCTCTGCCAGGACCTGGCTCAAACAGAAGCAGATACTTACAGCCAATCATTGGACTAACTGGAAACCTCAATGGAAGAGTTGGGGGAAGAGCTGAAGGAGCTGGAGAGGATTGCAACTCCATAAAAAGAACCATATCAGCTAATCAGACCCTTCTGAGTTTTCAGGGACTAAGAAAACAACCAAAGAGGATTCATGGCTGGTCTGTGAACCCCATAACATATGTACCAGAGAACTGCCTTGTCTAGCCTCAGTAGGAGTGGCTGTGCTGGATCCTGTGGAGGTTTGATGCCCCAGAAGGAGGATGCTACAGGGGTGAGGTGGGAGTTGTTGTTTAGGTGGAAGAGTATCCTCTTAGAGGCAAAGGGGAGAGGGATGGAATAGGAGGCTCATGGAGAGTGGACCAGGAAGGGGAAAACGTGAAATACAAATAAATGAAATAAATAATAACAAAATGAAAAATTAAACCAAACAGCTGTATGCTGACTATATTTCAGAAGACTTGCCTACTGTCCAATACCCTACCAACCAGACAGGTAGATGTAAGCAGCCCTGTGCTATACATACCTGAGGTGAGTGAAAGGTCATGATAAGGCCTCTGAGACCCAGAACCAGATAAATTATAAGTTTGGTGTCCAAGCTCTTCCAAGAAAAGAATAGCAGAAGGAGCCAAAGTTTAACTTATCTCTTAGGGACCTCCGGCTTGCTTAGCATTTTAGATGCCACCTGTGGCAAGTCTCACATTTCACATGAGTTTCCACATTCTTTTCGAGCCTTGAGAGATGATATGCCAGTTTTAGTAAGGTTAATAGCAAAAAAAAAAAAAAAAAAAAAAAAAAAAAAAAAAAAAAAAAGCCATCTGAGTCCTAGTATCTTTTTTATTAATTAGAAAATTCCTTTTCTTTTATTCTCACCGTACACCATCTTTTAAAAGGAAAGTGATGTTCCACATGTTAAGCTATGTACTGCATGACTTTTTTCTTTTTTCTTTATTAGATATTTGCTTTATTTACATTTCAAATTGTATTTCCTTTCTGAGATACCCCTCTGAAAACCCTCATCCCCTCCCCTCCCCCTGCTTACCCTCTCTCCCAATTTCCTGACTGGCATTCCCCTATTCTGGAGAATCAAGCCTTCACAGGATCAATTGTCTCTCCTCTCATTGATGTCTGAAATGGTCATCTTCTGCTACATATGTAGCTTGAGCCATGGGTCCCTCCATGTGTACTTTGTCTTGTCTAGTCCCTGATTTCAGTGGGATTGTTTCAAGTTTATCTCTATTTAGTTTGATGTTGGTTACTGGTTTGCTGTATATTGCTTTTATTATGTTTAAGTATAGGGCCTAGAATTCTTCCCCTTTCCAAACTTTTATCATGAAGAGGTGTTGGATTTTGTCAAATGCTTTCTCAGCATCTAATGTAACGACCATGTGGTTTTTTTTCCTTTGAGTTTTTTATATAGTAGATTACATTAATGGATTTCCATATATTGAACCATCTTTGCATCTGTGAAATGAAGCCTACTTGATCATGTTGGATGATCGTTTTGATGTGTTTCGAATTCAGTTGGCAAGAATTTTATTGAGTACTTTTGCATTGATATTCATTAGGGAAATTGGTCTAAAGTTCTCTTTCTTTGTTGGGTCGTTGCATGGTTTAAATATCAGAGTAATTGTGGCTTCATAAATCAAATTGCAAAGTGTTCCATCTGCTTCTACTTTGTGAAATAATTTGAGGAGTATTGCTATTAGGTCTTCTTTGAAGGTCTGATAGATCTCTGCATTAAGCCCATCTGGTCCTGGGCATTTTTTGTTTGGGAGACTATTAATGACTGCTTCTATTTCTTTGCAGGTTATGGGAGTGTTCAGACCATTTATCACATCCTGATTTAACTTTGGTACCTGGTATCTGTCTAGAAAAATTTCCATTTCATCTAGAATTTCCTCTTTTGTTGAGTATTGTCTTTTATAGTAGGATCTGATGTTCTTTTTGATTTCCTCAGTCTCTGTTGTTGTATCTCCCTTTTCATGTCTGATTTCGCTTCTTTTGGTTCTAGAGCCTTCAGCTGTGCTGTCAACCTGCTAGTGTATGCTCTTTCCAGTTTCTTTTTTGGAGTCGCTCAAAGCTATGCATTTTCCTCTTAGCACTGCTTTCATTATGTTCCATAAGTCTGGGTATGTTGTGCCTTCTTTTTCATTAAATTCTAAAGTCTTTGATTTTTTTTATTTCTTCCTTGACTACGTTATCATTGAGTAGAATGTTGTTCAGTTTCCATGCATATGTGGGCTTTCTGTCATTTTTGTTGTTATTGAAGACCAGCCTTAGTCTGTGGTGATCTGATAGGGTGCATAGAATTATTTCACTCTTCTTTTGTCTGCTGAAGTCTGTTTTTGACCGAGTATATGGTCAAATTTGGAGAAGGTACCCTGAGGTGCTGAAAAGAAGATATATTCTTTTGTTTTAGGATAAAATGTTCTATAGATAGCTGCTAAGTCCATTTGGTTCATAACTTCTGTGAGTTTCACTGTTTCTCTGTTTAGTTTGTGTTTCCCTGATCTGTCCATTGATGGGAGTGAGGTGTTGAAGTCCCCCAATATTATTGCATGGGCTGCATTGTGCGCATTGAGCTTTAGCAAAGTTTCTTTTATGAATGTGGGTGCCCTTGTATTTGTATCATAGATGTTCAGAATTGAGAATTCATCTGGTAGATTTTTTTTTCTTTAATGAGTTTGAAGTGCCCTTCCTTATCTTTTTTGATTAGTTTAGGTTGAAAGTCGATTTTATTTAATATTAGAATGGCTACAACAGCTTGTTACTTGGGACCATTTGCCTGGAAAATTGTTTTCCAGCCTTTTACTATGAGGTATTGTCATTCTTTGTGCCTGATCTGAGTTTCCTGAAGGAAGCAAAATGTTGGGTCCTGCTTATGTATCCAGTCTGTTAGTCTATTTCTTTTAATTAGAGAATTGAGTTTATTGATATTAAGACATATTAAGGAAAAACATTTCCTGCTTACTGTTGTTTTTGTTATTAGAGGTGGAGTTGTGTTTGTGTGGCTCTCTTCTTTTTGGTTTGTTAGAAGAAGATTAATTTCTAGATTTTTCTAGTGTGTAGTTTCCTTCCTTTTGTTGGTGTTTTCCATTAATTATCCTTTGAAGGGCTGCATTTGTGGAAAGATATTGTGTAAATTTGTTTTTGTCATGGAATACCTTGGTTTCTCCATCTATGGTAATTGAGGTTTTGCTGGATATAGTAGCCTGGGTTGACATTTGTGTTCCCTTAGTGTCTATATGACATCTGTTCAGGATCTTTGGGCTTTCATAATCTGGTGAGAAATCTGGTATAATTCTGATAGGTCTGCCTTTATATGTTACTTAACCTTCATCCCTCACTGCTTTTAATATTCTTTCTTTGTTTAGTGCATTTGGTGATTTATTATGAGTCAGGAGGTATTTCTTTTCTGGTCCAATCTATTTGGAGTTCTGTAGACTTCTTGTATGTTCATGGGCATCTTTTTCTTTAGGTTGGGGAAGTTTTCTTCTATAATTTTGTTGAAGACATTTACTGGACCTTTACGTTGGAAATCTTCACTCTCTACTATACCTGTAATCCTTAGGTTTGGTCTTCTAATTGTGTCCTGGGTTTCCTGGATGTTTTAGGTTAGTAACTTTTTGCATTTTGCATTTTCTTCGACTATTGTGTCAATGCTTTTATGGTATCTTCTGCATCTGAGATTCTCTCTTCTATTTCTTGTATTCTCTTTTTGATGCTTGCATCCATGACTCCTGACATCTTTTCTGGGTTTTCTATGTTCAGAGTTGTTTCCCTTTGTGATTTCTTTATTGTGTCTACCTCCATTTTTAGATACTGGATGATATTGTTAAATTCTTTCGCCTGTTTATGTGTGCTTCCCTGCAATTCTTTAAGGGCTTCTATCTGTTTGCCTATGTTCTCCTCTATTTCTTTAAGGGAGTTATGTATGTCTTTCTTGAAGCCCTCTATCAGCATCATGAGCTCTGATTTTAAATCCAAATCTTTCTTTTCCCATGTGTTGGGATCCAAGACTTGCTGTTGTGGGAGAATTGGGTTCAGATGGTGCCATGTTGCCTTGCTTTCTGTTGGTAAATTTCCTATGTTTGCCTTTTACCATCTGGTTATCTCTGTTGTTAGTTCATCCTGCTGTCTCTATCTGGCACTTGTCCCTCCTGTGTGCCTGCAAGCTTGTCTCAATACCTCTGGATGACCAGCTCTCCCCTGGCACAGAGTGCTCTGGCACTGTCAAGCTTCTGGGTGCAGGTGGAGCCCAGACGGACTCTTTCCCAGCTGCTGTGCCACTCCTGTGCTCCCTGTAATCCTGGCTGTACCTGCCTGCTCAGTCACTGGAAAGAAGATCATAGTGCATTTTTCTTATGTTAAATATCTTGAAAAGCTGTCAGAAAGTTTACAAACAGAACAGTACTCTACTTAGGCATGACCCCATGAGCAATTTATTGAGATTCAGGGAGACTGTGAGTACAAAATATATTTTATATCTGTTCCAGTCAGGCCAGAGATAAGTATAGAAGATAGTAATAGGCTTCACAGGTGTGTTATCCACAGTACATTCTGGTGTCTATTTCCTTCATCATTCTTGAGGAATGACATGTCAAAAACCAATCAGTAGATTCTGAACCAGACTTTTCCTCTTTGATCAGCTTCACTAGAATATTTGTTAATTTTCTAATTTGAAAGAACTCAGCCATGAACTCTACCAGTTCTTGTCCCTCAACAACACTGAGATCAAACTAACTGAAAAGGTGAGTAGATTCTGTACAAGGGTTTCTCCAATTAGCTCATAACTTTTGACATAACCTCACATATCATTTTTCAATACAATCACTATAGGCAGGTGATGTCTCAATAAATTTCCATGCTGGGGTGCAGTGGCTTTGTTAAAACTTATTCACAGATCTTTTACAGTCATGTTTTCTCTGAACTAGGTCTGATATAATACTGTCAATAAAAATATAGGCTATCAGATTCTACCTATATTTTTCATATTGATTTGTGTTAATGACTCCTTGTTAATAAAATAATCTCTCTATTGAAGGCAATTCCTTGAACAGAAATCAGACTGAGTATTGTTGAAATCCTTATATCCACTGTTGTCTATAGACTTCTATCTCAAACAGACTGTATTGAAATAAGGGAATCACAAATGTAGATTGTTAACAGAACCATGAAAATGAACTCATAAAAGCATGAAAAAATAAGGGTCAAAGGTCATGACTGAGAGGAGAGAGGAGAATGGAAATGGTGTATCCCTGGAAATAATTAAGGAAACTCCTACTCAAACCACATTTGTCACACTTGAAAACATTTTTCTTTTATGAACCTTGTTAGAAAACAGAGCCAAATAAACCTATAGTAAAAACCATTTCTCCCTTTGACTTCTTATTAAATACTCTTATTCTGATGTCCAATACCCTTGAATATGCTATTTCTATATAATAAACTATTCTAAAACTAATAATAATAATAATCATCTCATAGTTATTAGATCCAGATACAATGTTTCTTCATATGACACAACAGGTTCCAATACTCACCAACATATACGAATACCAGATCTTCCTTAAAGTTAATAAATACATTTCCCATGATATTAGGGTATATCTAATGAAGATTCCTATTCTCTACCACATCATCCCTTTACATGAACCTAAGAAGGCTGTGATACATAGATACAGTCTATGTTGCCACTATTTTGCAAAGCCTCTTTAAAAGAATCATCTCATATTCATGTCTCCATTAGGACGAAATGTTTCCTTATCACATATACCTCACCTAGTCACAGAGTAGACAAACAGTGCATAGATGACGTAAGGCTCTGCAAAAGGGAAAACCACAGGTGTGTTTGTGTAGAAGCAGTCAGGGCCCTCCCATTAACACCTCCTTCTCACTACTACATTGGGCTATAAAGGCAGGCCTCCCACTAGTGCTTACTACCTTTTGCCACAATGAATGCTCTCCTGTTCCTGGCCCTTGTGGGAGTTTCTGGTGAGTTCCAAGCCTTAACCTATGCTATACCTTCTTCTAGAAGCTGTGGCCTCCACCATCAAGCCAGTATTTTCACCGCATCTCTACTGCAATATCTTCTTTCTTCTTCCAGAAGCTGCTCTGCTTCTAATCTTTGAGGCCTCTCTATAAGCTTAGTTTATTACTCTTTCCACTCTCATGTATAATGTGATCAGATAGTCTAGAAAAGGAAGGCATGAGGCAATGCCAGGAAATGAACCAGCAGGACTCTTTAGGGTTCCAACACCTGAGGCTACCTAATCCCTTGCTGCCTTTACAGAGAAAAATTCATAAGTTGAAATTTGAAGTAATTGTTAAAGTGGAGACTAATATCTAAAAATTCTTACTTTATATGACTGGAACAGTGACTTGTATTAGGAAGGCCATTTTGGTAATATATGTATATATTATATTTGTTAATATATGTATATTTCATAACATGTTTATATATATTTAAAAATACTGAAGTAACTTGCAAGACTTTAAACATGCAATAAAATAAAATCAATGATTCCAGCAATAGCTTTACACTATTCTGTCTTACATCAGGCATGTTCCCTATTTTTTGTTAATATAGTGACCCAAGACATAAAAGTCTGTGAGTACACAAAGCTTTATACACTGAGCATATTTTGTAAAATACTTCCAAACACAAAAAGCACTTGAAAGCTGTGTTAACCAGATGGGGTCAATGGATGATGATCATCAGATCAAAGAAAGTAGAACAGCTGCACCGTGTTTCTGCAGGCTGAGAGCATTGATGGTTATGTCCCTGATAAATTATCAGAGTACAGTCACCAACACAGTATCTTCCTATTGTTGTGCAGTGCTATGTACTGCAGTATAGTGTTGGACAAACTGTACTATGCCTACAGTATTATCTATTTAGCTTCTCTTCTTGTATTGATTAAGAATCCCTGGTTAGCTGAAAGTTGAAGGCTCCATCTTCCAGCACCTTGATGAATTGTCTTCTCAATGGTCTTTTTGTGTTTATTCTAGTTGCTTTCCCTGTGGATGATGATGACAAGATCGTTGGAGGATACACCTGCCAAGAGAATTCTGTCCCCTACCAGGTGTCCCTGAACTCTGGTTACCATTTCTGTGGAGGTTCCCTCATCAACAACCAGTGGGTAGTGTCTGCAGCTCACTGCTATAAGACGTAAGTAGTGGGCCCTGACTGTACAGAACACACACTTGACCTTTCTAAGGGCATAGTATAAGATCAGACAAAAAAATGACCTTATACAGTGAATGGCAACAGTCACAGAAAAGACATTACTTATTTCTTCTTTTGGAGAGAATAAGAGTACAGAATAGGAAACATTCCAAACCTATAAATCAACCAAAATTCCTTAGGTGAATAGTAAAAGCAAGGAAAGTTGATTGTAGGATAGAAAGAATCAAACATGAAGTCATACAAAGACTTTCACATGAACAATCCTGGGTCCTATACCATGAGAATAAACAAAGGAGTTTTCAGTGAGTGTGGAATATCTGTGAACATTTTAAAAATTCATGTGTTTTTCTTCATTTCACTATAAAGAGGGCACTGAGAACTGGTTTGTATACAAGATGGTGTCAGACCTGAACATGCATCAGAATCTGTAACTGCCTGCATCCACAGTGAATAGGGTCCATGGAAGAGAAACTGGGGATATATGGGGGGGGGGCAGCAAAAAGACCTGAGGCCAGGGCAACCCAATTAATGATCGAGGCCCCAAATTTAATGGGGGTCTGACAATTTAAGAGTTTGGGCCAGTCCCTCCCCCCAAACTCCGGGGTGTGTTCCAGGAAAGTGGTCAGGCTGTTTGTTGGGCATTGACTCCACTGCTAAGGCAGCTGGGTGGGTCACCAGCTTAACCCAGGAATTCATAGATCTGGAGGAAGAATGAACGTCACCTTTACTCTGAGCGCTCCACCCTAGGTGGAGCAGGATCCTGAATAGCACAGGAATCCATGCTCAACAAAGGCTGGGAGAGGAAGTTCACCTTGATCAATGTCGAGTTCCTACCAAGAGGCATGATACCCCAATATGGCTCTGTACATTTCCTCACTTTTTATTAGTTTGAAAATAAGGAGGTAGCAAACAAGTGGATAACCATCCATCAAAAGACAGTGGGCCTTAACCAGGAAGGGGAAACAGTGACCTTGATTCTTCTTGAATATTTTATGGCATCTTTTTCAGAGGAGAGGTTTAAGGCTTCCTGATTATTTTAAGGAAAGCCTCTCCATGCCCACCTCTATGCAATCAAGTGTGCTTCCAAGGGACTCAGAGACAGAAGACATGGTCATCAGTCTGCAGTGCTTTGCCTTGCACCTGTCACTGGTGCCCATGTCTGCTCACAAGTAGACACACATAGATCTGAGTTCTATGTGGCTCCTAAAAGGAGATATACTTGCATAAGTTTTGAAGACAGGGGGTCTGCAAGAGTCCTTAACAGATATCGCAATTTTCAATCCAGGTGAGCCTGAATGGAGACAGCCAGTCTGCTTAACAAACAAGGTCATGAGTTAAAGGTGGAACAGAATTAACTTGTCTGTGGAAAAAACACAAACATGCCTTCTTATCCATATTACATACTGATCAGGATCATTTCAGATGCCAATAAGAGAATTCTTTAATTTCACCTAGGCATCAATATGCCTACTTATAGGATACTACTATAGATACTCAGCAAGGAGTTCCTTGGCATTCACATCTTATAATTTTCTTAAAAATATACTAGCATAACTTAAATAAAAAGCACGGGGATACAATTTTCCCTCTCTTTTCTATTTTAAGAAGACATTGTTTTAAAATTTTTTATAGTACTTCATCCTTGAAGATAATAAAGAATTAAATTGTCAAGGACATCTCAAATGTCTGATGAATATAATAAATGGGCACGTCCATTATCTTCTTTAATTTAAGTTGGAACACCAAGTATAAACAATAATGCAGGCAGCAAGCATAGAAAATAACCATAACATTTTTAGTTAATTTTCCTGTTAGAAATGTTGCAACAAGAAAGCCTAAAATGTATCATTAGTCACATGTACATATTTTTGTTTTCTAAATTAGAACTAGGAGTTGTTTGTCTTTTTGCCGCCTCCCCATCTATTCCCAGCTTCTCTTCCAGGTACCCAGTTTGCTGAGGCTGAGGGCAGTTACAAGAATCAACCAGATTATAATTAGAAAAGTACAGAGGAAACCACAGAGAGTGAACTCATAGCCACTTGGGAGATGGCACATTTGCACGGATAGAGCTCTTCTTATTACACATTAGATGCCTGGTTTTTTGTTTTTCTTTTGAGAAAAGAGGAATTAGTAGGGTTGATACTGTGCAAATCCACAGAGGAAGAAGGAAGATATAAGGAGATATTTTGTTTAAAAAGAGGGGAAGGACTGCAACTGCAGTGCTTTACCTCAGTCATATTATCTGTCTTTGAAACAGGAGTCAGGTCTCACTATGTTACTTGCCCTCCACACCTCTGTCACTTTGTGATATTAAACCAGGCTTCTCCCCATTCTAAGCTGATTCCACAAAAAGTGTTTAAAATTTGTAAACTACTTGAAATAATGGAGAAGAAGACTATAACAGGCTCCTCTTCCCAACAGCCGCATCCAAGTGAGACTGGGAGAGCACAACATCAATGTTGTTGAGGGCAATGAGCAGTTTGTCAATGCTGCCAAGATCATCAAGCACCCCAGCTTTAATTCAAGGACCCTGAACAATGACATCATGCTGATCAAGCTCGCTTCCCCTGTGACTCTCAATGCCAGAGTGGCCACTGTGGCTCTGCCCAGCTCCTGTGCACCTGCAGGCACTCAGTGTCTCATCTCTGGCTGGGGCAACACCTTGAGCTTTGGTGGTGAGTAGAACACTTTATATACTTCCTTTGTAATTTTCCAGAAGCAAGCAAGGTTCTACACTGAAACCATTGGCTCCTAAGATGCAAAACCATTGCAAGTACCCAATAACACCAAGTACTGCAGTGCGTTCAAAAGATATTTGCACACAAAATGATCTTGTTCCCAGCATGTAAACAGATCAGAAGAAGAATGTTCTATTATTACTTCCCAAAAGGACATCAATAATCACTATTGTGGGATCTAAGTTTCTTGCCCTGGCCTTAATATCTTGAAGCATATTCCAGAATTGTCTCAACTCAAATACTGATATCTATCCTGGTCTGAATCACATTTCTTTCTTATCCCTTCCTCAAAGTGAACAACCCAGACCTGCTCCAGTGTCTGAATGCCCCTGTGCTGCCTCAGGCTGACTGTGAGGCCTCCTATCCTGGACAGATCACCAGTAATATGATCTGTGTTGGCTTCCTGGAGGGAGGCAAAGATTCCTGCCAGGTAATTGGATTCATTTTCCCAAAAATATTTGTTTTCCTAGGATTGGAATTGGAATGGCCAATTGCATGAGGCAAGAAGGTTCCAGGGAAAAGTGAGGAGGGCTATTCTAGAGTTTATTTCAATATGTCCGCAAGAATAGAGGATGGACTAACCAAGGGAGACAAAGCAAGGCTAGAATGGCATCTTCAGGTCAGAGTACTGTGGTCCTTTTTCCTTATGCCTCTTGATTCAATACTGTATTTCTCCCTCCTAGGGTGACTCTGGTGGCCCTGTGGTCTGCAATGGACAGCTCCAGGGCATTGTCTCCTGGGGCTATGGCTGTGCCCTGAAGGACAACCCTGGTGTGTACACCAAGGTCTGCAACTATGTGGACTGGATTCAGAGCACAATTGCTGCCAACTAAGCATCCTTAATCCTTTTGAATTCATTGTGCCAATAAAGTGACTTTTTTCACTACTTTCTGTCTCTCTGACCTCTTAATCTGTGATAAATAAATTCCTGTTTGAAGTTATTTCTCTTTACCATTGAAATCTTGTTAATAACTTCCATCTCCAAATATGTTATATGGAATAATATTTCAGCAGCAGTTTAAAAGAAACTATCATTAATAATGAATTATAGAAGTATTACAGGTTCTTTTTCTTTTATGACATCATATATCAGAAACTTGATGCTAAAATATTCTTAATATGCTTTGCATGTTTACACATGATTCTTTTTCAGTTGTGAAGTGTTTTGTTAGATTCATACACATCAAAATAATTTTTATAGAAAGAGTTGAGACACAAGAAAGTATCAGTTTGCCCTTATGAATCTATATGATCAGGACTGTGGAAGGTGTTCACCCAAACATTTACTAAACTGGATATTCAAACAAAATAATGTCATAAGGTCTGTATTAACACTTGTGCTGAGGAAATGAGTCTCTTGCTCTTTTTCTTGAGAGAGCTTCAGCCAGTTGTCCAAGGGTTTCTCATAGGCATGGAAGAATGAAAAGGAATGGCCCTGATTGTTCCTCATGTTGGGTAAAAGGATGCTCCTTACCCTCATACTCATAGTTTCTTAATAAAGTAGGCCTGCAATCTTAAGGAGATGGTAATTGTAATGATATGTTTCCTAACAGCATCATCCATGGCTCTTCTTTGGTTCTAGAGACTCTAGGGAAGGCAATGTTGTTTCATCAAACACATTCTTTAGGCCTTTCTCTGTGAGAGTAGAATAATCCACATATTTGACAGCCTTCAGATACCACTCCATCTTTTCACCAGTCTCTGGAAAACAAGGTTTCTCTTTGGTCTTGGCAACTTTCTTAATAGTAGAGAGATCATCTCTGAGACCTGTTTGAGTCCAAATATACAAGAAAGAACTCTTTGGGTAGTGATGAATTAGCAACCCACTTTCCTTTCACATTTTCAAATGGGGATAGAGAGACCACTGAGAAACAAACTAGAAAAACATTTCTCTGGGGATAACTTAGCAGTCTTATTCTGTCATAATCTTGTCCTGAAGTATCAAAATGTCCAAGAGTATATGGCTTCCTACCAATCATAAGATTGACTGCATAGTTATTAAAAACAGCTGGTACATATTTTGATGAAAATTGATTCACTGTATAGGATATTAGTAGACATGCTTAATCAACAGCACCATCACTCACAGCACACTTTATGGAAATAGTTCAATACCTACTGTTAATATTTCAAATATGATGGTGATCTCAGCTTCTACACTGTGGCTACATGTGATTTTTAACTCAACACTTTCATGAACACATACATTGTTAAGGAATAAATAACATATACTTTAAATGAGAGATTTTTAAAATGAAAGTTTCCTTTAAAAGTGAGGTGATTCTTCATGGTCATAGGCTCCATGGCTTGGTGGAATTGTTGGTTGCCTCTGTCCTTTGGAGGCTTGATTAGTACTTTCTGGTATCATAAAAACTAATCCTCAATAAGAAGGTATTCAAGTCAGTTCAGCCCAGGAGCCTCTGGTCATATGACTGAAATGCATGTTGTCTTCAACAAAAAGCAATTACTTTCTACCTCTTGTGGGACAACCAAGTGCTGTAAACAATAGTTCATAGCAATGTTTCAAGAGTCTCTTGTACATCTCTGAGAAACAACTCAAAAGAGGGCTTTACAAAGACAGGTTATTAGGCTTTTGTTTGATGGTCTTTGCTTTTTGGAGGAATTATTCTTAGCCTAAATAGAAATTTCATTAGTTTTGTCATATATGTGAAATAAAGATTTGTAATATATATATATTACATACTATACATTTCTTTTAAGGTTTATTGCTATAATTCCTAATCATATTTTTAGGATTCCTTACTATTATCCTCCTGCTTTCTTCTTCTGTGTTTATTTCCCTGGCTCTTTTCTCACTTTTTTCTTTTCTTCCATTTCTTAATAGTAGAAAGATAAATGGTAAAATGTTTTGCCCCCTGTTATTCATTCTCTATTGCTCTTCCACTTCCCTATGCTGGCATTGGTCCCTTTTACATTCCTAATTTTTTTTCTACTTGTTCATTTTGTTTCTTTTTGTTTCTTTTCCTTGGTGTTCCATAATATACACTCATATTATAAGATTACTAAGTATGGGGCTCTAGTGAGTAATAATATGTGCTATTTGTAATTTGGGGTCTGAGCTAGGATATTTTCCATGCATTCACTTGGAAAGTTGATGGTTTCACTTTTTGTAAGTGAATAATAGTCCATATTGTGCATGCACACTATTTCATTATTTACTAATTTGTTTACATTTAGATTTTTCCATTTTTTTTTTTAGCTCTGATGTACAACCTGGCACTAACCTATGACTCTTGTATTGAAGTATACAAGTCTGAACAACAAGAGGGAAAGTATGACTGATTCTGGTAACCCAAAAAATACCTAAGGCTACTGAAGACGTTTTGGAAAAAAAAAAAACCTATATCCACTCTTTTACTAAACCAGGATAATACTAAATTACATTCTAAATTTTTGCCCTTATATGTAGTCTTCAGTTTGCATAACTTCTCTTTGTAACACATAGGGAACATTAAAAAGGTTTATAACCATAAAAATGTGGATTTGTGGAGTATGATCCCAGTAGATTTGCCTACAAAATATCTCTTGCCCTGATGGCTTAGGGAACATTGTGGAGAAATTTGGTAACTTTTTTTTTTGTTTGTTTGTTTTTTTGGTTTTTCGAGACAGGGTTTTCTGTGTAGTCCTGGCTATCCTGGAACTCACTCTGTAGACCAGGCTGGCCTTGAATTTAGAAATCTGCCTGCCTCTTCCTCCCAAGCGCTGGGATTACAGGTGTGCGCCACCACACCCAGTTTGGCAACATTTTAAAAATCAAAGAATCAGTGAGTACGTTGTGATATTGTATCTCCAAGTTATATCAGTAGCTACACCCATAAAGTCTCACCAATATAATGCCTACATACAAGCTGAACAAAAACCACAGTAACAGATATGCCAAAGTTAACATGAAAATACCCATGAGGTCACATACAACCTTAAACAATGAGTCATAGGTGCATAAGGAATGCTGACAATGGGAGAAATACGAATTCCCAGGTAGAATGTATTAGTTAAATAACCAATAAACAAAATCTTGAGATCCCACCCCCAGCCTAATACCATGTGACCCTCACAGGCAGACTATGCCCAAGGCAATCTCCTCTAAGCCACATACATTATAGGCACATAAAGCAAGCCTGAGATATACCCCAGCTTTTTCCCACAGGGAATGAGGTGGTAGACATACCTCAGATGAACCCAATTGTACTGGGTAGTTTTGTGTGTCAACTTGACACAGGCTGGAATAATCACAGAGAAAGGAGCTTCAGTTGGGGAAGTGCCTCCATGAGATACAGCTGTGGGACTTTTTCTCAATTAGTGATCAAGTGGGGAGGGCCCCTTGTGGGTGGTACCAGCTTTGGACTGGTGCTCTTGGGTTCTATAAGAGAGCAGGCTAAGCAAGCCAGGGGAAGCAAGCCAGTAAGAAACATCCCTCCATGGCCTCTGTATCAGCTCCTGCTTCCTGATCTGCTTGAGTTCCAGTCCTGACTTCCTTTAGTGATGAACTGCAATGTGGAAGTGTAAGCTGAATAAACCCTTTTCTCCCCAACTTGCTTCTTGGTCATGATGTTTGTGCAGGAAGAGAAACCCTGACTAAGACAAATTGGTACCAGTGTAGTGGGGTATTCCTGTGACAACCTGACCATGTTTTGGGGAGGACTGTGGAAGGACTTTGGAACTTTGAGCTAGAAAAACCATTAGAATATTAAGAGTTTGGTGGAAAGTTCTGTAGGAGATTGGAAGACAATGTTAAAAACACTGCAAAAGGTGGAGGCCTGGCTTGTGAAATTTCAGAGGGAAGATTAAAGACTCTTACAGTGGCCATGTTTTGATTGTGAAGATTCTGTGGTTTTGGTTAGCTGGGGCTGAAGAATCAGCTGTGAGTAACAAGATACCAGAACCACTAAAGCAAACCTTTGTGTTACTGGGACTATTGATGCTCGTTAGCTGGAGCTAAGAAATTAGCGGTGATCAAGAAGAGACCAGCATCACTGAGATGAAATCTTCTTGGAAGTGTTTCTGAGAGCACAGAGAGTGTGTTCCAGAGATAGCTACAGTTGTATTTTGTGCTGTGGCTGGACTTGGTACTGTGTAAGAGTCACCCAGATGGTACTGGTTTTGAAGGCATGAAGGGGTCATGAAGAGTAGCTGAGGCTCTTGGTACAGTAAGAGGCCACATAAGGCCATTGGTGAAGGTGCAGCCTCAGTTACAATTGATGGCCCAGGACTTGAAGAGGTCATGCATAGGAGCAGAGGCTTGTCACCCTGATGAGAGCCTATGAGAGGCTATTGGTGAAGCCTAATTACAGTGGAAGATAGCAGCGTTTTGGAGATGCCAGTACCATGCGATGACCACCAAGAACAGCAGCAGCAGTGGAGTACAGGCAGCTGGAGCCTAGAAGACAAACTGTGTGCTACAAAGGGCAGAGCTGAGGAAGTGACCCAAGCCCTTGGAGGAGCCCAGAAGATTGTGAGTTGGATCCCAGACATTGAACCATTGGAGTTTGAGTTTTGCTTTTGGTTGTGACTGTGCCCTGATGTTTCCTTCTTGAAGGAAGAAAGTATTTTAGTGGAGCCCACAGTTGAGAGACTTTGAATTTTTAAAAGACTTTGAATTTGAAAGATATTGGACATTTTAAGGTGATTGAACTTTTAATATGTAAAGACTGTGGGACTTTTAAAGTAATTTAGATCTTGGAGATGAATAAGAAAGTAAGGGTTGAGGCTTAATATGATGTGTTTGTGTGTCAAGTTGACAAGGGGTCAATTGTACTGGCTAGTTTGGTGTGTCAACTTGACACAGGCTGGAGTTATCACAGAGAAAAGAGCTTTAGTTGGGGAAATGCCTCCGTGAGATCCAGCTGTGGGACATTTTCTCAATTAGTGATCAAGTGGGTAGGGCCCTTGTGGGTGGTACCCACCTTTGGGCTGGTGTTCTTGGGTTCTATAAGAGAGCAGGCTGAGCAATCCAGGGGAAGCAAGCCAGTTAAGAAACATCCTCCCATGGCCTCTGCATCAGCTCCTGCTTCCTGACCTGCTTGAGTTCCAGGCCTGACTTCCTTTAGTGATGAACCGCAATGTGGAAGTATAAGCTGAATAAACCCTTTTCTCCCCAACTTGTTTCTTGGTCATGATGTTTGTGCAGGAATAGAAACCCTGACTAAGACACCAACCCAGTGTGATGGCCTATAGAGGCAGAGCAAGCATGAGCTGACCCCCAGCCTTGTGCCACACAGGCCCAGGTGGGCAGACCATACCCACAGATGACTACTGCCCAGGATAAACCACTTGTTAGAGGACTCTGCATACTCAAAGGACCAGAGCAACATTAAAATGAGGAAGTAAATTGTAGAGAGATAGAAAAGAAGAAGGAGAGAGAGAGAGAGAGAGAGAGAGAGAGAGAGAGAGAGAGAGAGAGAGAGAGAGAAAGAACTGGAGGCTGGAGACTCAAGGATAGCCCGATATGAGTAGCTAGGGATGCCCTCTAAAGCCATGGTAAAACCCCGGCCAGTGCTATGGTCAAGGGCCATTTCTGAGCCCATGTCAATGCAGCACTGGTCATTTGTTCCCACCAAAGACCAGGCAGATGTCCCTAGACTTTCATGCTTCCTGGGCCCAGTTGATGGGTGAAGTAACCAGGGCTGTCTAGAGCTGGCCCCATCACCTGAACATTAATTGACAACTAGCCACTAAGTGTTGAAAGCAGGCGTGGTGCCACCACCCCTCCTCAGCTTTAGCACTTGGGAGAGTCAGCTTTGTACTTAGCACAGGAAACACAGTAGAGCTGGCCTTGGTGACAGAGGTAGCAGATGAGCCATCCTGAGGATATTAGCTCAGGAGATCTGGCCAGGCCACTTGTCTGCTGCAGGAGGCTCTCATCAACTGCAGCAGTCACAAGGGATGAACCCAGGGTCACGAGTCCAGGAGTACTGTTCCTGCTCCTCAACTGCTGCACCACTCAAGAAAGTGGGCACTACATTTCACATGGGCAACACAGTAGAGTCAGCCTCAGAGAATAAGAATATGTAAGCTGGCCTTATACTTTGCCTGCTGCAGCATTAGATGAGCTAACTAGGACAGTGCTGGAGGGAGCTCCCCCGAATGGTGATGCTGAGGGAACCTGGAAGGCCAATAAGTACAGCTACCACCCTGATCCAGATCCAGGATTTTGAGTTGGCCCACTCAAACACATAACTTATCTATGAACTGCAGAAAAGTGTGAAGGGGCCGGTTGTGCAGATCCAAAGCTGCAGGATATACATAACACAGGGCAACAAGAGAATATTCAAGAGTAGTCTCAGTGAGGAACCAAACTGATAATGTAGTAGAAGTCAGAGTCCTTTAATGAAATTATTGACTCACTGCAATGAACATTTGCAAGTAAAGATATAGTAAAGGGTAAACTTATCTATTGCCAATGGGAGTGCAAATTTGTACAGGCACTATGAAAAGTGTGGCGCTTCCTATGGAAGGTGAGAATTTTTCTACATCAAAATGCAACACTACCATTTTTGAACACATACCAAAAGGATTATTCTTCTATTACAAATTTATTTTATCAACCATATTCATTGTAGTTCATTCATCTATTCACATAGTAAAATTATAAACAATCTAGGTGTTAATGAATTCATGGATCAAGAAAATGTTGTACACAATGGAATATAATTCAGGTATTTAAAAAACACCTAATTTGGAGGTAAATGGATAGAAAAAAATCATAAGTGAGGTAAACAAGACTGAAAAAAATGACATCTATCTGCTTATCTTGTAATGTTAACTGTTACTTTATGAGAAAGATACAATCTGCCAAGCCACAAAGTTATAGAGAAAGTATGAGGCAGTAGGTAAATCTCCCTAGGAAGATGGGGGACTGGCAGAAGTGGACAAGCAGTAAGCTTTTAAAAACTTCCCATTGCACCTAAGTTCACCATACACAGAGAATTGAGGATCACTTTCTATATCAAAGAGCCATTATATCTATATCAGAGGGTGTTAGACCTGGATATGAGTCCAAGAGATAAGTAAACCAATGATTAAATACTTAAACACAGACTTAAATATGAAATACAAAGAAGAATACATCTTGAAAAGATGAAGGGTTTGTTTTCTCGCTACAAAAACCAACGAGTAAGCAGGCAAATATTTTCACACCTGACACTTGAGTCCTATAGCAAAAAAATTATATCAAAGTTTTCAAAAATACAGCTAAAGGTTACTTATCTTTCATTTTCTTTGTTCTTTTGATAATTCTATTAGAAGATGAGTAATACTGTCTCCAAAGTGCACTCTCAACCATGAGTGTGGGTGGAAAAGATAGTAATAAGTTAATAAAATATAGACTGCAATGTGTCATGGTCTAGATTGTGACTCATTGGCTTTGAAGTAGAGATCAAGAAAATGAGCCAGGCAGTGGTGGCACATAATTTTAATCCCAGCACTTGGGAGGCAGAGGAAGGCAAATTTCTGAGTTCAATTTCTGTATCCTGGTCTAAAGAGTGAGTTCCAGGACATACAGAAAAACCCTGTCTCGAAACCCTCTTACCCCCCCCCCCAAAAAAAAAGAAAGAAAAGAAAAAGAAAAGATAGAGAATGAATCTCCAATTAAGTCTCAGAACCCCACTGCGAAGGTTTAGACAACAGCTATTGACCCTATTGGTTGAAACAGTACAGTGTCCTTTCAAAAGAAATGGGGATTAAAAATTTCCATGTTGTCTGACCAATGACACAGTGGATTAAGAGCTTCAGCTGACTTCTTACTTGTGTAGCACTAGATATTGGAAGTGTATTACAATTATAATTGGTCACAAGACAGACCTCAACAAATATAAAAAGATAGAACTAATCCCATGCCTCCTATCTGATCACTATGGAATAAAAGTGGTCTTCAATAGCAACAGAAACAACAGAAAACCCACAAACACGTGGAGATTGAACAATACTCTACTCAATGACACCTTGGTCAAGGAAGAAATAAAGAAAGAAATTAAAGACTTTTTAGAACACAATGAAAATGAAAACACAACATACCCAAATCTATGGGACACAATGAAAGCAGTGCTAAGAGGAAAACTCATAGCCCTGAGTGCCTCCAAAAAGAAAATGGAGAGAGCATACATTACCAACTTAATGACACACCTGAAAGCCCTAGAACAAAAAGAAGCTATTTCACCCAGGAGGAGTAGAAGGCAGGAAATCATCAAACTCAGGGCCGAAATCAATCAAGTAGAAACAAAGAGAACCATACGAAAAATCAACAAAACTAGGAGCTGGTTCTTTGAGAAAATCAACAAGATAGATAAACCCTTAGCCAGAATGACCAAAGGGCACAGAGAAAGTATCCAAATTAACAAACTTAGAAATGAAAAGGGAGACATAACAACGGAAACTGAGGAAATCCAAAAAATCATCAGATCCTACTACAAGAGCCTGTACTCAACACAACTGGAGAATCTGGAGGAAATGGACAATTTCCTTGACAGATACCAAATACCAAAATTAAATCAGGACCAACTAGACCATCTAAACAGTCCCATAAAGCCTAAAGAAATAGAAGGAGTCATAGAAAGTCTTCCAACCAAAAAAAGCACAGGACCAGATGGTTTCAGTGCAGAATTCTACCAGACCTTCAAAGAAGAGTTAACACCAATACTCTTCAAACTATTCAACAAAATAGAAACAGAAGGAACACTACCCAATTCCTTCTACGAAGCCACAATTACGCTGATACCAAAGCCACACAAAGATCCAACAAAGAAAGAGAACTTCAGACCAATTTCCCTTATGAACATCGATGCAAAAATACTCAACAAAATTCTTGCCAACCGAATCCAAGAACACATCAAAACGATCATCCACCATGATCAAGTAGGCTTTATCCCGGGAATGCAGGGTTGGTTCAATATACGGAAATCCATCAATACAATCCACTACATAAACAAACTCAAAGAACAAAACCACATGGTCATTTCATTGGATGCTGAAAAAGCATTTGATAAAATTCAGCATTCTTTCATGCTTAAAGTCTTGGAGAGAACAGGAATTCAAGGCCCATACCTAAACATAGTAAAAGCAATATACAGCAAACCGGTAGCCAGCATCAAACTAAACGGAGAGAAACTTGAAGCAATCCCACTGAAATCAGGGACCAGACAAGGCTGCCCCCTTTCTCCTTATCTTTTCAATATTGTACTTGAGGTACTAGCTCGGGCAATTCGACAACATAAGGAGGTCAAAGGGATACAAATTGGAAAGGAGGAAGTCAAACTATCATTATTTGCAGACGACATGATCGTCTACCTAAGTGACCCAAAGAACTCCACTAGAGAGCTCCTACAGCTGATAAACAACTTCAGCAAAGTGGCAGGTTACAAAATCAACTCAAGCAAATCAGTGGCCTTCCTATACTCAAAGGATAAGCAGGCTGAGAAAGAAATTAGGGAAATGACCCCCTTCACAATAGCCACAAACAGTATAAAGTATCTTGGGGTGACTCTTACCAAACATGCGAAAGATCTGTATGGCAAGAACTTCAAGACTCTGAAGAAGGAAATGGAAGAAGACCTCAAAAAATGGGAAAACCTCCCATGCTCATGGATCGGTAGAATCAATATAGTTAAAATGGCCATTTTGCCTAAAGCACTATACAGATTCAATGCAATACCCATCAAAATCCCAACTCAATTCTTCACAGAGTTAGAAAGAGCAATTATCAAATTCATCTGGAACAACAAAAAACCCAGGATAGCTAAAACTATTCTCAGCAACAAAAGAAAATCTGGGGGAATCAGTATCCCTGACCTCAAGCAATACTACAGAGCAATAGTGTTAAAAACTGCATGGTATTGGTACAGTGACAGGCAGGAGGATCAATGGAACAGGATTGAAGATCCAGAAATGAACCCACACACCTATGGCCACTTGATCCTCGACAAAGAGGCTGAAAACATCCAATGGAAAAAAGATAGCCTTTTCAACAAATGGTGCTGGTTCAACTGGAGGTCAGCATGCAGAAGAATGCGAATTGATCCATCCTTGTCTCCTTGTACTAAGCTCAAATCCAAATGGATCAAGGACCTCCACATAAAGCCAGACACTCTGAAGCTAATAGAAAAGAAACTGGGGAAGACCCTTGAGGACATCGGTACAGGGAGAAAGTTTCTGAAAAGAACACCAATAGCGTATGCTCTAAGAGCAAGAATTGACAAATGGGACCTCATAAGGTTACAGAGTTTCTGTAAGGCAAAGGACACCATCAAGAGGACAGATCGGCAACCAACAAATTGGGAAAAGATCTTCACCAATCCTACATCAGATAGAGGGCTAATATCCAATATATATAAAGAACTCAAGAAGTTAGACTCCAGAAAACCGAACAACCCTATTAAAAAATGGGGTACAGAGTTAAACAAAGAATTCTCACCTGAAGAACTTCGGATGGCGGAGAAGCATCTTAAAAAATGCTCCACTTCATTAGTCATTAGGGAAATGCAAATCAAAACAACCCTAAGATTTCATCTTACACCAGTCAGAATGGCTAAGATTAAAAATTCAGGAGACAGCAGGTGTTGGAGAGGGTGCGGAGAAAGAGGAACACTCCTCCACTGCTGGTGGGGTTGCAAATTGGTACAACCACTCTGGAAAGCAGTCTGGCGGTTCCTCCGAAAACTGGGCACCTCACTTCCAGAAGATCCTGCTATACCACTCCTGGGCATATACCCAGAGGATTCCCCACCATGTAATAAGGATACATGCTCTACTATGTTCATAGCAGCCCTATTTATAATTGCCAGATGCTGGAAAGAACCCAGGTATCCCTCAACAGAAGAGTGGATACAAAAAATGTGGTATATCTACACAATGGAGTACTATTCAGCCATTAGAAACAATGAATTCATGAAATTCTTAGGCAAATGGATGGAGCTAGAGAACATCATACTAAGTGAGGTAACCCAGACTCAAAAGGTGAATCATGGTATGCACTCACTAATAAGTGGTTATTAACCTAGAAAACTGGAATACCCAAAACATAATCCACACATCAAATGAGATACAAGAAGAAAGCAGGAGTGGTCCCTGGTTCTGGAAAGACTCAGTGAAACAGTATTTGGCAAAACCAGAACGGGGAACTGGGAAGGGGTGGGAGGGAGGACAGGGGAAGAGAAGGGGGCTTACGGGACTTTCGGGGAGTGGGGGGGGGCTAGAAAAGGGGAAATCATTTGAAATGTAAATAAATTATATCAAATAAAAAAAAAATAAGGAACTTTCATCAAAAGTCTCCTATTTAAAGTATAGGAAATTTATTCCTTAAGAACAGATGTGTTTGTGAAAAGATTAAATTAAACATCACATGTGAGGAAAGACTATTATATTAACGTTTTTAGTCTGAACTTATTGATATATGTTTTTCTAAGAGAAAACCCCTCTAATACTTCTACCACTTTTTTTTATTTTAAACTACTGCTGAAATATTACTCCACGTAAAATATTTGCAGATGTAGGATACTAACAATATTTCTATGGTAAAGAGAAATGACTTTAAACAGGAATGCATTTCCCACAGACAAAAGGATAAAGAGATCAGCGACTCAGAAAGTGGGGAAAATTCACTTTATTGACATAATGATGTTAAAGGGATTAAGGATGCTTAGTTGGCAGCAATTGTGCTCTGAATCCAGTCCACATAGTTGCAGACCTTGGTGTACACACCAGGGTTGTCCTTCAGGGCACAGCCATAGCCCCAGGAGACAATGCCCTGGAGCTGTCCATTGCAGACAACAGGGCCACCAGAGTCACCCTATGAGGGAGAAATACAGTATTGAAGCAGCAGGCATAAGGAAAAAGGACCACAGTACTCTGACCTGAAGATGCCATTCTAGCCTTGTTTTGTCTCCCTTGGTTAGGCCCATCCTCTATTCTTGCCAACATATTGAAATAAACTCCAGAAAGCCTTCCTCACTTTTCCCTGGAACCCTCTTGCCTCATGCAATTGGCCATTCTAATCCCAATTCTAAGAAAACAAATATTTTTGGGAAAATGAATCCAATTACCTGGCAGGAATCTTTGCCTCCCTCCAGGAAGCCAACACAGATCATGTTACTGGTGATCTGTCCAGGATAGGAGGCCTCACAGTCAGCCTGAGGCAGCACAGGGGCATTCAGACACTGGAGCAGGTCTGGGTTGTTCACTTTGAGGAAAGGATAAGAAAGAAAATGATTCACACCAGGGTAGATATGAGCATTTGAGCGGAGACAACTCTATGGACCCTGGAACATTGTTCAAGATATTAAGACTCAACAAGAAACTTAGGTCTCAGAATAGTCATTATTGATGTCCTCCCTGGAATTAATAATAGAACATTCTTCATCTGCTCTGTTTATATGCTGAAAACAAGATTATTTTGTATGCAAATATCTCTTGAACCCACTACAGAACTTGGTGTTATTGGGTACTTGCAGTGGTTTTGCATCTTAGGAGCCAATGGTTTCAGTGTAGAACCTTGCTTGCTTCTGCAAAGTTTTGAAGGAAGGAGATGAAGTTTTCTACTCACCACCAAAGCTCAAGGTGTTGCCCCAGCCAGAGATGAGACACTGAGTGCCTGCAGGTGCACAGGAGCTGGGAAGAGACACAGTGGCCACTCTGGCATTGAGGGTCACAGGGGAAGCGAGCTTGATCAGCATGATGTCATTGTTCAGGGTCCTTGAATTAAAGCTGGGGTGCTTGATGATCTTGGCTGCATTGACAAACTGCTCATTGCCCTCAACAACATTGATGTTGTGCTCTCCCAGTCTTACTTGGATGCGGCTGTTGGAAATAGAAGCATATTAGAATCTGCCACCCCATTACCTCCAAATACCTCATAGGTATTGACCACTTTTTGCTGACTATATCTGGAAATGGGGAAGAGGCCTTGCTTAATAAGACAGAAGTAGGAGTGTTGTGATGTGCAACTACAATTGTGAAACCCAATTCCTTTCTACTTAAAAAAAAATGGAATATGCTTAGTGTGAAAGACTGCTGTGCGAATCTCCTCATAAGTATATCTCCTCTTTTTGCATACAACTATTTCCTTGTTTCTTCCTTTTTCCTGTCTCTTTGTAAAGTACAAACCATCTTACATCCTCTCCTTTTAAAAATTATTATTCTGACGTGTCTAGTCAAGTCTTGGATAAGACAGTCTTGATCCACGTAGCTTTGCTACTTTGCAATTTGCTATGAATTTACTTTCTAGGTACTTTTCCTAGTCTTTCTCAACCAAAAACTGGCTGAACTGATGTGTATTCAGGTCTAACACTATCTAATATAGAAACTGACTCTCAATTCTCTCCAAGTAATTAAATTAGTCAAAAGATATTGTTTTAATAAGCCTACAGATTGTTGACATTCACTGAAAACTCTGAGTTTAGAACTCAGTGTTTCTCAGTGACAATATTAGTCTTTGAGAAAGTCTTTTTGTGACTTTGAATTTGGCTCTTTCTATCCCAAAGTCAACTTTCCTTGCTTTCAGTATGTATATCACTGATTCAATTTTCATTGTTTGGGAGTGTGAAATGCTTCTTATTCTGTATCCTTATTCTCCCCAAACATGTTTCAGTTGGTAATCTTTCTTTTCTGACTGTTCCCATTTCTTTACAACATTAGTTCTTGCCTGATCTCATCCTCTGCTCTCAGAAAGGCCAAGTTTGTATTCTTTAAAGTCAGGGACCATCACTTACGACTTGTAGCAGTGAGCTGCAGACACCACCCACTGGTCATTGATGAGGGAACCTCCACAGAAGTGGTAGCCAGAGTTCAGGGACACCTGGTAGGGGACAGAATTCTCTTGGCAGGTGTATCCTCCAACGATCTTGTCATCATCATCCACAGGGAAAGCAACTTCAATAAAGAAAAGAAGATTATTGAGGAGAAAATTCATGAGGGAGCTGGAAGGTGGCTCCCCCAGGCCTCTGACTAGGGGTCTTTAGTAAGTACAATAATAGAAGGCAAGAAGATAATGCTGTATCCCCTGTAGGGAAAAATTAAATAAATGTTTGTCCAACATAGAGTGCACTGTAGAAGAATACCCCTAAAATGAATTTTCAAACCTCATTATGCTTGAGATTATTATCTTAAAATTCTTATGCAGTAGAAAAATACTCTGTAGGTAACTACAGTTTGATAGGTAATGAGGGACAGGGCAAGTGATGCTCTCAGCTTAGGAATAGGATGCAGAGATGGTTGATTCACTACCGTCCTTTATCTCCAGGTCATCATTAACTAATGTGTCTTACAGAGAGTAAAAAAATTTAATGTAGTTTAAACTGTATCTTCAAAATATCCAGAAGATATTGAAATTAATGTACCCACAAGCTTTATAGCTCATCTACATGTTAAGGACAGAGAAAAAGTAGGCTTTATATAGGACAGAGGGTTGTAATGTTATTCTGGAAGATGATTGAGTTTTTTTAAGTTTAATTGCATGTTTTTAAGTTTAATTGCATTGTGGTATGTGTGTGCGTGTGCGTGTGTGTGTGTGTGTGTGTGTGTGTATGTGTGTGCAGAAATGCAGAAATGCAGAAATGTCCTTCCTAATAAAAAGTCATTATTCCAGACTCCTGTTAGAATTTTAGGATAATAATTTCCATGATAATGAAGATTTCAACTTTCAATTTAGAAGTATTCCTCCTTTACAGACAACCTGAACTGAAATATCTCCAATATGTTGGACCCATGCAGAAAAACTGCTGATTCACATCCTGGAATCACCATATGCTTTCATTTCCGATCACGTAGTAAATGAGTGAGGAAAGAGTAATAAACTTTAGGTTTACAGAGAAACTTGAAGCAGATTGGAAGCAGAGCTGCTGCTGTATGAAGGAAACGGACATTAGGGTTTTGTTAGGTGATAGGGTGAAAGTCATGGGCTTCACAGCTTCTAGAAGAAAGACCAGGATTTGAATGAAATCATTGAACTTACCAGCAGCTCCCACAAGGGCCAAGAACAGGAGTGTATTCATTTTGATAGGTGGTGACCACTTTCAGAAAGCCTGCCTTTATACCCCAGTGCAGGGAGAAGGAGGTACTAAGGGAAGGCCCCATCTGCTCTTACACAAGCACACCTGTGTGTTTCCCCATTCCAGAGAATTACAGTATCTCTGCTCTGTTTGTCTATTCTGTAGGTAGGTTGGGTACATGTGATAAGGAAACTTCTCTTCATGGTGCAGAGAAGGATAACAGTTATTTCTTGAAAGGAGGCTTTGCAAAAAACAGTGGAAATATAGACTGCTGCTACATCTTGGCCTTGTAAGACAGGTATAAATTGATTAGATAGTAAAGAACGGCCTTCTTACCAGAAGGGGAGCAGTATTTGAAATGAAAATAAATTAAACAATTAATAAAAAAGAATGACCTAAAACTGCATGGTATTGGTACGGTGACAGGCAGGAGGATCAATGGAACAGGATTGAACATCCAGAAATGAACCCACACACCTATGGCCACTTGATCCTCGACAAAGAGGCTGAAACATCCAATGGAAAAAAGATAGCCTTTTCAACAAATAGTGCTGGTTCAACTGGAGGTCAGCATGCAGAAGAATGCGAATTGATTCATCCTTGTCTCCTTGTACTAAGCTCAAATCCAAATGGATCAAGGACCTCCACATAAAGCCAGACACTCTGAAGCTAATAGAAAAGAAACTGGGGAAGACCCTTGAGGACATCGGTACAGGGAGAAAGTTTCTGAACAGAACACCAATAGCGTATGCTCTAAGAGCAAGAATTGACAAATGGGACCTCATAAAATTACAAAGTTTCTGTAAGGCAAAGGACACCATCAAGAGGACAAATCGAAGTTCTTCAGGTGAGAATTCTTTGTTTAACTCTGTACCCCATTTTTTAATAGGGTTGTTCGGTTTTAAGCATCTTAAAAAATGCTCAACTTCATTAGTCATTAGGGAAATGCAAATCAAAACAACCCTAAGATTTCATCTTACACCAGTCAGAATGGCTAAGATTAAAAATTCAGGAGACAGCAGGTGTTGGAGAGGGTGCAGAGAAAGAGGAACACTCCTCCACTGCTGGTGGGGCTGCAAATTGGTACAACCACTCTGGAAAGCAGTCTGGCGGTTCCTCCGAAAACTGGGCACCTCACTTCCAGAAGATCCTGCTATACCACTCCTGGGCATATACCCAGAGGATTCCCCACCATGTAATAAGGATACATGCTCTACTATGTTCATAGCAGCCCTATTTATAATTGCCAGATGCTGGAAAGAACCCAGGTATCCCTCAACAGAAGAGTGGATACAAAAAATGTGGTATATCTACACAATGGAGTACTATTCAGCCATTAGAAACAATGAATTCATGAAATTCTTAGGCAAATGGATGGAGCTAGAGAACGTCATACTAAGTGAGGTAACCCAGACTCAAAAGGTGAATCATGGTATGCACTCACTAATAAGTGGTTATTAACCTAGAAAACTGGAATACCCAAAACATAATCCACACATCAAATGAGATACAAGAAGAAAGCAGGAGTGGTCCCTGGTTCTGGAAAGACTCAGTGAAACAGTATTTGGCAAAACCAGAACGGGGAACTGGGAAGGGGTGGGAGGGAGGACAGGGGAAGAGAAGGGGGCTTACGGGACTTTCGGGGAGGGGGGGGCTAGAAAAGGGGAAATCATTTGAAATGTAAATAAATTATATCGAATAAAAAAAAGAATGAAAAAAAAAAGAGGACAAATCGGCAACCAACAAATTGGGAAAAGATCTTCACCAATCCTACATCAGATAGAGGGCTAATATCCAATATATATAAAGAACTCAAGAAGTTAGACTCCAGAAAACCGAACAACTCTATTAAAAAATGGGGTACAGAGTTAAACAAAGAATTCTCACCTGAAGAACTTCGGATGGCGGAGAAGCATCTTAAAAAATGCTCAACTTCATTAGTCATTAGGGAAATGCAAAACAAAACAACCCTAAGATTTCATCTTACACCAATCAGAATGGCTAAGATTAAAAATTCAGGAGACAGCAGGTGTTGGAGAGGGTGTGGAGAAAGAGGAACACTCCTCCACTGCTGGTGGGGTTGCAAATTGGTACAACCACTCTGGAAAGCAATCTGGCGGTTCCTCCAAAAACTGGGCACCTCACTTCCAGATGATCCCGCTATACCACTCCTGGGCATATACCCAGAGGATTCCCCACCATGTAATAAGGATACATGCTCTACTATGTTCATAGAAGCCCTATTTATAATTGCTAGATGCTGGAAAGAACCCAGGTATCCCTCAACAGAAGAGTGGATGCAAAAAATGTGGTATATCTGCACAATGGAGTACTATTCAGCCATTAGAAACAATGAATTCATGAAATTCTTAGGCAAATGGATGGAGCTAGAGAACATCATACTAAGTGAGGTAACCCAGACTCAAAAGGTGAATCATGGTATGCACTCACTAATAAGTGGTTATTACCCTAGAAAACTGGAATACCCAAAACATAATCCACACATCAAATGAGGTACAAGAAGAAAGGAGGAGTGGCCCCTGGTTCTGGAAAGACTCAGTGAAACAGTATTCGGCAAAACCAGAACAGGGAAGTGGGAAGGGGTGGGTGGGAGGACAGGGGGAGAGAAGGGGCTTACGGGACTTTCGGGGAGTGGGGGGGGGCTAGAAAAGGGGAAATCATTTGAAATGTAAATAAATAATATCGAATAAAAAAATTTAAAAAAAAAGATCAAGAATTGACAAATGGGCCCTCATAACATTACAAAGTTTCTGTAAGGCAAAGGACACTGTTAAAAGGACAAAACGGCAATCATCAAATTGGGAAAGGATATTCACCAACCCCACATCTGATAGAGGGCTAATATCCAATATATACAAAGAACTCAAGAAGTTAGAACCCAGGGAACCAAATAACCTTATTAAAAACTGGGATACAGATCTTAACAAAGAATTTTCACCTGAAGAAATTCGAATGGCGGAGAGGCACCTTAAGAAGTGCTCAACATCATTAGTCATTAGGGAAATGCAGATCAAAACAACCCTGAGATTTCACCTTTCACCAGTCAGAATGGCTAAGGTCAAAAACTCAGGAGACAATAATGTGAAGAAAGAGGAACACTCCTCCACTGCTGGTGGGGCTGAAAGATGGTACAACCACTGTGGAAATCAGTCTGGAGGTTCCTCAGAAAACTGGACATGAAACTTCCAGAGGACCCTGCTATACCACTCCTGGGCATATACCCAAAGGATTCCCCAGCATGCAATAAAGACACATGCTCCATTATGTTCATAGCAGCCTTATTTATAATAGCCAGAAGCTGGAAAGAACCCAGATGCCCCTCAAAGGAGGAATGGATACAGAAAATGTAGTATATTTACACAATGGAACACTACTCAGCAATTAGAAACAATGAATTCACAGAATTTTTAGGCAAATGGTTTGATCTGGAAAATATCATCCTAAGTGAGGCAACCCAATCACAAAAGAATACACATGGAATGCAATCTCTGATAAGTGGATATTAATTAGCCCAGAAGCTCTGAATACCCAAGGCACAAATTGCATAACAAATGACTCCTATGAAGAAGTATGGAGAGGGTCCTGGTCCTGGAAAGGATTGATCTATCACGGGAAGGGAATATAAGGACAGAGAAAAAGGAGGGAGAAGGGATGGAGCGAAGAAGGTTTATGGGTCATGTGGGGAGGGGGATCCGCGAAAGGGGAAATCATTTGGAATGTAAACAAAGAATATAGAAAATAAAAATATTAAAAAAACTAATAATTTTCAATGATGATGGAGATCATTAAAGGAAATGCAATTTAAGGCACGATATTCCATACCTATAGATGTCAAACAAATAATGGAACTGTCCCACAAATTTATCATAAAAATTAAAGAGACAACAGTTTAGAATAGTGCCTGGTTAATAATAATCAGCAAAGAATATTAAACACTATTGTTATCATATGTGATAATTTTTTGAAGTTTGAATACAGACTTAGTAACATTTAAAAAAAATCACCAAAAAAATGTGTGATATGAAAGAAATAGTAGGTAGTGAAGAAATAATAAGAGAGAAGAGTTGCTTTACAAAAGAATATAACCTGTGTAACAATATTATTATAAGTGTATGCCGGAAATTTATACTGTGGAAAAAATGGTTTTTGGTTTATAGAGGAATGAAGTTTGTTGTTTGACTTCTAGTTGTAGAGGCTGAGAAACATAAGAACATGGGGCTATCATTCAGTCAACATCATATCAGGGATCCCTTGATGCACCCAGAAAACCAAAATGGAATGTGACAGCTGAGTTGCCTTCTTAAACAAAACAGTTTCCTACAACAGACCCACTCTCAGAAGAAAGTCATTAATCATGCTTACTGGGCTCTCTTTAAATCTACAATTGGTATGACAATTAGCACATGAGGAATCATCACTGTCACATTGTGGTTTAGTAGATTTCCCCCAGCTACCTTCCTTATCTTCAGCCCCCTAGGTCCCTTGTAACCTCTCCCCTAGTTCCTTGTTCATGTTCCTTGTGTCCTTTTGCTCTCTCCCTGCCCTTCCTCAGCATCTATTGTTACCCTGTCTTAGCCACTTATCTAGCTTTAGGTTTTACTCACATAAAGCCATGTACCAATATTATTATAAATATATGCAGAAAATTTATACTGTGGCAGATTTGTTTTATACATAGCTTGTTCCACAATTACAATACAGACATAGTAGTATTTATTTACAACTTAAAACCATGTAAAAAGCATAGTAACTAGGCATTAAAATTCTATTCTAATCTTCTAGTTTAATCTTCCTACCTCACTGCTTGAATTTCCTCTTCTTTACTCTATGCCAGAATCCTTTCTCTTCCTGAAAGCACCACACTATTTTCATTATTGTCTAGTTATTGGCTTTTCCAGGCTTTATTGATAGGGCAGGAAATAAATTGTGAGCATTGTTTATTCAAACTTGAAATTAGAGAAACTTTTTTTACATTATTCACATTAAATACCAATAGCAGCCCCCTCTATCCTCTCTTCCCAGTCCTGCCCTTAGAAATCCTTCCCTGTAATCTCCCATTCTTTAAAAAAAGGGTGAGAACCCCTTTGGTATAACTCTGCACTGGGACCCTAGTACTGGGACTTAGTACCTCCTCTCTCACTTAGGCCCAACAAGCTGGTCCAGTTATGGGAAGGGGATCCAATGGTCCACAACAGTTTCAGAAACAGCACCTTCTCCAGTTTGTTTGGGTACCCACATGAACCCCAAGCTGCACTCTGCTATAAATGTGGCTGAGGAAATAGTTTTAGCCCCTGCATGTTCTTTGGTTGATGGTTCAGTCTATATGAGGCCTTCCTCTGTCAAATTTTTGGCTGGAACCATGTATGCCCCTTGGTTGATGGTTCAGTCCCTGGGACTCTTGGGGCATCTGGGTGGTCGAAATCATTGTTCTTTCCATGGGGCTGTAAACCCCTTCAGCTCCTCTGGACCATCCTCCAGCTCCTCCATTGGGAACCCCATGCCCAGTCCAATAGTTGGTTGCTAGCATCTGCTTCTGTATTTGTAAGGCTCTGGCAGGGCCCCTCTGGAAACGACCATGGCATGCTCCTTTTGGTATATACTTGTTGTCATCCATAGTAGTGTCAGGGTTTGTTGACTGCTTATAGGATGAATCCTCAGGTAGGGCAGTCTCTGGGTGGCCTTTACTTCAAGGACAGGGTATTTTTAACCTAACCCTTACAATGCTGTATTCATCTTGAAAACATAGTAGGATAGAGAAATCAGCATTTGGATAATATAAGAATAATCTTTTCATATGCACAGAAATATTATGCCTACAAACTTAGAAATGGGTGTATAGAACAGTAAAAGACAAAAGAAAAAAAGGAATGGATGACTAACAGATGATGTGAAAAAACTGGATAGTATTTTATATAAGAAAATGGTCATGTCAGTTTCTTTCAGAGTTAAATAATCACTTATACACATGGATTTACCCATTTATCCAGTGTGGTAAGAAATAGTGCACTATCAGGGTAAAGGAAAATTCTGCATTTGTGTTTTTCCATGATGGCAAATGCCAGAGGAAAATGGGTGTATAGTGTGTCCTATTGGGACTTCTGGTTTGATTGTCAGCAGAGAATTTAACTGCCACCTGCACCCAGTCTCACAATCTCTAATAATTTCCATATCCTCCTATGGCCTTGGGGAAGCATGCCAGTTCTTGATAATTTCTCTGGTAAAAAGGATTCAATCCATATCAATCTTTTTGAATACCACACACTAACATGAGTGTGAAAAAATAAAAGTAAATGAATAGTCTAAAATATCTGACAGACATGGCAATATGACAGATTTTCTACATAGGAATCAGCCCAGGAGAAAATAAATTAGAAATGGCATGCAGAGATGACAACTCTGAATGGTTGTTCAGGAGTGTGAAGATCACACAGTCATGCCAATTATAGGACCCAAACATATTCCATGTGGCCAATGTTGGCAGTATTGCCTTTTTCTTTCTTATTTTCCATTTCTTCAGACTCTCATCAGTATTCCCTCTCAGACACAGTTGCCACAACTTAAGCCACATTTCTTCTATGTTAATGGACAGCTCCAGAACCATCACTATTTTCCGGGGAACTCAAATATGATCTCACCTCCAATTTACTTTTCCATATATCTGGGGTTAGTGGAAAGAAAAGCCTCTTATAGAACAGAAACTCCAATTGGGTAATATAAATAGACAAAAGCTGACAAGCAACTAAGTACAGACCTTCCATTTCTAGTTTGTGCCCTAAAAAATTGAACGTTGAGTCTCAGTGATTACTTAATTTAAGAAATAATGCAGGAGAAGTCTCATACCAGAAGATTCACCACTGACTGAGCTCAGCATTATAATCTTTTTACTTATATAGAAGAAATATCTGTACATCTTCCACTTCTATGTGTACCTTGTTTTTGTTCAGAATTCAGGTTAAACATTGCTCAAACCTATTCTTCAAAATTATTATAGACTTCATGCACAGGCTATTTGACCTAGAATAGAAGGCATATATTTTTTTCTATAAATACCATAAATATATATAATTGTTTGTATATTTAATGTTTCCTGAGAATCCTTGCTATGACATTAACACAAGAGTGAAATACCCTGATACTGATGCAGAAGTTGATCTTCTTATTCTACTAAAATTTAAAACATTTCCTACTCAAATTTCATATATTCTCCACTACAATTATTGACAAGTCAAGAGCTTGGTTAAAAAAAGAGTTTCTAAAAAAATAAAAATTAATTAGTATATGGACAGCTTCATTCAGTTACAATCTAATAACAGCCCAAAAACTGATAAAATTTACCACTTACTGATTAATAAATAAGATATCTAGATAAATAGAAAAGAAAATTAAAAGCTATACCACTCCTGGGCATATATCCAAAAGATGCAGCAACATATAATGAAGACATATGCTCCACTATGTTCATAGCAGCCTTATTTATAAAAGTCAGAAGCTGGAAAGAATCCAGGTGTCCCTCAGCAGAGGAATGGATACACAATGGATACATACTCAACTATTAAAAACAATGACTTCATGAAATTCTTAGGCAAAAGGATGGAACTAGAAAATATCATTCTCAGTGAGGTAACCCAACCACAAAAGAACACAAATGGTATGCACTCACTGATCAGTGGATATTAGTCCCAAAGCTTGTAATACCCAGATATAATTCAAAGACCACGTGAAGCTCAAGAAAAAGGAAGACAAAGTGTGGGTGCTTCACTCCCTCTTAGAAGGGATAACAAAACACTCACAGGAGCATATATGGAGACAAAGTGTGCAGTCTTTGTCTCCATATTTGAACAAAGACTCAAGGAAAGGCCATCCAGAGTCTTCCCTACCTAGGGATCCATCCCATATACAGTCACCAAAAGCAGACACTATGGTGAATGCCAAGAAGTGCATGCTGACAAGAGCCTGATATAGCTGTCTCCTGAGAGGCTCTGCCAAAGCCTGACATATACAAAGATGGATGGTCTCAGCCAATCACTGAACTGATCAGGAGGTGCCCAATGGAGGAATTAGAGAAAGGACTGAAGGAACTGAAGGGGTTTGCAACTCCATAGGAAAAACAACAATAGCAACCAACCAGAGCTCCCAGGGTCTAAATCACCAACCAAGGCGCTATGTTTCCAGATGCATATGTAGCAGAGGATGGCCTTGTCAGGCATCAATGGTAAAAGAGATCCTTGGTCCCATGAAAGCTGTATGGCCCAGTATAGGGGAATGTGAGGGTGGGGAGACAGGAGTGTGTAGGGGCACACCCTCATAGAGCAGGAAGACAGGGAATGGAGTAAGGGGTTTCTGGGGGTGGGGAATCAGGAAAGGGGATAACATTTGAAATGTAAATAAATACAATATCCAATAAAAAACAGTACTGAAAAAATAAATCCTATGTAAGAACTAAAGATTTATTTTAATAAACCTGACTGTTCTCAACTTTCTAATTATCTAAATTGTACATCAAAGTAAATTGTGTTTATTGTATATTCAAGAATGAAACCTACCAGAAAAGATATCTCATGCTATACTGAGATTTTCCATTTCTAAAGGCCATTCTGTCCTGGTAGCTCATGGGCATATTTGGTATGTCTTGTTTTCTCAATAAGTATATCTCTTTTTACTATATTAAGATCTATAGTAAAAACATCTTTAATAAAATCTATAGTAAGATCGATAGTAAAACATCTTAAATAAAATTGTATCTCTGTTTCATGCTGGGTAATTGTGATTCACTGTGTTAAATGTTAGTATGGCCCTAATCAAGTTCTATAAAAGAATATGTGAATATGTCATGCTGCTGTTGATTATATTACAGAGTTATATTTTCTATCCCTTGCCATACAGGAAAATGAAATAGACATTGGATGTGGTTGGAGGGAAGGAACTGTGTATAGAGTGGATGGAGATGGGGGCAAGGAGCAGGGATCAGGTGAGGGAAGAATAGGACAGTGAGTCAAAAGAAGGCTTGGACAGACTGGAAATTGGTGGGTATGCTTCTCTGGGATATATCAGAGACCTGCAAAGGGGAAGACTCCCAGAAGTAAATGAGGGTGAACTATGCTGAGACTCCTAACAACTGGAGATATGGAGTCTGAAGTGGCCATCTCCAGTAGCCTTGTGGGCCTTCCAGTAGAGGACAGGGGCACCAATCCACCAACAATATATTCAACTAAAAGTTTTTCCTCCCTAAAGATGTGTGCAGTGACAAAGATAGAGCAAAGATTGAGGAATGGCCAACCAATGACTGGCCCACCTTGAGACACATCTCATGGAAGAAAGCCAAGCCCTGACATTTATATTAGTATTAATATATTAATACTCTGCTATTCTTGCAGACAGGACCATAGTGTAATTGTCTTTTGAGAAGCTACATCATTCAGCTGATGGAAACAGATGAAGAAAGCAACATACAGTGAAACTGGGGAGTGAAGTAGAAAATTTTGGTTTCTTTGGATACTTAGTTGTATCATATATTGTTTTTCTGTCTTATGACAGAATTTTTTGATGAAGCAGATACAAGGAAGGATTTTTTTTCATTTTTGTATTCTATATATTTTTTATTTACATTTCAAATGATTTCCCCTTTCCTAGACCCCTCTCCCCTAAAGTCCCGTAAGCCCCCTTCTCTTCCCCTGTCCTCCCATCCACCCCTTCCAACTTCCCTGTTCTGGTTTTGCCGAATACTGCTTCACTGAGTCTTTCCAGAACAAGGGGCCACTCCTCCTTTCTTCTTGTACCTCATTTGATGTGTGGATTATGTTTTGGGTATTCCAGTTTTCTAGGTTAATATCCACTTATTAGTGAGTGCATACCATGATTCACCTTTTGAGTCTGGGTTACCTCACTTAGTATGATGTTCTCTAGCTCCATCCATTTGCCTAAGAATTTCATGAATTCATTGTTTCTAATGGCTGAATAGTACTCTATTGTGTAGATATACCACATTTTTTGCATCCACTCTTCTGTCGAGGGATGCCTGGGTTCTTTCCAGCATCTGGCAATTATAAATAAGGCTGCTATGAATATAGTAGAGCATGTATCCTTATCACATGGTGGGGAATCCTCTGGGTATATGCCCAAGGAAGGATATTTTTGTTGAGAACAGACACATGGTATTTTCTGGGATTAGTCTGGAACAGGGCATTGATGTTTTGTTTGACTAGATGATTGAAAGAACACTTGATGTTTGGAAAGGGTATAAATATCACCTAACAGACAGTGGACAATCCTGTGTGGTATTGGTACAACTTACCATTCTTTGGTAGTCATTATTGGGCTTTCCTGATACTAGTCTATGCTGACAATACTATATGGTATTGGTTAGTCTTGCCATTATTTTCTGGTCATCATTTGTTGGGACTTCATAGGGAGAAACATACCAAAGAATGTTTGGTGGTGTACTGTCAGCTTCTTGCCACTTTCCCTGACTCAGCGAATTGAGCCTTGTGGTTTCTTCTGGATCGTACTACTATACCTGACAATGAATTGGTGTGCTTTGTGTGCACTTCCCTGGGAAGATCAACTCTCCCACTTCCAGTTTTCCTCAGTGGCCTATACTTCTTTGTTATGCTTGAATCCTCATGGATGGTTTTCCATGTACTTTGGCATATCCTTTGATGTAGTACTTATTCAGTCCACATTTGGGCACTCATGTTGTTCAGACTTTATGGGTATAGATTCTGAATTTACTAGAAGACATAATCTCAAAGCAAACTCCCTAATCAAGCTCCCTAATCCTTTAGCACTTATAGTCTTTTTACCCCTCTGATGCAAAGTACTCTGAGCCTTAGGTATGGTACTGTTTTGTAGATATATCCACTAGGACTGGGATGAGTTCCACAACTCTGTATTTTGATTGATTGTGATTTTCTGTAGTGTTTATTATCTATTGCAAAAATAATTTTCCTTGGTAAGGGATGAAGAATATACTTTCTGCATAAAGAGAAAAATTATTATTAAGCTGTCCATGCCACTATAGAAACAGCAGAAACACTCCACTCTGTAGCAACAAAATAGAAAAAAAAAACCACTCAGTTTTTAGAGGAAGGGTTCAAGTATCATGTCTACATTTCTGCGCAAGCAGCTATGAAGAAGTCATTTCCTTTCAGATCTATAGGTACTTCTAATCTGAAAATAAGGTAACAGTATGTGTTCTATGTCCCTTTCATGAAAGAGAAGCAAGTAATAGAAATGAGCATGACCTCCAGAAAGGCCTTTTCAGAGCATGTCAGTCTAGAGTATGACTACCATGATCAATGTTGACACATTAGCTATTGAATAAACTTAAAAAACAAATTCCAATTGTAAAACTCATTTGATCATGTATGAAAAGACAGAATGACAAGATAAATACAGGTTCATAAAACTACAATCTCCAGCATTAAATATACACAAAAATTAACCACTACTTCCAAATTTAAAATACAAAGATTTGACAATACTAAGCATTCAGTGAAGACTATGAAAATGTTCTACAGCAAAATCCAAAAGGCGGTACATTGGGAATAACACAGATATTCAAATGGAGAGTAGTTGGCTTGTTCAACATTTTTACTATTCTTATCTCAGTCTAGAGTATGAGACAATACTTAAACGACTACAGCAGTCCTTCAAGCCTATGATTCCCAACATCTTGGTGAAAGATATTATCAGTTGATTAATAGGATCACAAAATATTAGATAATTAAACTTCAAGCTTTAGCTGTAGACTGCCATTGTGTCATGCCCTTAAGTGTTTCTCCACAGATAGCTTCAGAGTGAGATCAATCAATCTGAATATGCCTCTGGCTAATGTGATTTTCCATATGATATTGAGGATAATCTTCTTGTGGTTCACCTGTCCAGTATATGCTGGAATGTGGGGATACTAGAACAAATATCTCCTTTTCCTCTAAAGCAATATAAACACTTAACAGCAAGAAAATAAAAGAGCAACTGACATGCATTGGACTGAAACCTCGGGCTGATGTGCTAAGGTCAGTGACAAATGTATACCAGAGCTGTCCGATGGTAGTGGAGGTTGAGGAAGAAGTCAAAAGACATTGAGAGACCTGCTGAAGCTCATGCTAAGTATGACCACAATTCTACCTGCAGCCTCACTGCTCAGGTTGGCCATAGACAAATATAGGCTTGCCTCCCAGCAAGTAGCAAAGCTCATTTGGAACAAGGTATCAAGAGACCTACCCATTGCCATGCCAAGAGGCACAGGCTGGAAGACATGACCAAAGCCTGACTGCAACTGCTATGCCCTGGTGGACCAAAGACACACAGGAGACTGATTGGCACAATGACATGCATTGAAGGCAAGGGAAGACATCCACATACCTGTCCACCACCAAGCCACACAGGCTCGCTGTAGACAGCTAGTGCCTGGCTTGCAAGCATACCATGTGAGACAGACAGAGGAGGTCGCTCAGATGCCCAGCAGCTACATGGACCCATTGGCAGTGGGAGCCACTATAATATGTAAGTGTGTGGTAGACAGATGGGAGAGAAGAGAAGCAGAAATATTTGAGCCTTGTCAAGGGAGATGAAACTAGAAATGCGAGGGAGAAGAAAAATACCCTTCTATGGGTACCTCACATTACCTCCTGAAACCATGTTGAAGTCTCATCCTGTCACTAAGAGCCATGTCTGAGACCTTTGCTGTGCAACAACTGTGCATCATGTCACCACTAAAGACCATTAAGATGTCCCTGGTCTGGTGAGCTGCCTGAACCCACATGGATGTTTAAGGGTTGTGCTGAACTGGCCCACAGTCACTTGCTGCTGTTGTTCAGTGCTGGCCCTGCCTTGGTAGTATATGTTTCACCTGGACAGCACTATGGAGCTCGCCACATTGTCTGGGGCTCAAGCTCCACCTTGGGATCCATTTCAGGTGCAGATTTCAAACCCCAACACTATTGATGGTGCCAAGATGTGCTTACAGACAGGAGCCTGGCATTATTGTCCTCTGTACTCTGAGAGGCTCTGCCAGGACCTGGCTCCGACAGATGCAGATACTTACAGACAAACATTGGACTAAGCCTGGAAACCTTAATAGAAGAGTTAGGGGAAGAGCTGAAGGAGCTGGAGAGGATTACAACTCCATAAAAAGAACCATATCAGCTAATCAGACCCTTCTGAGTTTTCAGGGACTAAGAAACCAACCAAAGAGGATTCATGGATGTTCTGTGACCCCTACAACATATGTACCAGAGAACTGCCTTGTCTGGTCTCAGTAGGAGGGGCTGTGCTGGATCCTGTGGAGGTTTGATGCCCCATAAGGAGGATGCTACAGGGGTGAGGTGGGAGTTGTTGGGTGGGTGGGAAAGTATCGTCTTAGAGGCATAGGGGAGGGAGACAGAATAGGAGGCTAATGGAGAGTGGACCAGGAAGGGGAAAACGTGAAATACAAATAAATGAAATAAATAATAACAAAACGAAAAATTAAACCAAACAGCTGTATGCTGACTATATTTCAGAAGACTTGCTTACTGTCCAATATCCTACCAACCAGACAGGTAGGTGTAAGCAGCCCTATGCTATACATACCTGAGGTGAGTGAAAGGTCATGATAAGGCCTCTGAGACACAGAACCAGATAAATTATATGTTTGGTGTTCAAGCTCTGCCAAGAAAAGAATGGCAGAAGGAGCCAAATGTTTAACTTATCTCTTAGGGACCTCCAGCTTGCTTAGCATTTTAGATGCCACCTGTGGCAAGTCTCACATTTCACATGAGTTTCCACATTCTTTTGGAGCCTTGAGAGATGATATGCCAATTTTAGCAAGGTTATTGGCAAAAAAAAAGCCATCTGAGTCCTAGTATCTTTGTTATTAATTAGAGAATTCCTTTTTTTATTCTCACCATACACCAGTTTTTAAAAGGAAAGTAAGGTTCCACATGTTAAGCTATGTACTGCATGACTTTTATCTTTTTTCTTTATTAGATATTTGCCTTATTTACATTTCAAATTGTATTTCCTTTCTGAGATACCCCTCTGAAAACCCTCATCCCATCTCCCTCCCCCTGCTCACCCTCTCTCCCAATTTCACGACTTGCATTCCCCTATTCTGGGGAATCAAGCCTTCACAGGATCTATTGTCTCTCCTCTCATTGATGTCTGAAATGGTCATCTTCTGCTACATATGTAGCTTGAGCCATGGGTCCCTCCATGTGTACTTTGTCTTGTCTAGTCCCTGATTTCAGTGGGATTGTTTCAAGTTTGTCTCTATTTAGTTTGATGTTGGCTACTGGTTTGCTGTATATTTCTTTTACTATGTTAAAGTATGGGGCCTAGAATTCTTCCCCTTTCCAAACTTTTATCATGAAGAGGTGTTGGATTTTGTCAAATGCTTTCTCAGCATCTAATGTAATGACCATGTGTTTTTTTTCTTTGAGTTCTTATATAGTAGATAACATTAATGGATTTCCATATATTGAACCATCTTTGCATCTGTGAAATGAAGCCTACTTGATCATGTTGGATTTTCGTTTTGATGTGTTTTTGGATTCAGTTGGCAAGAATTTTATTGAGTACTTTTGCATAGATATTCATAAGGGAAATTGGTCTAAAGTTCTCTTTCTTTGTTGGGTCTTTGTGTGGTTTAAATATCAGAGTAATTGTGGCTTCATAAATCAAATTGCATAGTGTTCCATCTGCTTCTACTTTGTGAAATAATTTGAGGAGTATTGCTATTAGGTCTTCTTTGAAGGTCTGATAGATCTCTGCATTAAGCCCATCTGGTCCTGGGCATTTTTTGTTTGGGAGACTATTAATGACTGCTTCTATTTCTTTGCAGGTTATGGGAGTGTTCAGACCATTTATCACATCCTGATTTAACTTTGGTACCTGGTATCTGTCTAGAGAAATTTCCATTTCATCTAGAATTTCCTCTTTTGTTGAGTATTGTCTTTTATAGTAGGATCTGATGTTTTTTTGATTTCCTCAGTCTCTGTTGTTGTATCTCCCTTTTCATGTCTGATTTTGCTTCTTTTGGTTCTAGAGCCTTCAGCTGTGCTGTCAACCTGCTAGTGTATGCTCTTTCCAGTTTCTTTTTTGGAGTCGCTCAGAGCTCTGCATTTTCCTCTTAGCACTGCTTTCATTATGTTCCATAAGTCTGGGTATGTTGTGCCTTCTTTTTCATTAAATTCTAAAGTCTTTGATTTTTTTTATTTCTTCCTTGACTATGTTATCATTGAGTAGAATGTTGTTCAGTTTCCATGCATATGTGGGCTTTCTGTCATTTTTGTTGTTATTGAAGACCAGCCTTAGTCTGTGGTGATCTGATAGGGTGCATAGAATTATTTCACTCTTCTTTTGTCTGCTGAAGTCTGTTTTTGACCGAGTATATGGTCAAATTTGGAGAAGGTACCGTGAGGTGCTGAGAAGAAGATATATTCTTTTGTTTTAGGATAAAATGTTCTATAGATATCTGTTAAATCCATTTGGTTCAAAGCTTCTGTGAGTTTCACTGTTTCTCTGTTTAGTTTGTGTTTCCCTGATCTGTCCATTGATGGGAGTGAGGTGTTGAAGTCTCCCACTATTATTGTGTGGGCTGCATTGTGTGCATTGAGCTTTAGCAAAGTTTCTTTTATGAATGTGGGTGCCCTTGTATTTGTATCATAGATGTTCAGAATTGGAAATTCATCTGATAGATTTTTTTCTTTAATGAGTATGAAGTGCCCTTCCTTATCTTTTTTGATTAGTTTAGGTTGAAAGTCGATTTTCTTTGATATTAGAATGGCTACAACAGCTTGTTACTTGGGACCATTTGCCTGGAAAATTGTTTTCCAGCCTTTTACTATGAGGTATTGTTATTCTTTGTGCCTGATGTGAGTTTCCTGTAGGAAGCAAAATGTTGGGTCCTGCTTATGTATCCAGTCTGTTAGTCTATTTCTTTTAATTAGAGAATTGAGTTTATTGATATTAAGAGATATTAAGGAAAATATTTCCTGCTTACTGTTGTTTTTGTTATTAGAGGTGGAGTTGTGTTTGTGTGGCTCTCTTCTTTTTGGTTTGTTAGAAGAAGATTAATTTCTAGATTTTTCTAGTGTGTAGTTTCCTTCCTTTTGTTGGTGTTTTCCATTAATTATCCTTTGAAGGGCTGCATTTGTGGAAAGATATTGTGTAAATTTGTTTTTGTCATGGAATACCTTGGTTTCTCCATCTATGGTAACTGAGAGTTTTACTGGTTATAGTAGCCTGGGTTGACATTTGTGTTCCCTTAGGGTCTATATGACATCTGTTCAGGATCTTTGGGCTTTCATAGTCTGGTGAGAAATCTGGTATAATTCTGATAAGTCTGCCTTTATATGTTACTTAACCTTCATCCCTCACTGCTTTTAATATTCTTTCTTTGTTTAGTGCATTTGGTGATTTATTATGAGTCAGGAGGAATTTCTTTTCTGGTCCAATCTATTTGGAGTTCTGTAGGCTTCTTGTATGTTCATGGGCATCTTTTTCTTTAGGTTGGGGAAGTTTTCTTCTATAATTTTGTTGAAGACATTTACTGGACCATTAAGTTGGAAATCTTCACTCTCTACTAAACCTATAATCCGTAGGTTTGGTCTTCTAATTGTGTCCTGGATTTCCTGGATGTTTTAGGTTTGTAGCTTTTTGCATTTTGCATTTTCTTCGACTGTTGTGTCAATGCTTTTATGGTATCTTCTGCATCTGAGATTCTCTCTTCTATTTCTCGTATTCTCTTTTTGATACGTGCATCCATGACTCCTGACTTCTTTTCTAGGTTTTCTATGTTCAGAGTTGTTTCCCTTTGTGATTTCTTTATTGTTTCTACCTCCATTTATAGATCCTGGATGATTTTGTTCAATTCTTTCGCCTGTTTATTTGTGCTTCCCTGCAATTCTTTAAAGGCTTCTATCTGTTTGCCTATGTTCTCCTCTATTTCTTTAAGGGAGTTATGTATGTCTTTCTTGAAGCCCTCTATCAGCATCATGAGCTCTGATTTTAAATCCAAATCTTTCTTTTCCCATGTGTTGGGATCCAAGACTTGCTGTTGTGGGAGAATTGGGTTCAGATGGTGCCATGTTGCCTTGCTTTCTGTTGGTAAATTTCCTATGTTTGCCTTTTACCATCTGGTTATCTCTGTTGTTAGTTCATCCTGCTGTCTCTATCTGGCACTTGTCCCTCCTGTGTGCCTGCAAGCTTGTCTCAATACCTCTGGATGACCAGCTCTCCCCTGGCACAGAGTGCTCTGGCACTGCCAAGCTTCTGGGTGCAGGTGGAGTCCAGACAGGCCCTGTCCCAGCTGCTGTGCCACTCCTGTGCTCCCTGTAATCCTGGCTGTACCTGCCTGCTCAGTCACTGGAGAGAAGATCATAGAGCATTATTCTTATGTTAAATATCTTGAAAAGCTGTCAGAAAGTTTACAAACAGAACAGTACTCCACTTAGGCATGACCCCATGAGCAATTTATTGAGATTCAGGGAGACTATGAGTACAAAATATATTTTATATCTGTTCTAGTCAGGCCAGAGATAAGTATAGAAGATATTAATAGGCTTTACAGGTGTGTTATCCCCAGTACATTTGGGTGTCTATTTCCTTCATCATTCTCCAGGACTGACATGTCAAAAACCAATCAGTAGATTCTGAACCAGACTTTTCCTCTTTGATCAGCTTCACTAGAATATTTGTTAATTTTCTAATTTGAAAGAACTCAGCAATGAACTGTACTAGTTTTTGTCCCTCAACAACACTGAGATCAAACTAACTGAAAAGGTGAGTAGATACTGTACAAGGGTTTCTCCAATTAGCTCATAACTTTTGACATAACGTCACATATCATTTTTCAATACAATCACTATAGACATGTGATGTCTCAATAAATTTCCATGCTGGGGTGCAGTGGCTTTGTTAAAACTTATTCACAGATCTTTTACAGTCATGTTTTCTCTGAACTAGGTCTGATATAATATTGTCAATAAAAATATAGGCTATCAGATTCTACCTATATTTTTCATATTGATTTGTGTTAATGACTCCTTGTTAATAAAATAATCTCTGTATTGAAGGCAATACCTTGAACAGAAATCAGACGAGTATTGTTGAAATCCTTATATCCACTGTTGTCTATAGACTTCTATCTCAAACAGACTGTATTGAAATAAGGGAATCACAAATGTAGATTGTTAACATAACCAGGAAAATGAACTCATAAAAGCATGAAAAAATAAGGGTCAAAGGTCATGACTGAGAGGAGAGAGGAGAATGGAAATGGTGTATCCCTGGAAATAATTAAGGAAACTCCTACTCAAACCACATTTGTCACACTTGAAAACATTTTTCTTTGATGAACCTCGTTAGAAAGCAGAGCCAAATAAACTTATAGTAAAAACCATTTCTCCCTTTGACTTCTTACTAAATACTCTTATTCTTATGCCCAATGCCCTTGAATATGCTATTTCTATATAATAAACTATTCTAAAACTAATAATAATCATCATCATCTCATAGTTATTAGATCCAGATACAATGTTTCTTCATATGAGACAACAGGTTCCAATACCCACCAACATATACGAATACCAGATCTTCCTTAAAGTTAATAAATACATATCCCATGATATTAGGGTATATCTAATGAAGATTCCTATTCTCTACCACATCATCCCTTTACATGAACCTAAGAAGGCTGTGATACATAGATACAGTCTATGTTGCCACTATTTTGCAAAGCCTCTTTAAAAGAATCATCTCATATTCATGTTTCCATTAGGATGAAATGTTTCCTTATCACATATACCTCACCTAGTCACAGAGTAGACAAACAGAGCATAGATGATGTAAGGCTCTGCAAAAGGGAAAACCACAGGTGTGTTTGTGTAGAAGCAGTCAGGGCCCTCCCATTAACACCTCCTTCTCACTACATTGGGCTATAAAGGCAGGACTCCCACTAGTGCTTACTACCTTTTGCCACAATGAATGCTCTCCTGTTCCTGGCCCTTGTGGGAATTTCTGGTGAGTTCCAAGCCTTAATCTATGCTATACCTTCTTCTAGAAGCTGTGGCCTCCACCATCAAGCCAGTATTTTCACCACATCTCTACTGCAATATCTTCTTTCTTCTTCCAGAAGCTGCTCTGCTTCTAATCTTTGAGGCCTCTCTATAAACTCTCATAAATAATGTGATCAGGTAGTCTAGAAAAGGAAGGCATGAGGCAATGCCAGGAAATGAACCAGCAGGACTCTTTAGGGTTCCAACACCTGAGGCTACCTAATCCCTTGCTGCCTTTACAGAGTAAAATTCATAAGTTGATTTTGAGGTAATCATTAAAGTAGAGACTAATATCTAAAAATTCTTACTTTATGTGACCAGAACAGTGACTTGTATTAGGAAGGCCATTTTGGTAATATATGTATATATTATATTTGTTAATATATGTATATTTCATAACATATGTTTATATATACTTAAAAATACTAAAGTAACTTGCAAGACTTTAAAGCATGCAATAAAATAAAATCAATGATTCCAGCAATAGCTTTACACTATTCTGTCTTACATAAGGCATGTTCCCTAATTTTTACTAATATAGCGACCCAAGAAATAAAATCTGTGAGTACACAAAGCTTTATACACTGAGCATATTTTGTAAAATACTTCCAAACACTTGAAAGCTGTGTTAACCAGATGGGGTCAATGGATGATGATCATCAGATCAAAGAAAGTAGAACAGCCAACGATATCTGCACCGTGTTTCTGCAGGCTGAGAGCATTGATGGTTATTTCCCTGGTAAATTATCAGAGTACAGTCACCAAGAGAGTATCTTCCTATTGTTGTGCAGTGCTATGTACTGCAGTATAGTGTTGGACAAACTGTACTATGCCTACTAGGGATACAGTGTTACCTATTTAGCTTCTCTTCTTGTATTGATTAAGAATCCCGGGTTAGCTGAAAGTTGAAGGCTCCATCTTCCAGCACCTTGATGAATTGTCTTCTCAATGGTCTTTTTGTGTTTATTCTAGTTGCTTTCCCTGTGGATGATGATGACAAGATCGTTGGAGGATACACCTGCCAAGAGAATTCTGTCCCCTACCAGGTGTCCCTGAACTCTGGTTACCATTTCTGTGGAGGTTCCCTCATCAATGACCAGTGGGTGGTATCTGCAGCTCACTGCTATAAGACGTAAGTAATGGGCCCTGACTGTACAGAACACACACTTGACCTTTCTAAGGGCATAGTATAAGATCCGAAAAAAAATGACCTTATACAGTAAATGGCAAAAGTCACAGAAAAGACATTACTTATTTCTTCATTTGGAGAGAATAAGAGTACAGAATAGGAAACATTCCAAACCTATAAATCAAACAATATTCCTTAGGTGGATAGTAAAAGCAAGGAAAGTTGATTGTAGGATAGAAAGAATCAAACATGAAGTCATAGAAAGACTTTTACATGAGCAATCCTGGGTCCTATACCATGATAATAAACAAAGGAGTTTTCAGTGAGTGTGGAATATCTGTGAGCATTTTAAAAATTCATGTGTTTTTCTCCATTTCACTATAAAGAGGGCACTGAGAGCTGGTTTGTATACAAGATGGTGTTAGACCTGAACATGCATCAGAATCTGTAACTGCCCACATCCACAGTGAATTGGGTCCATGAAAAAGAAACTGGAGAAAAGAAAGTTGTTTGTCTTTTTGCCGCCTCCCCATCTATTCCCAGCTTCTCTTCCAGGTACCCAGTTTGCTGTGGCTGAGGGCAGTTACAAGAATCAACCAGATTATAATTGGAAAAGTACAGAGGAAACCACAGAGAGTGAACTCATAGCCACTTGGGAGATGGCACATTTGCACGGATAGAGCTCTTCTTATTACACATTAGATGCCTGTTTTTTTTGTTTTTCTTTTGAGAAAAGAAGAATTAGGAGGGTTGATACTGTGCAAATCCACAGAGGAAGAAGGAAGATATATGGAGATATTTTGTTTAAAAAGAGGGGAAGGACAGCAACTGCAGTGCTTTACCTCAGTCATATTATCTGTCTTTGAAACAGGAGTCAGGTCTCATTATGTTACTTGCCCTCCACACCTCTGTCACTTTGTGATATTAAACCAGGCTTCTCCCCATTCTAAGCTGATTCCACAAAAAGTGTTTAATATTTGTAAACTACTTGAAACAATGGAGAAGAAGACTATAACAGGCTCCTCTTCCCAACAGCCGCATCCAAGTGAGACTGGGAGAGCACAACATCAATGTTGTTGAGGGCAATGAGCAGTTTGTCAATGCTGCCAAGATCATCAAGCACCCCAGCTTTAATTCAAGGACCCTGAACAATGACATCATGCTGATCAAGCTCGCTTCCCCTGTGACTCTCAATGCCAGAGTGGCCACTGTGTCTCTGCCCAGCTCCTGTGCACCTGCAGGCACTCAGTGTCTCATCTCTGGCTGGGGCAACACCTTGAGCTTTGGTGGTGAGTAGAACACTTCATCTCATTCTTTCAAAACTTTCCAGAAGCAAGCAAGGTTCTACACTGAAACCATTGGCTCCTAAGATGCAAAACCATTGCAAGTACCCAATAACACCAAGTACTGCAGTGGGTTCAAAAGATATTTGCACACAAAATGATCTTGTTCCCAGCATGTAAACAGATCAGAAGAAGAATGTTCTATTATTACTTCCCGAAAGGACATCAATAATCGCTATTGTGGGATCTAAGTTTCTTGCCCTGGCCTTAATATCTTGAAGCATATTCCAGGGTCCATAGAATTGTCTCAACTCAAATACTGATATCTATCCTGGTCTGAATCACATTTCTTTCTTATCCCTTCCTCAAAGTGAACAACCCAGACCTGCTCCAGTGTCTGAATGCCCCTGTGCTGCCTCAGGCTGACTGTGAGGCTTCCTATCCTGGACAGATCACCAGTAACATGATCTGTGTTGGCTTCCTGGAGGGAGGCAAAGATTCCTGCCAGGTAATTGGATTCATTTTCCCAAAAATATTTGTTTACCTAGGATTGGAATTGGAATGGCCAATTGCATGAGGCAAGAAGGTTCCAGGGAAAAGTGAGGAGGGCTATTCTGGAGTTTATTTCAATATGTCGGCAAGAATAGAGGATGGACTAACCAAGGGAGACAAAGCAAGGCTAGAATGGCATCTTCAGGTCAGAGTACTGTGGTCCTTTTTCCTTATGCCTCTTGATTCAATACTGTATTTCTCCCTCCTAGGGTGACTCTGGTGGCCCTGTGGTCTGCAATGGACAGCTCCAGGGCATTGTCTCCTGGGGCTATGGCTGTGCCCTGAAGGACAACCCTGGTGTGTACACCAAGGTCTGCAACTATGTGGACTGGATTCAGAGCACAATTGCTGCCAACTAAGCATCCTTAATCCTTTTGAATTCATTGTGCCAATAAAGTGACTTTTTTCACTACTTTCTGTCTCTCTGACCTCTTAATCCTTTTGTCTGTGATAAATAAATTCCTGTTTGAAGTTATTTCCCTTTACCATTGAAATCTTGTTAATAACTTCCATCTCCAAATATGTTATATGGAATAATATTTCAGCAGCAGTTTAAAAGAAACTATCATTAATAATAAATGATAGAAGTATTACAGGTTCTTTTTCTTTTATGACATCATATATCAGAAACTTGATGCTAAAATATTCCTAATATGCTTTTCATGTTTACACGTGATTCTTTTCCAGTTGTGAAGTGTTTTGTTAGATTCATACACATCAAAATAATTTGTATACAAAGAGTTGAGACACAAGAAAGTATCAGTTTGGCCTTATGATTCTATATGATCAGGACTGTGGAAGGTGTTCACCCAAACATTTACTAAACTGGATATTCAAACAAAATAATGTCATAAGGTCTGCATTAACACTTGTGCTGAGGAAATGAGTCTCTTGCTCTTTTTCTTGAGAGAGCTTCAGCCAGTTGTCCAAGGGTTTCTCATAGGCATGGAAGAATGAAAAGGAATGGCCCTGATTGTTCCTCATGTTGGGTAAAAGGATGCTCCTTACCCTCATACTCACAGTTTCTTAATAAAGTAGGCCTGCAATCTTAAGGAGATGGTAATTGTAATGATGTGTTTCCTAACAGCATCATCCATGGCTCTTCTTTGGTTCTAGAGACTCTAGGGAAGGCAATGTTGTTTCATCAAACACATTCTTTAGGCCTTTCTCTGTGAGAGTAGAATAATCCACATATTTGACAGCCTTCAGATACCATTCCATCTTTTCACCAGTCTCTGGAAAACAAGGTTTCTCTTTGGTCTTGGCAACTTTCTTAATAGTAGAGAGATCATCTCTGAGACCTGTTTGAGTCCAAATATACAAGAAAGAACTCTTTGGGTAGTGATGAATTAGCAACCCACTTTTCTTTCACATTTTCAAATGGGGATAGAGATACCATTGAGAAACAATCTAGAAAAACATTTGTCTGGGGATAACTTAGCAGTCTTATTCTGTCATAATCTTGTCCTGAAGTATCAAAATGTCCAAGAGTATATGGCTTCCTACCAATCATAAGATTGACTGCATAGTTATTAAAAACAGCTGGTACATATTTTGATGAAAATTGGTTCGCTGTATAGGATATTAGTAGACATGCTTAATCAACAGCACCATCACTCACAGCACACTTTATGGAAATAGTTCAATACCTACTGTTAGTATTTCAAATATGATGGTGATCTCAGCTTCTACACTGTGGCTACATGTGATTTTTAACTCAACACTTTCATGAACACGTACATTGTTAAGGAATAAAAAACATATACTTTAAATGGGAGATTTTTAAATGAAAGTTTCCTTTAAATGTGAGGTGATTCTTCATGGCCATAGTCTCCATGGCTTGGTGGAATTGTTGGTTGCCTCTGTCCTTTGGAGGCTTGTATAGTACTTTCTGGTATCATAAAAACTAATCCTCAATAAGAAGGTATTCAAGTCAGTTCAGCTCAGGAGCCTCTGTTCATATGACTGAAATGCACGTTGTCTTCAACAAAAAGGAATTACTTTCTACCTCTTGTGGGACAACCAAGTGCTGTAAACAATAGTTCATAGCAATGTTTCAAGAGTCTCTTGTACGTCTCTGAGAAACAACTCAAAAGAGGGCTTTACAAAGACAGGTTATTAGGCTTTTGTTTGATGGTCTTTGCTTTTTGGAGGAAGTATTCTTAGCCTAAATAGAAATTTCATTAGTTTGGTCATATATGTTAAATAAAGATTTGTTATATATATATAACATACTATACATTTCTTTTAAGGTTTACTGCTATAATTCCTTATCATATTTTCAGGATTCCTTACTATTATCCTCCTGCTTTCTTCTTCTGTGTTTATTTCCCTGGCTCTTTTCTCACTTTTCTCTTTTCTTCCATTTCTTAATAGTAGAGAGATAAATGGTAAATGTTTTGCACCCGGTTATTCATTCTCTATTGCTCTTCCACTTCCCTATGCTGGCATTGGTCCCTTTTACATTCCTAATTTTTTTCTTTTTCTACTTGTTCATTTTGTTTCTTTTCTTTTTTTTAAAATGTAAGTCTAACAAAGCCAACATACATATTACCCTTCATTTTTTTAAATTTTTTATTCGATATAATTTATTTACATTTCAAATGATTTCCCCTTTTCTAGCCCCTCACTCCCCGAAAGTCCCTCAAGCCCACTTCTCTCCCCCTGTCCTCCCACCCACCCCTTCCAACTTCCCCGTTCTGGTTTTGCCGAATACTGCTTCACTGAGTCTTTCCAGAACCAGGGGCCACTCCGCATTCCTTCTTGTACCTCATTTGATGTGTGGATTAAGTTTTGGGTATTCCAGTTTTCTAGGTTAATATCCACTTATTAGTGAGTGCATACCATGATTCACCTTTTGAGTCTGGGTTATCTCACTTAGTATGATGTTCTCTAGCTCCATCCTTTTGCCTACGAATTTCATGAATTCATTGTTTCTAATGGCTGAATAGTACTCCATTGTGTAGATATACCACATTTTTTGCATCCACTCTTCTGTTGAGGGATACCTGGGTTCTTTCCAGCATCTGGCAATTATAAATAGTGCTGCTATGAACATAGTAGAGCATGTATCCTTATTACATGGTGGGGAATCCTCTGGGTATATGCCCAGGAGTGGTGTAGCAAGATCTTCTGGAAGTGAGGTGCCCAGTTTTCAGAGGAACCGCCAGACTGATTTCCAGAGTGGTTGTACCAATTTGCAACCCCACCAGCAGTGGAGGTGTGTTCCTCTTTCTCCACATCCTCTCCAACACCTGCTGTCTCCTAAATTTTTAATCTTAGCCATTCTGACTGGTGTAAGATGAAATCTCAGGGTTGTTTTGATTTGCATTTCCCTAATGACTAATGAAGTTGAGCATTTTTAAGATGCTTCTCTGCCATCCGAAGTTCTTCAGGTGAGAATTCTTTGTTTAACTCTGTACCCCATTTTTTAATAGGGTTGTTCGGTTTTCTGGAGTCTAACCTCTTGAGTTCTTTATATATATTGGATGTTAGCCATCTATCTGATGTAGGATTGGTGAAGAAATTTTCCCAATTTGTTGGTTGCCGATTTGTCCTCTTGATGGTGTGCTTTGCCTTACAGAAACTGTAATTTTATGAGGTCCCATTTGTCAATTCTTGCTCTTAGATACGCTATTGGTGTTCTGTTCAGAAACTTTCTCCCTGTACCGATGTCCTCAAGGGTCTTCCCCAGTTTCTTTTCTATTAGCATCAGGGTATCTGGCTTTATGTGGAGGTCCTTGATCCATTTGGATTTGAGCTTAGTACAAGGAGACAAGGATGGATCAATTCCCATTCTTCTGCATGCTGACCTCCATTTGAACCAGCACTATTTGTTGAAAAAGCTATCTTTTTCCATTGGATGTTTTCAGCCTCTTTGTCGAGGATCAAGTGGCCATAGGTGTGTGGGTTCATTTCTGGATCTTCAATCCTGTTCCATTGATCCTCCTGCCTGTCACTGTACCAATACCATGCAGTTTTTAAAACTATTTCTCTGTAGTATTGCTTGAGGTCAGGGATACTGATTCCCCCAGACTTTCTTTAGTTGCTGAGCATAGTTTTAGCTATCCTGGGTTTTTTGTTGTTCCAGATGAATTTGATAATTGCTCTTTCTAACTCTGTGAAGAATTGAGTTGGGATTTTGATGGGTATTGCATTGAATCTGTATATTGCTTTTGGCAAAATGGCCATTTTAACTATATTGATTCTACCGATCGATGAGCATGGGAGGTTTTCTCATTTTTTGAGGTCTTCTTCCATTTCCTTCTTCAGAGTCTTGAAGTTCTTGTCATACATATCTTTCACATGTTTGGTAAAAGTCACCCCAAGATACTTTATACTGTTTGTGGCCTGTGTGAAGGGGGTCATTTCCCTAATTTCTTTCTCGGCCTGCTTATCCTTTGAGTATAGGAAGGCAACTGATTTGCTTGAGTTGATTTTATAACCTACCACTTTGCTGAAGTTGTTTATCAGCTGTAGGAGTTCTCTAGTGGAGATTTTTGGGTCACTTAGGTAGACTATCATGTCGTTTGCAAATAATGATAGCTTGACTTCTTCCTTCCAATTTGTATCCCTTTGACCTCCTTATGTTGTCGAATTGCCCGGGCTAGTACCTCAAGTAAAATATTGAAAAGATAAGGAGAAAGGGGGCAGCCTTGTCTGGTCCCTGATTTCAGTGGGATTGCTTCAAGTTTCTCTCCATTTAGTTTGATGCTGGCTACCGGTTTGCTGTATATTGCTTTTACTATGTTTAGGTATGGGCCTTGAATTCCTGTTCTCTCCAAGACTTTAAGCATGAAAGGATGCTGAATTTTGTCAAATGCTTTTTCAGCATCCAATGAAATGACCATGTGGTTTTGTTCTTTGAATTTGTTTATGTAGTGGATTGCATTGATGGATTTCCGCATATTGAACCAAACCTGCATTCCTGGGATAAAGCCTACTTGATCATGGTGGATGATCATTTTGATGTGTTCTTGGATTTGGTTGGCAAGAATTTTATTGAGTATTTTTGCATCGATGTTCATAAGGGAAATTGGTCTGAAGTTCTCTTTCTTTGTTGGATCTTTGTATGGCTTTGGTATCAGCGTAATTGTAGCTTCGTAGAAGGAATTGGGTAGTGTTCCTTCTGTTTCTATTTTGTGGAATAGTTTGAAGAGTATTGGTGTTAACTCTTCTTTGAAGGTCTGATAGAATTCTGCACTGAAACCATCTGGTCCTGTGCTTTTTTTTGGTTGGAAGACTTTCTATGACTCCTTCTATTTCTTTAGGCATTATGGGACTGTTTAGATGGTCTAGTTGATTTAATTTTGGTATTTGGTATCTGTCAAGGAAATTGTCCATTTCCTCCAGATTCTCCAGTTGTGTTGAGTACAGGCTCTTGTAGTAGGATCTGATGATTTTTTGGATTTCCTCAGTTTCCATTGTTATATCTCCCTTTTCATTTCTAAGTTTGTTAATTTGGATACTTTCTCTGTGCCCTTTGGTCAGTCTGGCTAAGGGTTTATCTATCTTGTTGATTTTCTCAAAGAACCAGCTCCTGGTTTTGTTGATTTTTTGTATGGTTAATCTTTGTTTCTACTTGATTGATTTCGGCCCTGAGTTTGATGATTTCCTGCCTTCTACTCCTCCTGGGTGAAATAACTTCTTTTTGTTCCAGGGCTTTCAGGTGTGTCATTAAGCTGGTAATGTATGCTCTCTCCATTTTCTTTTTGGAGGCACTCAGGGCTATGAGTTTTCCTCTTAGCACTGCTTTCATTGTGTCCCATAGATTTGGGTATGTTGTGTTTTCATTTTCATTGTGTTCTAAAAAGTCTTTAATTTCTTTCTTTATTTCTTCCTTGACCAAGACATCATTGAGTAGAATATTGTTCAGTTTCCACGTGTATGTGGGTTTTCTGTTGTTTTTGTTGCTATTGAAGACCACTTTTACTCCAAGGTGATCTGATAGGAGGCATGGGATTAGTTCGATCTTCTTATATTTGTTGAGGTCTGTCTTGTGACCAATTATATGGTCGATTTTGGAGAAGGTACTATGAGGTGCTGAGAAAAAGGTATATTCTTTTGTTTTAGGATAGAATGTTCTCTATATATCTGTTAAATCTAATTGGTCCAAAGCTCCAATTAGTTTCATTGTGTCCCTGTTTACTTTCTGTTTTCCTGATCGGTCCATTGAGGAAAGTGCAGTGTTGAAGTCACCCACAATTATTGTGTTAGGTGCAATGTGTGCTTTGAGATTTAATAAAGTTTCTTTTACGAAAGAGGGTGCCCTTGCATTTGGAGCATAGATGTTCAGGATTGAGCATCTTCTTTTTGTATTTTTCCTTTGACCAGCAAAAAGTGTCCCTCAGAGTCTCTTTTGATGACTCTGGGTTGAAAGTCAATTTTATCTGATATTAAAATGGCTACTCCAGCTTGTTTCCTGAGACCATTTGCTTGTAAAATTGTCTTCCAGCCTTTTACTCTAAGGTAGTGTTTGTCTTTGACCCTGAGGTGTGTTTCCTGTAAGCAGCAAAATGTAGGGTCCTGTTTACGTATCCAGTCAGTTAGTCTGTGTCTTTTTATTGGGGCATTGAGTCCATTGATGTTAAGAGATATTAAGGAATAGTGATTGTTACTTCCTATCATTTTTGACGTTATTTTTTAAATTTGATTGGTTAACTTCTTTTGGGTTTGATGAAAGGTTACTATCTTGCTTTTTCCAGGGTGAAGTTTCCCCCCTTGTATTGGTGTTGTCCTCCTATTATCCTTTTTAGGGCTGGGTTTGTGGATAGATATTGGGTAAACTTGGTTTTGTCGTGAAATATCTTAGTTTCTCCATCTATGGTGATTGAGAGTTTTGCTGGATATAGTAGTTTTGGTTGGCATTTGTGTTCTCTTAGAGTCTGCATGAGATCTGCCCAGGACCTTCTAGCCTTCATAGTCTCAGGTGAAAAGTCTGCTGTGATTCTGATAGGTCTTCCTTTATATGTTACTTGGCCTTTTTCTCTTACTGCCTTTAATATTCTTTCTTTGTTTAGAACATTTGGTGTTTTGATTATTATGTGACGGGAAGTATTTCTGTTCTGGTCCAGTCTGTTTGGAGTTCTGTAGGCTTCTTGTATATTCATGGGCATCTCTCTCTTTAGGTTAGGGAAGTTTTCTTCCATAATTTTATTGAAGATATTTGCTGGCCCTTTAAGTTGTAAATCTTCACTCTCATCTATGCCTATAATCCTTAGGTTTGGTCTTCTCATTGTGTCCTGGATTTCCTGGATATTTTGGGTTACAAGCTTTTTGCATTTTGCATTTTCTTTAACTGTTAAGTCCATGGTTTCTATGGAATCTTCAGCATCTGAGATTCTTTCTTCTATTTCTTGTATTCTGTTGTTGATATTTGCATCTCTGTCCCCTGATTTCTTCCCAAGGCTTTCTATCTCCAAAGTTGTGTCCTTTTGAGTTTTCTTAGTTGTTTCTACTTCTGATTTTAGATCCTGGATGGTTTTGCTTAGCTCCTTCACTTGCTTGTTTGTGCTTTCCTGTAATTCTTTAAGAGATTTTTGTGTTTTTTCTTTCATGACCTCAGCCTGTTGACCAAAGTTCTCCTGTATTTCTTTAAGAGATTTTTGTGTTTCGTCTTTCATGACCTCAGCCTGTTGACCAAAGTTCTCCTGTATTTCTTTAAGTGTTTTTTGCATTTCCTCCTTGTTGGCTTTTGTATTCTCCTGGATATCTTTCAATGATTTTTGTGTTTCCCTTGCAAGGGCTTCTAACTTTTGATCCATTTTCTCCTGAATTTCTTTAAGTATGTCCTTCATGTGTTCCTGTACCAGCATCATGACCAGTGATTTTAAATCCAAATCCTACTGGTGTGCTGGGATATCCAGGACATGCTGGTAGAGGAGAATTGGGTTCAGATGTTGCCATATTGCCTTGATTTCTGTTAGTGACGTTCCTGCGTTTGCCTTTTGCCATCTAGCTCTCAATGGTGTTACTTGGTCTTGTCAGTGCTGGACTCACCAGTGCAAGCTGCCCCTTCCCTGTTGGCCTGTGGTGCACTACTTACACCCTGCACTGCCTGTAGACAGGGTGCTGCTGTCCAGGCTGTTCAGATCCCGAAGCAGGCACCTGAAGGCTCCCACTGGGGCCCGCAGGATTTATCGGAGCACACCGACTTCTCCCAGCTGGCCGCCCGGAAGCCCCCGCTAGCCTCTTGAGGGACCTGGAGATGTGGTGCGGCCACCCAGGCTGATCTGAAGTGGAGAGAGATGAGCTGAGGGCTTCTGCCTGAGGCTTTGCCCCAGATTGTGTCTGTGGACCAGATGGAACCCGTGTGCACCCCCAGGGAGCGCCGAAGGTGTATGCTGCTGTGACCTCCCCTGTGTTCTGCTCACTCTGCTGGGCAGCCGATTCCCCAACCAGGCTGGCGCACACTAGGTTAGCCTTGTCGCCCAGGCCCTGAGTCCAGGCAAAAGCCTGGGAGGCCAAGGTCCGAGCAAAGTTCCCCTAGGGCTATGACTGTTAATTGGGTCCGCCAGGTGACCCGGATGGCCAGCGTGCGCGCCTGCACTCCCCGAAAGCACCGGGAGAGTCTGTTGTGCTAACAACCTCCTGGGCGGGTTGACACACAGATGGCCCACCAAGCTGCCCAGTTCTTGGGGTCAGTCCTGTGCCTTGTGGGGCCTAGACCCTGTTTTGTTAGCCTCAGGCTACTCTTGTTAGCCGTCTCTGCCCTCCCGAGCACTCTGGGTCCTGTAGGCAAAATAGCGGCGCGTGCGCAGGCCAGGGCAAAAAAACCTCCTGGCTGGGTTGGCGCCCCGGTGGCCACCCAAACAGCCCAGGGCCTGGGTGCAGGCCAACGCCTGGCGGGCTCAGACTCCTGAGGTGTTGGGCCTAGGATTATGTTTGTGTACCTCAGTCTGTCTGATCTCTGGAGTCAGAAATCAAGATGGAGGTGAGTCTCTCCTGACTGGCGGGAAGCCGAGTTCTGAAGTGGCCTCTGTGCAGCGAAAGGCTCCGCAGAACCGCAGCTGCTTGCCGCCCGGCTGGTCAGCGAAGGTCAGTGGTCGTGGGCGCAGGGCCTAACTGGACCCTGTGTCGCCTTGGTTCCACCGCTGATGGCCCTTCAGCTGCACCAGCCACTGCTGCTGCCGCCGCCGCCGCCGCCGAAAATTTTGTTTATGTATTTTAGCTTCAGCAAATTTGCTGGAAATTTTCTCCAAAGGAAGAAACCTAGCAGAGTTATATTGCTGGGTTTTTAGTTTTTTTGTTTTTTGATTTTTTCAGTCACTGTAGGCTGGCACTTCCAGCATGAGCTTTCTGGAGCAGTTTCATCCTTTAGTCCTACCCTGTCCTCTGCCCGATATTGGACATTTTAAGGTGATTGAACTTTTAATATGTAAAGACTGTGGGACTTTTAAAGTAATTTAGATCTTGGAGTTGAATAAGAAAGTAAGGGTTGAGGCTTAATATGATGTGTTTGTGTGTCAAGTTGACAAGGGGTCAATTGTACTGGCTAGTTTGGTGTGTCAACTTGACAGAGACTGGAGTTATCACAGAGAAAGGAGCTTTAGTTGGGGAAATGACTCCATGAGATCCAGCTGTGGGACAATTTCTCAATTAGTGATCAAGTGGGGAGGGCCCTTGTGGGTGGTACCCACCTTTGGGCTGGTGCTCTTGGGTTCTATAAGAGAGCAGGCTGAGCAATCCAGGGGAAGCAAGCCAGTTAAGAAACATCCCTCCATGGCCTCTGCATCAGCTCCTGCTTCCTGACCTGCTTGAGTTCCAGGCCTGACTTCCTTTAGTGATGAACCGCAATGTGGAAGTATAAGCTGAATAAACCCTTTTCTCCCCAACTTGTTTCTTGGTCATGATGTTTGTGCAGGAATAGAAACCCTGACTAAGACACCAACCCAGTGTGATGGCCTATAGAGGCAGAGCAAGCATGAGCTGACCCCCAGCCTTGTGCCACACAGACCCAGGTGGGCAGACCATACCCACAGATGACTACTGCCCAGGATAAACCACTTGTTAGAGGACTCTGCATACCCGAAGGACCAGAGCAACATTAAAATGAGGAAGTAAATTGTAGAGAGATAGAAAAGAAGAAGCAAAAGAGAGAGAGAGAGAGAGAGAGAGAGAGAGAGAGAGAGAGAACTGGAGACTGGAGACTCAAGGATAGCCCGATATGAGTAGCTAGGGATGCCCTCTAAAGCCATGGTAAAACCCCGGCCAGTGCTATGGTCAAGGGCAATGCAGCACTGGTCATCTGTTCCCACCAAAGACCAGGCAGATGTCCCTAGACTTTCATGCTTCCTGGGCCCAGTTGATGGGTGAAGAAACCAGGGCTGTCTAGAGCTGGCCCCATCACCTGAACATTAATTGACAACTAGCCACTAAGGGTTGAAAGCAGGCATGGTGCCACCACCCCTCCTCAGCTTTAGCACTTGGGAGAGTCAGCTTTGTACTTAACACAGGAAACACAGTAGAGCTGGCCTTGGTGACAGAGGTAGCAGATGAGCCATCCTGAGGATATTAGCTCAGGAGATCTGGCCAGGCCACTTGTCTGCTGCAGGAGGCTCTCATCAACTGCAGCAGTCACAAGGGATGAACCCAGGGTCACGAGTCCAGGAGTACTGTTCCTGCTCCTCAACTGCTGCACCACTCAAGAAAGTGGGCACTACATTTCACATGGGCAACACAGTAGAGTCAGCCTCAGAGAATAAGAATATGTAAGCTGGCCTTATACTTTGCCTGCTGCAGCATTAGATGAGCTAACTAGGACAGTGCTGGAGGGAGCTCCCCCGAATGGTGATGCTGAGGGAACCTGGAAGGCCAATAAGTACAGCTACCACCCTGATCCAGATCCAGGATTTTGAGTTGGCCCACTCAAACATATAACTTATCTATGAACTGCAGAAAAGTGTGAAGGGGCCGGTTGTGCAGATCCAAAGCTGCAGGATATACATAACACAGGGCAACAAGAGAATATTCAAGAGTAGTCTCAGTGAGGAACCAAACTGATAATGTAGTAGAAGTCAGAGTCCTTTAATGAAATTATTGACTCACTGCAATGAACATTTGCAAGTAAAGATACAGTAAAGGGTAAACTTATCTATTGCCAATGGGAGTGCAAATTTGTACAGGCACTATGAAAAGAAGTGTGGCGCTTCCTATGGAAGGTGAGAATTTTTCTACATCAAAATGCAGCACTACCATTTTTGAACACATACCAAAAGGATCATTCTTCCTATTACAAATTTATTTTATCAACCATATTCATTGCAGTTCATTCATCTATTCACATAGTAAAATTATAAACAATCTAGGTGTTAATGAATTCATGGATCAAGAAAATGTTGTACACAATGGAATATAATTCAGGTATTTAAAAAACACCTAATTTGGAGGTAAATGGATAGAAAAAAATCATAAGTGAGGTAAACAAGACTGAAAAAAATGACATCTATCTGCTTATCTTGTAATGTTAACTGTTACTTTATGAGAAAGATACAATCTGCCAAGCCACAAAGTTATAGAGAAAGTATGAGGCAGTAGGTAAATCTCCCTAGGAAGATGGGGGACTGGCGGAAGTGGACAATCAGTAAGCTTTTAAAAACTTCCCATTGCACCTAAGTTCACCAAACACAGAGAATTGAGGATCACTTTCTATATCAAAGAACCATTATATCTATATCAGAGGGTGTTAGACCTGGATATGAGTCGAAGAGATAAGTAAACCAATGATTAAATACTTAAACACAGAAGTAAATATGAAATACAAAGAAGAATACATCTTGAAAAGATGAAGGGTTTGTTTTCTCGCTACAAAAACCAACGAGTAAGCAGGCAAATATTTTCACACCTGACACTTGAGTCCTATAGCAAAAAAATTATATCAAAGTTTTCAAAAATACAGCTAAAGGTTACTTATCTTTCATTTTCTTCGTTCTTTTGATAATTCTATTAGAGGATGAGTAATACTGTCTCCAAAGTGCACTCTCAACCATGAGTGTGGGTGGAAAAGATAATAATAAGTTAATAAAATATAGACTGCAATGTGTCATGGTCTAGATTGTGACTCATTGGCTTTGAAGTAGAGATCAAGAAAATGAGCCAGGCAGTGGTGGCACATAATTTTAATCCCAGCACTTGGGAGGCAGAGCAAGGCAAATTTCTGAGTTCAATTTCTGTATCCTGGTCTAAAGAGTGAGTTCCAGGACATACAGAGAAAGCCTGTCTCGAAACCCTCTTACCCCCCCCCCAAAAAAAAGAAAGAAAAGAAAAAGAAAAGATAGAGAATGAATCTCCAATTAAGTCTCAGAACCCCACTGCGAAGGTTTAGACAACAGCTATTGACCCTATTGGTTGAAACAGTACAGTGTCCTTTCAAAAGAAATGGGGATTAAAAATTTCCATGTTGTCTGACCAATGACACAGTGGATTAAGAGCTTCAGCTGACCTCTTACTTGTGTAGCACTAGATATTGGAAGGGTATTACAATGAAGAGCAATCTATACTGCAGTCCTTTTCCTCAGCCCCTGTACACCATCTTTCTCTGAAAAATAAAAGGAGAGTGTGCCAAACAAAATTCTATCCAACATCCATATACTTCTCCTATGACACTGAAGAATCACCTTTTAGTTTTCAGGTCAACTCAAATATAAAGAACTAGAAAAACTTATGATACCCTGAGTCACAGAGAAAAAGACAAATCTAAGTGACAGTGGTACATTATATTGAAGACCTTACAAATATTGAACAACTTCTACATATCTGGAATGAAGTCTACCAACTTAATCAGGATGGATGATGGCATTGTCCATGCAGGATTTAGTTGGCCAGTATTTTATTGAGTATTTTTGCATAAACTTTTATAAGGGGTCTGAGCTGACAAGAATCACATGACTTCTCTCTGAGGATTAGCTTTCATAATACCAGAAAGTGCAATGCAAGCCTCCAAAGGATTGATGCAAACAAACGTCCCATACAGGCATGGTGCCTATGAATCAACTCAATTTATAAGGAACTTTCATCAAAAGTCTCCTATTTAAAGTATATGAAATTTATTTTTTTAAGAATATGTGTTTGTCCCACACACCTATGGCCACTTGATCCTCGACAAAGAAGCTGAAAACATCCAACGGAAAAAAGATAGCCTTTTCAACAAATGGTGCTAGTTCAACTGGAGGTCAGCATGCAGAAGAATGCGAATTGATCCATCCTTGTCTCCTTGTACTAAGCTCAAATCCAAATGGATCAAGGACCTCCATATAAAGCCAGACACTCTGAAGCTAATAGAAAAGAAACTGGGGAAGACCCTTGAGGACATCGGTACAGGGAGAAAGTTTCTGAACAGAACACCAATAGCGTATGCTCTAAGAGCAAGAATTGACAAATGGGACCTCATAAAATTACAAAGTTTCTGTAAGGCAAAGGACACCATCAAGAGGACAAATCGGCAACCAACAAATTGGGAAAAGATCTTCACCAATCCTACATCAGATAGAGGGCTAATATCCAATATATATAAAGAACTCAAGAAGTTAGACTCCAGAAAACGGAACAACCCTATTAAAAAATGGGGTACAGAGTTAAACAAAGAATTCTCACCTGAAGAACTTCGGATGGCAGAGAAGCATCTTAAAAAATGCTCAACTTCATTAGTCATTAGGGAAATGCAAATCAAAACAACCCTAAGATTTCATCTTACACCAGTCAGAATGGCTAAGATTAAAAATTCAGGAGACAGCAGGTGTTGGAGAGGGTGTGGAGAAAGAGGAACACTCCTCCACTGCTGGTGGGGTTGCAAATTGGTACAACCACTCTGGAAAGCAGTCTGGCGGTTCCTCCGAAAACTGGGCACCTCACTTCCAGAAGATCCTGCTATACCACTCCTGGGCATATACCCAGAGGATTCCCCACCATGTAATAAGGATACATGCTCTACTATGTTCATAGCAGCCCTATTTATAATTGCCAGATGCTGGAAAGAACCCAGGTATCCCTCAACAGAAGAGTGGATGCAAAAAATGTGGTATATCTACACAATGGAGTACTATTCAGCCATTAGAAACAATGAATTCATGAAATTCTTAGGCAAATGGATGGAGCTAGAGAACATCATACTAAGTGAGGTAACCCAGACTCAAAAGGTGAACCATGGTATGCACTCACTAATAAGTGGTTATTAACCTAGAAAACTGGAATACCCAAAACATAATCCACACATCAAATGAGGTACAAGAAGAAAGGAGGAGTGGTCCCTGGTTCTGGAAAGACTCAGTGAAACAGTATTAGGCAAAACCAGAACGGGGAAGTGGGAAGGGGTCGGTGGGAGGACAGGGGAAGAGAAGGGGGCTTAGGAGACTTTCGGGGAGTGGGGGGGCTAGAAAAGGGGAAATCACTTGAAATGTAAATAAATTATATCGAATAAAAAAAATTAAAAAAAAGAATATGTGTTTGTGAAAAGATTAAATTAAACATCACATGTGATAATAAAAGACTATTAACATTTTTAGTCTCAACTTATTGATATATGTTTTTCTAAGAGAAAAACCCTCTAATACTTCTACCATTTTTTTTTATTTTAAACTACTGCTGAAATATTATTCCATGGAAAATATTTGGAGATATATGATATTAACTATATTTCTATGGTAAAGAGAAATGACTTCAAACAGGAATGCATTTCCCACAGACAAAAGGATAAAGAGATTAGTGACACAAAAAGTGGTGAAAATTCACTTTATTGACATAATGATGTTAAAGGGATTAAGGATGCTTAGTTGGCAGCAATTGTGCTCCGAATCCAGTCCACATAGTTGCAGACCTTGGTGTACACACCAGGGTTGTTCTTCAGGGCACAGCCATAGCCCCAGGAGACAATGCCCTGGAGCTGTCCATTGCAGACCACAGGGCCACCAGAGTCACCCTAGGAGGGAGAAATACAGTATTGAAGCAGCAGGCATAAGGAAAAAGGACCACAGTACTCTGACCTGAAGATGCCATTCTAGCCTTGCTTGTCTCCCTTGGTTAGGTCCATCCTCTATTCTTGCCAACATATTGAAATAAACTCCAGAATAGCCCTCCTCACTTTTCCCTGGAACCTTCTTGCCTCATGCAATTGGCCATTCTAATCCCAATCCTAGGAAAACAAATCTTTTGGGAAAATGTTTCCAATTACCTGGCAGGAATCTTTGCCTCCCTCCAGGAAGCCAACACAGATCATGTTACTGGTGATCTGTCCAGGATAGGAGGCCTCACAGTCAGCCTGAGGCAGCACAGGGGCATTCAGACACTGGAGCAGGTCTGGGTTGTTCACTTTGAGGAAATGATAAGAAAGAAATGTGATTCAGAACAGGATAGATATCAGCATTCAAGTAGAGACAACTCTATGGAACCTGGAATATGTTTCAAGATATTAAGGCCAGGGCAAGAAACTTAGATCCCACAATGGTCATTATTGATGTCCTTTCTGGAAGTAATAATAGAACATTCTTCATCTGATTTGTTTACATGCTGAAGCAAGATGGGGTTTTTTTTTTTGTGCAAATATCTCTTGTAACCACTACAGAACTTGGTGTTATTGGGTATTTGCAATAATTTTGCATCTTAGGAGTCAGTGGTTTTAGTCTAGAACCTTGCTTGCTTCTGGAAAACTGCAAAGAAAATAGATGAAGTGTTCTACTCACCACCAGAGCTCAAGGTATTGCCCCAGCCAGAGATGAGACACTGAGTGCCTGCAGTTGCACAGGAGCTGGGCAGAGCCACAGTGGCCACTCTGGCATTGAGGGTCACAGGGGAAGCGAGCTTGATCAGCATGATGTCATTGTTCAGGGTCCTTGAATTAAAGCTGGGGTGCTTGATGATCTTGGCAGCATTGACAAACTGCTCATTGCCCTCAACAACATTGATGTTGTGCTCTCCCAGTCTCACTTGGATGCGGCTGTTGGGAAGAGGAGCCTGTTATAGTCTTCTTCTCCATTATGTCAAGTAGTTCAGAGATGTTAAACACTTTTTGCTGAATCAACTTAGCATGGGGAGGAGCTTGGTTTAATATCACAAAGTGATAGAGGTGTGGAAGGCAAGTAACATAGTGATACCTGATTCCTTTCTGTTTCAAAGACATGTAATATGACTGAGGTAAAGCACTGCAGTTGCAGTCCTTCCCCTCTTTGTAAACAAAGTAACTCCTTATATCTTCATTCTTCCTCTGTGACTTTGCAGGTATTAATCATACTAATTCCTCTTTTCTCAAAAACTGTTACTTGTATTAGTTTACTCCACAGTGTAATAGGAATATCTCTATCCATGCAACTGTGGCATTTCTCAAGTGGCTATGAATTCACTCTCTGTGGTTTCCCCCTGTACTTTTCAAATTATAATATGGCTGATTCTGATGCATGTTCAGGTCTGACACCATCTTGTGTACAAACTGGATCATAGTTCCCTTTTTACAGTGAATTGAACAGAACCACATCAATTTTAAAAAATATTTACAGATTTTACACACTCACTGAAAACTCTGACTTTATCACCATGGTATAGGACCTAGGTTTGCTTTTGTGAAAGTCTTTGTGTGATTACTTGTTTGATTCCTTCTGCCCTATAATAAACTTTCCTTGCCTTCTTTATCTATACACTTGAGGTATTTTAAATGATTTATGGGTTTGAAGTGTTTCCTATTTTGTACTCTTATTCTCTCCAAATGAAGAAATAAATAATCTTGCTTTCTGTAGCTTTTGCCATTCATTGTAAAAGGTCATTTCTTGCCTGACCTTATACTATGTCCTTAAAAGTGTTAAGTGTGTGTTCTGTATAGTCAGGGCCCATTACTTACGACTTATAGCAGTGAGCTGCAGACACCACCCACTGGTTATTGATGAGGGAACCTCCACAGAAGTGGTAGCCAGAGTTCAGTGACACCTGGTAGGGGACAGAATTCTGTTGGCAGGTGTATCCTCCAACGATCTTGTCATCATCATCCACAGGGAAAGCAACTTGAATAAACAAAAGAAAGCCATTGAGAAGACAATTCATCAAGGTGCTAGAAGCTGAAGCCCTCAACTTTCAGCTAACCCGGGGTTCTTAATGACTGCAAGAAGAGAAGGCAAGAAGGTAGCACTGTATTTCTCATAGGCATTGAATACTTTTTTCAACACTGTACTGCACTACACAACACTGCAGAACAATAGAAAGATGCTCTGTAGGTGACTTCATTCTGATGGCTCCCTGGGAATGCTCTCTGTATAGGCTGTGTGTTAGAGAATGATCATATTCCTTAGATATACACAAACACCAAGGGAAACTGGTATTGCTATGTTGGCAGATAATTCAGGACCTAGAGACCCATTTGAAGAAATATGCAGAGATGGTTGTGTTATCCTTTACCTCTTTTAATCTTAGGTTCCTCATTCTTTGAACCCTTTTGTCTATAAGATATTTAAATAGTTTACTATGGTTGGAAGTACCTTGGATAATATTCTGGGTATGTAGAACTTTATATACCCGTGGATTTTTACAGTTTAAGTCTTTATTTTAAGGAAAATGGAGAGCGGTCCTTGTAAAGGAAAGAGAGATGTAATATTATTGTTAACAATCATTTTTTATTTGATTGCATGGTTGTGGATCTTAAAGCCATTTGGGTATTTTAAAACATATACACAGTACCAAAAATGTCCTTCATACTATAAATGAAGCATTCCTTGTCCCAAGCATATAAGCTATGAATTTTAAGCCAATAGTCTCTAGTTTAATGAGAATTTCAACTTTCAACTTAGGCCTTTCTTTTGAAAAGACACAACCAGGGCTAAACTATCTCTAGGCTGCTGTGTCCATTCAGGTCCATTTCCTGTAGCTTCCTGATGCTTTCCTTTTTTTATATATTCTCTGATCACTAAACAAGTGAGAGTGGAAGGGATAATAAACTTTAGGCCTACAGAGAAGCTTCAAAGATTGGAAGCACATCTACTGCTGAAGAAAGAAAAAAGGACAGTAGAGTAGAGATGGGGTGATGAGCCACCTTGATGACAGGGTTCATGGTTTCTTAGAGAAGGAAGACCAAGAGCTGGGTTAAGACATGGAACTTACCAGTAGCTCCCACAAGGGCCAGGAACAGGAGTGTCCTCATTGTGGCAGAAAGTAGTGAGCACTAGGGAAAAGCCTGCCTTTATACTCCAATGCAGGGAGAAGGAGGTACTAAGGGGAGGGCCCCTTCTACTTTGACACAAGCACACCTGTCATTTTCTCCTTCCAAGTGCCTTGCATTATCTCTGTTCTGTTTGTGTACCCTGTGTATGGGTGAGGTACAGTGATAAGGAAACTTCCTCTGGATATAGACAAGGAAAAAAGTTGATTCTTGAAAAAAAGGTTTTGCAAAATACTGGACACATAGACTGTCTATTTATAACACCCTTTCTAATGCTGATACAAAGAGGCTGTGTGTTAGAGAATGGTCATATTCCTTAGATATACACAAACACCATGGGAAACTGGTATTGATATGTTGGCAGATAATTTAGGACCTAGAGACCCATTTGAAGAAATATTGTATCTGGATCTAATAACTATGAGATGATGGTTACCTATAGAATAATTCATCATATAGAAGGTTCATATCTAGGGTCTGAGGTAATAAAATTAGAGAAGTTAGTAAGATGTCAAAGGAACACACTCTACTCTTTCTTCTTTGTCATAACCTTCTACTTTATTTTTGTTCTTTTGAGTCCATTTTCTGCATCTTCATTGTTCTGTTAATAATCTGTAGTAAAGATTACAATTTCCCTACCTTCTAGATATATATGCAGTTTGAGATTGAAGTCTATCCATTAGATTTGAAGGGCAAACAATATACACTCTGATTTCTGTTTACAGAATTGCCATCAGTAGAGAGATTATTACATTATCAAGTTGTCATGAATAGAAATCAAGATTAAAGATATGGAGGGATTCTGACATTTGACATTTTTCAGTGACACTATTATATCAGACTTAGTTCAGAGAAAACAATCCTGTAAAAGATCTGTCGATGGTTCTAACAAAGCTACTGAGCCCTAGCACTCAAGTTCATTGGGACATAAGCTGCCTAGAGGTAGTGTATTGAAAAATGACATGTGACATTGCATGTGCTGTTATGAGCTAATTTGAAGAAACACTTACGGAACCTACTTGCTGTTTTAGTTAGTCTTATCTTAGTGTTATTGAGGGATAAGAACAAGCAGAGTTCAACAATGCTCTAGAGATGTCGGGGAAAGAAGAAAAGTCAGAGTTTAGGATCTAGTGATTGATGCTGACATGCCACTTATGGAAAACAGTGAAGCAAATGGACACCAGGATATTCTGGGGAAAACATCCCTGTGAGGGTTGTTAATAACTTCTGTACCCATCCCTGGCATGAGTAGCACAGCTACACAACAGAATTCATTCTCACAGTCCTTCTTCCTGAATCTCATTAAATGGCGCATGGGTCATGCCTCAGTGGAGTACTGTTCTATTTGTAAAACTTCCGACAGAGTCAAGACTTTTCACCCAACACTTATGTACTACATCTTTTATGTGTAGTAAGTACCCCACTTTCCTTTTAAAATGTGTTTTATGGTAAAGGGTGAAAAAAGGAATTATCTCTAATTAATAAGGAATATACTGTGATCAGATCTATTCTTTTTTTCTAAGAAATTATGGAATATTGGTATATAGCCTTAAGGCTCTAAAAAGGTTTGGAAACTTTTGTGAAGTGTGAGATTTGCCACAGGTGGCATCTAAAAGTGTAAGCACATCAGAAGTTCCTGAGAGATAAGTCAAACATCCAGCTCCTCCCGCCATTCTTTTCTTGGCAGAGCTTTAACACTAAATTTATATTTTATCTGGCACTGTGTCTCAGAACCTTGAACCTTACCTTACTGTGATTCTTCAACCACCTGCGCCATATCTAACACGGGGCTGCTCATAGCCAGCAGACAGGTTGTTCAGATATCAATATGGTTAGTTAGACAGTAAGCAAATTTTCTGAAATATTGTTAATATGTTGCTGTTTTGGGGTTTTTTTGAGTTTATCAATATCCACTCAAATTCCAGCCATCTGCCATCTCCTTATATCTGCCATCTTCACTTGCCATCTCCCCCAAAATAATGTATATACAATAACGAATCAAAATAAACAAAACAAAATATAGGGAACATCTTGAAACATAAGTTGCCATGTTATAGTATATCCCAAAATATGCCCCTCTGCTATGCATTTTTACTTGCAAATGTTCCATGAGTCATTAGTCTCACTTGTGGTCTCTTGATTCTCAAATGGTTCTTCACTCGGACTTTCCTGATTATCTTGTGGTTGCCCTGTTTTGTGGAGCTCCTGAAACTTTGGATCAGTAGAATAGGCCACTTCATAAACACCAACAGTTCACAAATGTAAATTTTGTCTAGAGCCACCTTAAAGCCTTGAACTGGGCCTTGGTAGTAGCTGAGTAGGCCAGCCTGCTTGCTTTCCCTTATCTATACCACTGGGGGGTCTCTTTAACACTGCTTGCTTTCTCCATCAGGACCAGCTCCACTGTGTTACCAAGATTAGGTGTAGGACTTGCTCTCCCACCACAGAGGGGTAGAAGCAGCTTTTCTGGTCTCATGCCCTCAGGGATAGCTCTCGTGAACGCAGCAGGCAGAGAGGAGCAAGGACTTTGCCACCTCTTGTATTCACCTTCAGGTCAGCCATCAGATCAGTGGTCTTCTAGGCTAATGTACACTGGGTTAGCTCAACTCTGCACCCTTCAATAGGACCAGCTCTACTGTGCTTCCAAGGCGAGGTACAGGGCCTGCACTTCCGAGTGCGAGTGCTGTAGCTGGCAAAGGGCAAGGCCAGTTCATCCACTCTCATGACCCTGGCTGGGGTCATCTCTACAGACTCCTCAGATGGCAAGAGGCTTAAAGAAGGAGAGGGCATGATAGTTGCTTATATTCTAATGTTAATTGGTTATCCCAAACTGCACAGAGGGTCTGCACATAGCTTCTGACAACCTGCCCCACTTAATTCTCATTAGAAAATAAAGATGGCAGCAGCCAATAGCTGGGGAGGAGAGACATAGGCAGGTTTTAGGATTCCGGGACTTGGAATCATGAAGAGGAGGAAGGAGTGGGTCTTCTTCTCATTCTCTTCCATCTGTCAACCACACACTTGCACATTACAGTGGCTCCCACTGCAGGTGGACCATGTAGCTGTTGGACATCTGGGTGACCTCCTCAGTCTGTGCCACATGGTATGGTTTCAAACAGAACTCTAGGTGTCTACAGCCAGCCTGTGTGGCACTGTGCCAGGTAGTCTTCTGTGTGTCTATGGCCTTCTAGAGCAAAATGGTGGCAGGCAGGTCTTTGGGTATCTCTCCCAGCCTGTGTCTCTTGGCATGGCACTGGGTGGGTCTCTCAATATCTCTGCCTTACTGAGATTTGCTGCTCAGTGACAGGCAGGATTCTGTGTTTTTATGGCCTCCTAGAGCAGTAAGATTACAGACAGGTCATCTTTCCCCACCTGCATTGCTTGGCATTGTGGTCAGAAGGTCCATGAATGTCTCTTGACTTTTTTCTCAACCTGCACTGTCAATAGCACAGCTCTGGAATACATTGACAAACTCTTCGTTGCTGACCTCAGCACAGACTACAGGAGTTCCTACCCAAGGCATATCAGTTGCTGTATTGTCTTATATACTAGACTGCAATGAGTATGATATATTTTTGAACCAGCCATTTACTCTCCATTTGAATGTCTGTGCTATACCCAATACTACTCATTCTATTATCCAAATTCCTTTGTGTTTGCCCATAAAACATTTTCCTAATCCCAACTAGATGCTTGGCATTGTCAAATCATTGTATGTAAAATTTGGAAATAATGATTAATTTCTATGTGTATATTTAGCACTGTAGATGATAATCTTTTATGAACCTGTATTTATTCTATCATTCTGCTTTTCATACAGGTCAAGTGAGCTTTACAAATGAAAGTAAGTGTTTTTAAGCATATCCAGTAACTAATTTGTAAGCATTGAGCATCATAGTCATACGAACTTTCTGGTTACCATGTTCTTTTCTATTACTTGCTTCTGTCTCATGAAAGAGGGAGATAAGTCACACTGTTACCTCATTTTCAGATATGACCAATCTGTATCTCTACAAAGCAGTGACTTCTTCACAGCTGCTTAGGGGGAAATGTAGAGATAATACCTGAAATACGATTATTTATTACCATAATACCATTCCTCTAAAAACTGATCTTTTTCCCATTATGTTGAAATAGAGTGTTTCTTGTGATATATTCAATTTAAAAATAGTCTTTCTACATATGCCCAAAAATAAGTATACTCTTCATACCTCATCAAAAAACATACATTAGCCACTACAGAAAATCACACTCAATTAAAATAGAGAGTTGTGAAGCCAAGTCCCATTTTTTAGCTATTCCTAAAAAATAGTCCCATATCTAAGGCTCAGAGAATGTTGTAGAGGACAGGGTCAATAAACAGTAAGAATCACAGGATCTGAGAGTTTGCTGTGAGATTTTCGTTTCTGATAGTGTTAGATGCTATACCTATAAAGTCTTAACAACACAACTGTCCAAATGTTAGATGAACAAGTACTACATGCCAAAGTAAATAGGAAAATACCAATAAAGACTCAAGCCTGTTCAAGAACTATAGGCAACTGAGGAAAACTGGAAGGGGAGATGTTGTCTTGTCCAAGGAGGAGTACACAAAGCATACCAACTGACTGTCAAATGCCAAATAGCCAGCCCTAAAACATATACACAAGTAACATTATGCAGACTGAGCAGATTGTATTCAAGAATATACATGAATTTATGCATATATCTATAAATACATCCTCTATGACTACAGAATGAAATACATTCTGCATGAAATTTTTATTCTGTATGAACATATACAGAATAAAAGGATAGACCATAAATGTTAAGGACAAATAAAAAGAGAAATACGATAAATATAACCTTAAAAATAATGAAAACAAAAATATCTTTTCTTTAATTGATTAATTAATTTTATTTATTTCTTGAGAACATACACTTATTCAATGAAATATGATAATATCCAATCCTATTTCTCCATGATAACATCCCCATTTTCCACATGTTTCTCTCCCAACATTGTGCTTTTCTTTTGATAATTTACTAAGTCCAATTAGTGCTGTCTATATACTTAACAGATAGAAATAATAAAGTAAAAAGAAAAATTATTACTTTTCTAATAAAAAAGGTGAAATGATCCTGTATTAAAGGGTCCAGCAGAAATTCCATGGACATAATTATTTAATCTACATAAAAATTCGAATGATATTCTTCACAGAACAAAATGAAACAAATCCAAAATTCATACCAAGCTTGAATGGTCAACCTGAGCAGAGAGGTTTTACTAATATGTAAATTGCCAACTTTATAAGTTTTTCTTCAACTAGATTCCAACTGAAGCAAGCTGATAATATGTAAAATTAAAATTATTTTATTCTCTTATCTAAAATGTCCAGTTAAGTGTACAAAATGGACAAATTAACATGTAATAAATATCACTTCTTAGGGGGAAATACAAAAACACTTTATTTTTATTTAGATTTTTAAATTTTTGAAAAAGTACAATTTGAATAACATATTTACTAAAGTAAAGCTATCTATAATTCCAGATACATTTTCCCAAACAATTTATTCTTTATCAATTAAATATTGGAGAAGTCTCTAGAGAAAAAAAAGACTGAATACCTGAAACTTAATAAACTAAATAGTCATAAACCAAACTGCTCTCAAAGGAAACAAATAAAATAGACATCTTAAGCCAGATACTTTGAAAGCATGCCTAAGTATATTTAACACAGAGGGCTCTAAAACAAGCTCAGAATAAACAAAGGGATCTTTGGTCAAATCAAGGAATAGCTTGTAAATGTAAATGGCATGTCACATTTATTTTCTTAGATAAAGTGATTAGATGAGAGCCTTACCAAAGCCGTGAAAATATTCAGCTTGAGCTGAGACAAGAGTGTTTCTGTCTATCTCTGGGCCTTGGCTTGGAAGCTTCTAGGCTCCATACAATCTAATCTTCTGCAAGCCCAAACTTTGAAGACTTCAACATCCTGCCTCATCTACTAACCTAGGATTAGAATATTTCAGCTTTCAAAGACTTACTGCAGAAGAAACTCATGCTGCATACTTGATTCTGAACTCTAAGTGGGTGGTTCAACTCAGTTGTTCAGGCTCAAAACCCTCTCCAAGCTGACTGATGCAAATTTGCTTCCCTTGGCTTCTGACTGAACTGCTCTGCTTGGAAATACTGCCTCTGAATTCGATAAACTGAATTGAACTGCCCTGAAATCAACTTCCCAGTTCTTAATTTAACTGAACTTAACTGCATTCAACTGAAATGCACCAAACTGAAGTGCTGTGAACTAAACTGGATTGAATTGCCTCTCCCTTGCTGGTCGTTAAGTGGGCTCTTTCCTACCTGTTCTTTTAAGAGTTGGGCATTACCTGTCTCTGACTCATTCTGTCAAATCTTTTTTGGTTAGTCACTTTGTCTCGGTTAGTCACTCAATTAGACCTTATTGTTTGGGATTAAAGGTGTGTACTAAAGGCATGTCTACATTCCAGCCAGGGATTTTAAAGGTCAGTATTCCAGGCACAGGGATTAAATATGTGTGGTTTACCTTCATTCCAGCCAGATCATATTTATTGATGAAATCCCTTGCCAAAGCAGTCATGTTGCTGGATTATAATTTCTCTAAAGAGCTAAAACCCAGAAATAAATTTTAAAAAAACACAAATCACAGAGGCAACAAGGATATTTGCACACCAATAGTCTGATTAATATCTGTCTCTGACATAAGTGAGTCTTCTAGTATCAAGTAAATCATTCTGGAGATTCCATATTTGGGTATCATAACTGTTAATGCAATTAACCAACCAACCAATCAAACAAAGAAATGAACTATAACAGAATTAAAATAAAAATTTTATATTAAAAGAAATAAGAGAAATTACAGCTTTTTCTAGAGCCAAATATGAGTAACCATGGTCTAGATCACAGACTTGGTTATCCAAATTTTATTTTCTAATATAGTTACTGTTTCTTGAAATTTTTGGAACAGATCAAAGAAAACTGTAAGTCAAGACTTCTTTCAAACACATTGTTGGAATCATTAAAATTTGGGTCACAGTTAAGCTGGGAAACTTTAGCCAGAAGATTTAGATGCTCTGATGACACCCTTATCTTCTGAGTTGTTGGAACCAAGTAGAACACTATATCAATACATTGCAAAAGGTTTCACTCAACATCATCACTCAGGCAAGTGATGACTATTAAAAGATAGAGCAAGATAAATTGTAATTAGACTTTGAACTTGCAACATTCCAACAACTCCACATCTCTGAATTCTAATAAATTAATCATCCTGTAGAATCTTCACTATCACATGTGCTTTCTTTCTAGGCAAGTTCATTCATGGCTTCAAGGAACTTCATTCAAAACATTCAGAAGACCTAAAATGGTCCTACAATATGTACTACTGTCAAAGTCCATGGTAGGTAGCTTGGGGGAAGGTAGTATATGATGCTACAGAGGTGCAGCTGACACAGTCAAGACCCCAGCAAGTTGCAGTTGCCAAGAATATAGACATATCACCGTGACTAGACACACAATATAAGTATCTTATAAGAGAAAATCATTTATTTTGGATACACATTCAGAACCTTCCTGTCACAGTCCTTGGCTCTGTTGCTTTTGCACCTATGATAAGGCTGAACCTTTGATATAAAGTTATCTTATCTAAGGGTACCAAAGGGAAGCTGGAGAAAATGAATAAAGTTGGCCAACAGAGAGGCCAAGTGGGCTGCAACCAAAAAGAATAGTCTTCCCAAGCTCCTGTAGAAGTTACAGCTTACTTTATACCCCCAAAGGCCCAAATGCTTGTCCTTGGGTCTAAATTTACTGCACAGCATTCCAGGTCTCAGTTTAGCTTTATTACAAACTTCCACCCTATTTTCTTACAGTAAGAATATATACAATGTACTTTAATGTGTTGGAAATAAGTAATTTTAGTTGCTGTTCTATGAGAGAAAAGAGTGTCTTAAGGCTCAGAGGACATACCGGTCCTGAGATTTTGAAACATTGCATAACAGTCACTATACTTTGAGATTCACCAGATACCCTTGAATGACACATAAGCATTAGTCATTGAAGATATAGTGTCAGGACATTATAGTTTGTATGAAATATCTCACACTAGTTCCCTGTGGAAGACATTTTATACAACCCTTCATGCTATTTAGGGGTGATCTAGAAAAAGCATGGGATCACTCTGTAGGAAATACATCACTGTCTTTGTTCTTGTACCAGTGTCTTACCCAGGTACTGTCTCCCATTGAATTTCTTTGTCCTGTTCATAATAAAATGTAGGAGGTTCAGCTTACCCCAGGTGCAGAGGTAACAGAGCCAAGAACTGTGCCATGAAGCTTCTGAATCTGTGATCCAAAATAAATGATTCATTCTTATAAGCCACTTACACTAGGTGTCCATTCACAGTGATAAGTCTGACTAATACCAGCCCTCATACCCTCTTTCCTGTTGCCCACTTTGAACTCAACACCAATTTGAAAGTTTTCTATTGAGGGGATATTATTTCCAGCTTTTACTCATTATATGGCACGATTTATCACTGGGGTACGATTATGAAAGAGAAGACTGTTACAATGATCTGATTATTAAAGTTTAATCATCTAGTACAACGAAATGTTGGAAGTTCAAATTAATACAGCAGTTACTCTTTCTCTACTCACCTTCTGTGTTTATTGGAATTTCTTAATGAGTTAAGACTAAATGTAGGTCTTGGAGTTATCTCTATGTGAACTGTCACTATGGAAGCTCCTGTGACTTTCATGAGATTAATATTTAATGTACATATATTACCATACTTCATCCATATTATATCATAGAGACAACACTTGATATTAAAGTCAACCAGTCAGTAGATCCCTCCAGTTGACTTTGTTCAAAAGATGTATATACTATGTCATACACTTAGAAGACAAACAGCTGATAAATGCATATCCTCTAGATTAATAGGACTAGAAATATCTTGTAAAGATTTCCAAGCCCTTTAGAAGAACTCACCATTTACCCAGGAATCAGTATGATGTCAATGTGAAAAACCTTGTGCATTAAAATCATTATGCTTGTGCCAGTTCCTGGCTTTGTCTGTCCAAACTATAACATCTGCTGTGTTTCACAACCCTGGGAAAGTTATCAGAGGGAAAGTGAGTACACACACATTGGTAGGCTTAATTAAGGACATAGCTTTGTTCAAATAAATAGCTTTTAGAACTTTCCTTTTAGAACAACCTTGTAATTTTAGATTTGGAAACAGAATCTCTAACAGTACCTGGTATACTCATATTCACAACTCTGCCTCAACTCATGAGTGATAATGCTGTGTTTCTCTGCCTGCCTAACATTCTATCTTAATAATGTATAAAGGTTTTTTTTTCTTTTTTGTGTGAGGAAATCCACTACTACTTGGTAACTTTTTACTCTACTTAAGTTATATTTAATTAACAAATATTTAAGCAATTTCTTGTGTATATCAGGACTTCTATGCTTATAGTGAAGAGAAACAAAGGAGAAAGAATTGGATCTTGGTCTCATTCAACTTACATATGTATATTTGTAAGTCAATACACATGAGAATATAAAATCTGAACTCAGAAAATAAGCATAACTAATTTATATATATTTCATCTATCTATACATTCATTCATTAATTCATACATACATACATACATACATACATGCATACATACATACATACTTTGTTTCTAAAATAATGATTAGGTGTTTATAAGTGAGGATAAATCATAAATATGATATGATTTTCAGGGTAAGTGGGCAGGGAAGTCCTCTTTGGGGAGATGATAATACAATGAACACTTTCATAAGAAGGAACTATGAGAAGAAGGGATTAAAGAAGGGTTCATTATTTAATCCTGAATTTATAACAAAACCAAACCCACATACATACTCAGTTTTCTTTACAATAAAATAGTTCTGTCATCCAGCACATGAATAATCACCCTTCCATTATTTTAGCTTATAAAAATGTGAAAATGTGAACTATGGTGCTCAATAGAGTAAAATATATTTATAAATATAAAAGTAACATTTGAATGAAATAATTTTTATGAATTACTACAAGGATACCAGATCCATTCCCAGATGATATATATCATGCATCTTATTTTATTGCTAGAGGATTATTTTAATATTTCTCATTTTAATAATCTTATAATTAAAGTATATATGCTTATATATTAAAATAACCCAAAGAAAGAGAAGTAACTATAATAAATCAACTTTTCTAATGACATTTTGTTTCTAATGTTGAAAAAGGAATTGGTTGTACTCAAGTTGACCTCTACTAAACTGAAGCTTAAAGTTCTCACTTTAAGAAGGCTTCATTATTCTCTCCTGAGTTTATAACAAAACAAACCAACAAAATAGGTCTATATAATACAAAACATGTAGGTGATAATAATAATTTATTGGCATTGCACAGGTTGTTCACATATGTTGGGACATAACCTTGGGAGATGGTATGTAGTAAAACCTCTCATCTGGAGAGTAGCTAAGACAACATATTTTAAAATTTTAAATCTTCACATGTCCCCCATCTTCTATAGCTAATAAGAACATCCTGAGAATTAGTATAGTCACAGGAAACTGGTTGGTTCTTGGTCTCCAATGAAGAGAACATCATATCCTTCTATGTGAAAAGTGCTGCCAGGCCAATGAGATAAATTAAGGGTAAAATATCCAGTGCAACTAAATCCTGAGCTCTGCTGAGAGAAGAGGACTCAGATTTATACTACTACAAGTTGTGCATGAGGGGTGCAAAAGCAGAGCACTATGATTCCAGGACATAGGAAGATCAATTAAAGTTTCATTTGAAAAACAGCCTTGGTTTGAATCCTTTGAACAGTCCCAGAGTGCTACCGTGATCAATGAAAACAACTGGTAGCTGAAAAATCCTCACATGAATCCTACATGGCATGCTGGAAGGAGACTTTGAAAGAGTTGTGCAGTAATTAGGCTACCTGATAGGGGCAGTTTGTGAATGACTCCTCCACATGCATTCTTTATGGCTGGACAGACAAGATGAGAGGCTCAGCCTTCAAACAATTCTTTCTACTTTAGTTTATTTGGACTTTGTGGGTGTAAACACTTGCTCCCCACCCCAAGGTAAACTGAACTGCAAATATCAACATTGGGAGATGGTTCTATGTTTGATAAAAAGGTAATTTTTCATTTTATTGCTTTGTCTTTCTCTGTACATCTTATAATCACAATCAATATTATTTCTTATTAAAAATTTTGCTTTCTGTTTATTTGTATATGTCTGTGCCTGTATGAGTTATACTCTCTCAAGAATGCATGTACCCACAGGCTCCAGAAGAGGGCACCAGGTTGCTTAAAACTGGAGTTACAGGTTGTGAGCTGGCTTATGTGGGTTCTGTAAACTAAACATAGGTCCTCTGCAAGAGCATCAAGCACTCTTAACTGATAAAACATCTCTCTAGCAACACTATCTTTTCTTACAAGTTTATCCCACATACTTTCGTAATCATTGTTTCCTTTTGAATTTCCCTTTTCCCTATTTTATCTCCTTTTAAATTAGTTTCATTCTAACAATATATAAATGCTTAGGTTTTAAGTAACTATCATAGTTCTTTTATTTTCCAAACATTGATGATGGAGTTGCTAACTCCAATTGAGAGTTATGAAACTAGAAATCTGGTTATTGTTTTTGTGGTAGTGGTGGTGGTGGTAGTGGTGGTGGTTATTGTTGTTGTTACTGGTTTGTTGCTTTCTCTCATCTATCTCTCCTGTAAAATATCAACAATTGAGTTCATAGAACAGAATGTGGACCAAGCATTCCCTTCAGCCCTGCCTTTCAGAATCATAAGTGTACACATCTATCTAGAAAACAGACCCATGTGTTCACCTGCCATAAGGCATTTCCATGCTACGGGGCATATATCAAGGGGAAGGTAGAAAAGATATATGGACATTGTGAGACTTGAGAAGATGCTCTTGACATTGAATTTTTCCTCTAGCTTGCTCATTTTTGGTTCTACATTCTTAAGTTTTCAGATGAAATCAATAGCATCTGGATCTAAATGCTGAAGGGAGCCTAGAACAGCTTTTCAAAGAAAAAAAAATCGCTCATGGATAGATGCTATTAGTATATGACAAAACAGTGTCTCCCTCCAACAAAGTTCTTCACACGGCCAGGAACTACCTCAGACTTCCCATACCGTCACTTGAATAATTGTAGAATATGCAGAGCATGCAACATCCATAAAATAAGGAAGAGATGGCCAGAACAAACTAGGCTCTATTTGCGTAACCTTAAATCAGGATTGCCTTCAGCACTGAGGCGTGTCATGTCATTTTGGAGTATAAAGCCCAGGTAGGCCTGTTTTCTAGGGTCCCCCAGCTTGATGCAATTAAAGCACATATAGTCATCCACACCAGGCATTATATATGAGATTTGAATCCCAGCTTTCTCTTATTGTTCACTGCCTAGCCACAAATGACAGACACTCAATACAACCTGTCTGAGTAAGTGTCCTGTATCCAAGGAGGCAGGCAAGCCATAAGACAGCCCAAGCTGCACAGATTTAGTAGTCACTGGAACACAGTGAATTTATTCTGCAGTTTCCTTTTATAAACAGTAACTGATAAAGGATCCCTGACAAGACCACCTACTTAGTATAAGCCGTTTTAGTTTGCCTTGACTTTCTAGAATTATAATTTTGAGACTGTGCTTTGCTGTGTAGTCCAGACTGGACTTGAGGCACTAATCCTCCTATACTCTCAGCCTCTGGGGTCTGGGATGATGGCTGTGCCACTACATTTTTCTTATAATATCTTCCTCCTCCTTCTCTTCTTCTTTTTCTTCTTCCTCTCCCTCTCCCCCTCCCCTGTCCCTCCTCCTTCCTCATTCTTTCTTCTCCTTCTCCTCCTCCTTCTCTTCTTTTTCCCTCCTCATTTTTTTATTTGATATATTTTTTATTTACATTTCAAATGATTTCCCCTTTTCTAGACCCCCACTCCCCGAAAGTCCCATCAGCCCCCTTCCCTCCCCCTGTTTTCCCACCGAACCCTTCCCACTTCCCTGTTCTGGTTTTGCCCTCTACTGTTTCACTGAGTCTTTCCAGAACAAGGGGCCACTCCTCCGTTCTTCTTGTACCTCATTTGATGGGTGGATTATGTTTTTGGTATTTCAGTTTTCTAGGTTAATATCCACTTGTTAGTGAGTGCATACCATGATTCATCTTTTGAGTCTGGGTTACCTCACTTAGTATGATGTTCTCCAGCTCCATCCATTTGCCTAAGAATTTCATGAATTCATTGTTTCTAATGGCTGAATAGTACTCCATTGTGTAGATATACCACATTTTTTGCATCCACTCTTCTGTTGAGGGATACCTGGGTTCTTTCCAGCATCTGGCAATTATAAATAGGGCTGCTATGAACATAGTGGAACATGTATCCTTATTACATGCTGGGGAATCTTCTGGGTATATGCCCAGGAGTGGTATAGAAGGATCTTCTGGAAGTGAGGTGCCTAATTTTCTGAGCAACAGCCAGACTGATTTCCAGAGTGGTTGTACCAATTTGCAACCCCACCAGCAGTGGAGGAGTATTCCTCTTACTCCACATACTCGCCAACATCTGCTGTCTCCTGAATTTTTAATCTTAGCCATTCTGACTGGTGTCTCAGGGTTGTTTTGATTAGCATTTCCCTAATGACTAATGAAGTTGAGCATTTTTTTAAGATGCTTCTCCTCCATCCGAAGTTCTTCAGGTAAAAATTCTTTGTTTAACTCTGTACTCCATTTTTTAATAGGGTTATTTGGTTTTCTGGAGTCTAACTTCTTGAGTTCTTTATATATATTGGATATTAGCCCTCTATCTGATGTAGGGTTGGTGAAGATCTTTTCCCAATTTGTTGGTTGCTGATTTGCCCATTTGATGGTGTCCTTTGCCTTCCACTACATAAACAAACTCAAAGAAAAAAACACATGGTCATTTCATTGGATGCTGAAAAAGCATTTGACAAAATTCAGCATCCTTTCATGCTTAAAGTCTTGGTAAGAACAGGAATTCAAGGCCCATACCTAAACATAGTAAAAGCAATATACAGCAAACCGGTAGCCAGCATCAAACTAAATGGAGAGAAACTTGAAGCAATCCCACTAAAATCAGGGACTAGACAGGGCTGCCTACTTTCTCCTTATCTTTTCAATATTGTACTTGAGGTACTAGCTTGGGCAATTCGACAATATAAGGAGGTCAAAGGGATACAAATTGGAAAGAAGAAGTCAAATTATCATTATTTGCAGATGACATGATAGTCTACCTAAGTGACCCAAAAAACTCTTCTAGAGAACTCCTACAGCTGATAAACAACTTCAGCAAAGTGGCAGGTTATAAAATTAACTCAAGCAAATCAGTAGCCTTCCTATACTCAAAGGATAAGCAGGCTGGGAAAGAAATTAGGGAAATGACCCCCTTCACAATAGCGACAAACAGTATAAAGTACCTTTGGGTGACTCTTACCAAACATGTGAAAAGATTTGTATGACAAGAACTTCAAGACTATGAAGAAGGAAATAGAAGAAGACCTCAGAAAATGGAAAAACCTCCCATGCTCATGGATTGGCAGGATTAATATAGTTAAAATGGCCATTTTGCCAAAAGCAATATACAGACTCAATGCAACACCCATCAAAATCCTAACTCAATTCTTCACAGAGTTAGAAAGAACAATCCTCAAATTCATCTGGAATAACAAAAAACCCAAGATAGCTAAAACTATTCTCAACAATAAAAGAAATTATGGGGGTATCAGTATCCCTGACCTCAAGCAATACTACAGAGCAATAGTGTTAAAAACTGCATGGTGTTGGTACAGAGACAGGCGGGTGGATCAATGGAACAAGATCGAAGATCCAGAAATGAACCCACACACCTATGGCCACTTGATCCTCAACAAAGGGGCTGAAAACATCCAATGGAAAAAAGATAGCCTTTTCAACAAATGGTGCTGGTTCAACTGGAGGTCAGCATGCAGAATAATGGGAATTGATCCATCCTTGTCTCCTTGTACTAAGCTCAAATCCAAATGGATCAAGGACTTCCACATAAAGCCAGACACTCTGAAGCTAATAGAAAAGAAACTGGGGAAAACCCTTGAGGACATCGGTACAGGGGGAAAGTTCCTGAACAGAACACCAATAGCTTTTGCTCTAAGATCAAGAATTGACAAATGGGACCTCCTCATCATTTTTAAAGACATACTCTTACTATGACTGGCTTGGGACTACACAAACCAGACTGGTCTCAAACTCACAACAATCAGCTTGCCTCTGGCAATAGACTCTTACAATCTGGGCCAGGCTGACCCATGCCCAAACAATAGGAAGCTTTAATCACAGGCCGGCTTCACTAGCATACCTCTCAAGCACCGTTTCATCTTTGGAGATTATGTAACAAATGAACAAAAGTATTACAACTGAAGGAACACATCCTAAGTCGATTAAGTTGAAAGGACTGAGTATTGCACCTCTTTCTTTGTGGTGATAAGAAGGTGCTGAGTGCTATTGAAGTAGATAGTCCAACATGATTCAGACATCTCAGAAAACTCCAAAGGACACCAATAAAGCAGGTCACTGAAATTTAAAAAAAATTTACATCGATCTATCGTTCATATGCCATATTGTATATCTGGAATACTTTATGGTTTTAATGAACAAGATCAGTAAATAAACATTAATATAATATTACAGCACTATACCTAACCATGTGAGACAAAATATAAATAACATGGTAAGTATGTCACTGATATAAAATCTAAAGGGTGATTTTAACTTTGCTACTTGAAGACAGATTATATATGTCTTAACAGAATATATGAAAGCATCTGTCTGGGTAAAATTGTGCCCTTCAGCTCTCATGAATTCTGTATCTGTCCTAAAGATTATTTCTTTATTCCCAGCTACCATTCACATCCACAGTGCCCACAGACATATGAACAGGTGTCACCCGAATCTGTGGTTTTCATACTGGGTATATCAGCAGGGACCTCAGGTTCATCTGGGGAGAACTCAAAGAAAGGAGATGGGGTTCTTGTCGAGATCTCTCCCTTGCAACCAGCACTGTGTCTCCAGAACTACAGAAATAGACACTGCTGTCTTCAGGTCTTGCGTTATTCACTGTCAATGTTGAGAATGTTAGGTTCGGGCGGCTGATTGAAAACTTGTCCTTGGTGAATCCACTTTCATAGGTGGCTTCAGAGCCTTCATTTGCAGTCGCTATAGGCATCAAGCTCTGTCCCTGGAACTGTCGGTACCAAAACATTGCAACCACTTGACTATCAACCACACACTGGATTTTCAGTGAAGTTCCACTTTGACAGATGCCCCTGTTTGGCTTTTGGTAGACGAGGACACTGAACACAAAGCCTAATTTAAAAGAGACAGAGATCCATGAGGGTAAACAAGTTCAGATTCAGACATGGCTGAAGACAGAAAATCTCTGCTTTATTTTCTATGGTATCACCCCACTCCCCAAATCATGAGGTGCATTCCCCATTTTTAGCAATAGTTTCTGGCAGTATCCTCTAATCTGAGATATCTTCATCATCCTCCAACTAGCATATTCTGTTTTGGGGGAGAGAAAGCCTCTGCATACATCAACTCAGCATTGACTTTAACCCCAGGGTCTGCTCAGGACAAGGCTCCTACCTTGGCTCCAAAGAAGTAGCAGAAAAGTCCGCATCCTTAAGCAGTGATCTCTTTCCTGAGAAACAACACTAAAGCATCATGCTCACACCCATGTTTCCTCCACACAGTGTAACTGATTCCTTACTTGTTCTGTAAATTTTTTATGTAGGAAGTTGACATTTTGCTAAACATTAAAAAAAAAAATACATTGCCCTCTAGAGGAACTGCTTAGCTATTCACTTATAATGAGTCATTTGTTCAAAAGGCATCCCAGAATGCACTTACCACCCATGCAACATTCATCTATCCATCATTACCAAGTATCACAAGTATATAAGTATACCAAGTATGCTACTCTTTGAGTATACAAACACAAATGAAATCTAATATTGACTTCAATTAATTTTAACTGTCTGTTGTCTTCAATATGCTGTCCCTAACTGAACTTAGTTTTCCTCCTCCAACATGAATGCAATACTAAACTAACATCTTTTTCCAAAGTCCAATCTTTCCAATAAGTGTCATTTCCTTTACTTTTGTCCTTTAGATTCAGAAAGTCATTAAAGTACTTTTACTTGCCTACTTTGTTTATTAAAACAAAAATTAGATGAATGTATATGTATATGTTTCATATATATTCCCTGAATTCAATATCACAATCATTAACATTCTACTTTAATCCCTGAACATTTGTGATAATATTTATTTTATTCTAATTTAGTTGAGTTTAGACTGTGAATCAGGTCATTTCTTTATAAAGTTTGACCACAGGGCTATGGTTTGTCATTATTATATAACGAATTCCTTATATCATATAAGTGCTTATATAGTTTATTTGTGGGGTAAAGGTCAGAGTTAATTTTGTTTTTATTTCCCTGAATTATGTGTGATATTTATGGGTTAAATTATTTAAAAAGTCACAATCATTTATTTTATTTTATGTGTCTGAATGTTCTGGTACCTCTGAAGGCCTGAAGAAATCCTCTTGAACATGAGTTGCAATGTGGATACTAGAAATCAAGCCTGGGTTCTCTGCATGAGCACCAAGTGCTCTGAACTGCTGATCCACCTCTACAGCCCCAGGATGGGTTACTTAGACATCAATGTCATGGTGTTTTACAAACTGGAACGTTTTATAAATTCGAGAGCTTAACACAACTTCACAAATATAAGAGGAAGTGACACATTTAGAACTCATATTCATTGTTTTGTCATCCCAAAACCATTAACTAACATCAGAACTGCCAAAGACTAAGTCATTTTACAGGTTACTGTGTCTTACCACCTGGCAACTGGAAATGGTAAGCCTGATGTCCTAAAGCAAATATAAAATTCAGAAAGATAGCAAAAGTAACCTGTCTTATTCCTCTGATTCCAAGACTCTGCTATAAAATTATGCTCCCAGATTCCCTTTCATTCTCTCTCCCATTTATATTCAAATGTGTTTTTTAATATAAATACGAACACATCACATGGGTTCACCTGTATGTTTAATGAAAATAGGACAAATTTAATCAGAGGTTTATTTTTGACAGAATTTCAAAATCCCGAGGATTAAAAATACTCAGGACAAGGAAACTGTTATGAACTAAAATTATAAACTTTAAAAATCAAAGCTGTTGGAAAGGTAAAAAAAAAAATTAGAGTATTTTACTGATTGATAATGTCATACATGCATATAGTGTGCTTGGATCAAGTCCACTCCTCTCAAACAAGTCTCCTCTTGCTTCTACATATATCCTTGTATACCCATATGTGTACTCTATATGCTTCTCTTTTGTCCACTTAGTGCTAGATGTTTGTGGGTGGCTGTAAGATTATCTACTGGGCTAAGGCTAGCCTCTTAAGTCCAACCTCCCTAATATAGGCTGTGTATCCCCTAAACAACACAAGGTTTCATAGCCTTGCAAAAACCTAGATCCACAGTAGGAAAGTGATGCTGTTAAATCCAGGTTCTTCAGATATGCCTTGTATAGAAAGGAACCAGAGCAAAAGAGTCTAATGGCTGCCTACCCACATTAAAAATATCTAAGCCAATTGGGGTGTCATTTGGCGGTTGTTTTAAGAGCTACCAGTCAACACATCACAAATAGCATAGAGAAAAAAATTAAAGAACAATAACAATGTTCACAAGATGTATGGCTATGAACAAGTTATTTTAGTCAGGTTCATTGTTTTTTCTTGTACAAAAATATCAACATTACTGTTCCTGGACTGTCTCTGTAATCTCTAAGAGAAGAAACAACGCCTTTGAGCTCTCATTATCCTTGTTTCCTGTAGGCAAAAGCTCTCCCTCACTTAGTCCCAGTAAAGAACACCATGAAAACTTCCACTTCAATTTTATTTTTTTTTCCTGTTTCTTAGAAATCATCCATTCTCTTTGACTCTTACAATCTTTCAATCCTCTCTTTTGCATTGCTTCCTGAGTGATAAGGGAAGGGATTTATTTGGTAAAGATACTATCACTTTTAGCACTGAGTGTTCCAAAATCTCTCACTTCCTTCATGCTGGCAAGTTGTGGGTTTCTGTGTTAATTTCTTCTATTGTAAGAAGTTTCTTTTGAGGATGACAGAGTAAGGCACTAATCTGTGGGTGCAGCACAAGTAGGGTGACAGGAGAGGTGGGAGGATCTGGAAGGAGTTGGGGAAGGGGAAAGCCTGATCAAAATACATGGTATACATTATTTTTCAATAAAAATAAATGAACTGGTTTTCCTTTATTGTTTGAGAATTTCATGTATACATATACCATGTTTTGGTTAAATTTACACCACCACATAAAATTTCCACTTAGTACTGGCTAATTTATGGTTAGTTTTGGCCCAAATTTATAATTAAAATCTGTGATTTCATGAGCAGACTTAAAGCAGTCTTTTTCTGGGAAATGATAGATGTGTGTTGAAATAATAGGAAAAATTTTCAGGGGATTAGTGACATTTTATGTGCCTTTAAGACGATATATTGTGAACTTTTCTTGGAACATTCTTTTCTTCTTCTTTTTTTAATTCTTTCATCTTTTTTGTACAGCCCAGACTTTATTCCCTTCCAGGTTCATCCTTCAACTGTTCTACTTCCCATACCTCCTCTCCCATCCCTTATTCCAAGAGTATGGCCCCATCCCCCACCCCCTACCAGACACCCCAGTCCTTGGGGGCCCCATGTCTCTCAAGGGTTAGGTATATCTTCTCTGACAGAGTCCAGACCTGGCAGTTCTCTCCTGTACGTGTGTTGGTGGCCTCATATCAGCTGGTGTGTGCAGCCTGGTTTGTGGTTCAGTGTCTGAGAGATCCTGGAGGCCCAGGTTAGTTGAGGCTTCTGGTCTTCCTATAGGGTTACCTTCCTCCTCAGCTTCTTCCAGATTTTCCCTAATTCAATCACAGAGGTTGCCAGCTTCTGTCCATTGGCTGGGTATAAATATCCACATCTGACTCAGATGCTTGATGGGTCTTTTGAAGGGCAGACATGATAGGCCCCTGTTTGCCAGCACACCACAGCATTAGTAATAGTGTCAGGGCCTGGGCCCTCTCCCTGAGCTAGATCCCAATTTGGGCCTGTCACTGGACCTCCTTTTCCTGCAGTTCTTTCACACAGAAAAAATTCTGGGTAAGAATTTTGACTCTGGGATGACAATCCTATCCTTCCACTTGATGCCCTACCTTTTACTGGAGGTGGACACTACAAGTTACTTCTCCCATTGTAAGGAATTTCAACTATGGTCCCTCCCTTTGAGTACTGAGAGTCTCTCACCTCCCAAGCCTCTGGTACATTCTAGAGGATCCCCCACCACCACCTCCTACCTCCCAAGGTAGCCTGTTTCCATTCTTTCTACTGGTCCTCAGGGCTTTAATCCTGTTTCTATCCTCACAGCCAACCCCAATACCTGATCATGTTCTTCTCCTCCCCTCCCTGTCACCTTTCTCACCCATATCCTCCCCTCCCTCCCCCCTCCTGTGATTGATTTCTTTTCGGACCCGTCCCCCCCCCCAGTGGAACTAAGGCATCCTCACTTGGTCCCTTCTGCTTGTTATCCTTCTTAGTTCTGTGGATTGTATCCTGGGAATTCTGTACAGTTTTTTTTTGCTAATATTCACTAATAAGTAGACATTAGTCAAAAAAAGAACATTGTTTTTGATTTATTCAGAAACGCTAACTTCCTATTTCAGACACATTTTGGTCCCTTTCGATGTGTTTATTTCCATGCTGTTGCATCTCTGCATGCTTTCCTTTCTTTGCTGTGACGGCTGCTTGAGCGGCAACTATGGCAGGAAGGTGCATGAAACTAGGAGGGCAAACATGGCAAATACGGAACCAGGGATTCAACTTTGGTGGGATGTGGAAGACCCCTGGTATGATGGGAATGAAAACACTACTCAGAGAAATTCCTTTTCTTTTTCCTGCTCTGAGTCTCAGCAGTGTTTGTATGGGTATCAGTGGATTTATGGGTAATGTCAGCTTTGCACATACACCAAAGATCCTTGTATGTATGCATGTATGTATGCATGGAACAATAATATTTTTTCATAGGACCAACTACTGGGCAAAGGAATCTTGAGCCAAGCCTGTCAATCTGAGTTAAATCCAGGCAAGCTGTCCTTTGACATATGTGTGAATAAACACGTGAAAGCATGCACACATGCACACATGTGCAACTGCAATAAATAAATGTATAAAATATAAAAATTTAAATACATTGTTAGAGGTTTGTTTTGATTTATTAATGGTTTAAAGAAAAAACTTGTAATTTGAGACTCAGTTCTCTGTGTGTCATTCCTCCAACCAAAAAGACTTTCCAGGTGTTCGTTGGAGTAGTTGCAGACTAGCCACCTACACCATGGTTTATTTTTGCCCTGACGGGAGACTTTCCAATGAAATATAACCGATAAGAGAATTTAAAGGGATGTTTTTATTAATAATATTGGTTGAGTTTTTAATAGCATAAATAGGATCTAAATTTTATAAACCTTTGGATCTGGACAGACAGTAAAGTCTATATAAAGAGCTGAAAGATGTGAGTGCCCCCTGGTGACACAATGCAAAGCCAAGAAAGCTCAGTGAAAGGGAAAGAGGGTGAAAATGAAGGGATGAAATTATTAAAATGTCAGACAGAGCTGTAGTGTGAGTATGATAAAGTACTTGTCCTGGTAGGGTAGCAGTCTCATGAATTTAGTTTAGGGATAGCTCATACTGCCAGGATAAGTTTACATTATCTTTTAGTCTTTTGGGTTATGAAGGAGTGAGCATATCCTGTGCTTTATTTTTGTCTTTTGCTTTTTTCTAATATGCAAGTGTAAGGAGGTTCCTCTTTCCTGGCCACCTATTTCTAAGTGGCAGAAATGTGACATTGAAGGCAGCATTAGGCAAAAGGTAGAATAAGATCCTTTCTGTCTACTATTTTTGTGCAGAAAGGATGTGGCTGTGTAGAGCTGTGGATAAACTGCTGGCACAGAAGTACAAAGATGTCTGGTGTGTTTTAGCAGACTCCAGAATCAGGGAGAAATGCTCCCGCTTCTTTCGTGAGACCCTGTACCCCTCAGAGATGTCTCCTTCACTGTTGCTATCAACATCATATGAGAAATAAATCAGCTGTAGCTCCAGACCGGGGTCTTGACGATACCAGTACATCCTTTCATGGCCCATGTCCTGTACACATTCCAGCAAAACATTATCTCCCATTCTTTTGATCTGGTATCTTGGCATCTGCATTACTTTTGTGTCCACACAGCCTGTGGTGAAGAAGAGGAGTGAAGACAAGACCACCAAGCAACCTGATACTAGAAAATCCTGTTAGGCAAGGCACAGAGGTAATAGTACACAGTTTCTCTTCATTGCCAAAGACCCACCAATTTCCAGGACTCACCTATTCCCAGGAAACATAGATACACAGCAGAGATGAGCCTAACACTCATGGTGGTTTCAAGGAAAGTGTAGGTCCTTTTGTTGCTCTAGACTGAGAACTCATGATGTCATTGTTCTTGACTACACCTATAAGCTCTCCTCCTTCATGTAGATTAAAACATAGGGAGGTGTCAAGAGAGGAAATAGTGTATAGTGAAAGTATCTTTCTGTGTGTGCATTTCTATGGACATGTATATGGAACGATACTGTGCTTGTCTGGGAAAACACCAGCTTAGTCTTCTGAAAGTATTTAGTTTTATACTTCCAATTGTTGCCAGTCTGGATCCATAGGTAGAGGTAATTTTAATTGATGCCTTTTAATATACAATTAGCTAATTCCTCTCACAAAAATATTTGTTTTCTTTATGTTCCACTGGTGGTAGTGACCACAGTGGCATACCACAAGTGTGCTCATGGGCAAGCAAAAAAGTATGAGTTGTAGATAAATAATCTGTTTTTTAGTGGTTATTTTATTTATTTACATTTCAAATGATGTCCTTCTTCTAGGTTTTCCCTCCACAAATCCCCCATCCCATTCCCATCCCCTTTGCCTCTATGAGGGTGCTCCTCCACTCACACTCACTCTCCCACTCCTATCTCACCACTCTAACATTCCTCTATGCTGGGGCATCAAGACTGCAAAGTACTAGAGGCCTCCCCTCCCACTGAAGCCAGCTAATGCCATCCTCTACTATATAAGTAGCTGGAGCCATGGATCCTTCCATGTATTTTCTTTGACTGGTGGTTTAGTCCCTGGGAGCTCTGGGTCGTCTGGTTATTTGATATTGTTCTTCCTACGGGGTTGCAATCCCCTTCAGCTCCTTCAATCCTTCCCTTAACTCTTTCTTTGGGGTTTCCAGGCTCAGTCAGATGGTTGACTGTAAGTATCTGCCTCTGTATGAATGAGGTGCTGGCAGAGCCTCTCATGGGACAGCCATACCAGGCTTCTGTTAGCAATGCTTCTTGGCATCAGCAATAATGTTGGAGTTGATGTGCCTGCAGATGGAATGGATCCCCAGGTGGGGCGGTCTCTGGATGGCCTTTCCTTCAGGCTCTGCTTCATACTTATTGTCCCTGCATTTTCTTTAGATAAAAACAATTCTGGGATAAAAGTTCTGAGAAAGTTAGGTGACCCAATCCCTCAACTGGGGGCCATGCCTATCTTCAGGAAGTGGTTTCTACAGATTCTATCTCCCCTTTGTTGGATATTTTGGCTAATGTCATCCTTAATGTCATTGGCTAATGGGCCCTTGAAGCATCTCAATTGTTTGGCTTCTGGGATTTTCTAGTGGTGACCCCCATTTCTCCATCCCCCACTGCTGCATATTTCTATTCAATTTCCTTAACCTCTGTATTTCTTTCCTGTCCCTTTTCCTACCTGACCCTGATCCCCTTTGATCTCTCCCCCTTCCTTTCTCCCTCCTAGGTCCCTGGGCCCATCTCTCTCCTGTGATTATTGTGTTCCATCTTCTAAGTAGAACTGAAACATCCACACTCACTTTGGTCTTTCTTTTTTTTTTCTTTCTTTTTTTTTATTATTCGATATAATTTATTTACATTTCAAATGATTTCCCCTTTTCTAGCCCCCCCACTCCCCGAAAGTCCCGCAAGCCCCCTTCTCTTCCCCTGTCCTCCCACCCACCCCTTCCCACTTCCCCGTTCTGGTTTTGCTGAATACTGCTTCACTGAGTCTTTCCAGAACCAGGGGCCACTCCTCCTTTCTTCTTGTACCTCATTTGATGTGTGGATTATGTTTTGGGTATTCCAGTTTTCTAGGTTAATATCCACTTATTAGTGAGTGCATACCATGATTCACCTTTTGAGTCTGGGTTACCTCACTTAGTATGATATTCTCTAGCTCCATCCATTTGCCTAAGAATTTCATGAATTCATTGTTTCTAATGGCTGAATAGTACTCCATTGTGTAGATATACCACATTTTTTGCATCCACTCTTCTGTTGAGGGATACCTGGGTTCTTTCCAGCATCTGGCAATTACAAATAGGGCTGCTATGAACATAGTAGAACATGTATCCTTATTACATGGTGGGGAGTCTTCTGGGTATATGCCCAGGAGTGGTATAGCAGGATCTTCTGGAAGTAAGGTGCCCAGTTTTCGGAGGAACCGCCAGACTGATTTCCAGAGTGGTTGTACCAATTTGCAACCCCACCAGCAGTGGAGGAGTGTTCCTCTTTCTCCACACCCTCTCCAACACCTGCTGTCTCCTGAATTTTTAATCTTAGCCATTCTGACTGGTGTAAGATGAAATCTTAGGGTTGTTTTGATTTGCATTTCCCTAATGACTAATGAAGTTGAGCATTTTTTAAGATGCTTCTCCGCCATCTGAAGTTCTTCAGGTGAGAATTCTTTGTTTAACTCTGTACCCCATTTTTTAATAGGGTTGTTTGGTTTTCTGGAGTCTAACTTCTTGAGTTCTTTATATATATTGGATATTAGCCCTCTATCTGATGTAGGATTGGTGAAGATCTTTTCCCAATTTGTTGGTTGCCGATTTGTCCTCTTGATGGTGTCCTTTGCCTTACAGAAACTTTGTAATTTTATGAGGTCCCATTTGTCAATTCTTGCTCTTAGAGCATACGCTATTGGTGTTCTGTTCAGAAACTTTCTCCCTGTACCGATGTCCTCAAGGGTCTTCCCCAGTTTCTTTTCTAATAGCTTCAGAGTGTCTGGCTTTATGTGGAGGTCCTTGATCCATTTGGATTTGAGCTTAGTACAAGGAGACAAGGATGGATCAATTCGCATTCTTCTGCATGCTGCCCTCCAGTTGAACCAGCACCATTTTTTGAAAAGGCTATCTTTTTTCCATTGGATGTTTTCAGCCTCTTTGTCAAGGATCAAGTGGCCATAGGTGTGTGGCTTCATTTCTGGATCTTTTCTTTTAAGCTTCATTTGGTTTGTGTTGTATAGTGGGTATTCTGACCTTTGGGGCTAATATCTATTTATCAATGAGTACATAGCACATGTGTTCTTTTGTATCTGAGTTGTCTCACTCAGGGTGATATTTTCTTATTCCATTCATTTGCCTGTGAATTTCATGAAGTCATTGATCTTAATAGCTGAGTAGTACACCACTGAGTAAATGTAACACATTTTATGTATCCATTCTTCTATTGATGGGCATCTAGGTTGTTTCCAGTTTCTGGCTATTATAAGTAAGGCTGCTATAAACATAGTGGAGCATGAGTCCTTGTTATATGTTAGAGCATCGTTCAGTAGTGTTATAGCTGGGTCTTCAGGTAGAACTAGCTCCATCTTTTTGAGAAACCTAGGCAAATAGTTTGAAAAGCATACTTAAAATGTTTGTTTTGCCAAATGCCAGAAATTTCTAGCATTGTTGATGATAGATGGCTCCAAGAAAAGTCTGTGTAAAGTTTGTCACAGACTACAATGTTCAGTATAGCCTGACATGTTTAAGTGAAAATAGTTACACTAATATTTAAATGAGCTCTTACACACAGATAAATTAAATCAAGTTTTTTTCTCTCTGAACACCACTGTGTAGAAATCAAGTCTTCCTGAGAGGTGGGGTGAAGGATACTGGGTGAATTAAAGCTGATTCTGTTACAGGGTCTGGACTGAAGATTCCCAGTTGGAAACCTCAACAAGGAACAGTAGAAAGAAAACTCTGAACTTGTTGTGGCTCCTACTGTGAGTATACCTGAGACCTCAGATCTTTTCCTGTGCAATAATGCTTCTGGGAGCTTCCTTTCTGTGGGGAAAGCATTTTCCCACAGTAAGGGCAGGACTCAGAAGTAAGAGTCACCTCCTCCCTTGGTGACAACCATTTTTGTGCATTGAGGATGTGACTTTCAGGATTGTGGTCTAACTGATGATAGAGGAAATAGTGTCTATACATTTAGAGTGTGAGAGGAAAACTGAAGTATTATTTTAAGAAAACCCATATCTCTTAAAGGTTTACATTTGCTTAGCACTCCAAGAACCAAACAAATAATAGATTAAACATTGTCCTATATTAGAATCCACAATCTAAGCCAATGTACATATTCTAGTTGCATCACAGACTCATCAACTGTCTTCATGACAATATATATAACAAGTGCCTCAGTGAAACTGTGAACATAGATATTATGGACAAAATACGAGAATGTAGGAAGGACAGTAATGTATATAAATATGAGCTAGTAAATCTAGCCTACCAACTGCGACATCATACCAATGCTTCTATTTTAAGAAGACAAAGACTACACAACAGAGCACACTATTGCTGCCCATTATGGGTAAGCACATGATGGGGTCATGCATTTATGCTAACTTTGCTCAGGTTGCAATAGGAAAACACAGTAGTCAACTCACCAGGCTGTTAGAAGATCACTCAACCCATCAGGATGTCTAGAGGAGGAAAGCATGTGTCCAATATTACATGAGGAAATCGTCATTTAGAGAGGTGATCTGATACAGGGGCATCACTAATTAGGAGTGAGGAGTTAGTATAGGGTACGCCTTGGGGCTGGAGAAGAGGAAATTCTGTATGAGAATGCAGGCTATCAGAGTAGCTAAGGGAAAACAGAAGTTTATATCAGAAAAAGGGATGTAGACTTACAAGCTGTTGACATTGGGAAAAGGTGTTGCTTTCTATGGGCTGCAGTAGGGCCTCCTGAGGGAAGAAGTTTCTTCTTCATTTTCTGTGTCCCTTTTGTGTAAACAGCAGCTGGCTGTGCACCGTTGGCACTCACTGATGGCACAGAAGTGCAAGCATGAGTAGTTGATGCTGGTAGATTGTAATGTGAGAGGAAAGGCCATTTTTCTTCTCTTCTAGAGATGATAAACCCATCAGAGAGTTCTTCCTTGTTGATAATATGACCATTAATTGAGTAATAAATATGCTTTAGACCTAGACATGTGTTTTATCTATGTCAAAACATACAGTTATGACTCATAGTCTGAGAACAAGTTATTTTCAACTTTGTCCCAGTGTCTGTGATGAGGTGTCTTGGGATTTGGGTGACTCTGTGGAGACTATGAACGAAGAAGAGTTGAGACAGTCTGTTGAGTAAAAAGAGCTAATGTGGGTAATATTTGAGCTTTGGTCAACAATCTGTAGTCACAGGTCACTCATGTGTTTCAGAAGTCACTTGTTCACAGGAGATAAAGGACCACACAACGTGAAAGACTGGTGACAATGGAAATATCAGAATAAAACCCCTGCTTCAGTTAGACTCAAAGCTGCCAATAGTATATGTAATGGATGCTTCTCCTTCTTTTAAGTACTTGGGTGTTAGAAACATTTGAGATAAGAAAGTTGCTTCATTTTCTGCAGAAATTTGGTGAGTACACAGGCACTGAAACAGCCTTTATAATTCGTGTCATTTCCTTAATTTCTTTAGGGCCATGTGTCTGTACACATGTGCCATGTTTTTGTATTAGCACACTCTTGTAAAAATTGTCAAATATTTATGTATTTTAGATCCTCACGACATGAACTGTAATAACGCGTGACTATCACCTAAAAATGTGAGAATAGCAAGCTTACTCTGCTATCAAAACAGTGTTTTATTTTTAGAAGCTATTTCTACACTGCAGAAAAGATTCCAAGCATCTTCCTTAGCCTACTCACTGATGTGTTCTCTTAGTCACTGTCTTTTCAAAGATGCAAAGGTGTAAAAACTCAGTCAAATTCACACCACAGATTATTTTGCCATCATGTATCCCATTCAAAAATCTTAGAACACCTATCCCCTGCTCTTTAGCAGATAAGAGTTAGTTGGTTGTTCTTGCCAGAGCCTGCTTGCCTGGTATTTATTATAAATTTCTTGCCTTTCTTCTTCCCTCTTCTTTTCCAGAAGAGTCTGGTGGAATGCATAGCATGTTTGGATTTTGCTCTACTTCTCCCCCCTCCTCCTCCTCTCCCTTCTTTGCTTCCTCTTCTTCTAATTAAACTATAGGAATTCAAAATATGGTTTGATAGTGAAGAGCACAGTTGATGACATTCCAAAGTTACCCACAAGACAGCTCACAATTGTGTGGAACTCTTGTACTAAGGAATCTGATGACATCTTCTATCTACCACTGACACCAGACAGCCATGTGGTACACAGACACACAGACACAGACACAAACACACAGACACACACACACACAGAGACACACACACACACACAGAGAGAGAGAGAGAGAGAGAGAGAGAGAGAGAGAGAGAGAGAGATTTGAAATGATCATAATAATAAATTAAATTGTATTTAATGGATAAGATTATATATTTATGAAAAGTGATGGCCTGAGAGGAATATGATAATGCACATATACTTACATAAAATATACTTATGATGCTAAATCCTATGTGGAATCAATATAAATCAAATTTCTAGATCCAAGAAAGAAAGGTTGCATGTATTTATAATATGAAATGTGCTCTTTTGATAATAGTGAGCCTTTAAGCTTCTCTTATGCCATGTTGAAAACAGAGCATTTGGGGGTGACAAGAAATGCGAGAGAAACCTCCATCCTTCCCAAGACTTCCAACCACCCCACCACCAGAGTTTTCCTGAGGTTTCCAGAATTTTACTGCATTATTTTCAACTCCAGGAAAGTTGTAGGCCTTCATTCCTGTTCTCAGGGCTATGACTTTTGCTCCAAGGCTCCCTCATGGTAGAAAGGGCAGGCCCATCAGTTTTCATTCCATAGTATTGAGAGAAGAATGGTTGATGTCATATCATGTCTAAGGAATAGTTTTTCATTTTCGTGTCTACAATCTCTTTCTGGGGGAGAGCATGGAGAACAAGTTTGATTTAGTTTCAGACAGAAGTGTTTATACTGCTTGCTTCTGAAAATCCTCCATGTAGCTTAGGTGTTTCTAATGAAAGGAAAGTAATTTCTTACCTCAAACGTAGACTGAAGAACATAATTTTATATTACCTAGAAAACTCTGACACTCAAATTTTACAGTGAGAAATCTGGTCCTGTACCCACACATCATGTTAAACCCTAATTTATCAAGCTTTTCCTGTGTTTACAGTTGTTCCATTTCTGTAGAGAAGATGATTACTCTTCTAATTTTTCACTTTTCCTTAAGTGCTTTCCATATTATAATAGAAAATAAAAGACAAAATGAAACAACCAGATAGTAGCTGGTTCTTCCTTCCCATCCTGTGCTAGTTAAGTCACCTTTAACCCCAAGGCTTCACTTGTATCTTTCCTTTTCTATATTAATCAAGGCACTGAGATGATGCTGTTGGTTTGAGTCCTGAAGCCTTTATGAAAAGAGAAATTTGTCTACTTCCTACTCTTTGTATCACCTTCACTCTGATCTCCTCTACCCCACCCCACCATATTGAAAAATTTGAGGGCAGTACATAGCAGTCCTTTATGCCTTTAACAACAAGACCTAAAAGAAAATAGAAATCTCTTTCTCCCTTTTGCATTCTAATGGCATGCACACTGTCCTACCTTCCCTGTTTTTTCTTTCACTTTTCAACTTTGATATCTGTATCTGTTATGTTCCTCCTCCTTCAAGGCACAGCTCTAGGCCTTGTTTCTTATCTACCCACACTAGGTAAAAGTATTGCCACAAAACACTAAGTTTGTATCTCATCCTCAACAGAGGGGCTGTTTATTAAATGCCTGTACGATAGAGTATGTTTTGTACTTCAGCTACACAGATAGCTTTTCTTTTGTATGATTTTTGAGCCCAGGAATGGACTACCAAAGTTATCATCATAATTATAGTCCCAAATCATATTACCCTTAAGCTATTTTAGTTCTGAAAGGTGTATTCTACCTTATATCACTTTGTTCTCTATCACTAAACCCTGAGAATCCAAATTAAACACATGTGTTTTAAAAATAACGCATATATATGAACTTCGTCACACTCTCACATTATTATTTGAAATGTGATGTATATATTACAGAATATGTTACTGCCCTCTAGTGGAGTATCTACTGGATATTACTTGGACCAAGTTAAAGACTAAATTGTATAATCTATGAATATGCTTTATCACAGAGGTAAGGGGAGTTAAGTTTACAGAAGTCACTGAAGTTATTGATGAGCAGATCTTGGTATAGAGAGAACATCCTTGACATCCAGGTGGTCCAAATCTGATCACATGAGTCCTAAAAAGCATGGGACCTTTCCTAGTTATAATTCAAAGAAGCCTTCATTATATAGTAAAGGGTCAGATGACAGGAGTGTGGATTTGTCCCTCAATCTTTCAGAAATGAATGTAGCTTTCCTCCTACCCCATTTCAGTCATGTGGGAATAGGTTGGGATTGTGTCTTTTAAGACCTAAGCTGTATGTTAATTTGTATTATGTCAACAAAAGTTAGTATGATAAGAAGCCAAGATAACTGGGAATAGGATATGGTGAGAAAGTTGAGAAGAAAGAGAAGGAGGATAATTGAAGACTAGGATACTCTTTGTATGTGGGTGGATCCTCTGAGTTAGGTGATGGTCACTGTGAACTTGGATTTGTAAATTTTTGTACAGGAAAGATTGGCTACATTGATAAACTAACAAAGAGAAATCTATGTGTATTCTTAATGCTGGAAGATTAAAATGTCTGGGGTGATAATTCCTTTTCTTTGTTATGGTGGTGATGTAGACAGAACCTAGGGCCTCATGTACTCTAGGTAAATGTTTGCCACTGACTTACATTCCAAGACCTCAGGGTTTTTGTGAAAAATATTACATTCACTCAGAGCATCATTTTCAAAGGTGTCAATGTCAGAGAAACAATGAATAAACTTTATGGCTTGTCCTGGATCTCTTGACCTGGATATCCAATTTGATTTGATACTCTGAAAACATCCCAGTACATCATGCTTACAGCTTCTCTGAGCTAGGTTCTCAGTACCTATGTTTTGTTGAAGTCTACAAGGCGTGGAAACCAACCAGAAAGCCCACTAGAAACCCTATATGAAAGCAAAGCTCCCCAGGTAGAGACTCTGAGACCCTGAATTGAATATTCCCGACTCTGGAGGCTACACAAACTAGAGTCCTCAACTCTGTCCCCCCAACTAGTTCTTCTCATAATAGAACAGGTATATATTTCCCACGCCAATTCAATTCTGGAAAAAGTCTTCTATTCCACATTTCCTGTCATATTTGTGCATCTTTCCTGACACATCCTTGTTTGCCAAGCCATGCATTCTTTACATAAACACAGCTTCTACTATAATGAGGGAGACAAATTTTTATGTGTTTAAACTTGAATCTCATTCTTTGGGCAATTTACTTATGCAGTGTGTGATCTAATATTTGTAACTGGGTGTCGCTGGTTTACTAGCATCACCATAACAAAGTACTACAAACTGATTTAAATGACAGATGTTAATTTTCCCCCCACTTCTAATGATGAGATCAAGGTGTCAGCTGAGCCAGTGTCCCAGAGGCTTATTTCCTTGATTTATAGATGGATATCCAGTCCCTGTCTTTTCTCAAGGTCTTTCCTCCCTGTATCTGTGGCCTGGTAATTTTGCATACGGGGTGTAACCCATTGGACTTCATTTTACTTAATTACAGCTTTGAAGATACTATCTCCATGTAAGTAGTTCTGTGAAACATTAGTTTTAGACTTCATTGCATAAGTACAGCAGACAGGAATGTCTGATCCTGTAACACTGGGAATATAAAGAATACTGACTTCAAGGGTATGTTAAGGCAATAATGATGAAATGAATGAATGAGTAAAGAGGTTCAAACTTTGTCAATCATATATTCTCACAGTGCCTTCTCACTGCTCTTTAGGCCTACAATATTTTTGAAATGTTATTTCAGAAAGGATCCAGTGTTAAATTATTCACATATTGTTTTCTTTGAAATTTTTCCTCTGTGCTGGGATGCACATGCCAGCTGCTTCATTTTATAGATGTGAAACTGGAGTCTGAGAGGGGTGACTGCATTTCTGAAGTTATGAAGCGGCCAGCTTTGCTTGACTATGGATGTTGCATTCGACCATGGGTTTTGAATATTTCAGTATTTGTACTTAAATGTGTAGGTTAAGTGAACAATAAATCTCTAATGTTTAAATCAATTTGACCTTTCTATTTCTCTCTATAGGAAATGCTTTCACATTAGCTTCAATACCTAAAATATACCTAGTATACCTCCTTTGATGACTTGTTCCTTGTCATATTTCATTCCCCTGTATTCAGTGGAATCTTTGTCTGGTTTTCTTTAAATTATAGATGATATGAATGGGTCTCCCCAGCAAGGTTTGTTCTTCTGACAGCTTAAGTGTGATCCCAGAATCAGTCTTGAAATGAATGCCTTCTGTCTTTCAATTTTCTAGTTATCTTTTGTTTTGCTTTCAAAAAAACCAGAAGTTTTATTGAACAAGGTTTTGTATTGAACAAGGTTTACACTCTAAGTTCAAATAAATACAAGTTTCTATTTCCTGAAACTTTATCATTATTGTCTACAATTTGTAATTGTTCATCTTCTACTTTAGTCATCGATTTTCCTAAATGTTTCCTACAGAAGCATTATGTCATAATTGAGAGAGGCGTTATGTTACTTTCCCATGCATGGTGACATTCTGTTTGTGTGATAGGGGAAGGCAGTGGGATGGGGTAGGCAGTGGGATAGGGGTAGGCAGTGGGATAGGGGAAGGCAGTGGGATAGGGGAAGGTAGTGGGTTTTTTTCTGAAACTCAGAGTCACAAGAACAAATCACATGCCAATCATCGGACACTCAGAAGATCACTTCTTCCATCCTCTGTCAAAATATTATTGTCTTGCTGAAAAGTAGCTACATAGCAAAGGCCAACACAGACTCTGCAGGCCACAGCCAACAAGAATGAAAGAAGGAATCCTTCCTATGAGAACAGCTTCTCTGAGGTAAAGATAACTAAAAAGACACAAATGTCCATTTGATCTGTAATCAAGTGTTTTCAGAAGTGGAACAAGCTGTAGCAATAAATAAATAAAATTTGCTCTTATAAGTGTCATTATCATAGGTGGTTTGTCTGCCAGTCCGCCGGGAGTGGGGCCTGTGTCCTGCCCAGAGAGCTGCAGAAGGAGAGAAGCCCCATGGCCACATTCCCTGCCTGCCAAGACAGAAAAGGATCACTAGGTACTGTATCACCCTGAGCTTTAGATTTCTGGTGGTGCAAACCACCAGGGGTCTGCCTGCGCCAAGGAACTGAGCACATAGGCGGTTTGTCTGCCAGCCCGACGGGAGTAGGGCCTGTGTCCTGCCCAGAGAGCAGCAGAGGAAGAGATTCCCTGTGGCCAAATTCGCTCCCAGCTGGGACAGAAAAGCATCACTAGGTACTGGATCACCCTGAGCTTTAGATCTCCGGGGGTGCAAATCTCCAGGGGTCTGCCTGCACTCAGGAACTGAGCACATAAGCGGTTCATCTGCAAGACAGTCCATCGCAGGACCTGTGTCCTAGGTGAGAATCAACAGAGGGAGTGACCCCCACCAAACCATCTTCATTCCATAATAGAGCAGACAGAGAACATCTGGTTGAACTTAACCACCTAAGAATAACATTGCTTGAGGCAAGACTGAGCAGGGCTCCAAAGGCACAAAAGAGGAAGGCAGCATATCAGTAATCTGTGCCAGAGGAAACTCAGTCATCCAGTGTTGCAGAAATAATCTTAAAGATCCACAGTAAGTTGAAGCAGCAGCCAATGACAATAAGACCATCTAACACCTGGGAGAACTAGATGGCTAAAGGCAAACGTAGGAATGTTACTAACAGAAACCAAGGCATTATGGCAGCATCTGAACCTAATTCTCCAACAAGAGCAAGTCCTGGATACCCCAACACACCAGAAAAACAAGATTTGGATTTAAAATCACTGGTCATGATGCTGGTACAGGAACACATGAAGGACATACTTAAAGAAATTCAGGAGAAATGGATCAAAAATTAGAAGCCCTTACAAGGGAAATATCAGTGAAAGAAATTCAGGAGAATACAAAAGCCAATAAGGAGGAAACACAAAAATCACTTAAAGAAATACAGGAGAACTTTGATCAACAGGCAGAAGTCATGAAAGAGGAAACACAAAAATCTCTTTAAGAATTAGAGGAAAACACAAACAAGCAAATGAGAGAACTGAGCAAAAACTTCCAGGATCTAAAAACAGAAGTAGAAACAACTAACAAAGCACAAAGGGAGACAACTTTGGAGATAGAAAACCTTGGGAAGAAATCAGGGACCATAGAGGCAAATATCAACAACAGAATACAAGAGATAGAAGAAAGAATCTCAGATGCCAAAGATACCATAGAAACCATGGACTCAACAGTTAAAGAAAATGCAAAATGCAAAAAGCTTGTAACCCAAAACATCCAGGAAATCCAGGACACAATGAGAAAGCCAAATCTAAGGATTATAGGCATTGATGAGAGTGAAGATTTACAACATAAAGAGCCAGCAAATAATTCAATAAAATGATGGAAGAAAACTTCCCTAACCTAAAGAGAGAGATGCCCATGAATATACAAGAAGCCTACAGAACTCCAAACATACTGGACCAGAACAGAACTACTTCCCATCACATAATAATCAAAACCCCAAATGTACTAAACAAAGAAAGAATACTTAGGGCAGTAAGAGAAAAAGAGCAAGTAACATATAAAGGAAGACCTATCAGAATTACACCAGATTTCTCACCAGAGACCATGAAAGCTAGAAGATCCTGGGCAGAGCTCATGCAGACTCTAAGAGAACACAAATGCCAGCTGAGACGACTATACCCAGCGAAACTCTCAATCACTATAGATGGAGAAAACAAGATATTCCATGACAAAACCAAATTTACATAATATCGTTCCACAAACCCAGCCCCACAAAGGATAATAAGGGAAAACACAATTACAATGAGGGAAACTATACCCTGGAAAAAGCAGGATATTAAGCTTCTTTCATCAAAGCCAAAGTAGATAACCACACATGTATAAAATTAAAATCAAAAATGATAGGAAGCAATAACCACTACTCCTTAATATCTCTTAACATCAATAGATTCAATTCCCCAATAAAAAGACATAGACTAATAGACTGGTTATGTAAACAGGACCCTACATTTTGCTGCATACAGGAAACACACCTCAGTGTCAAAAACAAAAACTACCTTAGAGTAAAAGGCTGGGAGAAAATTCTACAAGGAAATGGTCCCAGGAAACAAGCTGGAGTTGATATCTAATATCAGATAAAATTGACTTTCAACCTAATGTCATCAAAAGAGACATGGAAGGTCACTTCTTGCTTGTCAAAGGAATAATCTAACAAGAAGAACTCTCAATCCTGAACATCTATGCCCCAAATACAAGGGCGCCCTCATTCATAAAAGAAACTTTACTAAAGCTCAGAGCGTATATTGCACCTAACACAGTAATTGTGGGTGACTTCAAAACTCCACTCTCACCAATGGACCGATCAGGAAAACAGAAACTAAACAAGGAGACAGTGAAACTAATTGAATCTTTGGACCAATTGGATTTAACAGATATATATAGAACTTTTCATCCCAAAGCAAAAGAATATACCTTTTTCTCAGCAACTCATGGTACCTTCTCCAAAATAGATTATATAGTTGGTCACAAGACAGACCTCAACAAATATTAGAAGATTGAAATAATCCCATGCCTCCTATCAGATCACTATGGAGTAAAAGTGGTCTTTAATAACAATAGAAACAACAGAAAGTCCACATACACATGGAAACTGAACAATGTTCTACTCAATGATACCTTGGTCAAGGAAGAAATAAAGAAAGAAATCACCTTTAATGAAAAAGAAGGCACAATATACACAAATCTATGGGACACAATGAAAGCAGTGCTAAGAGGAAAACTTATAGCTTTGAGTGCCTCCAAAAAGAAATTCGAGAGAGCATACACTAGAAGATTAACAGAACAACGGAAAGCCCTGGAACAAGAAGAAGCTAATTCACCCAGGAGGAGGAGAAGACAGGAAATCATCAAACTCAGGACTGAAATCAATCAAGTAGAAACCAAGAGAACCATACAGAGAATCAAGACCAAAAGCTGGTTCTTTGAAAAAATCAACAAGATAGATAAACCCTTAGCCAGACTAACCAAAGGGCAAAGAGAAAGTATCCAAATTAACAAAATTAGAAATGAAAATGGAGATATTAAAACAGAAACAGAGAAAATTCAAAAAATCATCAGATCCTACTACAAAAACCTGTACTCAACACAACTGGAGAATCTGGAGGAAATGGACATTTTCTTAGACAGATAACAATTACCAAAATTAAACCAGGATCAAATAAACCATCTAAACAGACCCATAATCCCTGAAGAAATAGAAGGGGTCATAGATAGGCTTCCAACCAAAAAAAGCACAGGACCACATAGTTTCAGTGCAGAATTCTATCAGAACTTCAAAGAAGACTTAACACCAATACTCTTCAAACTTTTCCACCAAATAGAAACAGAAGGATCACTACCCAACTCCTTCAAAGCCACTATTACGCTGATACCAAAACCACACAAAGATCCAACTAAGAAAGAGAATTTCAGGACAATTTCCCTTATGAATATCGATGCAAAAAAACTAAATAAAATTCTTGCCTACCAAAACCAAGAACACATCAAAACGATCCTCCACCAGGATCAAGTAGGCTTCATCACAGGGATGCAGGGATGGTTCAATATAAAAAAAAAATCCATAAATGCTTTCCACCACATAAACAAACTCAAAGAAAAAAACCACATGATCATTTCATTAAATGCTGAATAAGCATTTGACAAAATTCAGCATCCTTTCATGCTAAAAGACTTGGAGAGGACAGGATTTCAAGGCCCATATCTAAACATAATAAAAGCAATATACAGCAAACCGGTAGCCAACATCAATCTAAATGGAGAGAAACTTGAAGCAATCCCACTAAAATCGGGGACTAGACAAGGCTGCCCCTTCTCTCCATATCTTTTCAACATAGTACTTGAAGTTCTAGCTAGAGCAATTAGACAACAGAAGGAAGTCAAAGGGATACAAATTGGAAAGGAAGAAGTCAAACTATCACTATTTGCAGGTGATATGATAGTATACTTAAGTGACCCTAAAAACTCTAGTAGACAACTCCTACAGCTGATAAACAACTTCAGCAAAATGACTGGCTACAAAACCAATGCAAGCAAATCAGTAGCCTTTATATATTCAAAGGATAAGCAGACTGAGAAAGAAATTAGGGAAATGACTCCCTTCACAGTAGCTACAAACAGCATAAAGTAAATTGGGGTGACTGTAACCAAACAAGTGAAAGTCCGATATGACAAGAACTTCAGATCTCTGAAGAAGGAAACCGAAGAAGATCTCAGAAAATGGAAAAATCTTCCATGCTCACGGATTGGCAGGATTAATATAGTTAAAATGGCCATATTGCCAAAGGCAATCTACAGATTCAATGCTATCCCCATAAAAATCCCAACCCAGTTCTTCATAGAGCTAGAAAGAGCAATTCTCAAATTCATCTGGAATAACAAAAAACCCAGGATAGCTAAAACTATTCTCAGCAGTAAAAGAACTTGCGGGGGATTCAGTATCACAGACTTTAAACTTTACTACAGAGCAATAGTGATAAAAAAAAAAACAAACTGCATGTTATTGGTACAATGTCAGGCAAGCGGATCAATGGAATAGGATTGAAGAACCAGAAATGAACCAATATACCTATGGTCAGTTGATCTTCGACAAAGGAGCTGAAAGCATCCAGTGGAAAAAGATAGTCTTTTCAACAAATGGGGTGCTGGTACAATTGGTGGTGAGCATGCAGAAGAATGCGAATTGATCCATTCTTATCTCCTTGTAGTAAGCTCAACTCCAAATGGATCAAGGACCTCCACATAAAACCTGACACACTGACACTAATAGAAAAGAAACTGGGGAAGACCCTTGAGGACATGGGCACAGGGGAAAAGTTGCTTAACAGAACACCAATAGCTTACGCTCTAAGATCAAGAATTGACAAATGGGACCTCATAAAACTACAAAGTTTCTGTAACACAAAGGACACTGTCAAAAGGACAAAACATCAACCAACAGATTGGGAAAGGATCTTCACCAACCCTAAATCCGACAGAGGGCTAATATCTAATATATACAAAGAACTCAAGAAGGTAGAACCCAGAGAACCAAATAACCCCATTAAAAAGTGGGGTATGGAGCTAAACAAAGATTTTTCACATGAAGAACTTCTGAGGGCTGAGAAACACCTTAAGAAATGTTCAACATCATTAATCATTAGGGAAATGCAAATCAAAACAACCCTGAGATTTCACCTCACACCAGTCAGAATGGCTAAGGTCAAAAACTCAGGAGACAGCAGGTGTTGGCAAGGATGTGGAAAAAAAGGAGCACTCCTCCACTCCTGGTGGGATTGCAAGATATTGCAACCACTTTGCAAATCAGTCTGGCGGTTCCTCAGAAAACTGGGCATGACATTTCCTGAAAACCCTGTTATACCACTCCTGGGCATATACCCAGAGGATTTTTCAGCATGCAATAAGGACACATGCTCCACTATGTTCATAGCAGCCCTATTTGTAGTAGCCAGAAACTGGAAAGAACCCATGTGTCCTTCAACTGAGGAATGCGTATAAAAAATGTGGTATATATTCACAATGGAGTACTATTCAACCATTAGAAACAATGAATTCATGAAATTCTTAGACAAATGGATGGAGCTGGAGAACATCATACTAAGTGATGTAATCCAGTCTCAAAAGATCAATCATGGTGTGCATTCACTGATAAGTGGATATTAGCCTAGAAAATTTGAATACTCAAGACATAATCCACATATTAAGTGATGTCCAAAAAGAATGGAGGAGTGGCCCCTGGTTCTGGAAAAACTCAGTGCAAGAGTATAGGGGAATTCCAGAACAGGGAAGTGGGAAGGGGTAGATGGAGGAACGGGGGAGGGAAGAGGGCTTATGGGACTTGTGGGGAGTGGGGACCCAGAAAAGGGGATGTAAATGAAAATATATCAATAAATGAGCTTTGAATATTAAAAAAAATAAGTGTCGTTATCTGATGGAAACCCTAGTTTGTCTCTTCGCCTTTTCTGGGACTACTTCCTAGTAGAGTTTCACCTTCTTTGGCTTGCTCGAAAATGATGTTGTGAAATGGTTTTCTATGGATGCTGTAATAAATCACTATAAAATTAATATCATAAATCATTAATCACAAAGCTACCATGTAGAATACTACAGATTAGAAATTAAGCATAGTTCTCACTGAATTTATATCAAAATCAAGGAAGAATTATCTTTCTCTTTGAGTATCCATAGGAGAATCTGTCTCCTTACTTTTTCAATTCATAGAGACTACTTCCATTCTCTAGTTCCTCTTATTTATTATCTTCAAAGATACTATGATACTAACTATACTGTTAACGACATATATGTTTAGATTGAGTCCAGCTATACAATCCAAACAATAATTTCCTTGTATTAAGCTAGCTAATCACTTAATTACACCTCCACATTTCATTCTATTTTCTATATATAATAATATATTCCTAGTTACTGAGAAATAGCAGGTAAATATTCTTGGAGTCATTACTTTAGCTAACAGAAGGATGATAAGACTGAAAATTGGTTAAGTCTATGAAAACATTTTGCAAAGACTGTTCATATATCTTAAAGGGTTTTTTAAAACATAAACTTTACTAATGCTTGTCAAATACACTTTCAGAATATCAATTTCCTCACAAATAAAGCTTATAACTATATCATTCATAAAAACATAAAAGCTGAAATGGATCAAATATGCATTTGACAAGTGGGTGGGAAAACATGTCCACGTGACACAACCATTTTCAGCACGAAGAATGTAAGAAGCTATTCAAAGACTTTAGAATACAGGTGGGTTGGCCAAGAAGGCCCAGTGACCTTTCTGTTTCCAACTCTCTTTCCCCACATGAGTGGAGATATAGGTGTATATAGCTGCATCTAGCTTTTCATATAGGTTCCAGGGATCTGCGTTCTCATGGCATGCAATGAGGGCTGTGAAGGAATCTCCCCAGCCAGCATATCACCTTGGAAGCAAAATACCTTATGATTAAGGCCAAAAGTCAAATACGAGGAGTCTGGTAAGATTTCTTGTGGTTTCTCCAAATTGAGATGTGAATTCTAGAGATGGCCATGATTTTGTGCAGTTTGTATGTACTCATGTGGCATATTGTCTTCACTGCTGGCACAGAACACCTGGTCCTGTTCAAGGGTCTGGCAGACCTCAGTGTGAGGGGGATGTTCTTTTTTTTGTAATATGGGAATAGTACACTCAAGGTAAAGCTCTTATTTCTGTGTATTGTTTACACCATATGAACAATGGCTCAGCTATAGTTCCATTCCTGGCTCCTGCTGATTCCAGTAGATTTTTATCACAGTCCATGGTTTGAGAACATTCCAGAGTAATTTTCTTTCCATTCCGCATAATTGAGTATTTGGAGTCTGGGAGATATTAACTTCCAATAGGCCTGCAGGCCAAGACAACTTTTGGCAATACAGTCCAGGGTGGTATTTGAGGACATAATAAAATAATAATAATAATAATAATAATAATAATAATACACAAAGGACAATTTTCCTACCTGAGTTTGAAAATTCTACATCTTACCTGTTCCCAGATGATTAAAGGCAAGAATAACTTGGCAGCCATGAAATAGGCTAAAGCAGGAGTTTGGGTCATGGGCAAGAGGATGGGCTCTTCTGGAAGTTAGTTTATTATAACATAACCCTGTCAACTGCTCTGGCTCCCATAATCATTCTCTTCAATACAGTTTCATCTTTATTGCTTTTTTTATTTTCTATATTCTTTGTTTACTTTCCAAATGATTTTCCCTTTCCTTGTTCCCACCCTCCTCATAAGTCCCATAAGCTCTCTTCCCTCCACCCACTCCCCAATCACCCTTCTCCCACTTCTCTGTCCTGGTACTCCCCTATAATACTGCATCAAGCCTTTCCAGGACCAGGGTCCTCTCCTTCCTTCTTCTTGGGAATGATTTGATAAGTGAGTTGTGTCTTGGGTATTCAGAGCTTCTGGGCTAATATCCACTTATCAGTGACTGCATCCCATGTGTGTTCTTTTGTGAATGAGTTACCTCACTTAGGATGATATTTTCTACTTCCAAACATTTGCCTAAAAATTTCATGAATTCATTGTTTTAATTGTTGTGTAGTATTTCATTGTGTAAACATACCACAGCTAAACAAAGAATTTTCACTTGAAGAATTTTGAATGGTTGAGAAGCACCTTAAGAAATGTTCAACATCATTTGTCATGAGGGAAATGCAAATCAAAACAACCCTGTGATTTCACCTCAGACCAGTCAGAATGGCTAAGATTAAAAAACTCAGGAGACAGCAGGTGTTGGCAAGGATGTGGAGAAAGAGGAACACTCCTCCACTGCTGGTGGGATTGTAACCATTCTGGAAATCAGTCTGGTGGTTCTTCAGAAAAATGGGCATGACACTTCCAGAGGACCCTGCTTTACCACTCCTGGGCATATTCCCAGAGGATTCCCCGACATGCAATAAGGACACATGCTCCACTATGTTCGTAGCAGCCTTATTTATAATAGCCAGAAGCTGGAAAGAACCCAGATGCCCCTCAATGGAGGAATGGGTACAGACAATGTGGTATCTTGATTACTTTTTGCATCAAAGAAAAGATATTTTTGTTCAATTTCCCCATTCAAAGTAGGTTTGACACTCTGCTTATTTCTCCTAATTCTTTCCTAGTCTTAGAAAAACTTCAGTTGCCACTATTTTGCAAGTTTTGGAAATGAACATACATCTGAGCTTTCAGTCTATAATAATGGAATTTGATCTAATTATGTAGGCTGAAAAGGAAGCAATGTTGTGTGAGTTTTGAAGAATAAACAGGAATGGAATGTAACAATCTAAAAGGGAGGATTCATCAATAGAAAAAACCATCAGCAGAGTTGCTACTTCAGATCAGCAATGGGGCAGCTGTGAGCAGTAAATCAAATATCTATTTACATAACATGCATAAAAGATCTGGCAAATCACTGATTTCACAAAAAACATAGAATGAGTGGTCATCAGTCACCCATCCCATCCCCATCTTCACTGACTTGTAAGGGTTTTATTAATTTAAACTCCCCCTATGATGATTTTAGATTCATCTTTCACTTAGAAGAAGCTTCAAATGCAGAGAGATCAGAATATTCTAATGTTTAGTTCTCCCTGGCACACATTTTGGTAACACTGATAAATTAAAACATGGTTAATATTTATATACATGTATAAACAGTTCCTTGTATGTTGTCTGTTTCAAAATGGCAGAGTCCCTTAAAGAAAAATAGCTGCTCTTTCTCCATACCATTCTTCCATATCTGCTTATTCCTAGCTCCCAGCTAATTATACATCACCATCGTATTTAATTGTGAGAAATATATGTGCATACACGCATATTTTTTGTTCAGTGAAACAGTCTCTTTTTAAACTTCTCTGAACCAGTCTTCATAGAACCAAACTTTTTTTTTAATTTTCAAAGGGACTTAGATATGAGAGGTATAGAGAATTTAAATAGACATTAACCAGAAGTCATAAAATATGTTCTTGAAAGAGAATCTTGAAGAACTAACTACTTGAAGACACAGTTGAGCCTACGTTTGTCCCTTCACGACTTCTTCCTTCCTCCCTGCATGCTATCTTCCAGCAATTATACTCAGTAGCAGACATGTAAATCTCCCAAGATATCACTCCTAAAGAGTCTTATGATGACTCTACATGGAAAGAATTATAAAATTCCATCCCTGTGTCTATAACTTCACAGAAGAGAAGAGTTGCTTCTCTTTTCTGTAAGGGTCAGAAAAACTTTAGTGGCTAGCTCTTCCCTGGCTGAAGAATGGGAAAATGTGTAAGAGGTAAAGAAATAGACACAGGAGAGAGCATTTAAAAAAGTACAGCTGTCCCAATTCAACGTGATCTATTTGAGGAAATACAACATGTTCAACTAGGCTGAAATTCAAAGTGCTAGAGTGAATTTAGAACACTTGGACAGATTTTTTTGTGCCCAGAAATGATTATGAAAGGCTTTGTGTACTGCATAAATTTAGAAAGTTAAACATGGACACCATGGTGGCTATGTGGATGATGGTAAATAGATGATCTATGAGTCTGGGAAACCAGGAATGAGAGCTGGTGCTATTTTCTAGGAAGTAGGCAGTGAAAGCAGACACTAGATCAGAAAAAGAGACAGAAAAATGAATCTTATGAACATATTTGCTTTGCGAATCATGACATTAACTATGACCTTGGTGAATTGTCTAAGATAGAGAAGGCTCTTCCTTATCCCTTCCCAGCTCCTTGTTGGGTCTAAGTATAGTAATATCCAGTGATGTATTTGCATAAAATAAGGACATAAATCCTGTCACCTTCACATCACAATCATGATGGATGCAGTCCAGCTCCAAACATCCTTGAGGAATCATACAAGTCCTAAGCTGAATCTGTACCCAATCCCAGATCCGTTCTTGTCCAAACACATCCTCCTATGCACCCTTGTTGACTGCCAGGACATATCCAGCGATCTTCCTGTGAGAATTCATGACATTCTGTGACAGGAAACAAATAGATTTTGAATCTGATAAATTTGAGAAGGGGAGCTCACAATAATTTCAATCACTAAGATGGAAATACAGTGTGCCCAGATTGGGGGCAGGTTGAGGAGGCAATAAATTCAGGAAATTCAAATTCCTTGACCTTGCGTTGCCTATGAGGAAGCCAGCTTGCACTGCTCACTCACAGAAGATGCAATGACTATAGATCTCAAACGTGAAGGGAAAATGTAACAGGCAAATAATTAAATAAAATGGTAAATTAAATGAGAGACTTTTAGTTACATATGGAATTACTGTTGAAGTTTGCCTAGAAAGCAAGAACAAAGCTCATGAAAAATATTTTAAAGAGATCAATTAAATGATACAGAGTAATCAAGAGAGACTGGAAATTGAGAATAACATTCTTTTGAGAATAAGAATGAGAATGAGAACATGTAGAAGACAAAACCTGTTGGGTCCTTCCTTGCAGAACAGCCATAAAACAAGTGGATTCTTTTCTGAGGTGATTGAGGCTGATTGGGAAATATGATAAAGCACATGCCAATGCTTTTATCATGATTCTGAGACTCTAGAAGTTCTTGATTAAATACTACTGTTCCTATTACTCACTGGCTTCTTGGTAAGTGGCCACTACAGAGTAATCATGGGACTGATCCAATGACAATTCTGAAAGGGGCATCTTTACTCTCTTATTTACCCCCTAGTAGGCAGATATATTTTGATATTTTTAATTCAGTATATCTAGATAATAACAAGATTGATCTACTCTAAATTGTTCTTGGCATAGCTCAGAATGCTGAACCCTAGATGAATAATTATTTTTGTACATCAAACTCTCTCATATCTTTAACTTCTGAGCTAAGTATAATAATAATAATTAAACAAATTTAAAGTTAAAACTTAAAATCAAGAAAATATGTTCTTCATATACAGATAAGTGGGTATAAAAATAAAGGGTGAGGTTGAGCTTAGTGAAACTGGGACTGAGTAATTGCACACAGAATATAGGAACTGTTAGTTAGGAGAGAGTGCAGTGGCAGACTGTGCAAAAATAGATGGAAGCAAAGAAGAAACAGTTAAAAACCACAGTGTATTTGAGCTGATAAGAAATATTCTTGAAAAACCATTAATTTACTGAGACCAGAGAAGTAGATCAGTGCCTTACTTAGTCACCAACTTAGAGAAGATGGAAAGAAATGCAAAGACCCACCTCCAGACATTATATATAGGAGAGACCTTGAAACAGTCAGATTGAATAGGATGTCTCCATCCAATCCTTCTCATGGCTCAGTGAACCTCATAAAATAGAAGGTAGATACGCTGTAAGAGCCAGTGGTGGAAAAAGGACACCAAGAAAACAAAGCTGTCTCAATGAACATAACTGATGCACACATGAACTCACAGAGACTGAGGCAGCATGCACAGACCCTGAAAAGTTCTGTATCAGGTCCTTTGTTTATATATTTTGGCTTCCAGTTTAGTGATTTTATAGAGTTCCTGAATGGGCAAATGAGTTGTTCTCTGTTTAATATGCTTCCTCTTGGGTTCTTTTCCTTCTGTTTGTATGTTTTGTCCAATTCTTTGTCATTTTTTAAATTTTAATTTTTTTAAAAAAAATTAAATGCTGATAAATATTTGAATTTATTATCCTGAAAGACTGTTGTTAGATCATCTTAGCTTCTCCTGGAAGTACACTTTGGAACTTATCATCAAACAGAAAAAAAAAGCATTGGGGTTTATAAATCACAGCATTATCTACAGACATTGATCCAAAGTCACACTTAGATGTGACCCATTCAAATAGGACATCCAAAAATCTAAGTATACCATATCTCACATTAAGGAAGACTTCTAAACCCTGAGAAAATTCCTCACTCATCTGCCTATCTTTCTGTGTAGTGAGCAGGTGGCCTAGAGTAGGCATAGTTATAAAGGACTGATTAGGAGTGGCATTCCTTAAAGACAGCAAAATAACTATCTTGCTCCTTCCTAGAGACATTGTACTTATAAGAGATCTCTCCTTTATTAATGTCATTTGTATTAAGGGAATGATAGGTCGGCTGTAGCTTTTGTCTGGGTCTAGCTGATATCTGTACATGTAAACATAATTTATTATGGGAACATCCCATAATAAAACTCTTTTCTGACCTATAATATTGCTCTGTAGGGTCTGATTAATATATAAATTCATAGACCCTTATCAAGAAAGAAGATAGTAGGAGCTGGAGAGATGGCTCAGCTGTTAAGAACACTGACTGCTCTTCTGAAGGTCCTGAGTTCAAATCCCGGCAACCACATGGTGGCTCACAACCATGTGTAATTAGATTTGGTGCCCTCTCCTGGAGTGTCTGAAGACAACTACAGTGTACTTACATAAAATAAATAAATAAATCTTTTTTAAAAAGTTAAAAAACGAAAAAAAAGAAAGAAAAGAAACAAGACAGTTTTATGAGTTCCCATTTGTCGATTCTTGTTCTTAGAGCATAAGCCATTGGTGTTCTGTTCAGAAACTTTTCTCCTGTACCCATGTGTTCAAGGTTTGTCCCCACTTTCTCCTCTATAAGCTTCAGTGTGCCTGATTTTATGTGTAGACCTTTGATCCACTTGGACTTGAGCTTTGTACAAGGAGATAAGAATGGGTTGATTTGCATTTTTCTGCATGCTGACCTCCAGTTGATCCAGCCCCATTTGTTAAAAATGCTGTCTATTTTCCACTGGATGTTTTTAGCTCCTTTGTAAATATCAAGTGACAATTCATGTGTGGGTCTTTTCTGGGTCTTCAATTCTATTCCATTGATCTTCCTGCCTGTCTGCATATCAACACCAAACAGTTTTTATCACTATCACTCTGTAGTAGAGCTTGAAGTCAGAGATAGTCAATAGGACAAAATGGCAAACAACAAATTGGGAAAAGATCTTTACTAACCCTACATCCGATAGAGGGCTAATATCCAACGTATACAAAGAACTCAAGAAGTTAGTCTTCAGAGATTCAAATAACCCTATTAAAAATGGGGTACAGAGTTAAACAGGAAATTCTCAACTGAGGAAACTCAAATGGCTCTAAAGCACCTAAAGAAATGTTCAGCATCCTTAGTTATCAGGGAAATGCAAATCAAAACAACACCGAGATTCCACCTTACGCCAGTCAGAATGGCTAAGATGAAAAACTCAGGGGACAGCAGATGCTGGATAGGATGTGGAGAAAGAGGAACACTTCTCCATTGTTGGTGGGATTGCAAGCTGGTAAAAGCACTCTGACAATCAGTTTGGCAATTCCTCAGAAAATTAGACTACCTGTGGACCCAGCTATACCACTCCTGGGAATATACCCTGAAGGTGCTCCTACATGTAATAAGGACACATGGTCCACTATATTCATAGCTACTTTATTTATAATAGCCAGAAGCTGGAAAGAACCCAGATGTCCCCTCAACAGAGGAATGGATACAGAAACTGTGGTTTAAATACACAATGGAGTACTATTCAGCTATTAAAAACAATGAATTCATGAAATTCTTAGGCAAATGGATGGAACTAGAAAGTGTCATCCTGAGCAAGGTAGCCCAGTCACAAAAGAATGCACATAATATACACTCACTAATAAGTGGATGCTAGTCCAAAAGATCAAAATAAACAATTTTCAATTCACCCAGCACAGGAAGCTCAAGAAGAAGGAGGACTTAAGTGAGGGTGCTATGGTTCCTCTGAGAAAGGGAACATAAAACTCATAGGAGCAATAAGGGAGGCAATGTGTGCAGCAGAGTCTGAAGTAAAGGCTACCCAGAGACTGCCCTACTTGGGAATTCATCCTATAAACAGTCACCAAACCTCAACACTATGACAAGAAGCATGTACCAAAAGGAGCATGCCATGGCTGTCTCCAGAGGGGCCCTACCAGAGCCCTAAAAATACAGAGGCAAAAACTAGCAACCAACTATTGGATTGGACTTGGAGTCCCCAACGGAGGATCTGGAGGGTAGTCCAAAGGAGCTGAAGGGGTTTACAGCCCTATGGGAAGAACAATGACTTCGGACACCCAGACACCCCAAGACTCCCAGGGACTGAACCATCAACCAAGAGGCACACATGTTTCCAGCCAAAAATGTGGCAGAGGAAGGCCTTGTTGGGCATCAGTGGAAGGAGTGGTCTTTGGTCAGGTAAAGGCTCAATAGAGGCCCCAACAAAGGGAATCAGACAGGGCGGGCATGAGGGGGTAGGGGGAGGGGTGGAAGTGTGTCAGGTAGAGGGGCATATACATGGAGGCAGGGGGTGGGAGGAGGGGTAGAGAATCTTTGGGGAGGGGGGCTTTTGGGAGGGGGGAAGTTGGGAAAGGTTTTACCATTGGCAAGGTAAATGAAGAAGATACTCAATAAAAGAAACAAAGAAAGAAAGAAAGAAAGAAAGAAAGAAAGAAAGAAAGAAAGAAAGAAAGAAAGAAAGAAAGAAAGAAAGGAAGGAAGGAAGGAAGGAAGGAAGGAAGGAAGGAAGGAAGGAAGGAAGGAAGGAAGGAAGGAAAGAAGGAAGAAAGAAAAGAAAGAAAGAAAGAAAGAAAGAAAGAAAGAAAGAAAGAAAGAAAGAAAGAAAGAAAGAAAGAAAGAAAGAAGACAGTAATGGAGACAGTCCAGTCCAGACATACTGAAACTAATAGAAAAGAAACTGAGAAAGACTCTGAGGATATGGGCACAGTGGAAAAGTTCCTGAACAGAATACCAATAGCTTATGCTCTAAGATCAAGAATTGACAAATGGGACCTCATAAAATTACAAAGTTTCTGTAAGGCAAAGGACACTATCAAAAGGACAAAACAGCAACCAACAAATTGGGAAAAGATCTTCACCAACCATACATCCGACAGAGGGCTAATATCCAATATATACAAAGGACTCAAGAAGGTAGACTCCAGAGAGCCAAATAACCCTATTTAAAAAGGGAGTAGAGAGCTAAACAAAAAATTTTCACCTGAAGAATTTCGAATGGCTGAAAAGCACCTTAAGAAATGTTCAAAATGGTTAATCATTAGGGAAATGCAAATCAAAACAACTCTGAGATTTCACCTCACATCTGTCAGAATGACTAAGATTAAAAACTCAGGAGACAGCGGGTGTTGTCAAGGATGTGGAGAAAGAGGAACACTCCACCACTGCTGGTGGGATTGCAAGCTGGTACAACCACCCTGGAAATCAGTCTAGTGGCTCCTCAGAAAACTGGGCATGACACTTCTGGAGGTCCCTGTTATACCTCTCCTGGGCATATACCCAAAGGATTTCCCGGCATGCAATAAAGACACATGCTCCATTATGTTCATAGCAGCCTTATTTATAATAGCCAGAAGTTGGAAAGAACCCAGATGTCCCTCAAAGGAGGAATGGATTCAGAAAATGCGCTATATTTACACAATGAAATACTACTCCACAATTAAAAACAACGAATTCATGACATTTTTAGGCAAATAGTTGGAAAATATCATCCTAAGTGAGGTAATGCAATCACAAAAGAATACACATGGAATGCAGTCAGTGATAAGTGGATTATTAATTAGCCCAGAAGCTCTGAATACTCAAGATACAATGAACAAATCAAATGATACCCAAGAAGAAGGAAGGCGAGGGCCCTGGTCCTGGAAAGGCTTGATGCAGCATTGAAGGTGCAGAAATGAAGGTGTTTCCAGGTCAAAATATTTGGGAAGTTGGGACAAGAAAATAGGAAAAAGGAAGTTTTCAAGTTCAAAGTAGATCTTTCCTCTTTACTGGGGCTGAGAGATGGTTGCAGACACAACCTTGTAGCAGAATCCTTTGTACCTCTATATGACTCAGCAAGAAGCAGACATTTTGGCTTGTATACTATAAATGTCTTTGGTAGGCAGAAGCTGTCCACTTCATTCTTTTCTCTTTGCTTTTCTTTTTTGCGTGTGTGTGACCCTATTGCTCGTACCTTCTTTTTTCCCTTCTCTCTCCCCTCCATAGTCCCCTTTCTTCTGTCAAATAGTTACCAGAGTGGATTTTCTTTATCTTCCAGGGTCTGTTTCATTTACTCAAGAAAACACCATATTCTTTAATGCAGAGCACAAAAACCCTTTGCCATCAGAGAAAATGGACTCACTTTCTCCCAACAGCAATTAAATTCCAGGAGCTTCTCAGCTAAGGATGGGCATTTAGGACCATGTCCCCTCTTCCATGTTAACTTTTGTCTCACCCTAACTTGTGCATTCTGTCACATTGCTATGAGTTCTCATGTGTGTCTGGCCTACTGGGTCTTGAAAATACTGTTTCCTTGAAGCAATCTACCACCTCTGGCTCTGGGAAAATCACTTGAAATGTAAATAAATAATATATTGAATAAAAAAGAAAATCTTACTAACTAGTTTTCTAAAAGGCTCCATGAACATTGAGGGAAGGGATACCCATTCTCAAATAAATAATAAAAATATTACTTAAAAACATACCATAAAATGTATAGCTATGATATATAAATAATGGAAGTTACTGGGGTATTTAGGTATATTCATAGTAAAGTCCATGTTGTTTATGGTGGGGAGCAGAATGCTTTTAAATTGAGGATTATAATTTCACCATGATGTTAGTCAACTGTAGCTTTTCCCCCCCATTTTTTGAAAACTTTGAAATTTTATTTATTTTTTCTTTTTTAGTAGGTATTTATTTTATTTATATTTCAAATGTTATCCCCTTTCCTTGTTTACCCTCTGAAAACCCCCTATACCATACCTACTCCCAACCTCACCAACCCACCAATTCCTGCTTCCCTGTCCTGGCATTTCCCTACACTGGGGCATCTAGCATTCACTGGACCAAGGACTTCTCCTCTCAATGATGTCCAGAAAGGCCATCCTATGCTACATATGTGGCTGGAGCCATGGGTCTCTCCATGTGTACTCTTTGGTTGGTAGTTTAGCACCTGAGTGCTCTGGGGATACTGGTTGGTTCATATTGTTGTTCCTCCTTCGGGGCTGCAAACCCCTTCAGCTCCTTGGGTCCTTTCTCTAGCAACACCATTGGGCACCCTCTGCTCAGTCCACTGGAAGGCTGTGAGCATCCACATCTGTAATTGTCAGGTACTGGCAAAGACTCTCGGGAAACAGCTACATCAGGCTGCTGTCAGCAAATACTTGTTAGCATCAGCAATAGTGTATAGGTTTTGTAACTGTATATGGGATGGTTCCCCAGGTGGGGCAGTCGCTAAATGGCCTTTCCTTCAGTTTCTGCTCCACACTGTGTCTCTGTATCTCCTCCCATGGGTATTTTGATGCCCTTACTAAGAACAGAAGTATTCGCATTTTGGTCTTCCTTCTTCTTGAGCTTCATATGGTCTTGAGCTTCAATGGTCTGTATCTTGGGTATTCTGAGCTTCTGGGCTAATATCCACTTATCAGTGAGTGCATACCATGTGTTCTTTTGTGATTAGGTTAGGTTCTTATTTTCTAGTTCCATTTATTTGCCTTAGAATTTCGTGAATTCGCTGCTTTTAATAACTGAGTAATGCTCCATTGTGTAAAGGTACCACATTTTATGTATCCATGCCTCTGTTGAGGGACATCTGTGTTCTTTCCAGTTTCTGGATATTATAAATAAGGCAGCTATGGACATAGTAGAGCATGTGTCCTTACTATATGTTGGAGCATCTTATGGGTATATACCCAGATGTGGTATAGCTGGATCCTCAGGTAGTACTATGTCCAGTTTTCTGAGTAACCACCAAACTGATTTCCAGAGTGGTTGTATCAGCTTGCAATCCCTGATTAGATTAGAGGAAGGTTCCTCGTTTTCCACGTGCTTGCCAGTACCTGCTGTAACCTGAGTTTTTGATATTAGCTATTCTGACTGGTGTGAGGTAGAATTTCAATGTTGTTTTGATTTGCATTTCCCTGATGACTAGGGATGTTGAGCATTTCTTTAGGTGATTCTCAGCCATTCAATAATCCTCAGTAGAGAATTATTTTTTTAGTTCTATACCCCATTTCTAATAGGGTTTTTTTGTTCTCTGGAGTCTAACTTCTTGCATTCTTTGTATACATTGGATATTAGCCATCTATTAGATATAGTATTGGTAAAAAAATTTTGCCAATCTGTTGGTTGTCCTTTTGTCCTATTGACAGTGCCCTTTGCCTTTCAGAAGCTTTCTAATTTTATGAGATCTCATGTGTCATTTCTTGATCTTAGAACATAAGCTATTGGTGTTCTAAGCTATTGAAAGTTCAGGAAACTTTCCCCTGTGCCCATGTGCTCAAATCTCTTGCCCCACTTTATTTTCTAGTAGTTTCAGTGTATCTGATTTGATGTGGAGGTACTTGGTCCACTTGGGCTTGAGCATTGTACAAGGAGGTAAGAATAGATCGATTTGCATTCTTCTACCTGCTGCCAGTTGAACAAGCACCATTGTTGGAAATGCTGTACTTTTTGCACTCGAAGTTTTTAGCTCCTTTGTCAATGATCAAGTGACCATAGGTGTATGGGTTCATTTCCATGTCTTCAATTCTAGTCCATTGATCTGCCTTCTTGTGACTGCACCAATAACAATGCAGTTTTTATTGCGATTGATCTGTAGTAGAGCTTGAGGTCAGATATGGTGATTCCCCCAGAAGTTCTTTTTTGTTGAGAATGTTTTTTGCTATCCTGGGTGATTTGTTATTCCAGATGAGTTTGAAAATTGCTCTTTCTAACTCTATAAAGAACTGAGTTGGAATTTTGATGGGTATTCCATTGAATCTGTATATTGCTTTCAGCAAGATGGCCATTTTTATTATATTAATCCTTTCAATCCATGAGCATGTAAGATTGTTCCAGCTTTTGAGATCTTCTTTGATTTCTTTGTTTAGAGACTTGAAATTCTTGTCATACAGATCTTTCATTTGCTTAGAGTCACATCAAGGTATTTTATATTATTTTTTACTCTTGTGAAGGGTGTTGCTTCTCTAATTTCTTTTTTAGCCTGTTTATCCTTTGAGTAAAGGTAAGCTACTGATTTGGTTGAGTTCATTTTATATTTAGCCAGTTTGCTGAAGTTCTTTATTTGGTTTATGAGCTCTCTTGTAAAATTTTGGGGGTCACCTAAGTGTACTCTCATATCATCTGCAAACAGTGATATTTTGATTTCTTCCTTTCCAGTTTGTATCCCTTTGACCTCCTTTTGTTATTTAATTGTTCTAGCTAGGATTTCAAGTACTATATTGAACAGGTAGAGAGACAAAGGACAGCCTTGCCTATGGTATGAATTTAGTGGGATCGTTTCAAGTTTCTCTCCATTTAGTTTGATATTTGCTACTGGCTTGTTGTATATTGCTTTTACTCTGTTTAGGTATAGGCCTTGAATTCCTGATCTTTCCAGTACTTTTATCATGAAGGGGTATTGGATTTTGCCAAATGCTTTCTCAGCAGGTAATGAAAAGATCATGTGTTTTTCCTTGAGTTTGTTTATATAGTGAATTACATTGATAGATTTCTGTATAGTGGACATCCCTGCATCCCCGGAATGAAACCTGCTGGATTGTGATGGATGATCATTTTTATGTGTTCCTGAATTCCATTGGTAAGAATATTCATAAGGGAATTTGGTCTGAAATTCCCTTTCTTTGTTGAGTCTTTGTGTGGTTTAGGTATCAGGGTAATTGTGTCTTCATAGAACAAATTGGGTAGTCTTCCTTCCATTTATTTGTGGAATAGTTTGAAGAGTATTCGTATTAGGTGTTCTTTGAAGGTCTGATAGAACTCTGCACTAAACCCATATGGTCCTTGGTTGGGAGACTATTAATGACTGCTTCTATTTCTTTAGTGGTTCTGGGACTGTTTAGATTGTTTATCTGATCCTGAATTAACTGTAGAACCTGGTGTCTGTCTAGAGAATTGTACAAGTCATCCAGATTTTCCAGTTTTGTTAAGCATAGGAATTTTTAGTAGGATCTGATGATTTTTTTGGATTTGATTTTTTGTCGTTATGCTTCCTTTTTCATTTCTGATTTTGTTGATTTGGATAGTGTCTCTGCGCCCTCTGGTAAATTTGACTAAGGGTTTACCTATCTTGTTTATTTTCTCCAAGAGCCATCTCCTGGTTTGGTTGATTCTTTGTATAGTCCTTTTTGCTTCTACTTGGTTGATTTCAGCCCTGAAATTGATTATTTCCTGCTGTCTACTCCTCTTGGGTGGATTTTCTTCTCTTTGTTCTAGAGCCTTCAGATGTGCTGTCAAGCAGCTAGCATATGCTCTCCCCAGTTGCTTTTTGGAGGCAGTCACAGCTATGAGATTTGCTCTTACCACTGCTTTCATTGTGTCCCATAAATTTGGGCATGTTGTGGCTTCATTTTCATTAAATTCTAACATATCTTTAATTCCTTATTTTTTCCTTGACCAAATTATCATTGAGTAGAGTGTTGTTCAGCTTCCATATTTATATGAGTTTTCTATTATTTTGGGGTTTTTTTTTTGATGACCATTCTAAGTCCATAGGATGCATGGCATTATTTCAATCTTCATACATCTGTTGAGGCCTGTTTTGTGATCAGTTGTATGGTCAATATTGGAAAGGTTCTGTGAAGTGCTGAGAAGAAGATATATTATTTTGTTTTACAATAAAATGTTACATATATGTATACATATATGTATATATGTAACATATTTTTCTTTTTTAAATTCGATATATTCTTTATTTACTTTTCAAATGATTTCCCCTTTCATTGATTCTTTCTTCCCTGAAAGTCCCATAGCCTTCTTCCTTCTCCTGTTCCCCTATCCACCCCTTCCCACATTCCTGTCCTGGTATTCCCCTACACTGCTGCACTGAGCCTTTCCAGAACCAGGGGCCACTCCTTCCTTCTTCTTGGACATCATTTGATATGTCAATTGTGTATTAGATATTCCAAGCTTCTAGGTTAATATCCGCTTATCAGTGAATGCATACCATGAGTGTTCTTTTGAGACTGGGTTACCTCAGGATGATGTTCTCCAGCTCCATCCATTTGTCTAATAATTTCATGAATTCATTGAGTCTAGTGGCTAAGTAGTACTCCATTTTGTATATATATCACATTTTTTTATCCATTCCTCTGTTGAGGGACATCTGGGTTCTTTCCAGCTTCTGGCTATTATAAATAGGGCTGCTATGAACATAGCGGAGCATGTATCCTTATTACCTGCTGGGGAATCCTCTGGGTATATGCCCAGGAGTGGTATAGCAGGGTCCTCCAGAAGTGCCGTGCTCAGTTTTCTGAGGAATGGCCAGACTGATTTCCAGAGTGGTTGTACTATCTTGCAATCCCACCAGCAGTGGAGGAGTGTTCCTCTTTCTCTACATTCTCGCCAACACCTGCTGTCTCCTGAGTTTTTAATCGTAGCTATTCTGACTGGTATGAGGAGAAATCTCACTGTTGTTTGGATTTGCATTTCTCTAATGACTAATGATGTTGAACATTTCTTAAGGTACTTCTCAGCCATCCGAAGTTCTTTATATATATATATATATATATATATATATATATATATATATATATATATATATATATAATCAATTTGGTTCATAACTTCTGTTAGTTTCACTGTGTGCCTGTTTACTCTCTGTTTCCATAATCAGGCCCTTAATGAGAATGGGGTGCTGAAGTGTCCCACTATTATTTTGTGAGGTGCAATGTGTGCTTTGAGCTTTATTCATGTTTCTTTTTTTTTTTTATATACTTTCTTTTTTTTTTTATTATTCGATATAATTTATTTACATTTCAAATGATTTCCCCTTTTCTAGCCCCCCCACTCCCCGAAAGTCCCGCAAGCCCCCTTCTCTTCCCCTGTCCTCCCACCCACCCCTTCCCACTTCCCCGTTCTGGTTTTGCTGAATACTGTTTCACTGAGTCTTTCCAGAACCAAGGGCCACTCCTCCTTTCTTCTTGTACCTCATTTGATGTGTGGATTATGTTTTGGGTATTCCAGTTTTCTAGGTTAATATCCACTGATTAGTGAGTGCATACCATGATTCACCTTTTGAGTCTGGGTTACCTCACTTAGTATGATATTCTCTAGGTCCATCCATTTGCCTAAGAATTTCATGAATTCATTGTTTCTAATGGCTGAATAGTACTCCATTGTGTAGATATACCACATTTTTTGCATCCACTCTTCTGTTGAGGGATACCTGGGTTCTTTCCAGCATCTGGCAATTACAAATAGGGCTGCTATGAACATAGTAGAACATGTATCCTTATTACATGGTGGGGAGTCTTCTGGGTATATGCCCAGGAGTGGTATAGCAGGATCTTCTGGAAGTAAGGTGCCCAGTTTTCGGAGGAACCGCCAGACTGATTTCCAGAGTGGTTGTACCAATTTGCAACCCCACCAGCAGTGGAGGAGTGTTCCTCTTTCTCCACACCCTCTCCAACACCTGCTGTCTCCTGAATTTTTAATCTTAGCCATTCTGACTGGTGTAAGATGAAATCTTAGGGTTGTTTTGATTTGCATTTCCCTAATGACTAATGAAGTTGAGCATTTTTTAAGATGCTTCTCCACCATCCGAAGTTCTTCAGGTGAGAATTCTTTGTTTAACTCTGTACCCCATTTTTTAATAGGGTTGTTTGGTTTTCTGGAGTCTAACTTCTTGAGTTCTTTATATATATTGGATATTAGCCCTCTATCTGATGTAGGATTGGTGAAGATCTTTTCCCAATTTGTTGGCTGCCGATTTGTCCTCTTGATGGTGTCCTTTGCCTTACAGAAACTTTGTAATTTTATGAGGTCCCATTTGTCAATTCTTGCTCTTAGAGCATACGCTATTGGTGTTCTGTTCAGAAACTTTCTCCCTGTACCGATGTCCTCAAGGGTCTTCCCCAGTTTTTTTTCTATTAGCTTCAGAGTGTCTGGCTTTATGTGGAGGTCCTTGATCCATTTGGATTTGAGCTTAGTACAAGGAGACAAGGATGGATCAATTCGCATTCTTCTGCATGCTGACCTCCAGTTGAACCAGCACCATTTGTTGAAAAGGCTATCTTTTTTCCATTGGATGTTTTCAGCCTCTTTGTCGAGGATCAAGTGGCCATAGGTGTGTGGGTTCATTTCTGGATCTTCAATCCTGTTCCATTGATCCTCCTGTCTGTCACTGTACCAATACCATGCAGTTTTTAACACTATTGCTCTGTAGTATTGCTTGAGGTCAGGGATACTGATTCCCCCAGATTTCCTTTTGTTGCTGAGAATAGTTTTAGCTATCCTGGGTTTTTTGTTGTTCCAGATGAATTTGATAATTGCTCTTTCTAGATCTGTGAAGAATTGAGTTGGAATTTTGATGGGTATTGCATTGAATCTGTATAGTGCTTTAGGCAAAATGGCCATTTTAACTATATTGATTCTGCCGATCCATGAGCATGGGAGGTTTTCCCATTTTTTGAGGTCTTCTTCCATTTCCTTCTTCAGAGTCTTGAAGTTCTTGTCATACAGATCTTTCACATGTTTGGTAAGAGTCACCCCAAGATACTTTATACTGTTTGTGGCTATTGTGAAGGGGGTCATTTCCCTAATTTCTTTCTCAGCCTGCTTATCCTTTGAGTATAGGAAGGCCACTGATTTGCTTGAGTTGACTTTATAACCTGCCACTTTGCTGAAGTTGTTTATCAGCTGTAGGAGCTCTCTAGTGGAGTTCTTTGGGTCACTTAGGTAGACGATCATGTCGTCTGCAAATAATGATAGTTTGACTTCTTCCTTTCCAATTTGTATCCCTTTGACCTCCTTATGTTGTTGAATTGCCCGAGCTAGTACCTCAAGTACAATATTGAAAAGATAAGGAGAAAGGGGGCAGCCTTGTCTGGTCCCTGATTTCAGTGGGATTGCTTCAAGTTTCTCTCCATTTAGTTTGATGCTGGCTACCGGTTTGCTGTATATTGCTTTTACTATGTTTAGGTATGGGCCTTGAATTCCTGTTCTCTCCAAGACTTTAAGCATGAAGGGATGCTGAATTTTGTCAAATGCTTTTTCAGCATCCAATGAAATGACCATGTGGTTTTGTTCTTTGAGTTTGTTTATGTAGTGGATTGTATTGATGGATTTCCGTATATTGAACCAACCCTGCATTCCTGGGATAAAGCCTACTTGATCATGGTGGATGATCGTTTTGATGTGTTCTTGGATTCGGTTGGCAAGAATTTTATTGAGTATTTTTGCATCGATGTTCATAAGGGAAATTGGTCTGAAGTTCTCTTTCTTTGTTGGATCTTTGTGTGGCTTTGGTATCAGCGTAATTGTGGCTTCGTAGAAGGAATTGGGTAGTGTTCCTTCTGTTTCTATTTTGTGGAATAGTTTGAAGAGTATTGGTGTTAACTCTTCTTTGAAGGTCTGGTAGAATTCTGCACTGAAGCCATCTGGTCCTGTGCTTTTTTTGGTTGGGAGACTTTCTATGACTCCTTCTATTTCTTTAGGCATTATGGGACTGTTTAGATGGTCTAGTTGGTCCTGATTTAATTTTGGTATTTGGTATCTGTCAAGGAAATTGTCCATTTCCTCCAGATTCTCCAGTTGTGTTGAGTATAGGCTCTTGTAGTAGGATCTGATGATTTTTTGGATTTCCTCAGTTTCCGTTGTTATATCTCCCTTTTCATTTCTAAGTTTGTTAATTTGGATACTTTCTCTGTGCCCTTTGGTCATTCTGGCTAAGGGTTTATCTATCTTGTTGATTTTCTCAAAGAACCAGCTCCTGGTATTGTTGATTTTTTGTATGGTTCTCTTTGTTTCTACTTGATTGATTTCGGCCCTGAGTTTGATGATTTCCTGCATTCTACTCCTCCTGGGCGAAATAGCTTCTTTTTGTTCCAGGGCTTTCAGGTGTGTCATTAAGCTGGTAATGTATGCTCTCTCCATTTTCTTTTTGGAGGCACTCAGGGCTATGAGTTTTCCTCTTAGCACTGCTTTCATTGTGTCCCATAGATTTGGGTATGTTGTGTTTTCATTTTCATTGTGTTCTAAAAAGTCTTTAATTTCTTTCTTTATTTCTTCCTTGACCAAGGTATCATTGAGTAGAGTATTGTTCAGTTTCCACGTGTATGTGGGCTTTCTGTTGTTTCTGTTGCTATTGAAGACCACTTTTACTCCATAGTGATCAGATAGGAGGCATGGGATTAGTTCGATCTTCTTATATTTGTTGAGGTCTGTCTTGTGACCAATTATATGGTCGATTTTGGAGAAGGTACCATGAGGTGCTGAGAAAAAGGTATATTCTTTTGTTTTAGGATAGAATGTTCTATATATATCTGTTAAATCTAATTGGTCCAAAGCTTCAATTAGTTTCATTGTGTCCCTGTTTAGTTTCTGTTTTCCTGATCGGTCCATTGAGGAAAGTGCAGTGTTGAAGTCACCCATAATTATTGTGTTAGGTGCAATGTGTGCTTTTAGTTTTAATAAAGTTTCTTTTACAAAAGAGGGTGCCCTTACATTTGGGGCATAGATGTTCAGGATTGTCAGTTCTTCTTTTTGTATTTTTCCTTTGACCAGCAAGAAGTGTCCCTCAGGGTCTCTTTTGATGACTTTGGGTTGAAAGTCAATTTTATCTGATATTAAAATGGCTACTCCAGCTTGTTTCCTGAGACCATTTGCTTGTAAAATTGTCTTCCAGCCTTTTACTCTAAGGTAGTGTTTGTCTTTGACCCTGAGGTGTGTTTCCTGTAAGCAGCAAAATGTAGGGTCCTGTTTACGTATCCATTCAGTTAGTCTGTGTCTTTTTATTGGGGCATTAAGTCCATTGATGTTAAGAGATATTAAGGAATAGTGATTGTTACTTCCTATCATTTTTGACGTTATTTTTTAAATTTGAATGCTTAACTTCTTTTGGGTTTGATGAAAGGTTACTATCTTGCTTTTTCCAGGGTGAAGTTTCCCTCCTTGTATTGGTGTTGTCCTCCTATTATCCTTTTTAGGGCCGGGTTTGTGGATAGATATTGGGTAAACTTGGTTTTGTCATGAAATATCTTAGTTTCTCCATCTATGGTGATTGAGAGTTTTGCTGGATATAGTAGTTTTGGTTGGCATTTGTGTTCTCTTAGAGTCTGCATGAGATCTGCCCAGGACCTTCTAGCCTTCATAGTCTCAGGTGAAAAGTCTGCTGTGATTCTGATAGGTCTTCCTTTATATGTTACTTGGCCTTTTTCTCTTACTGCCTTTAGTATTCTTTCTTTGTTTAGAACATTTGGTGTTTTGATTATTATGTGACGGGAAGTATTTCTGTTCTGGTCCAGTCTGTTTGGAGTTCTGTAGGCTTCTTGTATATTCATGGGCATCTCTCTCTTTAGGTTAGGGAAGTTTTCTTCCATAATTTTATTGAAGATATTTGCTGGCCCTTTAAGTTGTAAATCTTCACTCTCCTCTATGCCTATAATCCTTAGGTTTGGTCTTCTCATTGTGTCCTGGATTTCCTGGATATTTTGGGTTACAAGCTTTTTGCATTTTGCATTTTCTTTAACTGTTGAGTCCATGGTTTCTATGGAATCTTCAGCATCTGAGATTCTTTCTTCTATCTCTTGTATTCTGTTGTTGATATTTGTATCTCTGTCCCCTGATTTCTTCCCAAGGCTTTCTATCTCCAAAGTTGTCTCCCTTTGAGTTTTCTTAGTTGTTTCTACTTCTGATTTTAGATCCTGGATGGTTTTGCTTAGCTCCTTCACTTGCATGTTTGTGTTTTCCTGTAATTCTTTAAGAGATTTTTGTGTTTTCTCTTTCATGAGCTCAGCCTGTTGACCAAAGTTCTCCTGTATTTCTTTAAGAGATTTTTGTGTTTCGTCTTTCATGACCTCAGCCTGTTGAGCAAAGTTCTCCTGTATTTCTTTAAGTGTTTTTTGCATTTCCTCCTTGTTGGCTTTTGTATTCTCCTGGATTTCTTTCAATGATTTTTGTGTTTCCCTTGCAAGGGCTTCTACCTTTTGATCCATTGTCTCCTGAATTTCTTTATGTATGACCTTCATGTGTTCCTGTACCAGCATCATGACCAGTGATTTTAAATCCAAATCTTGTTTTACTGGTGTGATGGGGTATCCAGGACATGTTGGTAGAGGAGAATTGGGTTCAGATGTTGCCATATTGCCTTGATTTCTGTTAGTGACGTTCCTGCGTTTGCCTTTTGCCATCTAGATCTCACTGGTGTTAGTTTATCTTGTCAGTGCTGGACTCACCAGTGCAAGCTGCCCCTTCCCAGTTGGCCTCTGGTGCACAGCTTACCTCCTGCACTGCTTGTAGACAGTGTGCTGCTGCCCAGGCTGTTCAGATCCCAAAGCAGGCACCCGAAGGCTCCCGCTGGGGCCCGCTGGATTCACTGGAGCACACTGACTTCTCCCAGCTGGCCGCCCGGAAGCCCAGCTAGCCACTTGCAGGACTTGGAGATGTAATGCTGCCGCCCAGACTGATCTGGATCCGGAAGCGGAGAGAGTAGAGCTAAGGGCTTCTGCCTGAAGCCTTGCCCCAGATTGTGTCTGTGGAGCAGATGGAGCCCGTGTGCACTCCCAGGGAGTGCCGAAGGTGTATGCTACTGTGACCTCCCCTGAGTTCCGCTCACTCCGCTGGGCTGCCGATCTGCCAACCGGGCTATCGCACACAAGGTTAGCCTGGCCGCCCAGTCCCTGAGTCCAGGCAAAAGCCTGGGAGGCAAAGGTCCGAGCAAAGTTCCCCTACGGCTTTGACTGTTAATTGGGTTTGCCAGGTGACTAGGATGGCGGGCGTGTGTGCCCGCGCTCCCTGAAAGCGCCGGGAGAGTCTGCTTTGCTAACAATCGCCTGGGCGGGTTGACTCACAGATGGCCCACCAAGCCGCCCAGTTCTTGGGGTCAGTCCTGTGCCTTTTGGGGCCTGGACCCCCGCTTTGTTAGCCTTAGGCTATGCCTGTTACAGGTCTGCCCGCCTGAGCTCTCTGTCGTCCTGCAGGCAAAATGGCGGCGGCGCGCTCGCAGGCCTGGGCAAAAAAACCTCCTGGTTGGGTTGGCACCCCGATGGCCCCCCGACCCGCCCAGGGCCTGGGTGCAGGCCAACGCCCGTCGGGCTCAGACCACCGCGGTGTTGGCCTCGGATTATGTTTGTGTACCTCAGTCTGTCCGATTCCTGGAGTACGGAACCAAGATGGATCCTCCTCTCCTGACTGGTGGGAGGCCGAGTTCTGAAGTGGCCTCCGTGCAGGAAAGGCACCGCACTACTGCAGCTGCTTGCTGTCCGGCTGGTCAGCGAAGGTCAGTGGTCGTGGGCGCAGGGCCTAACTGGTCCCTGTGACGCCTTGGTTCCACTGCTGATGGCCCTTCAGCTGGAGCAGCCACTGCTGCCGCTGCTGCCGCCGCCGCCGCTGCCGCCGCCGATCTCTATTCATGTTTCTTTTATGAATGTGGGTACCCTTGCATTTGAAGGACCAGTATGAAGTGTCCTTCCTTATCTTTTTTTTATAACTTTAGGTTGTAGGTCTATATTATTCGTTATTAGAATGGCTACTCCAGCTTGTTTCTTGGGACCATTTACTTGGAAAATTGCTTTCCAACCTTTTACTCTGAGGTAGTGTCTGTCTTTGTCAGTGAAGTGTATTTCCTCTGTGCAGCAAAATGCTGGGTCTGGTCTCTTTTTATTCAGGAATTGAGTCCATGGATGTTAAGAGATATTAAGGAAAAGTGATTGTTGCTTCCTGTTATTTTTGTTATTAGAGGTAGAATTCTGTTTATGTGGCTATCTTCTTTTTGGTTTGTTAAATGATTATTTTCTTGCTTTCTCTAGGGTATAGTTTCCCTCCTTTTATTGGAGTTTTCTATTTATTATCCTTTGAAGGGCTGGGTTTGTGGTTAGCTATTGTGTATTTTTTTTCATGGAATACCTTGGTTTTTCCTTCTATGGTTATTGAGAGTTTTGCTGGGTTTAGAACCCTGGGTAGGCATTTGTGTTCTCTTAAGGTCTGTATGACATCTATGTAAAATCTTCTGGCTTTTATAGTCTCTAGTGAGAGATCTGATGTAATTCTGATAGATCTGCCTTTATATTTAACTTGATCTTTTATCCTTATTGTTTTTTAATATTCTTTCTTTGTTTTGTGCATTTGGTGTTTTTATTATTATATGATGAGAGCAATTTCTTTTCTGTTACAATCTATTTGGATTTCTGTAGGGGGAGTGCTGGTCTCCAGGGAATGCTCTGACCCCCAGACTTGGAGGTGAGATCTCCATTTTCTCTCAGGTGACTGTCCAAGGCACATCTGTCCAGGAGCGCACAGGGTACGGGAACAAAAGAACAAATAGGACAGTGTCCATCCAGTAACCATTTGTACCCAGAAGTTTGTATGTTTGAGGGTATCTCTTACTTTAGGTTAGGGAAGTTTCCTTCTTTTGGTGAAGGTATTTACTCTTTAAGCTGGAAATCTTAGTTCTCTTTTATACCAATTATCCTTAGGTTTGGTTTTCTCATTGTGTCCTTTTGGTTATCTCTGGTGTTAGTTGGTCTTGCTATCGCTGGCTGGAGCTTGTTCCTCCTGTAGACCTGTAAGCCTGTGTCAGCATTCCTGGGACACCAACTCTTCCCTGGCAGGACCTGTGCCCAGAGTACTGTGGGCCACCTCTAGCTTCTGGGTACAAATGGTTACTGGATGCACACTGTCCTATTTGTTCTGTTGTTCCTGTACCCTGTGCGCTGCTGGACAGACATGTCTTGGACAGTCACCTGAGAGAAAATGGAGATCTCACCTCCAAGTCTGGGGGTCAGAGTATTTCCCTAATGACTAATGATGTTGAGCATTTCGTAAGGTGCTTCTCAGCCATCTGAATTTCTTTAGGTGAAAATTCTGTTTAGATCTGCACCCCATTTTTTAATAGGGTTATTTGGTTCCCTGGGGTCTAACTTCTTGAGTTCTTTGTATATATTGGATATTAGCCCTCTATCTGATATAGGGTTGGTGAAGATCTTTTCCCAGTTTGTTGGTTGTGGTTTTGTCCTTTTGACAGTGCCCTTTGACTTACAGAAACTTTGTAATTTTATGAGGTCCCATTTGTCAATTCTTGATCTTAGAGCATAAGCTATTGGTGTTCTGTTCAGGAACTTTTCCCCTGTGCCCATGTCCTCAAGGATTTTCCCCAGTTTCTTTTCTATTAGTTTTAGTGTGTCTGGTTTTACATGGAGGTCCTTGATCCACTTGGAGTTGAGATTAGTACAAGGAGATACGGATGGATCAATTCACAATCTTCTGCATGGTAATCTCCAGATGAACCAGCACCATTTGTTGAAAAAAAAGATGTTTTGTATCACAACAAATTATACCAAACTTCAGAGAGAAAATGTTTAGCAATTCAATGCAATAAATGGAAAGGACCACAGTGCTACAGTTATTATGTGAAACCTTGTTTGCTAGAATAAACAATTGGCACCTTGTTACTTCAGGCCCAATTCTTCATCCTGCTTTGTTATAAATACAGATGTACCCTCATATATATTGGTCAGTCTTATTACACATCAATTCAGTAGCATTATTTTAAGTTTCTACTTTTTTATATTTTGAATGAAATTAATTAATTTTAGCAAATAATTCCCTATTTATTCCCATAAATCCATATTTATGAAGTTCCAGGAAAGTCCTCATTCATAGACACATTGAGTAACACAGTACAATTACCATATCTTTTTCACAAACTTTTGTCATTTGCTAATGGTGAGTACATACAAAATCTTTTATATTTAATCATAATCATCCTGTTGTGTATAACACACAAGAATATATTTTTCCTGTCTAGTTTTTTTTGTTGTTGTTGTTTTGTTTTTTGTTTTGTTTTTTTTTTTTTTTTTTTTTTTGGATTTGGTTTTTTCGAGACAGTGTTTTGCTGTATAGCCTTGGCTGTCCTGGAACTCACTCTTTAGACCAGGCTGGCCTCGAACTCAGAAATCCACCTGCCTCTGCTTCTCAGAGTGCTGGGATTGCAGGCGTGTACCACCACTGCCTGGCTCCTGTCTAGTTTTAACAATGTGTACATTAACTAATGTTTTCTCATCATCATATTCTTTTAAAATGGTTTTATTGTTTGATAGCTATATACATTTATATAATGAATTATAGTCATTTTCATTCTTTAGTCCCCTCCTTTATCTTCCTAATTCCATTGATATCCATATTTCCAACAAGTTCCATTTCTACTTCCTAACTCACTCATTCAGTGATTCTGTCTCTGAATCACTGAATTTAATGAGGGATTTTTGCCTGAGTATGGTGAGAATTACAACAAGGGCAGTATGACAGTAACTAAAACATTGAAGAAAATGACACCCCTTCTCTAATAACTGTTTTTACTGTGTCCCATAAGTTTGGGTATGTTGTGCCTTCATATTCATTAAATTCTGAAAAGTCTTTAATTTCTTTCTTTATTTCTTCCTTGACCAAGTTATTGAGCAGTGTGCTGCTCAGCTTCCATATGTGTGTGGGCTTCCTGTTGTTTTTGTTGCTATTGAAGACCAGCTTTAGTCTGTGCTAGTCTGATAAGATGCATGGGACTATTTCCATCTTCTTTTTTTTTATTCGATATATTTTTTATTTACATTTCAAATGATTTCCCCTTTTCTGGCCCCCCACTCCCTGATAGTCCCATAAACCCTCTTCCTTCTCCCTATTCTCCAATCCACCCCTTCCCACTTCCCTGTTCTGGTTTTGCCCTATACTGCTACACTGAGTCTTTCCAGAACCAGGGGCCACTCCTCCATTCTTCTGGTACCTAATTTGATGTGTGGATTATGTTTTGGGTATTCCGATTTTCTAGGCTAATATCCACGTATTAGTGAGTACATACCATGATTAATCTTTTGAGACTAGGTTATTTCACTTAGTATGATGTTCTCCAGCTCCATCCATTTGTCTAAGAATTTTATGAATTCATTGTTTCTAATAGCTGAATAGTACTCCGTTGTATATATATACCACATTTTTGCATCCATTCTTCCATTGAGGGATGCCTGGGTTCTTTCTAGGTTCTGGCTATTATAAATAGGGCTGCTATGAACATAGTGGAGCACGTATCCATATTACCTGCTGGGGAATCCTCTGGGTATATGCCCAGGAGTGGTATAGCAGGATCCTCAGGAAGTGATGTGCCCAGTTTTCTGAGGAACCACCAGACTGGTTGTACCAATTTGCAACCCCACCAGCAGTGGATGAGTGTTCCTCTTTCTCCACATCCTTGCCAACACCTGCTGTCTCTTGAATTTTTAGTCTTAGCCATTCTGACTGGTGTAAGGTGAAATCTAAGGGTTGTTTTGATTTGTATTTCCCTAATGACTGATGAAGTTGAGCATTTTTTAAGATGCTTCTCAGCCATCCTTAGTTCTTAGGGTGAAAATTCTTTGTTTAGCCCTGTACCCCACTTTTTAATAGAGTTATTTGACTTTCTGGGGTCTAACTTCTTGAGTTCTTTGTAAATATTGGATATTAGCCCTCTATCTGATGTAGGGTTGGTGAAGATCTTTTCCCAGTTTGTTGGCTGCCAATTTGTCCTTTTGATAGTGTCCTTTGCCTTACAGAAACTTTGTAATTTTATGAGGTCCCATTTGTCAATTCTTGATCTTAGAGCATACGCTATTTCCATCTTTTTATATCTGTTGAGGCCTGTTTTGTGACCAGTTATATAGTCAATATTAGAGAAGGTCCTCTGAGGTGCTGAGAAGAAGGTATACTCCTTTGTTCTATAGATATCTGTCAAATCCATTTGTTTCATAACTTTTGTTAGTTTCACTGAAACTCTCTTCAATTTCTGTTTCCAGGATCTGTCCATTGTGGACAGTGGGGTGTTGAAGACTCCCGTATTATTATGTGAGTTAGAAAGTATGCTTTGAGCTTCAGTAAAGTTTCTTTATGAATGTGGGTACCCTTGCATTTGGAGCATAGATGTTCAGAATTTAGAGTTCATCTTGGAAGATTTTTTCTTTGACTTGTATGAAGCGTCCTTCCTCATCTGTTTTGATATCTTTTAGCTGAAAGTTGTTTTTCATTTGATAGTAAAATGGCTGCTCAAGCTTGTTTCTTGGGACCATTAGCTTGGAAAATTGCTTCCTGGCCTTTTACTCTGAGATAGTGTCTATGTTTGTCACTGAAGTGTATTTCCTATATGCAGCAAAATGCTGGTTCCTGTTTTCATGTTGATTCTGTTTGTTTATGTCCTTTTATTAGGGAACTGAGTCCACTGATGTTGAGATATGAAGGAAAAGTGTTGCTTCCTGTTATTTTTGTTGTTAAAGGTAGAATTATGTTTGTGTGACTCTCTTCTTTTGGGTTTGTTGAAAGAAGATTAATTTCTTGCTTTTTCTAGGGTGTAGTTTCCCTCCTTGTGTTGAGGTTTTCCATCTATTATACTTTGTAGTGATACATTTGGGAAAAGATATTGTGCAAATTTGTTTTTGCAACAAACCAAGAAATATCCTTGGTTTCCCCATTTATGTTAATTGAGATTTTTGCTGGGTATAGTAGCCTGGGCTTGCATTTGTATTCTCTTAGGATCTGTATAACATCTGCCAGGCTCTTCTGGCTTATATAGTCTCTGCTAAGAAGTCTGGTGTAATTCTGATAGGTCTGCCTTTATATGTTACATGACCATTTTCCCTTACTGCTTTTAATATTCTTTCTTTATTCTGTGCATTTGGAGTTTTGATTATTATGTGATGGAAGGAATTTCTTTTCTGGTCCAGGATATTTGGTGTTCTGTAGGCTTCTTGTATGTTTATGGGTATCTTTTTCTCTAGGTTATGGAAGGTTTCTTCTATAATTTTGTTGAAGATATTTACTGACCCTTTAATTTAGGAATCTTCTCTCTCTTCTAGACGTATTATCCTTAGGTTTGGTCTTCTCATTGTGACCTAGATTTCCTGGATGTTTTGGATTAGGAGCCTTTTGTATTTTGCATTTTATTTGACTGTTACAATGTTTTCTATGATATCTTCTGCATCTCAGATTCTCTCTTCTATCTCTTGTATTCTGCTGGTGATGCTTGCATCTATGACTCTTGAACTCTTTCCTACGTTTTCTATCTCCAGGGTTGTCTCCCTTTGTGATTTCTTTACTGTTTCTACTTCAATTTTTAGATCCTAGGTGGTTTTGTTCAATTCCTTTCCCTATTTGGTTGTGTTTTTATTGTAATTATTTAAGGGATTTTTGTGTTTCTTCTTTAAGAGTGTCTATACCTTTGCCTGTGTTCTCCTGTATTTCTTTAAAGGAGTTATTTATGTCCTTCTTGAAGTCATCTATCTTAATCAGGAGATATGATTTTAAATCTGAATCTTGCCTTTCTGGTGTGAAGGGGTATCCACTCCTGTTCCCCCTACTTCAATGAGGGTGCTTCTAGACCCACACACCCACTCAAACCTCACACCATGGCATTCCCCTATGCTGTGGCATCAAGACTTCAAGTCCTCCCTCCCTTTGATATCAGATAAGGCCATCCTCTGCTACAAATGCAACTGGAGCCATGGGTCCCCCCTCCATGTGTATTCTTTGGTTAATGGTTTTGTTTCTGGGAGCTTTGGGGAGAGTGGGGCTATCTTGTTGCTTAATATTGTTTTTCTTCCTATGGGGTTGCAAACTCCTGCTTCTTCATTCCTTCCCCTAATTCTTCCATGTTTCCCTTCTTTCTATTCCTCTAAGCTCCAATGGACCTTTCTGCTCCCTGACAAGTTCTCCCTCTTTCTTTTCTCTTCACATCTCATTGTGTTCAATACTGTATGTGTGGATGATCATTCAGTTCCTCATGGGAAACCTACTCATGCCAAATCCCCAGAGAAAAATTACTCTTTGTTTCCTAGCCACTGTCACGGCCTATAGCTTCTCAGCCAGAAGAGAGTTCTCCCCATCCCCTCCCAAATCCATGCTGGGATTTTAACTTGCTTGTTTTTATTTGGCTTTGTGCTGTGATGGGGCTTATGAAGAATAGAATATGGGTTTGTAGTTTTCTTTAAAAAATACTTTTGACAAATAATTCAATTTTCTATACATACAGTTTTTCACAATTTTCAACGGTTATTTTTAAGTGCTGTTTCTCCAATAATGCTTTCATCTATGTAGAATTAATTGGCACATGCTTGTTTATAACATTCCATCATTGTTTTAATGTATGTTGCAGCTATAAAGAAATTCCATCTTGTTTTTTTCGCACAGCAATTTGCATCTTTGCTCCCTTGTCTTGATTTGTAAGGTCAACAAATATTATCGGTTGATCCGATTATGAGAGTATCATCCTCTAACTCCTTTGGATAATAGTTGAATAAAATTTCCAACTTCTGTGCTATTTCATGATTTCTTTCTGTTGATTAGTTTTGGTTCCAATGTATGGTTATATTTTCCCATTTTGTACCATATTTAATACTTTTCTTAGTGTCAACATTTTTGAGTTTTGAACTAGACTATTCTCTTGAAACATAAAGGCTGAGATGTGATAGACTATAGAGACTATTTTTGACTGGTTGCCTTGGACTCTGTACAGCATGAGCTCAGCATGGCTTGCTGATGAATCTATTCACTAGTGGCATCTTGAAAAATATGAAGGACCTTATATACCTCAGCCAGATTGTATCATCTCCTCAGGGAAAAGTTAATCTTTAAAAGCATGTCATATTTCCGTTTTCTGTTCCATCTTTATTAGTTCTTCAAAGAAATTTAGGTACTGACTTTCATTTTTGTGTCCATGTTTTTTCTCATAAGATCATTCAGTTTTCAAATCCTATGACAGTGATTTTTTTGATGTGGTCAGTTATTGTAGGTCAATTCAAACTTCAAGGATCTGTTTCCAGGATTTAGAAGAGACTTCATATGAGTGAAGGAAAATACTGTTTATTTCTGTCATTTTTAGTTGTGTTCTATATTCACAATTCCCCAAGAACAGAGGTTTTTTTTAATGTTTTCCCTATACCTTCACAGCATTTTAGATCTCAGATTATGCTAATCTCTATGGCAATAGTCTACCCTAGCTTTTTGGAGTGGCAAACATAGAGAACACAACTAAAGATATTTACATCAGCATCAGAAAAGTGTGAAATGTTTGAATCCATAAGGTGGGTAGCTAGGTTACTGAAACACACTCATATATCTGATTATAATTGCTATATTTATGCCAATTTAAGGAAGAGCTAAACATCCTACTATAATGTAAAAATTTCCATATACCATTTTTATTTTTTAAGTATTTTCATGTGATTGCTAGAATTGTGGTCTGAATCTAACTGAACCTAAACACCAGTGAATGAAATTCTGCTGTCTTCTAAATGTGTTGTCTCCAGAAACAATGTCAAATTGGAAACAGGAATCTCTGTGATATGAAAATTTTTGTTTATGAACCAATTGTTCTAAATAATAGAAACAAACACACACACACACAGAGAGAGAGAGAGAGAGAGAGAGAGAGAGAGACAGAGACAGAGACAGAGACAGAGAGACAGAGAGACAGAGACAGAGACATAGGACTGATTATGTAGTACATATCAGGAATTCCTACAAAACATTGGTCAAAATACAGAGCCCTTAATAAGAAAGAGTCTAAAGAAGAACAATTTGAGAACAGAAATCTTGAGGAAGCATCATCAAATGATTAAATATTAAAAACTAGGTAATGACTGTAATGCAGATAGATAGATAGATAGATAGATAGATACATACATACATACATACATACATACATACATACATACATAGATCTATAGGTAGATAGATATAAATTTCTCTCATTCTCATCATCTCTTCATCCTCCACATGAATTCTTACAAGTTTGGAGGTTTCTCTCATTTTATTGTTATTTGCATTGTGATTCCAAACACTAGTGATGCATATGGAGAGTGAAAAAGAAAGTAGAGAGATTGAAGGGAGAGTAGAGAGAGGGACAGAGAAAACAGTAAAAAGAGAGAAAGGAAAAGAAAAATAGAATGAAAAGACAATGAAAAAGAAGGAGAAAGAGGAGAAAGGAAGAGGATACACCAAAAAAGGGAAAGAAAAATGAGAGGAAAGGAGAAGAAAGGAGATATAAAAGCAAGCAACCTTGACCAAGACAAAACATTTTAAATTAATAACAATAAAAATCTCAGAGAACTCTATGCAAGCTAAGGTAGACAGACAAAAAGATTCATTATAAGTATAAGGTAAATTCCACAGACTTTCACAATAAAAAGAACCTAGGTGAGACAGCAGGTGTTGGCGAGGATGTGGAGAAAGAGGAACACTCCTCCACATCATACTAAGTGAGGTAACCAGAGCTGCCATTATGTCATGAGTAGAAGGACCCAGCCAAGCCCAGGAGAAACTGTTTCTTCCCAGTCCTTTCCAACCTCTTCTTAAAAATCTTTCTCCTGAGTCTTGGCTAGAAAGATACATGATATAAATGTGCCATTTATGACTGAGCACTAAGTAGATACGTATTCTGGACAAATTGGCCAGTTTTAAATTAACCATGTCAATTATACGAAGACATGAGAGTTGAGAACTGCACTAATCTATGCAAGTAGAGATCAATATTTTGAAGGCATTTTGACATTATGCCCATTAATTAAAATAGAAGTAGGTTCTATGTTAGAGCCTAGTATGATACTGGGCCAGATTTTTGGTTTTAGCATGGGTTTTCTTCTGACGAGCAGCCTTTAACTTTGATCAGAAAGTGTTTGGTTACTTCTCCCAACATCACTTCTTGAAAAGGCTGTCTTTTCTCAAAAGTATATTTTGAAACCTTTTTTTAAAATATTAGCACACTCTGGGCCTTCTTAGAAGGGGGAACAAAATACCCACAGAAGGAGATACAGAGACAAAGTGTGAAGCAGAGTCAGAGGGAAAGACCATCCAGAGACTGCCCCACCTACAGATCTATCCCATATACAGTTATAAAACCCAGACACTATTGTGGATGCCCACAAGTTCTTGCTGACAAGAGCCTAATACAGCTGTCACCTGTGAGGCTCTACCAGTACATGACAAATACAGAGGGGGACACTCTCAGCCAGCCATTGAACTGAGCACAGGGTCCCCAATGGAGGAGCTAGAGAAAGGACCCAAAGGAGCTGAAGGCTTTGCAGCGCCATAGAAGGAGCAACAAGATGAGGCACCCAGTACTCCCAGAGCTCCCAGGGACAAAACCATCAACCAACGAGTACACATGGAGTTATCCATGGCTCCAGATGCATAAGCAGCAGAGGATGGCCTTGTTGGACTTCAAAGGGGAAGAGGCCCTTAGTCCTGGGAAAGCTCAATGCTTCAGTGTAGAGGATACCAAGACAGGGAAACAGGAGTGGGTTGATTGGGGAACAGAAGGAAAGGAGATGGGTTATGGTATTTTTGGGGCAGGGGGTGGGGAACCAGGAAAGGGGACAACATTTGAACTGCAAATAAAAAGTATATCTAATAAGAAAAAATTAAAAAAAACAAAGAAATGCACATCCAGTAGGTAGTATTCCTAGATTAATCACTCACTGAATTAACAATACCTAAGAACTATAGAAATAAATAGTGAAATAGTTATTGATGAAGTAACGAAGCAAGGAATGGCATTACTAAAAAACAAAGCCTCCTATCAAAATTCTAAACAAACCCTCACTAGTCGACTGTATTCCATTTTTCTGTGATCTCTGTGTGGCTGTGCCATTTCACCATTATTTGGTATTATTTCCCTGCCTCTGCTGATGGAATTTATCCAGACAGTGACAAATATTTGTCTCCACTGTTAAAGCCTAAAATTTCCTATAACTACCCTAAATAGAAGGCTACTGTGCTTCCATGACACTAAGATATAATTGGTTGATTCCCACAACTGTCATCACACTAAATATTTGTATTTTCATCATAATGAATACTGCTTCAGAATAAGACCTTTGCTACACTTTTGTGCAATGTAGCTGGCTTAAGTTCAGTCCCAACTGTACTATAAGGACCACAACCAATGTGTGAAAAAGTACTGAAGGGTACATTAATTAAATGTACACTTTTGAAATTCGTTATAAACGTAGTGTTGTGAATACAATCAAATCTAATTTGGAGAAATCTGGATCTCTTTTTTGAACATAAGTTTCTGCTGCCAAATCTTTGGTGTTGCAGATGTGAGAGAGAGTGGAAAGGTCTATGATAAGAAAAGAAAGGTTAGGTGGCTATAACTGTGTGACTTTATTTTATTATACAAAATTAGTCTGTTTTTCCTAAAACACTCATTATTATCAGCATGGTATTATGGTACTAGTTGGAAATGTGATATTTGCTGTCAGTATTATTTTTCTCATGACTACAAGATGAAAGGAGAAAGGAAGTATGCAGAATGAGAAAAACATAAAGCAGACAAAAGAGAAGAAAAATGAGAACTGATAAGGCAATCATCTTGAACAGACCCAGAGGGAGCTATTTCAGAATATCACTCCTAAACTGTAAAATGCTCACTAGCCTGGTATGAAATCCTCTGTGATTGATACAGGTTTCAGCTAGTTTCTGTTATTTCCTTTCAACCCAGAGCATCACCTTGTTTCTGAGACACATCCATGATAGGTTTATGCACTAGAGGGAATGCACATCTCAACACTGTGGGCAGTCTGCTGACACAGAGGTATAGTGCGGAGTCTCCTGCCTCAAAGGACTGAATTTCTAGGCTGCAAGGTGAGTTTGAAGGACACTCAGCAGAAAACTGTTTTTTGGGGTCTTGTCTATTTGCTGAAGAACTTCTTGATTCTGAAAGTTAATCAAAAATCTAAACACATTGTTCTTATTTTGTTGATACCAGAATATAGCTGCATGTCCATTTTCAGGGATATACCTCATCTTTGCTTTTTGTCCTTTCCTTTTGACCAGATACCTGTTGTCTTAATGACTTTTAAATTCAAAGATTCTAGAAAAGAGGAAAATAAAAGATGTGAATACAGTCAAGAAGGGGCCTTGACAGGGACAAATACTTAGATATGGATTGGCAATCTCAAGGTCAAGGATTGTATTTTTGTCCTGAGGACTCACTTTATCCCAGGAGACAAAATGATGTGTAACAGAAGAGCCTTATAGCCATGGTGGCTTAGAAGTAAGAAAAGAATGACCTGTTCTCATTCTTTATCATCACAGTTCCTGTGACATGACACCTATAGATCCATAGCTGTTGTATTGCTAATTCATGTTACTTTCCAATGTAGTCCATGAAACAGTAGGAAATCTTTTACCCTAAGACTGAAAATAGACTGGGTGATATTTTATATATTTAAATTTACTTCATAGGGATAAGGCTGTATGTAGTTCAGTGGTAAATTGGTTCCCTTGAATCTATGAGGCCCTAGGTTCAATACCCAGGATTTACAAAATATGTTTTGTAACTCTTTCTAATAAGATAAACAGTATTCCATATTTATAATTTGTTTATAATGATAACAAAATAAAACTTCAAAATACAAACAAACTTCATTGTTCTCATCCTTGGTCCTCCACAACCCAGTTGTTGGAAATTGCCAGATTATGCACAATACCAGGCCCATCTCTTTTGCCTTAGCATCTCTATCCTTACAAAACAATTGTCCTATTATATATTTTATCATACTTATTATTTATGTTATCTGCATTTTATGATAAAAATCACTGATTGGAAGAAAACAAGATATCAGTACCTCTTAATACTAGTCTTTCCTAGACTGTCTTCATCTACATTGCAGAATAAAGTAAAGCAATGTTACAAAGATAAAGGAGGAAGCCTATTGCGCTCAGTAACTGTGTATGTATATACACATACATATATATGTATGTATCTATGTATGTATGTGTTCATGTCTACATTTGTATTGAGTACTCATGCATGTACAGGGCAGATGTCAGCACCAAACATTTTCCTCAATCCTGTACCTAATTTTTAAAAAGATTTTAAATTACTTACATTTACCTTTTATTTTGTGTTGGGGTTGGGACTTATATGTGAGAAAGTCAAAGAATAATTTTCAAGTCAGTTTTCTCCTTCCACTATGTAAGGAGAAAATAATAAGTCTTGGAATGGAAAAAGAAAATCTTCACACAGTAGCAATCATATCTTTCCTACACCAATTTTTTAGAGAAGGGATGTTGGAGAAAGACAAACTCTCTGAATTTTATCAAGAGCTCACAGATTCTGCTAAGAGAGCTGACTAACACGCTGTAGGGATATATCTATCCTCACCTCACCAGCACTGTGATTGTAAGTATATACCATTGTGTCAGGCTTTTTTTTAAAATGTGGACTCTGGATTTTAATTTCAAGTCCCCATATAATAAGCATCATGGCACTCAACACTGCCAGTAGCCTATATAATAATTTTGATTACATACCTAATAATGAATGGAAAATGCATAAGACAAAAATATGCATAGCACACCATGCCTCAATAGTCACAATTCTGGGAATCTGATAATGTGGAATGATTATAAAGGTACATGGTAAACTGTATAAAATTTTTGATATAAACATTTTTATTGTTGGCAGGAGATTGAAAGATTTTTTTCATTTCTAGAAGACATGGATAAGGAAAACCAGATACCAATATAGAGCAGTGCATATGTATAAACAAAGAGTGCTTCATTTTCCTTGGAGAATGTAAGTGGTAAAGTTGCATCCATAATAAAATAACCTTTATGTGACTTTAAACTTTATGTGACTTTATGTGAGCAGAGATGGAGATTCCCTGAGAAGTCCACAGTGCGCTCATCACAAATTGATCCTGCCTTGAGATTTAAATCCAAGACTCAGAGAAAGACTCAGGCTGATCTTTATCAGGATGATGAAATGATGCAAAACAATTTGTGATCTTTAGCTACGAGCTTATTTCTGCCCTGAGTACTGTATGAAAAGAGAAATATACTGGGCATGGAGAGAATCGCACATTGCAGACAAAAGAAGGAAAAAGTATGGTACAGATATTAACCTTCCCACACTGGACTTGGGCCATATTAAAGCTGTCAGGCCACATTAAAGCCCTTGACTGTTGAACACACTGGACAATGAGGAGCTGACTGTGTCTCCACTAGCGCCAGTTAATAACTCTTAATCACTTCCAATTCATACGTTTCATGCTTCCTGGGATGGGTCTAGGACTGGTTGTGCACTAAGGAAAATGCACATTTGTGTGCTGTAGACAGACTGTGTGTATAGAGGTTCAGTGTTGATTTTCCTCTTTTGAGGACTGAATTTCCAGTCTAGTGTTGGGTGCATTTGAGGGACACACAGTGGAGATGTTATCCTTGACCATACTTGTAGACTATGAAAAATGGCCAACTTCCTATACTCAAAGGATAAGCAGGCTGAGAAAGAAATTAGGGAAATGACCCCCATCACAATAGCCACAAACAGTATAAAGTATCTTGGAGTGACTCTTACCAAACATGCAAAAGATCTGTATGACAAGAACTTCAAGACTCTGAAGAAGGAAATGGAAGAAGACCTCAAAAAATGGGAAAACCTCCCATGCTCATAAATCGGTAGAATCAATATAGTTAAAATGGCCATTTTGACAAAAGCAATATACAGATTCAATGCAATACCCATCAAAATCCCAACTCAATTTTTCACAGAGTTAGAAAGAGCAATTATCAAATTCATCTGGAATAACAAAAAACCCAGGATAGCTAAAACTATTTTCAGCAACAAAAGAAAGTCTGGGGGAATAAGTATCCCTGACCTCAAGCAATACTACAGAGCAATAGTGGTAAAAACTGCATGGTATTGGTACAGTGACAGGCAGGAGGATCAATGGAACAGGATTGAAGATCCAGAAATGAACCCACACACCTATGGCCACTTGATCCTCGACAAAGAGGCTGAAAACATCCAGTGGAAAAAAGATAGCCTTTTCAACAAATGGTGCTGGTTCAACTGGAGGTCAGCATGCAGAAGAATGTGAATTGATCCATCCTTGTCTCCTTGTACTAAGCTCAAATCCAAATGGATCAAGGACCTCCACATAAAGCCAGACACTCTGAAGCTAATAGAAAAGAAACTGGGGAAGACCCTTGAGGACATCGGTACAGGGAGAAAGTTTCTGAACAGAACACCAATAGCGTATGCTCTAAGAGCAAGAATTGACAAATGGGACCTCATAAAATTACAAAGTTTCTGTAAGGCAAAGGACACCATCAAGAGGACAAATCGGCAACCAACAAATTGGGAAAAGATCTTCACCAATCCAACATCAGATAGAGGGCTAATATCCAATATATATAAAGAACACAAGAAGTTAGACTCCAGAAAACCAAACAACCCTATTAAAAATGGGGTACAGAGTTAAACAAAGAATTCTCACCTGAAGAACTTCGGATGGCGGAGAAGCATCTTAAAAAATGCTCAACTTCATTAGTCATTAGGGTAATGCAAATCAAAACAACCCTGAGATTTCGCCTTACACCAGTCAGAATGGCTAAGATTAAAAATTCAGGAGACAGCAGGTGTTGGAGAGGGTGTGGAGAAAGAGGAACACACCTCCACTCCTGGTGGGGTTGCAAATTGGTACAACCAGTCTGGAAATCAGTCTGGCGGTTCCTCAGAAAACTGGGCACCTCACTTCCGGAAGATCCTGCTATACCACTCCTGGGCATATACCCAGAGGATTCCCCACCATGTAATAAGGATACATGCTCTACTATGTTCATAGCAGCCCTATTTATAATTGCCAGATGCTGGAAAGAACCCAGGTATCCCTCAACAGAAGAGTGGATGCAAAAAATGTGGTATATATACACAATGGAGTACTATTCAGCCTTTAGAAACAATGAATTCATGAAATTCTTAGGCAAATGGATGGAGCTAGAGAACATAATACTAAGTGAGGTAACCCAGACTCAAAAGGTGAATCATGGTATGCACTCACTAATAAGTGGTTATTAACCTAGAAAACTGGAATACCCAAGACATAATCCACACATCAAATGAGGTACAAGAAGAAAGCAGGAGTGGCCCCTGGTTCTGGAAAGACTCAGTGAAGCAGTATTCGGCAAAACCAGAACGGGGAAGTGGGAAGGGGTGGGTGGGAGTACAGGGGGAGAGAAGGGGGCTTACGGGACTTTCGGAGAGTGGGGGGCTAGAAAAGGGGAAATCATTTGAAATGTAAGTAAAAAATATATCGAATAAAAAAATGTATTAAAAAAAAAAGAAAAGAAAAATGGCCAAAAACTTTAACTGTGTTTTCTTCCTGTTGATACCAACAAACATAATTGTGTTCATTTTCAGGGTTACAGCTTGTCTGTATCCTGTACTTTTTCTTCTACCAGACATCTTGAAGACCAAGTAATTTCAGCATCAAATAAACCTGGACAGAGGGAAACGTAAGTGGTGAACACAAGGCAAAAAATGGTTGGATCTCTGACTGGAAATTTCAAGACGAGGACTGTTGTTCTGTTTTCAGGGCTCACATGCTTCCAGAAGACAGCGTGCTACATAGCAGTGGAGACTTTCATCCATGGTGACTTAGAAGCAACACAATGTTGGCATGTTTTCTTTCCTCATCAGAAACCTTCCAGTGACATGATTCCTTTGCAGACTCATAATTATCTTGTTGCTGCATTTTTACTTATTGAAATACCTCATGCTGTAATAAGGTAGCTTTTACAAAAATCTTTGCAAATAGACTGGGTTATAGTTTAAATACACTTTATACTGACTCTATAAATCCAAACTGTCAAAAGTTATAAAGAAAGAATCAAAATAAATCCTCATAGTATGATTTAATGGTGTAATCATAGGTCATTTGGTCATATTCTCTCTATACCTTACCCCAACCTCCTACCTCTCTCTCTGTCTCTCTGTCTCTCTGTCTCTCTGTCTCTCTGTCTCTCTCTCTCTCTCTCTCTCTCTCTCTCTCTCTCTCTGTGTGTGTGTGTGTGTGTGTGTGTGTGTGTATGTGTGCGTGTGATTTGCTATGTACCCTATGCTGAACTCAAATTTCTCACCTTCCATTCCTAGTATCTTCTCTCAAAAAATGCAAGTGTATCCAATCATACTCAGCTTTTTCTCTGCTATTTCTGTTCCTACTTTTCCAACTAGATAGATTATTTTACTTACTATTTCTTAGGTTCTCATCTGAATTCTATGATCAAATGATATCTTTAGAGAATGTGAAAATCTTTCCTGTCCTCTAAAAGGCTTTTAACTGCTTTCATGGCAATTCTATATGTGAGAGAATATTTTTCTGTATGTAAGTGAAAACATGATATTCCATATTTTCTTTCTGAGCCTGGATAATTTTCCCATAATGATTTCTAGTTTTATATACCTTTCATTCTTCTTTGAAACTGAATAAAATTCTACTGCATATATGCAGTACACTGATCTATCCCTTCATCTGTTGATGGTGTGCTAGGTGTTTTCTATATGCTACCCTTGTGAACAGTGTAGTAAAAAAAAATAAAGGTGTATAAATATCTCTGTACTATACTAGTATAAATCCAAGGGATTTAGCCACATAAAATAAGGCATAATGGATCATGATACTTTCATTTGCATTCCCCTCAGCAACACGAAAAGATTCGAGTTCCACATCCTTATCAGCAGTTATCCCTTGCTGTCTATCCTCTTGGTCATAGCCACTATGAACACAATTCAATGGGGTTTTTATTTGCACTTCCCTGAAGACTATGTGTATTAGACACCTTTTCAATTTCCATTAACCACCTGTTTCTTTTTTTGAGAATTCTATATTTAATATATGTATTCATGTATTGACTAGATAATTTATGTGAGGCAGTGCTTAACTTCTGCAACTTTTCATACATTATAAATATGTATACATAAAGATACACAGCTTGAGGACTTTATTTCATTATGTTAATTATCGCTTTAGAGATTATTTTCTTTGCTGTGAAAAGATTTCAAATTTCATGATATCCACAAAATTATTTCCTACACTGTTTCAATTCTTTTCAGAAAAGCCTTCCCTATATCCATATCTTTAAGTATTTTAACTCTATTTTCTTTCTCCCAGTATTTTAAGAGTTTCAGGTCTTAAATAATTGAAGTCTTTGATTAATTTTGAATAGATTTTTGTGCAGAAGAAGAGATGTACCCCTTATTCTAGTATTTTACATGTGGTATTCATTTCTACAAGCACTATTTATTAAAAGGGATATCTCCTTTCCTGTGCATAATTGCCATGTCTCCTTCAAACATTAGGAGACTATAAATGCTATAAATAGGTGAGTTTCTTTTTTAATGCTCTATTCTATTCATTGGTCTGTGAGGTTTTGTGTGTGTGTGTGTGTGTGTGTGTGTGTGTGTGTCTGTGTGTGTGTACAACCTGATATTTATCAACAGGGTAGGATAATGTTTGCTTTATTTGCAATCTTGTTGGCCATTTCATCATCTCCATAAGTACTGAATTAAAGCAGACAGTTTATAGGTAGAAAAATGAAACAAAAATGAATATAAAGGAAGCCAGGCAGTGGTGTACCATGCCTTTAATCCCAGCAGTTGGGAGGAAGAGGCAGGCAGATTTCTCAGTTCAAGGCCAGCTTGGTTTACAGAGTGCATTCTAGGACACCTGTGGCTACACAGAGAAACTCTGTCTTGAATAAAAACAAAGAAAATGAATATAAAAGAGAAAACTGTGACATAAAAAAATCACTGTCCTAGTCCAGACTCACAGTAAGAGGGGAAGAGTTATGTTAGAATTTTCAGACCATCATTCCATGACTTCTAGATACCATGAAGCCTTGTGAGAAACTAAAACTCTTTTCAGCTTGTATCAACTCCAGTTAACTTCTGTTACTTCCTTCCAATCAAGAGCATCACCTGCTTTCTGAACTGACTACACATAGTGTTTGCACACAAATTAGAGTCCACATTTCAGAATGGCTGACACAGAAGTACACCACAGACTCGCCTACTTCTAAGGACTATATTTCAAGGATGAAGGATGAGTTTTAGGAACATTTTTCTCAGGATCACTTCTTGATTGTGTCTATTTGTTGAATAACTTATTGATTCTGTAAATACAGCAAAACCATGGTCCTGTGACACCAAAGCCAGCAATATGCCACTTAGGACTATAAGCTCATCTTCGCTCCCTTTCCTTTCCTTTTTACCAGATGAGTCGGAATTGGGGTCTGAATAACTCTTTCCTCAAAACAAAATGGAAAAGAAAGAAACATAAGGTGGAATGCATGCCAAAAGGGGCATGGACAAAGAAAGGCAAGGATGTATAGCTAGCAATCTCTGGGCAAAAATTCTCCTTTTCCCCCGAGGACTCATCTGCTCCCAGTAAACAGAAAGCTATGGAGCCAAAGAGATTTGCAGGTAAGATGACTTAGAATTAGGAAAAGGATGAGGTTCTCACATGTAATTAGAAATGTTCCTGTGAGATGATCCCTTTAAACTCATAATTGTGATGTTGCAGATCATTTATAGTAAGTTAGCAAATTTGGCTGCATATCCTATTCTTTGAAATTATTTTATGGTGAGTACATTATGTTGTATATTAAAATGTACAGTACACATATTTTTATTTAGACAAAAATTATCAAAATAGAAACAGTATACTACTAACAATATAATAATTGGCAATAGTCTCTGTCTCTCTTCCTCTCTTTTAGTTCTGCTATACAGGCCATGCTAGACTCTAAATTGTGTTCCTCTGTCCTCCCCATGTCCACTGAGGAACAATAGGCATTGAAAACAGCAATTCATGGTTTTCTTTTATTTGTGTATTTTTTTCTATTAAAAATTTCACTTACTGTATCTGAAGCTGTCATCTTCATTTTATTATAAAAACCAATGATGTCTTGGGAAATGGTAAAAGCCTGGCATTTCTTTTTTATTTCTCTTTTTTTATTTTCCTATATTCTTTGTTTACATTCCAAATGATTTCTCCTTTCCTAGTTCCCGCCTCCCCATAAGTCCCATAAGCCCTCTTCCCTCCGCCCGTTCCCCAATGAACCCCCTCCCACTTCTCCATTCTTGTAATCCCCTACATCACTGTATCAAGCCTTTATAGTACCAGGGCCCTCTCCTTCCTTCTTCTTAGGAATCAACACTTGTCTTCAAGAAGACAATTACTATGCCATCAAAATTTGTTTCATTCTCTTAAGAATTAAACACAAAATCAGGAGGCTAGAAAGATGGTTAAGGGCACCTGGTTCCAAAAGATGACAGGAACTCAGAGCCCAGCACCTAATCCAGTGGCTCGCAACTGTCTGTAACCCAATATTCTGAACGCCATGGGCATCTACACACAGATATGAATACATGTGTATGCATTCTCATATGCACACACACACACACACACACACACACACGCACACACTTAAATCTCAAAAAAACTGATACTAATCAAAAGCAGTTGGATGGATTATGGAAGGATGCAATCAGAAGTTATGATCTTTAGATCTATAATGAATTTCTTATCTCACCCATGAGCACTGTGTGAAGGGAGAGTGATGGTGCACAGGTATAGACATACATGAGACAATCCTAAGAGGATAGGAATGTAGTGTGAAGAGCAGCTATCTCAGACCTGGCCCATTGCTCATGTGCTTCTAAATACCCTCCAGCCCCGTGTGAAATCTGCTGCTGTTGGTGCCAGAACTAGCAAGTTTCTGTTACTGACTTCCAGTTTCTGGTATCACCCACTTCCTGAATTGTATCCACAATGGTTTATGCATAGAGGGCAATGTACATTTCAGCACTGTGTACAAGCTGCTCGCACAGAGGTACAGTGCTGAGTCTCCTTCTTCAGAGGATAGGATTTCCAGGATGCAGCGTGAATTTGTGGAACACTTGGCTGAGAATCTCCTCTTGACCAAGTCTGTTTGCTCAATGATTTCTTCATTTCGAAAGTTAATTAAAAGTTTAAGTTCATTTTTCTGATTCTGTTGATACCAGTAAAATCCAGTATGCCCCTTCTCAGGACTACAGCTCATATGTGCTTTCTGTCCTTTTTCATTGACCAGGTATCTTGGCGTCTGGGTTACTTCAGCCACAAAAGGTCCTGTAAAAGAGGGAAACAGAAAATGACAACAACTCAGGACGGAGTCTGAAAAGGCAAAAGGTTGGGAACTGTAGTTTGCAGTATGTGGACAAGTCCTTTCCCTTTTGACTCAATACTCACCTGCCCCAAGCAGACAAAGTGCTACAGAGTAGAGCAGCCTTGCACCCATGATCACACTAGGAAAGCAGAGGACAAGTGCTTACGTGTGTCATCTGCAGTCTTCCTGTGACATGACCTTTTGCAGACTCCACTACTACCTTACTGCTTTGTGTGACCAGTGAGAATGAAAAGTTCTAAGTATCAGAAAGAAAATTTTTCTTCGCCTTTGTTAGAGATAGCTCATTGACTTTTTAGTCATTTGAAAACAGTGTATGTGTATTTGACTAACAGAACCAATGCATTTGCATTTTTGTGAAGTCATGAAATTATAGGAATATCAGATCAAAATATACTACCACTGGACAGGGTTTACAGTATATGTTCAATATTTTATTCTTTTGCAATTGTGTTGTATACATACTCATTATATATGCATGTATTTCTTTGATCATATTCTTGCCATTGTCTCCACTAATTTTCTTCCTGTCTCAATGAACCTCCATTTTCTTCCTAATAAGTCTCCCTTCTATTTTCTTAATACGTTAGTGATTCTTTCAGCCACCCCAGTGTTGTCATTATAGGCTAAAACGACCACGGCAGCTTTCTCTCTCTCTCATCTCTGCACATATCATTGACCATCGTCTCTTCCATTCTTGTTCCCTAATAAATCATTGATATTATTTATTTATTATTCCTTGCATCTCTATCATGGAATTGTTGATGTCTTCAGACAGATCAACACAAGACTATGGAGGAATATAGCCAAGTTACTGGCAGTGCGAAGAATGGCTTGATCTGGTCACTGGATAATGTCAGTGGGGGAGATAAGGATTAGAGAGAAAGGCTGTGTGCTTCACTATGGGACCAGAACATACATTAATTATGAATAATCCTTTGGTAATATAAAGATATATAAAAAATAAAACACACAGAGAACATTCCATATTTCAACCCTCACATGCCAGAACATGTAATGTTATGAAGTTATTGTGATTTTCTTTTTTTTAATATTTTTATTCTCATAAAAATGAGGGGCATCTGGGTTCTTACCAGCTTCTGGCTATTATAAATAAGGCTGCTATGAACATAATGGAGCATGTGTCTTTATTGCATGTCGGGAATCCTTTGGGTATATGCCCAGGAGAGGAATAGCAGGGTCCTTCGGAAGTGTCATGTCCAGTTTTCTGAGGAACCTATGTAAATAGGTACATGGATTTCAATTTTGTAAGGAAGCTATGGACAATTTATTTCCTTTCTGGAAATAGTAGATTTTGAATATACTCTTTCATTTAGAAGGGACAGATTAGATGAGCACAGAATCATGAAGTGCTTCACTCAAGTTAACCTCAGGGGAGTTACAAGCATCAGTATTGTGATATGTGACTAAGATACTACAGATGTGTGCAAACTTTAATGTTCACCAGGAAAACCATGACTTAATCATTACAAACCTATTTTCCCTTAAGATATAGATTCAGAAGTAGCCAAACGTATCAGTTTGGCAAAATGATACCAATGTAATGATATTGGTAATCATCTGATTATTACCATGAAGACCATGTGAAACAAAAATTATGGCATGAAGGATCAGAACAGAAGAAGGAAAAGGAGGAGAGGGAGGAGGAGAGGAGGAGAAGAGGAGGAGAGGAGGAGGAAGAGGAGAGGAGGAGAAGGAAAAGAGAAAGAGGAGGAGAGGAGGAGGAGAGGAGGAGGAAAAGAGGATGAGAGGAGGATGAGAGGAGGAGGAGAGGAGGAGGAGAGGAGGAGAGGAGGAGGAGAGGAGGAGGAGAGGAAGAGAGGAGGAGGAGAGGAGGAGGAGAGTAGGAGAGGAGAAGAGGAGGAGAAGAAGGAGGAGAAGAAGAAGAGGAGGAGGAGGAGGAGGAGATAGAGGAGGAGGAGGAAGAAGAGGAAGAGGAGAAGGGGGAGGAGGAAGGGGAGGGGGAGGAGGAGGGGGAAGGGGGAGGAGGAGGAAGAGAAGGAGGAGGAGAAGGAGGAAGGGGAGTAGGAAGGGGAGGGGGAGGAGGAGAAGGAGGAGGAGGAGAAGGAGGAGGAGGAGAAGGAGGAGGAGGAGAAGGAGGAGGAGGAGAAGGAGAAGGAGAAGGAAAAGAAGGAGGAGGAGAAGGAAAAGAAGGAGGAGGAGGAGGAGGAGGAGGAGGAGGAGGAGGAGAAGAAGAAGAAGAAGAAGAAGAAGAAGAAGAAGAAGAAGAAGAAGAAGAAGAAGAAGAAGAAGAAGAAGAAGAAGAAGAAGAAGAAGAAGAAGAAGAAGAAGAAGAAGAAGAAGAAAAGCAATGTTTTCTGACTTGGTCTGTATTTGCTGTTTTAGAAGTGTCTCTTCTAAACTCTCTCCTGTGTGAAATCTGTTGCTTTGGTTTGCACTGGCTGCAGTTAATTTCTCTTACTTCCTTCCAACATCACCTGTTCTGTAACTGGCTCCATGGTGAGTTTATGCACAGGGGGAAGTGCACATTTCAGTGCTGTGGATTGACTGCTGGAGCACAGGTAGAGTGCTGAGTCTTCTGCTTCAGAAATTCTGATTCCCAGGCTGCAGAGTAAGCTTGAGGGGCACTCAGCTGTGAATCTCTCCTTGACCATGTCTATCTGATCAAGAGGCCTTTGATTCAGAAAGTAAATCAGGAATGTAAATTCTTTGTTCTGTTTTTGTTGATACCAGTAAACAGCAGAGTGCCCCTTTTCAGGGTTACATTTCATCTCTGCTTTCTCCCCTTTCAATTTGATCAAATGTCTTGGAGTCTGAGTAACAGCAGCATCAAGAAAACCTGGAAGAAAATAAAAAATAAAACATGAATACTGGCCAGGAAAGACCCCAGGAAGGAAAATTATTTGGGTGTGTTTGAATCTGTCTTGCAAGCTTAAGTCTCACCTGCCCCCAGGAGACAAAGGGCTATACAGCAGAGGAGCTGTGCACCCATGGCCCGACTGGAGCAGCAAAGTATGCGGTGTCTTCTTGTTTTATCAGTAACCTTCCTGTGACATCATCCCTTGGTAGACTCTGTTTACATTATGGCTTTGTGTTACCACCAAAGCAGTTCACAGTATTAGAAGAGTTTTTCTCTGCCAGAGCAGGATACAGGATACAGAGGATGATACAGAGCAGGATACAGGATACAGAGGATGATACAGAGCAGGATACAGGATACAGAGGAGGATACTCATAGCCAGCCATTGAACTGATCACAGGGTCCCCAATGGGGGAGTCAGAAAAAGGACTGAAGGAACTGAAGGGGCCTTACATTTGAATCCCTCCTGCTTTTTGCTTGCCTGGACCCCAGGTGCTATCTACCACTGAACCTTTCTTCTTTCTTCCCCGTGTCCTCTTCAACTTAATGTTAAAATTGGCAATATCTTGGAGAGCAAAGAAAAGATTGTAGAATCTACATGGGACTGTTTAACTGGTCATCCTAAGTCAGTGGGAAACATCATAGGGAGATAGGAGCGTTTGGAAGGAAGGCTTTGAACTTCTACATTAAAAATGGATCCAAAGTCCTTTCATAATCTACAGATATAGAAAGTAATATAAGCCATCATTTCTCCATAATCACATTTCTGAATGTGTATCATACATTGAAAATGACAGACTATAAGATGCTGTAAGTCTTTAGTGCTTACAGAAAACTTGAAATACTTTTCTGGAAGAAGTGCATGTGTGAATAACACAAAGAAATATGGAGTGCTTCATTCACCTTGACCTTTGGAGCAAAGTAAAAATCTAGGTAGCATAAAAATATAACATTTATATAACTTAAAATGCATACACAGATGGTTAGTGTTAGATGTTCCCTGAGAAGGGGCTGATAGATGATTATGAATCTATTCTCTTGAGATCATTAAATTCAGGCTCTGAAAGAGTCATCTTGAGCTTTATCAGCATGGGAAAATGGTGAAAGGAAGTTTGAGCTCTTTCATGACCACCTTATTTTCACATGAGTACCACATGAAAAGAAACAGTAGATACAAACAGAAACACACAGAGCACAGAAAGAGGAGAAAAACATACATCATTTTGCCCAGGTCTGGCCCGAAGATCTTTCAGAATTGTCACAGAACTGTCACACCATTTCTGGACGCCTTCTAGTCTTGTGTGAAATCTGCTGCGGTTTTCACTGGCTCCAGTTAACTTCTCTTATTTCAGTCCAAACCAGAGTATCACCTGCTTCCTGAGTTTGCTCCATGGAGAATTTGTGTGCTAAAGACAATAAACATTTCAGTGCTGTGGACAGACTGCTGGCACAGAGGTATACCGCTGAGTCTCCTCTTTCAGAGGAATGGATTTCCAAGCTGCAGGGTGAGTTTAAGGGACATTCAGCTAAGAATCGCTCTTTGAACAAGTCAATTCGGTCACGAACTTCTTGACGTTGAAAGAAAATCAAAAACTTTAACTCTTTGTTTTGCTTCTGTTGGTACCAATAAACAAAAGCATGTCCCTTTTCAGGAATACAGCTCATTTTTGCTTTCTGTCCTTTCCCTATGAACTGATGTTGTGGAGTCTGGATAACTTGGCAGTCAAAGGAGCCTAGAAAATAAGAAAACAGAAAATGTTAAAAAGCCCAAGTAGCCCAAGAAGAAATTCTGACAAGAAAAAGAAGGCTTGGGGCTATTATCAAGAATCCCAAAACCAAGACTCACCTGCTACCAGGAGATAAAGGGCTACACACCGGAGAAGCCTCGTGCTCATGATTGCATTGGCTAGAGAAAATATGCTTCAGACCTCATCTACGACTTTTCTGTGATTAGATCCCTTTTCAGATTCATGGTCGTCATGGTACACACATGTTATTGCTGATGCACTTCCCAGTATGGAAGGAAAATTTTAACACAGTAAATAAATTTGTTTTTCTTTTCTTTTTCTTGTGGAACTAATAAAAATAACACATACATATTTTAGATGGCTAAAAGTCTTACAGCTACTAGACAATGGCCAGACTGTGTGTGCATTAACAATAATAATTTCTGAAATTTTCCTTCTAAGTCCTCTTTCCATTAGAATATATGTGAGTGTATAAGAATGCTTATTTTCATATATGTGTATATATAGTGTGTCACATTACTTTTTACTGAATAGTCCTTAATTGTTCCTTTATGACCCCTTTTAGCTAATTATTATCCTTCTCTGTTACCATATTTCATCTTAGGGTCCATTTAATTTATCTTCAGTGTTCCTCGATTTTCTCCTAAGTATTCTTTCTCAATAATTTATGCATAAGTTTCTGTCTCACAGTTGGACATTGTTTTGGATTATTTATCATCTAATTAACTAGTGTTATTGGTACCTATTATCACTGCTGTTTTATGACTTTGTGACTGACCACTGCTTTGAAAATGTTTAATCCTGTAGCTATTTTCTTCTGTCTTTCAGCTTGTTCATTTGCTAGTGTTTGTTTTAGCTAACCTCACTTTTTCTTGCCTGTATTTTCATCACTGTTTTAAATTGTACAGCCTTTTGTGGACATTTTTGTCTTTATTTTATTCTACCTCATTCCAATTTTCAGCCTACGGAAATAAGATAAAAGCCTGAAGCATGTATTTCCATGAATTTTTCCTTTCTCATTCAATTGAAGGTTCCTTCACTTTCTAAATTGGTATTGAAGTCTAACCCTGACTATATTTTATATATAGCTTTTTCTTAGTCATTCTTGTTTGTATACAGATTCTTGATTTAAATTTCTCCTGAATAATTGTAAATTTTAGTGATGTTCTTATTTTGTGAGATGCTCATTTGGCATTTTGCTCATATTTTTACATGTTCTGTATTATCTTTATTGATTTTTAAGGAAATTAATTTGTAGGTACTTTTATGAGTTCGCTGCACTAGCCTTTCTTGAGTATGTAAATGTTGATAGAAATAACATATCTGTTGTGGATAAAATATAGATATATAACTATACTTTAGCACGTAGCTATTTGTGTGCTCTTGATGATTAGCTCTGATAACTGTCTCAATTTTGATGTGTTCATTTTAATCAATTTCTTATAATGAAGGAGATATTAAATACTTTCTTGTCTAGAGAACCTCAAGTAGTACTAGTATTTTGCATTATGGGAACTTCATAATTTCATTAGGTGCATTATTTTACAACTGGAATTGATTATGTCTGTGCTGTGAGTTGATGGTCCAGTTGCATATTCGTATATTCATAGATTTAATTCTCTAATATCATTTGTGGAAAATTCCATTATTTCAGTTCCAGGACTTTCACTACTGTTCATGGGTGTACATGATCTTTCCATTGATCTGTTCATGTCACCACCACTGTGTGGTACATTATCTACAGTTTGACTACTGTTACTTTGTCAAACTCACCTCTTCTGTCTGCTTCTTTTACTCCAAGAGGACCTGTTTGCAACCCTTTATGGATCCATGTGTAAAGAAAAGCTATTCATATTTTGATTATTTGGTTACATTAGATAAATAAATTTAAGAAAACTGGCATTTAAAATATATTTACTGTATTCAACTCCTAATGATGCTACTCTGGTAATCAGTACAGAAGTTTCTCCAAAGAGTAAGGATAGAACTGCCATGTGGCCCAGCTACACCCCTACCAGATCTATAGTCAAAGGAAACAAACTTTACATAAAGAAGGGATATCATACATAACCATGTTTAATGTGGCCAAGTCACACAAAAGCAAAATTATAGAATCCATGTAGATGTCCATCAGGGAACAGATGAAGAAATATAGAATATATATACAATAGAGCACTATCCAAATATTTATAACTGAAATCATGTTTGAAAGAAAAATTTTCAGCTGTAGCAGTTCTCTGGTAGAGTTTTTGGGTCACTTAAGTATACTATGATATCATCTGCGAATAGTGATAGTTTGACTTCTTCCTTTCCAATTTGTATCCTTTTGACCTCTTTATGTTGTCTATTTGCTATAGCTAGAACTTCAAGTACTATATTGAAAAGATGTGGAGAGAGAGGACAGCCTTGTCTAGTCCCTGGTTTTAGTGGGATTCCTTCAAGCTTCTCTCCATTTAGTTTGATGTTGGCTATCGGTTTGCTGTATATTGCTTTTACTATGTTTAGGTATGGGCCTTGAATTCCTGTTCTTTCCAAGACTTTTAGCATGAAAGGATGCTGAATTTTTTCGAAAGCTTTTTCAGCATCTAATGAGATGACCATGTGGTTTTTCTCTTTGAGTTTATATAGTGGATTGCATTGATGGATTTCCATATATTAAACCATCCCTACATCCCTGGGATGAAGTGTACTTGATCATGGTGAAGATCAAGAATTGACAAATGGGACCTCATAAAATTACGAAGACTCTGTAAGGCAAAGGACACTGTCAAAAGAACAAAATGGCAACCAACAAATTGGGAAAAGATCTTCACCAACCCTACATCCAACAGAGGGTTAATATCCATGATATACAAAGAACTCAAGAAGTTAGACTCCAGAGAGCCAAATAACCCTATTAAAAATGGGGTACAGAGCTAAACAAAGAATTTTCACCTGAAGAATTTTTAATGGCTGAGAAGCACTTTAAGAAATGTTCAACATCATTCATCATTAGGGAAATGTAAATCAAAACAACCCTGAGATTTCACCTCACACCAGTCAGAATGGCTAAGATTAAAAACTCAGGAGACAACAGGTGTTGGCAAGGATGTGGAGAAAGAGGAACACTCCTCCACTGCTGCTGGGATTGCAAGCTGGTACAACCACCCTGGTGGTTCCTCAGAAAACTTGACATGACACTTCTGGAGGACCCTGTTACACTACTCCTGTTCATACACCCAGAGGATTCCCTGGCATGTAATAAGGACATATGCTCCACTATATTCATAGCAGCCTTATTTATAATAGTCAGAAGCTGGAAAGAACCCAGATGTTTCTCAATGGAGGAATGGATACAGAAAATATGATATATTTACACAATGGAATACTACTCAGCAATTAAAAACAATAAATTCATGAAATTTTTAGGCAAATGGTTGGAACTGGAAATTATCATCCTAAATGAGGCAACCCAATCACAAAAAATACACATGGAATGCAGTCACTGATGAGGAGATATTAATTAGACCAGAAGCTCTGAATACCTGAGACACAATTAACATATCAAATGATTCCCAAGAAGAAGGAAAGAGAGGGCCCTGGATAGCACTTAATACAATACTGCCTTAAGCCTTTCCCTAAAAGGCATCATAGGGGAGAATCAGGACAGAGAAATGGGAGGGGGTGATTGGGGAATATGCAGAGGGAAGAGGGCTTATGGGACTTATGGGGAGGCGGGAACCGGGAAAGGGGAAAGCATTTGAAATGTAAACAAAGAATATAGAAAATAAAAAAAGAAAGAAAAATTTTATAGAACCATTTAAATGATAGTATCCAGATTCAGAAAGATCTAAAACATGTTGTATATTTTCTATTATATGTCAATCCTTTCACACCCCACATAACCATGTTTGATGTGGCCAACTTACACAATCGGAAATGCGAAGACAACCAATCAGAAGGGAAGCATAAATAATGGAGTGTAAGTATGATCAAAGCACCTTATATACATATGTCAAAATATCCTAATGAAGTTCACTGGGTTTGTCTTTTTACAATTAGTATGCACTAGTAAAGAGTAAATATTAATGTACATATTTTCACTATTAAAACTATTTAAATGAATAAAATAATGCCTTTTCTCTTATTCCATATAAAAAATTCAAACCAGCACATTATGATCATTTTTCCTGGGATCATATACATTTTAAATCTTTTTTTCCAAGAAAGAAATCCACTTTTCTAAAGATTCTTCTGATTAAAACCTATTAAACTTTTACAAACCTGAAATGGGTATACCTGTCTCCTATGAACTGATGAGTTAGGAAAGGTGTGTGTTTCTAATGACATTCTCTTCACACGGCTCTCACCGTGTCCATACCCTCAAGTTCACATTCAAGTTGTATCTCTGATCAGTTTGTGGAAGCTGATTCATATTCATTTATTGAGTTTCTCTCTCTCTCTCTCTCTCTCTCTCTCTCTCTCTCTCTCTCTCTCTGTGTGTGTGTGTGTGTGTGTGTGTGTATGTGTGTCTTGTTCTAACTCTTGAAACTCTTTAGTTTTTTGTCAGTTATTTAGATATATCAAACACTTGTTTGTCTTTCTTTGACCCTTTATTAATTACAATATAATTACTCCCAGTACTTGGGTAACTTAAATTGCCACAAATTAACAGAAAAATATAGCTTATATTTGCAGGGATTTTTTTTCTCTGCTGTCTATACTTTTTGAAGGGCTCTCAGGACTCAGAAAACTGATCTTTTATAAACTTAGTTCTGCTGAGTGTAAATCACATGCCAGCTATACTGCATCTTTATTTCACATTGAGATACTTATTAGCCTAGTTTAGATTTTCACCCAGTGTCCTATAAACTTCATTGAGTGCCTTTTATTACAAATGAGAATCACAATTGCTGATAAGATCCTATTTCATTTTAAATTGTGGTCTTTGTAGAGAACCAGTGTCACAGAAAAAAATCTAAAATAATTTTGTTGATAGCCTCTCTCTATTGAAGGAACCCAATAGCAAAATATTCATTCATATCCACAGGATCAAAAACTGAACTTAAAAAAAAATAATCAGTTTAGTTTTCCAATCTTGTCCTGTTGAACATACCATGCCGGATTTCACCTTGATAATAGCTCCCCCAAATGATGCTTTCTTCAATAACTTTTGCAGAAATTTTTCCTCTTGTCATCCATATTCTGCTTGAGACCAGCTTAAACAGATATGGCCTCCTTTTAGCATCTTCTGATCCACCAGAAAAAAAAAATGTGAATGTGCACTGACCTCCCAAGCAAGTCCAATTAGAGTCTTATTTACTACCATAATACATTCAGTCCTGCTGAATTCCCTTATAATTATGTACTCATTGGATTATTAGCTCTGTGGATTAGTGTGTTTACTATTCAGCTAACCCTTGGTATTTGAAAAAGTAGCATGACAGAGAAAACTCTCAAGAACAAAAGCATATCTTGTAAAACTGTTCTTATGAGTGTTCTATGAGAATTCAGAAGAGAGAATAGGAAATAACAGCTAGTGGAAGAGATAAGATAAATGAGGATATGTTAGGAGGGCAGGCATGGACAATGTGATGCACAAAGGGGATTGACCTCTGCTACTGAGGAACACTACAAGAGCAGAGGTCCAAAGCCATTGGACTAGTGCAGATCAACTTCATGGTGAGGGAACTGGAGGAACTTTGAGAGAGAAACTTTTTTTATTATTTATTTATTTTTTATTTACATTGCAAATGATTTCCCCTTTTCTGGGTCCCCACTCCCCGCAAGTCCCATAAGCCCTCTTCCGTCCCCCTATTCTTCCATCTATCCCTTCCCACTTCCCTGTTCTGGAATTCCCCTATACTCTTGCACTGAGTCTTTCCAGAACCAGGGCCCACTCCTCCATTCTTTTTGGACATCATTTAATTTGTGGATTATGTCCTGGGTATTCAAAGTTTCTAGGCTAATATCCACTTATCAGTGAGTGCATACCATGATTAATCTTTTGAGACTGGGTTACCTCACTTAGTATGATGTTCTCCAGCTCCATCCATTTGTCTAAGAATTTCATGAATTCATTGTTTCTAATGGCTGATTAGTACTCCATTGTATAAATATACCACATTTTTTGTATCCATTCCTCCATTGAAGGACATCTAGGTTCTTTCCAGCTTCTGGCTACTACAAATAGGGCTGCTATGAACATAGTGGAGCATGTGTCCTTATTGCATGCTGAAGAATCCTCTGGATATATGCCCAGTAGTGGTATAACAGGGTCCTCAGGGAGTGACATGCCCAGTTTTCTGAGGAACCGCCAGACTAATTTCCAAAGTGGTTGCACCATCTTGCAATCCCACCAGCAGTGGAGGAGTATTCCTCTTTCTCCATATCCTCGCCAACACCTGCTGTCTCCTGAGTTTTTGACCTTAGCCATTCTGACTGGTGTGAGGTGAAATCTCAGGGTTGTTTTGAATTGCATTTCCCTAATGATTAATGATGTTGAACATTTCTTAAGGTGTTTCTCAGCTCTCCGAAGTTCTTCATGTGAAAATTCTTTGTTTAGCTCCGTACCCCACTTTTAATGGGGTTATTTGGATCTCTGGGTTCTACTTTCTTGAGTTCTTTGTATATATTAGATATTAGCCCTCTGTCGGATTTAGGGTTGGTGAAGATTCTTTCCCAGTCTGTTGGTTGACGTTTTGTCCTTTTGACAGTGTCCTTTGCCTTACAGAAACTTTGTAGTTTTATGAGGTCCCATTTGTCAATTCTTGATCTTAGAACATAAGCTATTGGTGTTCTATTCAGGAACTTTTCCCCTGTGCCCATGTCCTCCAGGGTCTTCCCCAGTTTTTTTTTTCAATTAGTTTCAGTGTGTCAGTTTTTATGTGGAGGTCCTTGATCCATTTGGAGTTGAGCTTGGTACAAGGAGATAAGAATGGATCGATGCGCATTCTTCTGCATGCTGACCTCCAATTGAACCAGCACCATTTGTTGAAAAGACTATCTTTTTTCCACTGGATGCTTTCAGCCCCTTTGTCGAAGACCAAGTGACCATAGGTGTGTTGGTTCATTTCTGGGTCTTCAATCCTAGTCCATTGATCCGCTTGCCTGATATTGTACCAATACCATACAGTTTTTATCACTATTGCTCTGTAGTTGAGTTTAAAGTATGGGATATTGAATCCCCCTGAAGTTCTTTTACTGTTGAGAATAGTTTTAGCTATCCTGGGTTTTTTGTTATTCCAGATGAATTTGAGAATTGCTCTTTCTAGCTCTATGAAGAACTGGGTTGGGATTTTTATGGGAATAACATTGAATCTGTAGATTGCCTTTGGCAGGATGGCCATTTTAACTATATTAATCCTGCCAATCCACGAGCATGGAAGGTTTTTCCATTTTCTGAGATCTTCTTCGATTTCCTTCTTCAGAGATCTGAAGTTCTTGTCATATAGGTCTTTCACTTGTTTGGTTAGAGTCACCCCAAGATACTTTATGTTGCTTGTAGCTATTGTGAAGGGGGTTATTTCCCTAATTTCTTTCTCAGTCTGCTTATCCTTTGAATATATAAGGGCTACTGATTTGCTTGCGTTGATTTTGTAGCCAGCCACTTTGCTGAAGTTGTTTATCAGCTGTAGGAGTTCTCTAGTAGAGTTTTTAGGGTCACTTATTAGAGAGAAACTTTATCCTCACATCTCCCCGCTGAGCATCCTTTTCAACTGTTGAACAGTAAGTCTGGTTTAGTCCTTTCTCTAGGCCCTGCTGGTACCAGTACATGGCATTATATACCAGTTCAGCTGGCACCCCAACATTAGTCTAGTCAAGTTCCAATGAATAGAAATTGTATCTGAAAGATGTACTATTCATGGATCCTGAATAAAAGGAGACAAGGACTGAAGATTGTGCTCAGAAGAGAGCCTGATGCTATTGAGAGAAGAAGGTGTGGGGCAGGGATCTGGCAAGCCTGGAGAAGGACTTTAATGCATGTTGAACTCAGACTCACCTAGTACAAAGAGACAAAATGTCACAAGCCAAATCATATAATTCTCAGTTTCAGTGGGAAAAAAATCTCTCTGTATCTTCGTTATAGGCTCTCAGAAATTGGAAGGCAAGTGTCCCACATAGCAAAATGTGTAGAATTCATTATTGACACATGACAACTGTCAATCATTTTTTTCTGATGGTAAAACAAGTGTTGAGAAAGCTGCAGTTTCTTGCACTTTTTTTCTGCTT